>NC_134676.1:602500-1202500 GCF_030463565.1 Pelecanus crispus | reverse complement strand
TGCTGCGGTAACCTGACTTTTTATCTCTCTTGTGTCTTCCCCTACAAATTCATTTAAAATGTTGCTATAATGTCAAAAGAGACCCTTAGGATCATCAGATTTCAGAGGTCTAACTTAGAAAAAAAGCCCAAGGACCTCAGCAAAACGAGTTAGAGCCCAGAGTAACGATAAACCAGCTCATTAGTACAGCACCACCACCATTTCTGCCAGCTGCTTCGGGGTGTGAGCAGCCAGCAAGGAGCACCCCAGTGCGCTCTGCCGGGCACGGCTGCGGCCAACCCAAGGGAGCATCACCACCGCGGCACAGCGTGGAGGAAAGCCCGGGGTGAGAACCGTCAGTGCCACGCAGGAACAGCAGTCGTGGAGCAGTGTCCTGCAAAAAAGCTCTGACCCCCGCTGCCTGCCGAGCCCTGCCCTGCTCCCCGTCAGCCACGGCGTTTGCGCCCCTTCGCCGCGCCTTGGTGCCTTGCTTTGGGTTGGTATTGCGCTTGGGTTTTTTGGAAAGAGGAGAGAAAGAGGAAGCCCCGTGAAGCACGAGCCCGCGGACAGTGTGTGTCGCTGAGCCCAGGCGCCCGGGGTCGCATCCTGCTGCCCAGCGCCAGGTGCGGGAGCCGCACGGCCCCGGTCTCCCGCAGGAAGGAGAGGTGCCGGTTCACCGAGCGGCAAGGGGAAAAGCACAGCCGAGTGCAGCACTGTTTGGGTTAGCAATACGCTAATATTAGTATAAATCATAACATTTAAAAAAGTGTAACAAAATAAGCAAATGTTTTTTTCAAACCTTACCTCAGTCATGACATAAGTATTTCAAGATGTTCACCAAAGTATTACAAATCACAGTGTGGGCTATCAATCTGTCAATGAATAGCACAAGCTTTGGTATTTTCGAGTGATATTTGAAATCCTAACCCCATAAGAAAATTAAGTCAGGCAATAACATCCTGTTTTCCGCAGAGAGCGTTCAGCTTCCCCAGCAGTGGGAAAAGGCTGCCGTAGCTGCGCTCCTCATTCCTTAGCAAAGCATGTCATGCAAAGCACCGAGCATTAAGCCCTTCTGTTTTACGCTGCACACTGATTTGGAAGCAAATATTTTTCCAACAACATCACCAAATTGAAAGTGTTTTTGCAAATCTGAAACCTTCTCACAACATTGTTTTGGGGAAAAAAAAAAACCAACACAACCTGACTGAGCGAGCGTCGATCTGTCAGTGACAGAAGCCATCGCTGACGATTTTGCTGCAAGGTGCTAAGCCACCGTGTCACACAGCGCTGCGGCCCCGCACACCCCGGCCCCGGTGCTGCTGCTGCCGCTGATGCTGCTGCTCCTGCTGCTGCTCCTGCTGCCTGCCCCGCCGGACCAGGCCTCAGCGCCGGCTTTTTGGGGTGAAATCCAGCAAAACGCGTCTCCCACACGGTGGCACTCTGCCGTCTCCTTTCCCCTTCTCGAAGCGCTGGAAACCCGGTGCTGCTGGGGAAAGGCGCAGCAGAACACCGCCTGCCTTCCCCTCCTGCATGAACGACGCCCTGGCACTGCAACTGTGGCCAATTCTGGCTTTTTACCATTTTAGAACTTCTTAGGATATTTTACTGAATGGCCATAGAGCGTTAAAAATGCAAATGTAAAAGCCAGAGACAAAGCCATGGCAGAAACGTGCAGACGTGGCACTTGGGGACACGGTTTAGTGGGCATGGGGGTGTTGGGTTGATGGTTGGACTGATGATCTTAGACGTCCTGTCCAACCTCAGTGATTCCTGGTTTTACTTTTGTTAAAAATTAATCCAGCCACCAAGCCAGAAAACATGAAATTAATTATTACTCCACCCTTAATTAGTTTAATGGTGGACTTAGTAGTGTTAAGTTAATGGTTGGACTTGATCTTAAAGGTCTTTTCCAACCTAAACAATTCCATGATTCGATTCTATGATTCTATGAATATAGACCAGAGAAATCCAAAAGTCAGAGGCACAATCCTGTTGTGACCGTGCAATGCCACAGCATGGGTACAGTGCCCGCATCCCTGGTGCCTGAGCACCCCACCCGCGGGCTGGCATCCTTCGGGGCACCGCCGCGCCACCGAAAGGGGCACCGGGGAGCGGGTCACATGCAGCCAGGCACGGGTGGCCAAGGGACCTGGCCATCGCGTGCTCTCCAGTCCTGCCAGAGAAAAATCTTCACCTCTTTGCTATTCACTTGGGGTCAATGTAGACCACGAGGCCGCGTCCCCACCATGGGCGTTGTGAGAGATTGTCTTGCAGCAGACAAAGGGAAGGAGAAGCAAAAAGAAACGCAGAAAGCAGCGTGTTCCGCCTTGCCAAACCAGCAAGGCAGACTGGTTCTTTTTTTAGCTGTTTTGTGACTGAAGGAACTTCCAAGAAAAGAAAGAAGGAAAAAAAAGCCCAGCATTCTGACTGAGATTACCAGTAAGTGAATATACTTTAAGGGCCAAGGACGTAGCCTCAAAGGATTTTGAAAGGTTGGGGCGCAGGGTTTAAACCTAGATGATTCACGTCGAATGATAAAAACGGTTTTAAAAAAAGAAAGAAGTTCACAGTTGCAGAAACGCGGAGCAGGGTACCCTAAGCAGCAGGAGCTGCGCCCACCCGATGCCGAGCCTGTATCCCGAACTCCTGCCACGTGGGATTTGCAAAGAGCTGGCAGCGGGAGGCCGGGGCGAGGGCTGGGTCCCAAAGCCTTACCTGGGGGGCTGCCGCTCACCCTCCCAGGCGCTCAGGGGAGGGGAGCATTGGCCCTCTGCGACTGGAATGAAATATATGACAGATGGTTTAAAAAAAAAAAGCAATTATCAAAGGGGAAGATTTTGGAACATATCCTTTGAAATAAAAATTTGTTTAGCATTTTTAGCAGCTGAAATAATTTTCAGAACATCTGATGAGAGATTTAAGTGCTTCATTTCCTCCTCTCACTCGCCAAGCCATCCGTTTGAAGATTGTCTGTGGCACATCTAGTTCTCTGTTTTATTGCTATTGGTATTTTTCATTGGATAATGGTAGAATTAGAGATCAATGGAAGAGAGGTATGAACCACAATATTCCCGTCCGTTTGAATGTGCGGGTGCTTTTGAAATGCTCCGCGGCTTTGCAGAAGATGGAAGAAACATATTCTGTGATTCTTTAAATACAACTACATGAAAGTATGTCTTATTACATCTTGCCTTTCTTCCCCACTTTTCTCTGTTCTTCTGTTCTTCCTCCACAAAAAAAAAAAAAAAAAAAAAAAAAAAAAAAAAAAAAAAAAAGGAAGAAAGAAAGAAAAGGGAATTAGCCATCTACCTTGTCCGTTATCCATAGGAAGCACCAGTTCACTGGAAAAATTAATAAGATCATGTACCTGAAGGTGAGAAATTACCCTTATATCAGAGGCTGCAGACAGCTGCCCAGCCATGCAATATAACTTCCCTTTGAGCTCTGAGATGTGATCTTCCTTTAAAGGCTGGAGGAGAAAAACTGCCACTTCATTATCTAAATGGTAAGGACAGATTGCGGTTAAAAATTTGCAATTTCTTTCTAGCTTGAGTGTATTGATTTTCAGTTTCAAAATTTCCAGCCCTTGTCTTCACGGGCTCCTGCTGGACGCAGAGCCACGCTGGTACTGCCGCCTTACCACCCCATGCGTACTGGGCTGGATGTGAATGCACGCTAAATTCACCAGAGCTGCTTGCAACTGCCACTCAAGGTGATCGATGGCCGGAGATGAGTGCGATAAGCATTTTTGTGTTCAGAAGATGCTTCTTAAGAAGAGTGAGAATTTTATACGGAATGCTTGCTAGTTTTTAAGGACTAAGGGAAAAAGAAATGAGGCGAGTTCCTGTATGCTGCACTCGCCCAACATTGATTTTCAGCGTTTGCTGAAACTCGGGACTAATTGCTAAAGTGTCCCAGTGTTTGACAACTGCTGCAAAATACTCCAGCCTGCACAAGGAATTTGCATCGTAAAGAGTGAATAGGAATACGGCCTCAAATAGTTTGCATCAAAGCAGATCCTGAGTCGTGAAGAGGTCCTCCAGCCTACCCACCTCACCCAGCCACGGGCAAGGGTCAACTTAGCTATCACAACTTCTGGGCTCAGAGTACAAGTAATATTCACAACAAAATACTCATTAATAAGAACCATGCAGCAATCGTAAGCACTTTTCCCTAAATTTCGACTCAGTCTCTACATAAGCAAAGGCAACAGAATGCAAGAAGAGGTCCCAACTGCTGTGGATTTTGTGCCCGTAGGTGGTGGCCCCCTTCCCTACGGCACCCACGCACCACGGGTGCTGCCCGGCGCGTGAGTTCGGACGTGGTGTTGGCAGCGGCTCCTCGTGCTCGGAAGGCAGATCCCTCCGACGGGAGCTGCCCGTGCAGGCAGAGGGCACCCCGCTGCTCCGGGGCGGTTAACCTCCGCATTGGGGGTCTCTGGGAAACATCTGGAGATGCTTCACGTTCAATGGGATGAGTCCCGGAAAAGAGGATAACAAGGCCCTGAATGAGATTAAGGAAGTTCGCTGCTTCTGGTGCGAATTTGGAGGAGAAATGCACTCTAATCTTCCACCGAAGGGGAGATTCAGGGACTTTAAGTCTCTTAAGCCGCGTTAGTTAGGGCTCAGCCGCGAACTTCCCTCCAGCTCCGCAGCTCCTTCCCGCGGAGGGGGCGAGGGGAGCGAGGGGGGCTGCCGAACCGGGGGGGACGGCGCCAGGAGAGCAGGGCCAGGGCTGGGGCACCCTGCAGCACAGCTTTCGGCACGGAGCCGCCGCACCCCTGCCCCGCGCGAGGCACCCGGGGTGCTCGGGGCTTCTCGCCGCTCCTGTCCTCGTGGCAGCGCTTTGCACCCTGCCTGCCTCGAAGCCGCAGCCGTCGCACCTGGTGTGCAGGGAATTACCACCTAAAAAAGCGGGGTGAGCAAAGGTAAGGAGAAATGCGTTGGACTACAGTCCCGTCCCGGGGGAGCCGAGCGCTCAGACGTGGGCAGCCACAAAGGCTTCTCTTCTTATGGTGAAAAGAAGGATAACTAACCTTACAGCTGAATACACCTAATGAGAGACTAAGAACCTGCATTTTGAATTTTCAGTGTAGTTATATCTAGGTTGAAGGAATTTTTTTTTTTTTTTAAATTATTATTTTTGCAGCATAGACCTGAGTAGAAAAAATCCCAGCGTCAACGGGTAGATCTAAGCACCGCAGAAATTAAAGCAGAATCCAAGCAGATCACAAACTCACAGCTTTCGTTTGGGGTTTTTCTGATAAACACTGCACGGGAATCAGAAAGGCTTGGTGCGAAAGCATGCAGTGTCTACCAGGGCTAGCTCTGGGAGGAGCAGAGGTGCCGCCAGTGGCTGCGGACGCCCTCGGGGCACGAGCCACGAGGAATCTGTCGAGCGCTCCTCGCGCTGACCCTCCCGAGGAAATCACACCGCGAGCTCCTCGCTCCTGCCTACAGCACATGCGATAGGAATTCATCCCCCGGCATGAGAAAAACAGTTTTCCTGAAATCCTGCCGTACCCCCGGGGCATCCCCCCGGGCGGGTGGAAGGGGCCGCGCGGCGGGTCAGGATGCGGGGGAGCCCGCAGGAAGCCGATTCCCTGGCTGGCGGCAGGCGCAGCCCCACGATGCCGGGGAAACATGTGAGAGAAATGAAGCAAGTGCTTTCAGGGGAAAACTGAGGAAACGCCGCGCTGGAGTCAGAGGGATGATTTAGCAATAACTGAAATGCAGCCATCGGGAGCTGGGGCTGTGGGATGTTTTTAATTCTCGTGCTCCGTAAGAAAGGTGCTAATTTTCCCGGGCGGACTTTGCCTGGGGCTTTGCGAGGCGCGGGAGTCAGGACGTGACAAACAGGCACATCACGGGAAGGGTGCTGCTATAAAAAAGAAAATCCTTTATTTTCCCCTGATTTCGCTTAGCCGAAAGTCAGTGCAAGCGCCGCGTCTGTCCCAGCCGGGTGAACCATTTCAGTGCTTGGGATCCAGCTTCTTCCCTGGGAAAAAACTTAATATAGGCTCGAGGCAACTTCCCAGGTCTGAGACGTCTTTTTTTATTTTGTTAGGACTCTGATGTAGGCAAATCTGTGGTTTCCTAGGACTCAGATAAACTAAAGTAAACATGATTTAATCAAGGAGACGCAGTCATGAAAGATGAGTGCGAAGGGGGGGGCGTTGGGGAGTACACTAAATCTTTATGGATTTTGCTGTGCAGCTACAGGGGGACCAAAACACACAGAGATGTGAATCACTCCAGGGGCATGAGGTTCTCATTTAAAGTTTTCATGCCAGTCGTCTTTCCCTTTTAATTTTTTATTTTTTTTTTTTTTTTCCTGCAATAAAGACTGGAGTGACTGTCTTAATCTATTTCAATCATAGATTTTTCTGATTAGACCCCCAAGGAAAATGAAAAATGCATTGGGCATCTAAGTGTGACTCTCATTTCCTTAACCAGAGCGCTGCAGATGTGTGTGTTCAGCAGATACTCTAAGAAACCAGGGTGGTTTGGAAAAAATGCTTCTGCCATCTGGCTAGGAGGGTGCCCATCCTTTACAGGACTTTCCTGGGAAGTTTTAAGGTTCAGACTCTAGTTTCTTTTTAACCTGACATTCCTGGTAAGTTCGAGTAGGAAAGTGCATTTGATGAGCTATGCAGTAGCTGCTGCAGACACTATATTTAGGAAATAAGCAGCTGGGCACCGAGCCTGGGCCTCCGTGGGCTGGCCGAGGAGCCTCGGCGGGGCTGGCAGGCACGAGGGGCTGCTCCAGCCGGTCCTGAGCACCGAGGTGTAGCCAGGGCTCCTTGCCCTCCATCGGTGCCTTTCCACCCACCAGAAGCTCCTGAGACGCGGTGAGCAACGCTATGTCCTTGCATTGAGACGCTTCGAGATTTGCTGATGGTGGAACGGGTATCCCGGCACCTCTTCACCAAGAGCTTCCCGTTTGGACACGGCTGACCTACCGCTGCCCTCCGGGGGACCATACCGTCAGGATTACGCAGCAGCAGCGACTATCTCAGCCGGCCAGCATCTCCTGGTACCAGCCCTGGTCTGCTGTTCCTGCAGCCTCCCCAGAGACAGGCAGAGCAGCCCCGGTGTGGGACGCAGCCAGCGTCTGCACCCCGGACAACGTCAGCCAGACCGAGCCAGCCATGCCCAGGAAACAAGCGCTTTTGCCCGTGTAAGAGGAACCATTAGGCTGAAAACTGGGGCAGCCGGCGAGAAAGCTGAAAGGTTCTGCCTGGTGTGGGGCTTCCTATCTGCAAACAGTACATTATGCTAAAAAATAAAACCGTCTACAAAGAAAATTCATCGAGTTGAGCCAATATCAGCGATTCGGGATAAGTGAGTCCAAGGAGATGAAGCATGTTTAATGTAATTACACATCCACTTCTTGTGATGTACGAGCATGCGAAGCATTACTAATCCCCAAACAGATACCTGCAGGGAGGACGATCACGAACAGCTGTTTGGACAACAAGAAATGAACCACATGAACTCCCGGTTCTGCAGGCTTTCGGCAGAGACGCTCGGGAGTCAGAGCTCATCCAGTACGTGCAAGATTTACAAGGAATTAAACAGCACTCCATAAGAAAGTACATTAGTTTCTTATATAAATCGCACTGCCAACTCATTTATTATTGTAATAACCTTCAGCATTTCCATTATTGGAGAGGACTTCTTCTGAAATGAAAAATGACTTTTGTAACTCAGCGCATGGAGCTGCCGTCATACTCGGTTTGGCTTCCTATTTCAGATGGCACAGAGGAAGACATAAAGCCTTACGCCCAAAGAGTGCTTTTGATTGCAAACTAATGCGTTGTGTGAGTTTACTGTGTGTTTGGGAGTTAATAAATAAGAGAGATAATAATGCAAACAGTATCTCTCCTCTTGGCTTACTCAAGAAATCTCCTACTTGGTGGCTGTTGAGGACAGTTAAGCTGCCAGCATCGTTGTTTACATGTAGCCCATTTAATTACGAGAACCTATAAGCTCTTTACCATCATATTACAGCACTTTAATAATCTATATTTTATTTACGCCTAGTTTCCAAGTTTATTGCACTTATTATCAAGCATTCAGTTGAGTGAATAATTAGAATGACTTCTGTGAATTTTCGGGGCTTGCAGAAAGCTAGCTGGATGAGGAGCAGACGTTTCCTCCGCCTGCTAACAGGCGGAGGAAGGATTGACGGGACTGCTGGAAACGCTCCTGCAGCGGCTTCCCAGAGCACTGAGGGAAACCCCTCTGTCTTTAAGGGCTGGCAACAAATGAGGGGGCTCGTCCAAACAAGATGTCAGTGCGCACTGCATGCACGGGTCGAGGTATTGTCCCGTGTCCCAGGGCTTGACCCTCGGGGTGTCTGCTGTCTCGTCCCATGAGGGAAGCAGAAGAAGAGCAAAATATTGGTACAAATCCACCAACACAGATACCAGGGCCCCTGAGGACCGAGTCCAGCAGCACTGTGGTCAGACCATCACGTACAGTTCTAGCAAATGCATCGAGAGGCTATTTCATGGCGATGTATAAAGCACCACCCAAGAGACCATTTCTGAACAGGCAGCAAAGTGCAGGAGGGGCCCAGGAGATGCACGGCTGTTTCTGTCCTGCCCTGTGAGCAATGCAACGTGAGGCTGTGCCCGGGCACCCGGGTATAGATTTCTGATCCTTCTGGATGCGTGCGCTGGACTGGCTTTGTATCCACAGTCGGCAAAATGGCACTCTTGCTGCCGGGCTGAAGTCCTCAGTTGGGGAGGGTGTAGCTTTCTGATCATTTCTAGCATTATTAAAATGGGTTTGGAGCATATGAGCCACAGAAATTAAGTTAGTGGCTCTCTGAAATAGGGTTGTATCAGGTATGGCACGTACTCATCCAAGATACACTTGTCACAGAGAACACGTCGCTGCAGCTAGGAGGATTTTCTGTAGGGGTTCTTCAGTGCCTGGACTTGTTCAAAACGCAGGAGTTGATTACCAGCTTGAAAAAAAGCATGTGTATGATAAACATTTTGCGTTGTTATGATAGGACCGTACTCCTCCACTGCAGCGAGCTGGCCGTGACCCAACCCTGCCACGTGCCGAAGCCTCGTGAAGCGGCTGAGCCCCGAAGCAGAGGCGTGCCCAGGGCGGGCACGGGCACCCCCGCCACCTCCCCGGCGAGCGTACGGCACCTCCATCACCGCCACGTCCACCTGACACCGTATTTCATCACTGTTAACAAAAGCACATCGATACCTAAGCTGTATTCTGCCCTAAGCACGTGCAGACAGGCGACTGCGCTATTTCTACCGTTACCGCCCGTGCGCGCTGTAAGCAGTAGATATGGGTCAGGGAACCATTCGACCGGAGAGAAATCAGAACTGAGATTGGTTTTCAAGACAGACCTGATCAGTTCAGATAAAAAGAAAATCTAGCCACGTTTGTATAAACAACTCGGACGTAATTATTTTTAAACTGTTGGCCAATGTACATGTTGCCATGTGTGTCCTGCTTTCAGGAATTAATGTCTTTTACTCATAAGCCACCTACTGCTGTTTACTTTATTAATGACATTCTGGTCATCTCTCCTGAGGGCAGTAAATGAAAGCTAAATTTGGCTCACTGTCTTCATTTCAATGATTTAGTCTATCAGGCACTGACTTTTTATAAAGCTGCACTAAACGTGGACAAATACAAAGAGAATTATTGTTTGCTGCTAATGAGCAATCATGTGGCAATAGCTCTGTTTTGCTGCAGAAATGAAGAGAATTTTCCATTGTTCTTTCCCAAAGACAGCGCTGGTGTTGTACATGTCTGATGGCTCTTAGTCACGACCTCCGGTAACCACCGCAGAGAGCAGCCGTCACCCCACACATGTTGCAAAACACCCAGAACCACCCATCGAGATGTTTCGGGGAGGCTGGATAGTTTCACTGTGAGCAAAAATGAATGAGTTCTCCTAAAAGAAAACATATTGACATCCACCAAACAGGTCACTGCTATACTAGACGTGATAATACATTTCTTAAGCTATACATTCTCTCCGGTCCTTTAGATGTTCGATAACGCGTGGACCACCCAAGTTAATTTAATGCAAATGTAATTTAACAGATTCCTTGTGTATGTCTTTGAAATGTCTCAAGCTTCTCGCAATGCACCCACCTAAAAAGGAACAGGATTTTATGCTAGCTCAGTACTTTAAAGACAGGGTTGAAATGTGCAGTAAAAGCGTATTATTTACCCCCACATACGTACTTCTCACGGATCAGCTGTCAGGAGCAGTTGGATCCCACCACTGCCGCACGGGCATCCCTGCCCAGGGAAAGCGATGCAGCTCCGGGGATGGGAGCAGTGGCAGGGGCGCACGCAGGTCCCCCAACAAGGGACAGACATTTGGGGCGGTGAGAAGAGGCAGCACGGGCACCAGCTTCCACCAGCTTTTAGCATCGGATGATAGCTGCGGAGGAAGAAAAGAAACCGCGCTCTCATTCAGACGGTGCAGACAGCGCCTCGTGGCATGCGTCTCGCAGCTGAGGACATTTTTCAGCAGCATTAAACTTGGCTTGATCTCAGACAAAGTGAAAACACGTGGGCAGGATCCCCTTTGGGCAGCAGCACGCCTGGGCACTGGATCCCAGCGGATCCAGGCCTGGGCACCCTCGGGGTGCTGAAGCATCCGGAAACCACGGCAGCAAGAAGCAGCAGGCAAATGACAGCAACATTTTTACTTTACACAATGGAAACCAACTTGACTCACCAGACCAAACATTTCAGCTCAAATAATGATTCCCATTAAAGAAATGACAACGCTGCCTTATAATGTGTAGTGTATAAAGAAAGGCATTTATAGTATGGAAAACTAATTGGTTTAGGAATCAAATTTGAAAAATGCAACATCTTCATACAGCAGTGGGAGTGCAAACACTCCTATTTTAATGAGCTTCCTCTAAAGGAGGCTAATGTGTAATATTTCTCTGTATGAGTTTGCATTAGAAATCTGCTGAGATGGGAATACTCATTACCTGCTACTATCTGAGCTTTGCACAAAAATATTGGCTTCTCCTGAGTAACCTGACGTGATTGTCAATGGCTTGGGGAAGGCATCGTGTGATCGAGGCCCGAAACAGCCGTCGTCATATGCAGGTGTGCGGTGAAATTTTTGCAAAGCTGCAATGACTTCTTAGAAACTACGCATGATGAATATTAAACAAATCTGGGAAACTCTTAGTGCTGATGTCTCAGATCAGCCCCATCTTTTCCACTCGCTTTCTAATGAGTCTCATTTACACTGTCGCAAACATATTTTTCTCATTATTTCTCTGTAATTCTGGAGTACGTGCACCAGCTTCAGTGGGACTGAGAAACTCCCACGCACACGCGAGGTGTGGCTGTGCTGCCCACCGGCCAGGCTCTCGCCACAGGTGGGGCACCCCAGGTCCGGTGCCGGTGGGAGCATCCCGGTGTGCCGACAGCCGTCCGATCCTTCGGCTGCAGCCGGGAAGGGAGCCGGGAGCTTCAGCTGCGTGCTAAAGGGTAGCCATGCTGGGTCCGGCGTATGCAAGAGGCAGGGTGAAACATCAATTTACATGTGAGAATAGATTTCATTAGGGAGCGTGCCTACAGGTTATTTGCTCTTATCTTTCCTTGTACGAAACCCCGTGAAGCCAATTTAGCCAGTGCAATGCTGACCTTTGAAAAGCGTAACTGTAACGTTCAACAAATGATACCTTTACAGCCGTACCATATTGCTGCCAGCCACCTTTCATTCAAAGGCGATGGGATCCACGGCTTTACCGACACTTGCAGCGTCTCCCTCCGTGCAGTTCCTGCGCCCATGCTTCGCCGACACTGGCATCTCCTCCGCCTGCTGCCGATTGGGATGATCCTGGAGAAGGGGTTCCCTGTCTGCGTGGCTTTTCGCGGGGCTGCCGGGCCATTGGAGTAGTTGAGATTGGCGGTGTCAGAGGCCCTGCTGAGAAATGATCAAACGATTTCTGTGCCCGACAGCTCTTTTCAAGTTGATGAATTTCTGAATTTCATTTCTGAAGGCTAACTTTTCAACAACAAAATATAGCCACCCAGCGCATGCAAATGAAACAGTTGAAGACTGGGGATATGAGTACAAAGAGTCTGTAATTGAGATGTTCGTTGCATACAGAAAACACTGTAAAAAAGGAACCTTGCGTATTTCCGCTGGCCACTTAAGTGGGAAATGATTGATGAATATTGAACCAATAAACACAAGATCCTGCTACTCTGAATCCGTAGACCAAAATGGTCTGAAATGAGGAAAACCTCAGCGAGGTGCCGTGTGTGTGCGTGCTGGGGCGCAAACCCGGGGAACCCCCTGCCCGACCATCGCACCCCAACACCGCCTGCTTGCACCGGCAGGTACGGTGCAGTGCTGCACCCAGGGACCCAGCCTGGCCCTTCCCACGAGGGCTTTGCCTTCAGAAAGCGAAGCAAATGGAACAGTCTGGAGCTCTTAAACATTATGATCTGCTTCACGTAGATCATAGATCCATCAAGAAGCAAAAAACGCAAGCACTTTGCCAGCAGGAGAGAGCGTATGATGCTGGAAAAGGTTGGTTGTTTCTAATGGGGTGGGTTTCTTTTATTTTTTGGCTTTACACCAGGATGAACCCCGGTGTCCATCCCAGTATCCGAGCAGACCAGAAGGGCTGCGCAAAGCAGCGCCTGCTCTATGGGGCTGCGGCTCTTCCTGCAGCTCCACCTTCATGAGGAGAAGCAGAATCGCTGATGTCTGTGCTAGCAGGGCTTTAGGTACATTTATACTCCTTGTTATTTAAGATTAAAATCCCTTTGATGGTGATCGTATACATTTCCGCAAGTAAAATTTAAGAACTTTTTCCTCACCTCATCTTCAAAAGCTGTAGCCAGAACTGTTAATGAATATGCGACTATGCTTATTAGAGTTGTTTGTTTGCATTTAGCTAAAATAAATCAGAAGAAAGGCTTGCCAGCTGCTTCTTTAAAAACAGTGGTAGAAAAAAAACACCACTTGAGCATGGGTGTTTTGGAAAGAACTTTATTTGCATGCCTTCATTTATTTTTGTTTCCAGCTTGCTTTTACAAATGTTGAAAACAGCAGAGAAATCTGACTTTGGTAGGGCTCCTTCTCCAACAAGCAACACTGTGCTGAGCAGTACGTAATACTTCAGGCTTTACATGTCACCACGAGAGCTATTTATAAATCACAATAAACACTGCATTTATAAGGAATGCTTGAGCTTTGCCAAGGCCGGCACTGCTTTACCTGAACGCAGGGTTTGGAAGTGCTTCTGCTAACCCAGAATAGCTGCTCGGAAACAACAGGAAAGCCCCCCTGTGAAATACTCGCGGCCGAGCGGGGCGGGATGCCCGGTTGCCTTACCAGTCACCCCGCCCTTGCAGCAGCAGGAAAGCACGGTCTCGCCACCCTGGAAGACCCCCCGCAGCAATGGGACCAGGATCTTCACTAGCCAAGCCGTGCTGGAGGTGGCCTGGCTCCTTCCTAGAGCTGGGAGCTGAGGGGCCCCTGCCCGCCCGCTTCCCATGGGTCCTCACCTTCTGCTCCTCGGACCACCGATGCTCCACGGACAGCAGTGTGGCAACCTTCCTTGGAAACTTCAACCTTCCGGGCTGGACACTAGGAAGCATCTCTTTACCGAGAGGGTGGCCAAACCCTGGAACAGGCTTCCTGGAGAGGTGCTCGATGCCCCAAGCCTGTCAGTGTTCAAGAGGCATTTGGGCAATGCCCTTAATAACATGCTCCAATTTTTGGTCAGCCCTGACGTGGTCAGGCAGTTGGACTAGGTGAGCATTGTAGGTCCCTTCCAGCTGAAATTATTCTATTCTATGCTACTCTATTCCTGTTGGTGGCCATGTCCACAAAAGGCAGGGGAGCACCTGCCCCAAGTTTCAGAAGGAGGTGACAGTGGCTGTGATGCCCACACAGCCGCTTGTTTCAGAGGCTGCGGCTTCTTCCTTTCCTTCTCCGGTCGGGGAGATGGGGGAGGCAGCAGGGGCTTCATCTCCTGAACAGGGCAAAGCGAGGGCACCCGTCCCTTTTGGGCGACCAGGCAGCCTTGCAGATGCAGAGCTTAGAGGAGCGCTGGGAAAGGTCAGGAGCATACATTAAACCTGCCTCCTGGCCACCTCGGCATGCTGGCAACCTCGGGCAAAACTGACCTGGCAGCCGGGACCTGCCATGTCCCCTTGACTCGTCCCCCACCCACCTGCGGAGCAATGCCGAGAGGGAAACCGGAGTGTCAGCTTTCTTGGGCAACGGGAAAATCAGGCATTTTCCGGAGTGGCTGTTAGGAAAAGAGATGGGAAAGAACAGCGACAGAGCCAGGACAGTGGGTCCTGGCTGACGGTGGTGGTTGATTATTTGATAGCACCCAGATACGATGCTGCCTATGGAGCCCCGAGCACACGCCCTCCCGTGCCCGGTGGCCGCTGCGCTCAGGAGCGCACCATGCCCTGCCCCTGCGCACGCTGGGCTCCCCCCAAAAAGCACCGGCAGCCTGAGGAGGGGGCAGGACACCCCTCCTGGGACACCCCAATTCTGCCCCACGGAAGTGGTGGCACTTGCTGGCAGAGGAAGCCCATTGCACGCAACTGCCAGCTCTGCAAAGGGAGACACAAAATTATAATACGCAGCAAGGATAGTAGTCTGTACGTGGGGAGACAGAAAGGCAGCTTTGAAATGAAAAATATTCATTTAACAAGAAATAAGAGCTCCAGATCCTGCTGCCAGCTATAATTGTGCAGCCTCGCTGAATTCGCCGAGGTTGCAAGGGTTAAGGGAGAGCAGAATTTGGCCAGTGGCTGAAATAGATAAGCCATATGTCTGCACACTGCTGAATGTGGAACAGAAATAATTACGTGATATTCCTGCTGATAATAAACCTACCATATTATGACCAGAAATTACAGGTTTACACACTATTTATGTTTTCAATAAAACACATTGCAAGAAAATTGATATTACGTTGAAGTTTTTGTTTCATAAGGAAAATGCAAATAAATTGCCATTGCAATGTTGCTCGGCTCGAAGGACAGTTGAATGGATGGCGTGGCGAGCGCTCTGCCGCTGTTCCGGCGTCGGGTTGGAGCCAGACGGTAGAGAGGGGCTCCTGGGAGGGGGACCGTCCTCCGAAACGTGGCCGTGGCTGGCCCTGCCTGTCCCCACGCAGCCCAGCGGGGCTGGGGCCGGAGGGGAGGGGTGGGTGCATGGGTGCATGGGTTGCTGCAGGGGTGCCTGGCCGAGCTGCAGCGGGGACCACCCGGAGCCTGCACCCATCCCCTGCCCGCCGGCTCTCGCGCCCAACGGCAAGAGCATCCTCAGACCGACGCCGCAGGGCGGCTCTTTGTGCGTGGCGAGCTGCGCGCCAGCTATCACCAGCTATACGTGTTTACATTCCTTCTGCTTAATATTTCTGTAATCTTCCCTGGCATCATACACTAGTAATTTTTCTCCTCCTACTTCACACTTTTGATAAGCCTTCTGGTCCCGCAGCAGATGCATTGTGAATCTTCTCCTTCTAAGTATCTTGCATATGTTTCATTAAAAGTGTTTGTTTCTTTGATCAGCTTAAAGTTCTGATGTGGAAAAAAAAAAAGAAAAAGTTTTTGGACTTTGCTTGGCAGCACCTGGCCCCGAGATGGGTAGCAGCGTCTCGGTGCAGGCACTCGCTCAGGGTCCCAGTGTCAGTCATTTACTCTTTGCCAATTGATTTGCCTGTCCTCCCGCCGATGGCCACAATGTGCACTGGCACCCAAAGATAGAAAACGGGCTTTTTATCTGCTACACTGTGCAACTGCACATGAAAGAACATGGTGGGAGGTGCCAAATGGGAGCAGCAGAAATCGGGATATATTTCACCCGCCGTTGCTTAGCGATGGGAAGCGCGGGCAGGCTGGCATTTCCCGCAGCGGGGGCACCAGCCCCCCGTGCTCCCACCCGGGCTGGGTCAGCCCCAGGCGCGGGGGAAAGCGCGGCCGCGGTGGCCGGAGGGGAGCGGGCAGGCGTGGGGTGCCCCGGACCCCAGCAAGCGCCTGCAGAGAAGGCTTGTGGTGGAGCCGCACGATCCTCCGTGGTAAACTGCGGCACTGCCTGCACTGGGGCCAGCCCTGCCCGGAGGCAGGTGGGAGCGCTGCCAGCCGTGCCACCCCGCATCAGGGCGGCCCGCAGGTCCCACCGCTCTGCACGGGTGCCCGCTGCCCTCGGGGCTTCGAGGAGCTCCAGGGCGGGTTTGAAGCAGCGGGACAGTCAAGCTGCATCCAACGTGGGAAGAGGTGGAAGAGCAGCTCTGCCAGCAAGCAGCCAGCCATGCTCAGGAGAGCGGCAGCTTGCAGAGGGCAGCCCTCTGCCACCCCCATGGCCACCGCTGCCACCACTGTCACCACCAATGCCACTGCCACCGCCTCCCTGCACAGCGCAAGGAGACCACCCAGATGACGGGGTCTCACCCGACCCGCTCGCGCTGTTTCGGAGTGCCGGTGCAGGACCTGGGCAGACCCCGGGCAGACCCCAGCAGTCAGCCCATCCCTGCTAGATTTCGGGCTGTGCTGGCAGCTGCCCTCCCCACAGCCTTTTATCCGATTCCCTTGCAGGTGCGGCACCGAAGCCTTCACAGCCTGCCCTGCGGCTGGGCTACGTGTGCCACCTGGGCTGCACCGTGCCCAGCGCAGAGCCCACAGAGCACAGCTCGGCCAGGAGGCGAGCACGGCAGCGGGAGCCCACAGCAAGCAAGGGGTGCACGAGCTGCCAGCAAAGACCCTCTCCTGCCGCGGGTCTGGGGGCTTGTGGGGAGGCAGCCCCATGACAAGGGGGATGGGGCTTGCTGGCCCCGCTGCACGCCGCAGCCGGGCATCGCTGCCAGTGCTCCCGGGAGCAGCCGCAGCCGAGCAGCGTTGCCAAAGCAGTGCCTCGCCCGCCGCCAGCATCATCCCGCCGGGCGGGAAGCGCGGCCATGCTGGTGGTGTGGGTGCCGACCCCGGCACCGCCAGCCCGGCGGGGGAGAGACTGCCGGCACAGCTGCGGTGCAGGGGGAAGGGGCAGCACGGCCCCGTGGGGCAAGGGGCACGGCACGGGTGCCTGCAGACCCTCGCCCCATCCGCTCCTGCAGCTTTCGGGGCACTCGCGGGGGTCCTGCCCTGTCCCCCGGCTGTGCCAGCAGCCCGGCTGGGTGTTGGGCAGGGCCCTGGGGATGGGGTCTGCAGGGCTGGGGGCCACCCTCTGCCCACCACGCCGGGGCACACCACACCCCACTGCTCACCCCACCACAGGTTTCCAGCTGCACCGTGAAGCTGCCGCCGTGGGCTTCACACCTCTGCTCCCCAATGGGAAACGGGAGTAATAATTACAATAATAGCAGCAACAACAATAACAATAATATTTGCTTTTATGCTCGTACCTCACTAGGCTAACGAGTGCGGCGCATGCAGGTGCAAGAGCCACACTGCTATTAGCCTTAATATCGTTGCCTGCTACTTGCCCTGCGTGATTTATTTATTGCCGTTTGCGTTACCATCCCTTTCACGTGGTGCAGACGTAAGTCATTCCCAAGATGAACTAACTGTAAAAATCAGTTCTTCCAATTATTGCTAAAAAAGGTGCAATTTAGAGGTAGAAAAGGTTGAGCATCTTTTTTCTGCCTCACTGGCAGAGACCGATGTCTCCCCATACTTCCAGCCAGAAGGAGCCAAAACACTTTCACAAACCTCCCTTCAGCAGCGGGAGGCCAGATGATCCCCCAGGTTTCCGCAAGGATACCGCCCAGCTAACGCACTGCGAGAACTCCCCCCAAAATGCCCCCGCGCGTGCCGTCGGGGGGGCCTGGCCCAGCTCTGCGCGCTCCGAAGGCCGGGGAGACGCAGGCTCGGGCAGCGTGAGCACCGAGGACTTTAACTCTGCTCCAGACACCCTGCACAGCGCCAGCAAAATTCCTGCCTGGATTAATAGCACCGTGCACATATTTTTATTGAATCACTCTTAACACAGCTGCCATTCATAAAATACCTAAGCCTGTACTTTTATTCCTGTTGGAAAACATATTTAGTTACAATTCCTACAAATGTGCGGATGTTAAAAATAACATAGTATCCTGCAAGCCCTAACACATATGGTATTTCAACTTCCACTAAATCAAGTAAGAATATCCTAGATTATCTAATTCTGCGTCCCTTTATAAAAGCAGCGTTACACCTTATTTCAGGATGCGTCAGCCCCAGGTGAGGAGCACGAGGCCGCGGCTCAGCCGCAGAGCCCGGGGCTGGCGGTGGGCAGCAGCGCAGGTCCCGCACCCCGCGCCCCGCAGCAGCCTCCTCTCCGGCCTCGCAGAGAGCACTGCGCGGGGCAGTCGGGGGCTTCTTACTGCTCCGATGAATTTTGCACAGCCTGCGTAGCACGGCGGAGGCGTAAAGCACTTCAGCCCTCCAGAGCCCTGCCGCTGGCAAGCAGAGGACGCTTGCCTTCCACGAGACAGGCAGCTTGGGGGTAAGGCAGGAATCATCGAATCATGGAATCGTTCAGGTTGGAAAAGCCCTTTAAGATCATCAAGCCCAACCATTAATCTACACTACCAAGTCCACCACTAAACCAATTAAGGGAGGAGTCATAATTCCATGTTTCCTGGCTTGGTGGCTGCATTATTTTTAATGCAAGTAAAACTAGGAATCACTAAGGATGGAGAGGACCTCTAAGATCATCCATCAACCATCAACCCAACGCCCCCATGCCCACTAAACCGTGTCCCAAAACGCTCCTGCTGTGGATCATCCCCCGCTCGGGGAGGTGCTGCAGAGATCTGGAGCAACCAGGCAGGCAAACCCCGCGTCTGCACGGCCCCTCCACGGGGCACGGGGGGCCCGGATAGAGGAGCCGGCGAGGGGAGCGTGCGCCTCCGCTCCTCTGCTCGGCCCTCCCCAGCGCAGGGGCTTCCCACCGGGGAGCAAGGGCCTTTGCCCTCCGTTCGCCACGGGCAGGGGTGCCGAGGGCGAGGACGCGTCCTGTCCTGCGCGGCTTCGGATGGGAACGTGCATTTTTCCCGCTTAAATCTAGAATTGCACCTGGCAAAACCCTGACCTTCGCCCAGTCCCTACCGAACCAGTCGGGCGAGACCTCACGAGTTTCGGCGGGCGCTGCGCCGAGCAGGGGCTCGCGGCAGCTCAAATTGGGGCGAAGCGGGGTCTGCACCCACCGCCCCTCTCCATTCCCCGGGCGGGCAGCATGGCCATTTTTTTTTTTTACATCGACTCAATCTCACCTTGGCTTCCAGACAGCGAGAAGTTAGGAGGGAGCTCTGTCCTTGGCAGTCCATCACCGCAGCTCTGGCAGGCAGGAACAGATGCTGCTCGCTGCTCACGCTGTCCTGGAGGTTGCTGAACAATTTGGGCGTGATGGATGCAGCGCTCCGAGCCCATTTCCAGCTGCACCGCGGGCGGCCCCAGGACGGGGCTCCGTACCTGCCCAGCCACCGCCCGCTGCAGGCTCCTCCGCGCAGCTCTTCCAGCCAAATTCCCCCAACAGCGCTCCGGAGCAGAGCCTTCAGCGGTCCCCGCTCGGTCCCGGGAGCAGCTCCGGAGCCTGCGGCGGCTCCTCGGCGCGAAGAGCGTGGTGTGCTTCAAGCCGCCTCCCCCCGCCGAGCCCGTCCATGGGGCTGCAGCTGCGGCGGGGGCTGCCCTGTCCCCTTCCCAGCTCCGCTGCCCATTGGAAACCCCCATTGTCCGATAAGGTTGGCTCGGCGTTAAAAAACCCCTCTATGTACTTACCTCACTTACACTTACCCGATGCAATACTCAAGCTTAAATTTAATTAACTGCAATTATTTGCACGGAAGTCAACTAATCTATTCCCATCCCTAAACATGTGATACAATCCTTTCAGGAAGCAAGGCTTTCATTTGCGCGGTACTCTTCTGCTGTCTCTGGTTTTTAGCCACCCCTTTTTTTCCCTGTGCCTGGTACAGCTACAAGTGGTTTACGCAGTGAAATGTCCCTGCCTGTAGCTATCCCGTTTGCACCCAGGACCGGGTGCTAAAGCCCAAACGGCCGAGGAAAAGGCAGGGCAGCAGTGTGACACTCGCCGCCTGGCTCAGAGTCCTCCCTGTCATTGAAAGTCGTCGTGCCCCCAACTGCTCAGAAGTTTCACGTTCAATTTTTCTGATGTCTTTCATGAAAAATGATATTTCCTTACCCATCACAGAAGATATTTTCCCCGGCAGGTATGCTGTTGAACATGTTGCCTTCACAACATGACACAAAGTCTAAAAATCACAGAGAGACTAATTACTGGAGGAAAATTACACCAAAAGACCAATTTCCTGGTGATGGAGATGACAGCCCGGCGCCCGGCCCCCCGGCCGGTTTGGGCAGCTCGCCCGCGAGATGCTGTCACACCCCGCTGCCCTTGCACCGCGGCGGAGCCGGGGACCGGGGCTCGGCACCCGAGAGCCCCCCGCGAGCCCCCGCACCCCGGCTGCGCCCCGGCACCGCTCCCCTTTGGGGCCGGGAGGTCGCGCCGGCACGGCTCCTGCTTCTCCTGCTCCGTCGGGCACTTTGCAAATTCGTATGTAGAAATGCAATTAAATTAACGCTGCAACAGTTACAAATATAGTCAAATAATCCTTCAACTGGAAGACTTTATATAAAAGCAAAAATGCCGCAAAGACAATTTATATGAAAGCTGAGGTATGGCTGATGAATTAGTTCATATTTACCTAGATTATGTATAATAAATGTAATGTATATCATTTATATCTATATAGTTCTAATTTAGTTGGAATCGGAAAATAACGCAACACGAATTCATATGAAAAACAATTTTGTACAGGAAAATTAAAATGGTAGAGCATATTGTTTTATATGAAATATTGAGCTGTGCAATCGTATTTGTTATATGCTTTAAGCAGGCTTCAGTAGGAAAAGCATATTTGTTCCCTTTGGAGCTTCTTTATAAGTGTATAAAAGCTTTAATTTCATATGGTCATAAACGGGTGGAATTTCACAAAAATACCATCAACATTTTTCTCCCTTTTTCCATCCACATTAAAATGTGATAAACAGATATTCAGAAACGCACACCACCTCAAACTTTGTTTCTTTTGCGTCAAGTTATTCAGAGAGCTGTTCTCGCTTGTTAAGAAAAAAGTAATTACTAGAAATTACTGAAGATTTCTAAGAATCACTTCCGTGGAAAAAAAACCAAGAAATTTTGCCTGCTCTGCTGCTGCACCCAAGGTTTTGAACGCGCGGGCTCTGCTTTGGTACGTGTTTAGCCACGAAGAAGCCAGGAGCGTGTTGCATCCCGCGCGGCGCTGGCAGATCCGCGTCGGCCGGAGCAGAGCCCCGGGCCTCGCTGGCGCTCGGCGCACCTGCATTGGGAATTGGGTCACCTCCTGCTCCTCCCCACAGGTTTGCCTCCCGCTCGCACGCATCCTGCTGCAAGGTGATCAGGCAGTCGGCAGCTCAGAGAGGTCCCAACAAGGACCGGCACCTTTATTACCCAGATCACGCAGTTACTTCTCAGGGTTTTTTTTTTTTAGCTGGCTAAATCTGAGCAAATGCATCCTTCTGCCCTGTACACACGCACCGTATCCTTCCAGTACTTCACTCGGCGAGATGGCTGTTGCCATGAAGCCCCTGCAGAGCACGCTGTGCCCCTCGCAAGCCTCGTCAGATGCTTCCGAGGACAACGGCCTCCCAGGCTGTATGAATGAGCAAGAAGCTGCTGGTCACCACCCGCTGCCTCGTGCTGCAGAGGCACCACCCCAGATCAGAAGGAGCCCGCAGAGCGCTGGAAAATTTCAGGAAATTAATCTGGGATTTTAAAATTTGATGGGGAAACTATGCCAATATTGCTGGCTTCTGGTCCACTTGCAGTTGAAGAGAAATCTGATCTCCTTTTATGACCTGGTGACCCGCCTGGTGGATGATGGAAAGGCTGTGGATGTCATTTACCTGGACTTTAGCAAAGCTTTTGACACCGTCTCCCACAGTATTCTCCTTGGGAAGCTGGCAGCTCATGGCTTGGACGGGCGTAGTCTTCGCTGGGTAAGAAACTGGTTGGGTGGCCGAGCCCGGAGAGTAGTGGTGAATGGAGTTAAGTGCAGTTGGCAGCCAGTCACGAGCGGTGTTCCCCAGGGCTCTGTTTTGGGGCCAGCCTTGGTTAATATCTTTATCAATGATCTGGGTGAGGGGATTGAGTGCACCCTCAGTAAGTTTGCAGATGACACCAAGTTGGGTGGGAGTGTCGATCTGCTGGAGGGTAGGATGGCCCTGCAGAGGGACCTGGACAGGCTGGATCGATGGGCCGAGGCCAACTGGATGAGGTTTAACAAGGGCAAGTGCCGGGTCCTGCACTTGGGTCACAACAACCCCATGCAACGCTACAGGCTTGGGGAAGAGTGGCTGGGAAGCTGCCCGGCCGAAAAGGACCTGGGGGTGCTGGTTGACAGCGGCTGAACATGAGCCAGCAGTGTGCCCAGGTGGCCAAGAAGGCCAACAGCATCCTGGCTTGTGTCAGGAACAGTGTGGCCAGCAGGAGCAGGGCAGGGATCGTGCCCCTGTGCTCGGCGCTGGTGAGGCCGCACCTGGAATGCTGTGCCCAGTTTTGGGCCCCTCAGCACAAGAAGGACATTGGGGTGCTGGAGCATGTCCAGAGAAGGGCAGCGGAGCTGGGGCAGGGTCTGGAGCACAGGGCTGGTGGGGAGCGGCTGAGGGAGCTGGGGGTGTTCAGCCTGGAGAAGAGGAGGCTGAGGGGAGACCTGATCGCTCTCTACAACTGCCTGACAGGAGGGGGCAGGGAGGGGGGTGTTGGGCTCTTCTCCCATGTAGTTAGTGATAGGATGAGAGGAAATGGGCTCAAGCTGCGCCAGGGGAGGTTTAGGTTGGAAATTAGGAAAAATTTCTTGACGGAAAGGGTGGTCAAGCATTGGACCAGGCTGCCCAGAGAGGTGGTGGAGTCCCCATCCCTGGAAGCGTTCAAAAAACGGGCAGAGGTGGCACCTGGGGACATGGTTCAGTCTGGTCTACCCTTGACTGGTTTAGTGTGGGCTTGGTAGTGTAGGTTAATGGTTGGACTGGATGATCTTAAAGGGCTTTTCCAACCTAAACGATTCTATGATTCGATGATTCTATGATAAAGTAACCGCAGGCACCTGAGCTGCCGGAGCTCCGCATACCCGTCAGCGCTTTGGGCAGACGGTGCTGGCCCGGCCGTGCTCACGCTGTCCATGGGCTACAGAGTGCCCTACACTGGGGACACCGCGGTGCCGAGGGGCCCGGGGGATGCGGGGGCAAGGCGAGCTGCTGCTGGGGCTGTAACCAATGCCATGGGTGCCATGAGCTCCTCTAACCCAACCGCACTCAGCTCTGCAGAAATGTTGGGTTTGCCCATGCCCGCACAAACCCAGCAGAACAGCCCCTGCGGGCAGTCTATTTAAAGTAATATTCAGTAAGTAATATTACTGTTTAAAGCAATATTCAGATCACCTAGCTGTTCATCCTGCAGTCATGGTGCCTGGGACAGCTTGCTCAAACGTCGGCAGTTCCCAGGACACCACCAGACCTTGATAACCAAAACCAGCCCCTGCAAAACGACAAAGCAAAAGCCACCCCAGTGAACAGCACCAGCCATGGAAACTCAACAGCCGACGAAACAATTGCCAAGGTACAGCCATAGCCTTCACCGCTGCAGATCAGGGGGGACAAAGTCAGTGAAACCAATTGCCAGGAGGAGGATTTTCCCCATAAACTCCATTTTGAAAGCCCACCTTTTCCCCTGCTGCCTTAAGGGAATATTGCAAGTGTTTTGGAAACAAGCCACGTGGATCCATCCGAGACAAGGAGTGGCTCCCAGCATTACGTGGTGTAAAAAATACTAGAAAGAGAGAGCTAAAGCAAACTGCAGGCCAAAATAACACACACAAAATCCTAATGAGACCCAGCGATCTGGCTTGCCGGTCACATACACGCCCAGTCAGACGGCCCTTGGTTGTCTCTGGCCAACGCACATTTCTCAGGTCTGGGAGGTAAATGCACCTCTGCCTGCTCATAACGGGGGCAGAGGCACCCCCGGTCCCCGGGCACCCAGGACATCATCATTCCTCCCCCCGGGGTGCGACAGCTCGCCCCGGCCGGCCGGCAGCCTCCCGCACACGGGCAGCGGGTGTGAAAGGCACACCCGGGAGGAAAACGCCGACTTCTGCCAGATTTCCATGTATTCTCGGTAACACGGTGTCTAAGGGGGGGAAAAAAGGGAGCTGGTGTCATTGTTACAGCTTGCGCTCGTGCCAAGCTGCCAGGATGCTGCCAAAGATAACGGAGTCTTTAAGATGTCTATTAAAAACTCCTGGTATTATGAGATGCAAAGGAACTAGCCTTGTGCAGAGGTAGAAAGTAATTATGCAATTCTTATGTAAAACATGCAAGCTTATTTTCAGGGAATGATGCATGGCTTTAAAATGACATCTCGATTTCTTCCCAGTCTGGAGTACACCAGAGATGTCTCACTCTTCCAGGTCTCCTGGGCTAGAGCTGGCTTTTTCCACCGCTGAAAACCAGAGCCAGGAGGACTTGTCAGAGGAAAAAAAAATTCTTAGATCAAATAAATTTTTAAGCAACCCGCATATCTGTGCACAGCGCATACAGCTGATCCAAAACGCGTGCATGTGCACATAACACACGTAAGAAAGATGAACTTGAAAAAAGAGTGGTTCCGTATTAAAAAAAAAGAAGTATTAACACAGATGAAGTGTTAGATGCTGAAAGAGCGCCGAGTTCAGAAGCGCCATGACCACGGTCCCAGGCTGTTGCGGCGCGGGCGCTGTAGCTGCTGCGGGAAGAAGCACAACGGCTGTTGCGCATCGAATGCCCGGTGCCTTTGCCCTTCACCGTTGCTCGTGACGTGGTTGACTCCTCGTGTCCAGGCTGTGATGGATTCCCAGCTACCGGGTCAAACTGCCGTGCGCCACTGCCTCCACTTGCTCACTTGAGCCGCCTGAAGCCATCCGTCTGCTGGGGTTGTGGTCTGCGCCAGGACAAATGCTGTCCCATGTCATGTCCACACACATCCTCCACCCCTTGGCACCTCTCCTGGGCCCCGACACGGGCAACCCCTCTCAACGCAATCCTGATGCCCGTTTTCTCCTCTCCGTCCTCCAGGCTCTCGCTGGAGACACATGGTAGCGGCTTCCCCGAGGTGGGGTTGGGAGGACACGGGGCATCGCCACAGCCACATTGGCTTTGGGAGCAGCATCAGAGGGGTCAACAGCTCCTTAACGCTGTCTGGCAAGAGATGGGGAAAGAACCGGGGCGATGTAAGTACAATTCACTGCGGAAATACGTGCCGAATCTGCCCTGGGAGCCTTCAGAGAATGTGTTTTCCCAAGCTATTGCTCGTTGGTTTAGACTATAAATACCATATCACCTGATTGTGAAGAACATAGTTTAGCACAAGGCACTAGCTAGAGTCACACAGTGAACTAAAATGATGTATGAAATGCGTTTCACTGGGAGTTGTAATACAGATTACTTACAGTTGCAAGCAAGGTCTAGCTCTTCAGAAAAATGGGCTGATAAAATACATATTTTAGATCTCCAAATAGATCCTGTCAGATCTCAAAATAGTCCACAAATTAAAGCCACAATTACGAATCCCCCTTTTTCTTTGATTTAGCACCATCCCCTTCAGGAAAAAATTTCCCCAGGTTAAAGCACTTTGGGAAATATTCCACATATGTGCTCACACATAATTACTTTTTCCTCTCTCCAGTCCCTCCTTCATCCGCTCAGTTCTCCTCACCTCTCCAGGTTAAGTACTTTCCTCTGTCAAACATCCCTTTGAAATCTATTTCATCTGAAATGCCAACAGCTTTTAAGCGAGTAATAAGGGAAGGATGGGAGGGGGAGCACCGGCGCAGCGTACCTGGGCAAGGCACGGCACTCAAGGTGCTGTGAGTGGCCCCGGCCATGCGGACAGCCGGCGCGTGGTCCTACATCCAAGACAACGAAGGTCGGCAGAGACCTCGTAGCCATGCAGAGCAAACCCAGCTGCAAGCAAGCACAGGAGAGGGGGCTTGGAGTCCCACAGTGCAACATCTTATCGCTCTCTACAACTCCCTGAAAGGAGGTTGTAGTGAGGTGGGTGTTGGTCTCTTCTCCCAAGTAGTTAGCGATAGGACGAGAGGAAATGGGCTTAAACTGCACCAGGGGAGGTTTAGGTTGGAAATTAGGAAAAATTTCTTCACGGAAAGGGTAGTCAAGCATTGGAACAGGCTGCCCAGAGAGGTGGGGGAGTCCCCATCCCTGGAAGTGTTCAAAAAACGGGCAGAGGTGGCACTTGGGGACATGGTTTAGTCTGGTCTACCCTTGATTGGTTTAGTGTGGACTTGGCAGTGTAGGTTAATGGTTGGACTGGATGATCTTAAAGGGCTTTTCCAACCTAAACGATTCTATGATTCTATGATCGGTGGCCATGGTCTACTCAACCCCTTCAGCATGTCTTGGCAGGCTGCAGTGTAACCAAGGGGTACTCAGCAACTAGGACAGATAGTTGAGGAGGGGCAAATAGGGCAAAAAACATCATTTTCTATTAAGAAAATTAATAAAATGCACAGGCGTTAGTTTTAAAAAGAGTTACTTGCTGCTTTCACATTAAAAGTTAGCTACTCAAAAATCCTAAGTTGTTCTTCTCCTGCTACATCATCTCCTCCTCCTGCTATCTGCCAGTTGTAAGAAGTTTCTTCTTGTTCCTTCTCGAGTTGCCACTACTCACAATTTTTCAAGGAGAGAACACAACCCTTATCATTTCTTGATGGTGTAAAGACTGAATATAACCAAGAATTATTGCCAAACGCCTCATAAATGAAGCAGTACAATAATAGTCATAACTGTAATATCCTTCACAGAAGAGTGTTTCTGCTCTGAGCAGAGCAGGATGAGAACTTCCCACTAAAACTTTTATTTTTCAGTGCTAAACCATCCTTTTCCAAAACTACTTTTTTTTTTTGTTTTCTCTCACGGACAACTTTTTAGTCTCCAGGTTTCCTTATCGTTAAGTCATACGCCCCTTCCCAGCCCTAGGACAGAGACTCTGTCCATCAGTGGGACTGTGTCACATTGACCCCTTCTGGCTCAAGAAGCAGCCCCAAGACATTAGACTTTTGTAATCATCGATTTTTGTACCCAAGTGCAAACTGCTTTTAAGAGCCCAGCGTGCAAGGTGGGCCAGGGAGGAGAGCCAGGGTGGACAGCCAGTCCCACGGTTGGGTTGATTCTGCATGGGTTTGGCTATTTAAACTTCACTTTTCGCAGGACACAAGGCCTGTCTGCGTCTTGGTGATCTGATCGATGATCGGATGGTCATCCCATGTCTGCGCTTACCTCGATACCCACATTACCACACAGGACTTTGGACTTACAAAGATAAAAACCATGCAAAAATAAAAGAGCGAAAGATTAAAAATGTGATAATAAATAAATAAATATTTCCTAAAAGTTCACTTCAGGGGAAAAAAGAAAAAAGGAAAAAAGACATTTTCCCACTGAATGTTGTACTTATAATCTCTCTGTTTCACTGCCTGAGACTGCAGAGTGGAGAGGTAGTGGTCTTGGTGAGTAAAACACATGTTGCAAAGGTTAGAAAAAGTCACCGAGCAATTATTAATGTCTGTTTTTTTGTCAAGACGCTGAAAGCTGAAAATTTCCCCCAGTGTTAATAATACAGTATTATTACATTACACATGACTGCTCTACTGGAGTTAAACCAACACGACTCTTGCTCACTCCAACCTGAATTTCTCTAGCGGCCAGCTATTTAAGAAAACAAAAGCCTTCATAATTTGCAATATAGGTCAGTACTTAGCATGACAGGAACCTTAACGGAGACCAAGCGCTATTTTAAACTCTGAGCATTTGCAAAACATACCACAGGTGGATCTGTTCTGAAGGGAAAATTTGGGAAATTGTGGGACTGGGATTTTCAAAGATAAAACTCCTGAAGAATTCCCACTTGAAAACAAACTGCATCCGGGCGTTAGGCTGATATCTTAATGCACAGATACTCATCTATAAACCGACACAGCGCAGATGGGCCCAGATCATTTGTGTTGATGATTTGGGGGTTCATGAGTGAAAATCTATTGCTGAGGCTTTCCAAGAAAACCAGGTTCTAGCAAGAAAAGGGATTTCCCGAGGCAGGGTCAGCAGAGCTGGCGGCCCTCGGCACAGCTCCCAGCAGTAGATTCTCACTTTGCAGGATCAGGCAGGTAGGCTTCCCTGGCAGCTCCTCCAGGATGATACCTGCCTCTCTGTAAATCCAGGGCTGTCAGGAAAGTTCACATCACGTGTTATCATCATCATCATCATCATCATGGGAACTGAAGAAACTCAATTTCCCTCTGCACTAGATGCTATTTTCCATCTTCTGTATTTGGTTATGTTGGTTGCATACCACTGTATAGAAAGGCCCAGTAGATTTAACAAAAGAAATTGTGAACGTTTCCAGCAGAAATCAGTTTTAACTTAAGCATTTACATGCTCTTTAGTACATACAATGATATTATTTTTATAAGCACCAACAAACTCTGCGGCTAATAGTCACTGCAGATAGAAGAGGTCCTGGAAATTCATCTTCCCCAGCCTTTCGTGTTGCAAAACCAGCATTCGTGGGGTGAGAGGTCCTTGGGCTGAGCACTGGGCTGTGCAAAGGGTGCAGCACAGCACAGAATCATAAAATCATTTAGGTTGGAAAAGACCTTCAAGGCCATCCAGTCCAACCATTAACCTATACTACCAAGTCCACCAATAAACCAATTAAGGGGAGAGTAATAATTAATTTCATGTTTCCTGGCTTGCTGGCTGGATTATTTTTTTAACAAAAGTAAAATTAGGAATCATTAAGATTGGAAGGGACCTCTAAGATCATCAGCCCAACCACCAACCCAACACCCCCATGCCCACTAAACCATGGCCCAAAGTGCCACCTCTGCCCACTTTTTGAACCCCTCCAGGGCTGGGGACTCCCCCACCTCTCTGGGCAGCCTGGTCCAGTGCTCGACCACCCTTTCCGTGAAGAATTTCTCCAATATCCAATCTAAACCTCCCCTGGCACAACCTGAGGCTGTTTCCTCTCATCCTATCACCAGTTACTTGGAGCATGGAGCCAGGCATCTCCCCTGGCTTTACATCAGCTGCAAACAGACCATGGAGAGCGTTTCCCTCCTTCCTCTCTCTGTCTCCATGCCATGTCCCAAGTCTCACTGGGACAGCTGTTGTGGGTTCACCCCGGTGGGCAGCACAGCCCCCCCAGCCGCTCGCTCGCTCCCCCGCAGCGGGATGGGGGAGAATCAGAGGGGTAAAAGCGCAAACCTGGGGCGTTGAGATAAAGGCAGTTTCGCAGGTGAAGCGCGAGCTGCGCGCGCAAGCGAAGCAGAAGGAGGAATTCCTTCTCTCCTCCCCATGGGGGCCGGCGTCCCGCCACCCCCAGGACAGCAGGGCTGCCCACGCCTCACGCCGACGGGGGAAGGCAAACGCCATCGCTCCGCACGTCCCCTTCCTCCTGCTTCCCCAGCTGTTATTGCTGCGCTGCCGCACGGTCGGGGGTAGCCCTGGGCCAGTGGGGTCGGCTGTGTCCCCTGCCAGCCCCTGGTGCCCCCAGCCCGCTCGCTGGCGGGGCAGGGCGAGGAGCAGAGGAGACCTTGACGCCGTGCAAGCACTGCGCAGCAAGAGCTAAGGCATCCCTGGGCTCTCAACACCGCTCTGGTCACAAATGCAAAACACAGCGTCGTATCAGCTACTGTGAAGAAAACTAACTCTATCCCAGCCAAACCCAGTACAACCGCAGGCAAAAATGATAAACAAGGCGTCCTCTGCTCTTCCAGGAACATCATCACCAAAACCAGCCGCTCTTCCGAGGAATGAGGGCTCAGTCACCCACGGAGCACCCCGCCGCGGTGCGGACAGGCAGCCCTCTGCCAGTTCAACACAGGCGAGCCCCACCTCGCCTACAT
Source organism: Pelecanus crispus (assembly GCF_030463565.1). NCBI lineage: Eukaryota > Metazoa > Chordata > Aves > Pelecaniformes > Pelecanidae > Pelecanus > Pelecanus crispus. Next base: position 1,172,526 of record NC_134676.1, on the reverse strand, counting down.
CAAAACAGGGGCAGGAGTTTTGCTCTGAACAACTCTGGAGCTCTGCTTCACCAACCCAGGATTTGGGAGCACTTACGGACAAGAGGCAGGAGCTTTGATGCTCAGAAGTCACCTGTTTGCATCCCCTTCCCCACACACCAGCATTTGCATCCGGTACAACTGTAAAAACACATTTGCCCGTCATTAGCCCTGCTATTCCGCGTGGGATCCCATAAATTACAGCTGCCGCTAGAAAATGAAGATGTATATAGGGAAATCATTCACAAACCCTGTATCTGTTGCATCTGGAAGTTCTGGAGTGTTGATTAGTTAAATACATAATTATGAGATAGCCTTAAAGGCAAAAATTGTAAGCAGTGGCTTTTGCTAAGGAGTCTCCTGTTGGTGTTATCATACCAAATACAAAATGCTGCGAGTCTAAATAAGAAATTTATCTTAGAGAAAAAAGTTGAAAGACTTATGCTGAAGATACGACTTCTTCAGAACATTTCTTCACAAGTTAGATAATAATTAAATACAAATTAGTTACTCCCACAAAGCATGTCATTTAGGCAAAAGCCTGCGTATTTGAGGAACATTAGCATCTTGTTCTGCAATTACACAGCTTGGAAGCATCCAGTTTGGTTTCATTTTTGTACTATTTTTTCTAGACTCTATACGTTCGCGCCGATTTCAGAAGAAACCGTTCATTTCCACATGGAACACGTCAGTAATGCAAATAACATGTTGGCACAAGCCAGACCAAGAGGGACTCAGAACTGGCAATCCAGTATGAGCACCGAGAAGTGATCCGGAGAGCCAGCGGCGTAACCGAAAGCGATCTGCTAGCTCACCGGTACGGGACAGCGCTTGCCGGGGTACGGAGCCCCACCGAGGGCACTGGGGCTCCTGCCCAGCTTGACAAAACATCCACGCCTCCGCGCTCCTTTGGGCAGAAACCTAAAGAAGCAACATCAGCTGTTTCTAAAGTCTTTCCTGATTTTTTTTTTTTTTTAATAAAAAACATACTAGCAATGCAGATTTTTTCATTTTTCCTAAGGGTACTTGCAGAGTGGGGTTCAGCAATCACGTAACAGTAGCCCACCTTGTGCCTGCCTTCAGAGCATCAAGCCCTGACTCCCACAACACGTGGACGAAGTTGCAGGCAGCACAACACCGTAATAATTAAGTGCATCCAGAAAAGCGACACTTTTGCCTTTAGAGGAATTCCTCCATGGCAAAATTTGGCTTTGTATTGAATCAGGAAAATCCAAATACTAAAAATCTTTCTGCCATGGAAACTCCCAAATACTTCGGTTTGAAAATTTCAACATCACCTTATGGAAATGAAGCGTTTTGACCATTATACATTGTTTTAGACAGTACAAAATACTATCCTAAAATCAATTGGAAAGGTAATTTTCCATTTTGTTTGTGAATCCTTTCAAAATTCTTTCACTGAAAATTTTACAAAAAGTGCAATGTTCCCCTAAACCATTTCAGTTTCATCAAAAGTATATTTTCCGATGAAAAATTGTTCAAATTATTTCTTTTCTGACAGGTTTAACTGCTCTGACTTGTTGAAAAAAGCTCTGGGAATTTCTTGGGGATAATTGTTTTAACCATTCAGCCCCACAGCTCATTATCATGAGTTCTTTATCTAGAGGAAAATCTCTGCTAACATGAGGAGTCATTGGAAACTCTCAGGTGCTTTGTGCCTTTGAAGAATCAAGCTGTTTGATTGAATTTCCGAATATACCTTTTTTTTTTTCCCCCTCTGCCTCCTGTACTGGAAGCAAAATTATATTAAATTACATCATATGATAATTTATTGTTTATGCATGATATTGGAAGTGCTGATTGAATATCCAAAGCATGACATTTGCAATCACATCTTCATTTCATTCCGCAGTAATAAGGGACTATTGTACCCTGACATATTTATAGCCTTGAACGGAGGCGTCGGTTATGTGCCAGGCAATGGTCTGTTGGCTCAATCCACGGGCCCCGAGACTCCTACGACAGAAGCAAGCCGCACGAATTAATAGGGAGCGCGACCGTGCAGCTGCACCTCGCGATCAGCAAACCACCGCCAATCCCGGTCCACGGATGCCGGCGGCTGCTCCGGCATCAGCCCTCGCCGCGCTCAGCCTCCACCTTCCATCTCCCCACGAGCGCCTGCGCAAGCGGCGGCTGCTTGCTCGAGCTTCCCAGAAACAGCCCCCTCTGCTCAGCGTGCACCTCCCGGCCGCAGCAGGCACGGCCGTTTCGCTTGCTGCAGGGGAGCATTTCTCCCTTGCATCAAAAGCCGTAAAAAGTGGACATAAGCAGGAGATTCTTGCCAAAAAGTGAAAATCGCTGCAAAAGGCTTCTTCGCTTTAATCAAAGATTCACAAAATAGCTTCCTGTCTGTATTTTTTTTTTCTTTCAGGGAAAACTGATTATTTCAGCTTTTTCAAACCAACAGCTTTTTAAGACATATTTAGTTATAATTTTTTTTTTTTCCCTAGAAGAAAAGTCAAAATTCAAATTGCATGCTACAGGCTTCATAGAAGAGCATTTTGATAGCTTTCAATGGTTTTTTTTTTTTTTCCCCTTCGGTTTGTTGATTCATAGGAAACTGGGGCAGGTTTTGCCCTGATTTGGGCTACCAGCCTTGCTGGAACCTAGAAGACGGCAGTGGGACCAGGAGCGTGCTCCCTGCCCGCGCCCCAGCCGCTCGCTGCCCCTGCTCGGAGCCGCCCGGGCCAAAGCCTACGACGTTTCCACAGGCAAAGGCGCTCCTGCAGCGCTCGACACGCAAGTGGATGTGAAGAATCCGATGAAGTGCTAGATTAGGGCTTTTAAAATAATTGTGATAAATGATAGCAGCTGCACGCACTAATTTCCCTCAAGATGTGTTAGATTAATTTTATGAAATTAATGTCCGGAATAGCAGACATCAGCCATTTGCGTGACCAACGCTTGGAATCTGTCGGAGCTCTCGCAGCTTTGCACGTGCTTTCAAGCATTTTGAATCCAGGGAACAACTGGGATGTAGGGGGGAACACACAGAGGGAGCCCAAAGCCGGCCTTCTTCCCAGGTACGCAGGAAATTCGCCTTGCGTGGGTAAAGCGGTAACTGGGGCAGCTGTGTCTAGTGGAGCTGAACTGGGCACCTAACCAGGACATGCAGATCTCAGCGCTTGGCACTAATATTCTATAATATTATTCCTACGTATATTATATTTATAATGTTTTTCATTAATGATTAATAATATTTATAATAGTATTCCTAGCATACCCCACTTGCACGCCACGCTGCTCACGCCAAGAGGTGAAGGATCCTTTAGTTGTGTTTGCTGAACCCATCAGCGACTCGCGGCTGAGGACAGGCAGCTCCCAGCTAAACGGGACCTGACCTGGGCTTTTCAACACCGTGCATATTGCCTATTCCCACATCAGGCACAGCTGAAGGGGATGGTTCACTATCGGTTCGCTTTCCTTTTGACAGACTGCGGGGAACAGAAGGTGATTTTTACTGTCCAGAGACGTGTGAAGCGCTGCAATCCCCTGCTCCTCCTCTTTCTCAAGATCTGGGACTAAATCTCCAGTGCCACCAAGTTGACATGGGTGTTTGAATACACACCGTCTTCTCATCTGGCTCAACGAGCTTCATCACAAGTAACGAGATGTCTGTGAGATACGAGCATCTGGAGGAAGAAAGCTGAGCTGAAACTCAGCCCAGAGGAAATGGAAGTTGGAAGAAATATGGTAACACTTAGCAGAGCAAGCCAAGACCATGACTCTCTCCTCTGCTGAGGGAATCCACACTCCCGCTGCCAAAACCTGGTTACCGCAGGCAGCCTACTCTGCTAGTTGGGCTGGACTGTCGAGAAACAAAGAGCTGATCCATGCATCGGCCCCATCCCTTCCAGACCTACCGACCCCGGCAGCTCACGCAACGTCTACGGGATGAACACCGGCCGGTCCTTCCACCTGAGCGCCAAACCCGCCAGACCTCCGCTGAACGGCAAGCGCAAGGGAAGCAGAGCAGGTTTTGTATCTGAACAAAAGAGGCCTTGGTCGCCTCTGTGATAGCCCTGCTCTGGCCCCACCAGATCCTTTCGGATCCTCCGAGTAAGGAAGCGAGACCCCGGGACTCGGACAAGGAGGGGCTGCAGAGCAGCCACAGGCAGAGCTTCCCGTTCTGCCCGTGGGGAAACGGAGCGCCTTGAGCAAGAGATAAAAAAGGGGGTTCTATGAGGAATGCAAAACTGACCCTGCTGCTCTTCGAAGTGCCCCTGTACACACGCGTGCGGGCGCTCAGGTTAAACCCAGAGTAAGCAGGAGCTCACCTGCAGGGCCCCAGCTGCGGCCGGCTCCGCAGGTAGGCGAGCATCACCTTACGCCCTAGCGCAAGCCCCTTCAGCACCTTTCCCACATAACGCTCCCAGAACCAAGGACGCAGAAAACCTGGAGCAAAGGGAAAGAGTGAAAAATAAGACGAGACACATTCACACGCCAAGATAAAAGACATACGCTGGCCTTAACTGCGTACTTGGACGTACCCACACCTGGAAAGGGGTCCACGTTCCTCCCGTTTGGCACTGAAGGTGTTATGGCCGAAGGTGTTATGGCCAAGGCCGCCTCCTGAATCGCTGAAGGCTTTCCAGCTGGACAGTTCTGAGAAAAAAAAAAAAAAACCACACACAAGGTACCAGGATCATCTGCACTCAAATTCGCATCTCCAAGACAGACCCAAAAGGATGCGACTCCGCTTCAAGACACTTGCTTTTCCCTGCTCGTTCTGTGTATTTTGTCACGAATCTCAAGATGAAGCAGACCTCTTGCTGGGGCAGAAGTCAGAACTGATGCAGCCCTGAGCCACAGCGTCCAAAAAATAACGCTTAACTGCGATTATCGGTGCCTGATAACAATTATCAACTCATGTTGATATTGAATGCATTTGGCTTTATTTATGATTTTTAAATGTTTCTGTAATTTGACCATAGGGGTTTTTATTTTTATACATATATTACACACACACATAAACATTTATATAGATGTGTGCGTATATACACGTGTGCACACATGCGTGACTTTCACACTTACGTGAGCACATTACCAAGGTTGCACCACGACTGCTGCCAGCTCTTGCTTGTTCCTGGCTGTGACCTGAGGTCCTGAGCTCACCCATAAAGGTCCCCATATGGTCCCTGACAGCCGCAGGGTCGTCGTTTCAGCAGAACTCTGCGCTCAGAAGCTTTTGTCAATAAGCGTTGTGTTTTGGCTCGTGTATCAGCACCACGCAAGTACTTTGCTCTTCGCAGACTCACGCACGCGCATCAAGTTAATTTTCATTTTGCTAATTTTGAGGAAAAGCAAGCTGACTTATGGTAGAAGAACTTGGGCTTGGGAACGGAAAGCGACAGTAGAGATAGGGATTTGTGGCGTTTGGGGGTTTTTTGGCCGGATTTAGCCAAGAACGCACCGATGACCTAACACGGTGACACAGGCACCTGCCCAGCCCCGCTGGGCACGCTTTGTCTGGAATCCTGCTCAGACGTGGCCCGACGGGCCACTGGGATGAGCTGGGTGAACAACGCGCTGCTAGCGTACGGGCGTGCTGCAGCCAGCCGCCGGGACGGGATCCATCGGGAGCTAGGCGTCCGGACAGGCAGGTCCTTTCGCAGGAGGAGAGGCTGGCACCGACACGGCATCCGCCAAGCCCCGTGTGCTCCACGGCCGGCAGCGCTGCAGCTGACGGGAAGGCGGGTTTGCTTTTCTTCTGCTAGCCTGGGCACGGGAGGAGCTGCAGGGGAGAGAAATCCCGTAACAAAACCGCACGGGCAGCACGCGCAGGCGGGGGATAGCTGGAGGATGCGGACAGCTCATGGGGAGCAGGGAGGAGGGAAAGTTGCAGCCTGTGGAATTAATCCTCAGCTTTTGGAAGGCTTGTGAGTTTTCTAATGAAATATGAACTTTGCTGAAGCATCTATGACGGTGGCTAAGAGTGGATTAGGGCAGGGGCTGCAGAGATGGAGTTTGGAGCGCCCTGACCAGAGACAGAAGGTTCTGCAGGAGCAGCAGCCCGAGTGCATCGGAACAGCCTCTGTCCCTCTGGTTTTTCAACCTTACCTCCGCAGGCCGCAGCAGCAGAGGCCAGGAGCTGCAGAGAGCCTGGCGCTTGGTGGCCCTTTGCAGGCACACGTTAGCCGCTCGCAGCTGCAGAGAGCCTGGCGCTTGGTGGCCCTTTGTGGGCGCACGTTAGCCGCTCGCAGCTGCAGAGAGCCTGGTGCTTGGTGGCCCTTTGCGGGCGCACGTTAGCCGCTCGCAGCTGCAGACAGCCTGGCACTTGGTGGCCCTTTGCGGGCGCATGTTGCCCCAGCTCCCCACACCAAGTCACCTCTGACGTCTGCTGATGGCCCAAAGATTCAGAAATAGACGCTCGTTCTGCCTGAAGAGACGGGGCCAAACGCAACAGAGCGTGCGGTTTTTAAGCCTTACCCGTTGTTTACCAACCTGTTGCTTCCCAGGGAGTACCTCCAACTCCGTGTTTGAACGCTGGGAGCCGCAACTCAGGTGGGGGAGTCCCCATCCCTGGAAGTCTTCAAAAAACGGGCAGAGGTGGCACCTGGGGACATGGTTCAGTCTGGTCTACGCTTGATTGGTTTAGAGTAGACTTGGCAGTGTAGGTTAATGGTTGGACTGGATGATCTTAAAGGGCTTTTCCAACCTAAACGATTCTATGATTCTATCAGTACCGCAACAGAGAGTTTTCCTGCTTGGCCAAGGCAAGGAACAACTTTCCTTTCTCCGACGCAATGACAACGCCAACCCCAGCAGCATCCCTTGGACCCACCAGCGTCCGGGCGTTGCCGTGAACCTGGGAAGACCTTCCCCGCCCCGGTACCAGGGCAGAGGGCAAGCTACCTACGTACCCCAGAGCGCTCCTGCTGCCACGGAGCCCGCGGAGCGCGGAGGGCTGGGCAGGAGATGCCGGCCGCGCAGGCGGTCGCCCTTCGCAGGGGCACGCCGGGATCGAGCTGCCGGTCTTGCGGGGTCCGTTCGAAGCAGAGGCGCAGACTGCAAACAAAAGACGACAGGCGGGCCGGAGGGGATCGGCAGAGCTGCGCTTCACGGCGACGCGTGCGGGTATGGGGACAAAAGGAAAGTTCCTGCCCTCACCGGAGGTCCTGCAGCAGCAGCCAGGTTTTGGATAATCCACCTAAATGTGGGTTCACTCTGATCTGAATGATAAAAACCGGTTAGACGATCTGCCAGAGTGCCTAATGCAGACGCACAGTTCAGATACCTCTGAAATTTAGGTGAATTAATTTAAAACAACACAGATGTGCAAAATCATACAAGTTAACCTTTTAACCAGATACATATAATTTCCTCCCCTTTTCACCTCTCCGAACGGAGAGGAAATTTCCAGGATAAATGTAGCTGCTACAGCACAGCTGAAAGGAAATGCCGTGGTAGCAGAGCCGGGGCTATTCGCTGTTCATTCCCCGGCAGCAATTCTGGCTCTCACGGTGCTGTAGTTTTGAGGACTTCCGCAGATTTACCTGCCTCTCCCACTGCCTTCACCCCTGCGCAGAACGCAGGCCCTGAAGGAAACACCTCTGCCATCACCCCCTCCCAAACGGGGTCCTTTTTCTGCCGGAACAGCAGCGTCGGCTCCTTCCGTACACCGAGAACGCCGGCAATATTCGCAATGAAAACCAGCGTTTTACAGGTGCGGCAGGACGCTGGCGCTGCCACCGGCGCGCTGTCTGCGTGCGCCGTCCATTCCGCTCCCATCAGCGGCTAGAGCTCAGCGCACATTTCCGAGCGTTTCGATTTTCTCTCCGCATTGTTTTCAATTAGAGGCTTTTTCGCATGTGACGCACCAAGGGAAAAACAACACTTAGAGCTAGAACTAAGGTACTCCCGGAGACAAATATGATTAATGGGATAATCTCGTAGATTACAATAGTTAGAGGCAGTTCCTGCCATTTCCCACTCTCCAAGGACTGGTTCTACTCACATCCAGTACAGACAGCTGCAGATTCCTCGGCACCGTTCGTATCCGACGTAGGACTACGCTCGACATTTTAAACTCCTGTAACGAGCACCTTCCATAATCGTGTATGGTCTAGACCGAGTTTTACAAATTTAATCTTAAACAGCGTAATTTCTTGATTGAGGGAATTTTTGCGGAGCTGGTTGCGTACGTGCTTGCCTTTGCACAAATACATGCGCGCACACCCCCGCAGCGCTCGCATCCGTTGCGAGCAATATCCTTAAGTTAATCACAGGCTAATTAAACAATGATCAAGTCTCGCTAAATAACCCCGTTGCCACCGAGAAGGAGTACCCGATGGGCAACAGAAGCGAGGGCTCCCGACGCCCGCCTGCGCGCCCGCGCACGCAGAGGGCTGCAGACGCGCGGCAGGAGGCACCCGCTGAACTTCGGGGCACGTTTCTCAAGCCGTACAAGCGGGCACCACGGGAAGGACGAGCTGCGATCGCTTCTGTTGGATTAAAGCTCGGGTTCCTCCTAAATTAAACACGGCCGAAAGCCTCCGCTGCCGAATTCGCCTTCTTTTTCTCCAGCCCTCCACATTCCGCAGCACTCTGAAAACTAATGACAAAAGATAGAATGCGGTTTATCAGGGAAAAATCGCTCTGGCAAACATCTGGCAGACCACCAATTTCAGGTTCTGGCATAAGAACACAAGATTAATGTTTCCAGTAAAGCGCCAGCAAGCAGAATCTCTCCGTGAGCACTGGCACGCCGATGATCGGCGCCGGGCTTCAGGCAGCAGCGCAGCGCAAGGCGCGACGCAGCGCGCTTGTCCGGAGCTTTGTTTGGATCAGCTTCTCAGGGCCCCAGCAGCATCGCCCGCATGCAGTCCCACCTTAGGGGATGGCTTGGGGGCCTTTTTTTGGTGGTGGTTGTTGTTTTTTAAAGCGGTCACATCGGACCGCAGGAGGCGGTGGGGAAAGGAAACAACAAACCAGTGCAAAACTCAACACAAGGAGAGAGAAATCGCACAGCAAATCTCACACTCGCCAAGCGTCAAAACGTGCAAGATTCACATGATGTATTTTAAGGTAACGTAATCGACTGGACTTAAATTAGTCACTGTCCTGGTTTCGGCTGGGACAGAGTTAATTTTCTTCCTAGCAGCAGGCACAGTGCTGTGGTTTGGATTTAGTAGGAGAAGAATGTTGATAACACACGGATGGTTTGGTTGTTGCTCAGTGCTGCTTATGCCAGGCAAGGACTTTTCAGCTTCCCCTGCTCTGCCAGGGGCACAAGGAGCTGGGAGGGGGCACAGCCAGGAGAGCTGACCCCAACTGCCCCAAGGGCCATTCCATACCATACGGCGTCATGGGCAGTATGGAAACTGGGGGGGTTGGCCGGGGAGCAGCGATCGCTGCTGGGAACTGGCTGGGCATCGGTCGGCGGGTGGGGAGCAATTGCATTGGGCATCCCTTCCCTGGATATTATCATTATTATACTGTTACTATTATCATTGCTATTTTACTTTATTTCAATTATTAAACTGTTCTTATCTCCCCCCAGGAGTGTTTCTCACTCTCACTCCTCTGATTCTCTCCCCATCCCATCGGGGCAGGGCAGTGAGCGATGGCTGCGTGGTGCTGAGCCGCTGCCTGGATCTAGACCACGACAGTCACCCAAACCTTTGCAACACGCTGCTGTTGCAACCGGACGCGCAGAGGAGCGCGGTTGACATCAGGCGCACGGCTGACGAAGGGGTGGGTGCCCCGACCTGCCCCAGCCCCTGCTCGACGCAGCAGCGCTGCACCGCGCACATTCCCTATTGGAGAACGAGTGCTAATTTGGAGGGGCTTGAACTTTTTTGTTTTCATTTGATCAGCTTGCGTAAACTACTTATTACTGTTTACCGTAACCGCCATGAAGTTGGTTTGTTGTTTTTTTTTTTAATTAGGTATGCAAACAGACTGCTCACCAGGAGCTAGGCGAGCCCCGCGCTGCCCTCTGGAACCAGCCATCTCACGGCGGCCCCGGCCATCCCTCTCCAAGCGGAACGCTTTCAGCTTCTGCTCCAAATACAAAAGCAGGGGAACCCGGACACAGCGAGGCCACAGCTTTGGGTTTCCCCCTCTCCCCCTGCCAAACTGGGGGGGTGCACGTTAGAATGTCACTTGAAGTCACTCGCCTGACCGCAGACGGGTTCTTCTGCCTTTTGCCCGAGCATAACGTTTAACTGGCAGCAGTTTGTTCTTCCCTTTTCCTCTGTTGTTGTCCACTGCACCACGCGACACCGGGTTGCTAACGCCTTCGCAACATTCCTGTTTCCCTGTGGCAACGGCCCTCGACCGGGGCAGGAAAGGCTCCGTGCTCCCCAGCCGCTATCGGGTGCCGTCACCCACCCCTCTCCCCAGCTCCAGCGCCCCAAGACCGGCCTGCGCCCCGCAAAGCGCGCGCCCTCCCCTCGCTCCACGGAGTGCCTCAGGAATTCTTTGGCTTCTTTGCCCATTTGGAACAAAAAAATAACGGGGAACGTCCTTCTCCCCGACTTGTTCATGCCCACACTTATCCCCCCCGCCCTGCCATGCCCCCAGCTGGCGGGGACACCCGCAGCCCCTCAGGTTTGGGACACCCGGGTTTGGGACCCTCGCAGCCCCCCATGTTTGGGACACCGGGGTTTGGGACCCTCGCAGCCCCCTGGATTTGGGACCCCGGGTTTGGGACCCGTGCAACCCCCCGGGTTTGGGACCCGTGCAACCCCCCGGGTTTGGGACCCGTGCAGCCCCCCGGGGCTTGGGACACCCAGGTTTGGGACACCCGCAGCCCCCTGGGTTTGGGGATCCCCAGGTTTGGGACCCTCGCAGCCCCCCATGTTTGGGACCCCCAGGTTTGGGACACCTGCAGCCCCCCGGGCTTGGAAAACCGGGGTTTGGGACTCCCGTAGCCCCCTGGGTTTGGGGACACCAGGGTTTGGGACCCCTGCAGCCCCCCGGGTTTGGGGACCCCCGCAGCCCCCCAGGGTTTGGGACACCCAGGTTTGGGCCCCCCGGGGTTTGGGACACCCAGGTTTGGGACACCTGCAGCCCCCCGGGTTTGGGGACCCCCGCAGCCCCCCGGGGTTGGAACACTGGGGTTTGGGACCCCCGCAGCCCCCTGGGTTTGGGGACCCCCAGGTTTGGGACCACTGCAGCCCCCCGGGTTTGGGGACCCCCGCAGCCCCCCAGGGTTTGGGCCCCCCGGGGTTTGGGGACCCCTGCAGCCCCCCGGGTTTGGGACACCCAGGTTTGGGACACCCACAGCCCCCCGGGGTTGGAACACTGGGGTTTGGGACTCTCATAGCCCCCCGGGTTTGGGGACCCCCGGGTTTGGGACCCCTGCAGCCCACCGGGTTTGGGGACCCCTGCAGCCCCCCGGGGTTTGGCACACCCAGGTTTGGGTCCCCCGCGTTTGGGGCCCCCCGCGTTTGGGGACCCCGCAGTCCCCCGGGGTTTGGCACACCCAGGTTTGGGCCCCGCGGGGTTTGGGACACCCAGGTTTGGGACCCCTGCAGCCCCGCGGGTTGGGGACCCCCGGGTTGGGGACCCCCGGGTTTGGCCCCCCCGCCCCTCCCGCCGCGCGTGCTCCGCCGGGCCGGCAGCGCCACCTGCTGGCGGCGGGCGGGATGGCGCCGGGGCCGGGCGGGGCATCGTCCGCGTCTGCCAACGCATTTCCCATAAGAAAAAAAAAAAAGTTTCTTTAAATGTTTAAATAAGACCAGCCATTTTATATGATGCATATTATGTATACATTACACATTATAAGAAAGCTGTAGCCACTTAAACTTAGAAAACCAGCGTCCACCCAGACTCGGGCATGAACAGGATCTCAGTGACGCCAGCCACGGACACGAGACCCGTCCAATGGCTCGGGCTGGAAGAGACCCTCAAGATCCCCCAGCCCAACCATCAACCTACGCTGCCAAGTCCACACTAAACCAGTTAAGGGCAGAGTAGCAATTTCATGTTTTCTGCCTTGGTGGCTGGACTATTTTTTAATGAAAGTAAAACCAGGAAGCACTAAGGTTGGAAAGGCCCTCCAAGATCATCAGCCCAACCATCAACCCAACACCACCATGCCCACTAAACCATGGCCCCCAACGGCCACCTCTGCCCGTTTTTTGAACCCCTCCAGGGCTGGGGACTCCACCACCTCTCTGGGCAGCCTGGTCCAATGCCTGACCACCCTTTCCGTCAAGAAATTTCTCCCAATATCCAACCTAAACCTCCCCTGGTGCAGCTCCTCTTGTCCTATCACTGTTCCTTGGGAGCAGAGCCCGACCCCCCCTCCCTGCCCCCTCCTTTCAGGCAGCTGTAGAGCGCGATCAGGTCTCCCCTCAGCCTCCTCTTCTCCAGGCTGAACACCCCCAGCTCCCTCAGCCGCTCCCCACCAGCCCTGTGCTCCAGACCCTGCCCCAGCTCCGCTGCCCTTCTCTGGACACGCTCCAGCACCCCGATGCCCTCCTTGTGCCGAGGGGCCCAAAACTGGACACAGCATTCCAGGTGCGGCCTCCCCAGCGCCGAGCACAGGGGCACGATCCCTGCCCTGCTCCTGCTGGCCACACTATTCCTGACACGAGCCAGGACGCTGTTGGTAGTTGCGTTCAAGCAACATTTCATCAACACATAAATTAAGAGCGCTGCGGTGCATTATCTGTGCACCCTCACTAGGTTTGTTTCAGGAATACCCTGCATTTGGATGAAGAAAAATCAGTAAGTGAAAAACTTTCAAAATTCTGCCAATATTCAAGGCCAATTAAGTAGGGATTGCTTTAACATCAGTCCCGATACAAAAACCCAACCCTCAAAACAGTGGAAGTTTGAAGATTATCAAAAGATAATCAAGAGGCAGCAGTATAGTTAATGGCAGTCAACACAGCTTTATAAAAAAACAAGACCTTATCATGCAAACTAATTTATATACACATTTTTTAGCAAGATTCCGTACTGGGAAAGGTAATTTAGGTATTTACGTCTTCTATCCTGCTCAGCTTTTTGATAAAAACTGGCATTGTGACATCAGTAAAACCTGTTAAGGACTTTTAAAAAAAAATCCATTAGCAGCTGGAACAGACTCACAGCCTCCTGCGCACGTTCACGGAGAAGCTCCCGGGAAAGAGGGTGGTAAAACTGGCCCCGCACAGTGCTCCGCAGGCGACTCGGAGCTCAGCCGGAGAGCAAGCCCCAGGTAACGGAGAGCAGCGCAGGAAAAATACCTAAGGATAAAGCACGGAAAGATCTGGAGGGCTCGGTATCAGACCACTGCAGCAAAATGCTTCGTTACGCAGCCAGCTTCAATCCACCTTGCGCCAGGCGTGGCTCTGTACGTGCATTTTTGTCTTTTAACGAAAACTTTGCGTACTTTGTTTTGTTTCAGGTACAAAGCACGCTGAGCCTTGAGCGTGGCAGTGAGGAAGAGCAGGGGAGCAACAGTGCATCCGCAGCGTCCTTTACACAACGTCAATCTTCTCCCATTCACCGCTAAAGAAGAAACCTCATTCCATCATTCAACCTTTTCATGTCGTGCCATTCTTCAAGGGAACCTTATTGGAGATTCAATATCAAGACAACCAGTCTGTCACTAAAGGCTACAGGAAAAAAGAAATTACACATGTTCACGTGTTCTGAACCACCTTTGGAACATGCTGCATCAAGCAGGGGGATGCTCTCCTGAACTTTAAAAGAAATACCTGTTTTGAGAATTACACATAGAACAAGCCACTGTATTTCCAGTGCATGCAGAAACGCATGGCATGAAGGACAACACTTTATTAAGAAATACCTAAGTAGAAAAGACCCTTCAAAGTTTCAGCCACAGGAAAAGATAGATTTGGTATCACAGAGTCAAATCTTTAAGAAACCTAGAGGTGAGTAGTTAAGATGCACAGAATGCCCTTGAGTTCATGCCAAACCAGGCTAGGAATTAAATTCAGTGATAAATACTCATGTTCTCTAACACAAGTGAATTTTATTCTATGGAAAGTGCCGATATTTGAGTCAGTACCTAGGTACTTTATTGGCATATCTTAAAAATACTCTTTTGAATCCAGTTACAAACTGGCTGTTAAAGAAAAAAAAAAGTGTAAATTTTTCAAACAAGTGGAGTTTGCTGCAGACCAAGCTGTTGACCCTTCGGACATCGAAAGTCTCCTCTCATTTTCTTACTTCTGACATTCCTTGTACGTGCAACGTACTTTGAATGCTACAGCTACAAACGCACCATGCCCGCGAAAGCAGCGGTGCAAGTTCCACCGGGTATTTCCCCCCGGGATTTAGCTAGCCCGGGACGTTTGCTCCCAAGCGGAGCCTACACGAGGCACTCATGCAGAAGCGTTACGGGAAAGCAGCCGTGGGTTCTTCACCTACCAGTTCCACTACGGAGCCATTTCATTGCTCCCAGCACCGCAAAGCCGACCGAAGGAAAAGGAGGAGTCTATGCAATTCTGCTTCTTTGTCACCTCTGACCAAGCTCGATTTCCTTCTCGCCCCATTTTAAGAGGATGTGCCGTGTTAGGCGTCCTATTGCCTACAAAACGCTACAGGCATCTTCAGCCTACCGAGGAGATGACAGAAGCAGGAAATTAGGTATTTTGAAGGAATCGGGCAGATTAAAGATGCCCCTCCTTGACCACAAGCACTTTTTCAGGCTTTAGCTTCTAACTATTATTACTTCTTACACTTTCTCCATTAATTTAGAAGCCAAATGATATTTAGAGGTTAGCCTTCCAATACCTCAAACTCTTATCAGAAATAAAAACATTGAGGACTATAAACATGAAAACAAACAACTTCCCTAGTGCTGTATTTGCTCTCTCTGGCAGTCTTTAGATCAAGTCCAGCAGCTCTCCGATAATATATGCTTATTAATCTCAACACACAAGTAACATAAAGGATAAAGAGGAGACAAGCCTACATGAAAAGCTCCCGGTGTACAGTATCTGCGAGCAACTCAAGTGCCCCTTCTCAGCCTTTTCAACGCACCCACGCAGGAACACCTTAAGGGCGATACTCTAATTAAGGCACGGCACTGGGGATTAACTCTGTTACGCAGTCCCCAACCCGATACCCTGGCCAACACGCTGTCCTGGGGAACCGCAGGACTAAGGAGCCTTTTGGCATTTCAAGACACCAAGCAAACCTCACGACCAGCTTTCCGACCCTGAAGGAAGCGAGAGAAGGCTCCAGCTAAAACTATTCTTGAAGTTACCAGCTGGACAAGGAGATTTGCTATAAAATACATGCGCACCCACAGACTTCCAGCAACCTTGTGCCGAAAAGTCCAACAGACAGACCTTTGCTAGAAGCAAAGCAGCAAGGGGTGGGCTGGCTGAAGGGGGACAAGGGGACAGGACTGCTGGCAAAGCTGGGTCAGACCTTGCTTATGCATCAACGCATGAAAATAATTTTGCACACACACGCCACTTACCTCAGTAAGATTTCTGAGCAACACAACAGCTTATTTCACCCGCCTCTCCCAAACAAACGTCACCCTTCGGATACGTAAAAAAGTAATAAACTGAGCAGGGAGCGGATTTAACCTAGCGACAGTAACGTTGGTCATCTGTAGCTTGGACCGGCCAGGCATTTCAATTGTCACAGCCCCTGCGTTATTTGAACGCAAGCAGCATTACAGTTCCCTTTTCGGACTCCTAGCCAGAACTTCTCAGCGTGGCTTTTCCCATTGAACACAACACTCGGAAAGCCCAGGCCAAGCAGCTGCATTGCAAGCGCCCATCCCGCCAGACCCACGCGCACCCGGGAACACCGTGCAAGGGTAATGCCGCGTAAGAGACAGTATCGCATCCTAACTGCAGATTTGTCATTTTTAGCTCCTTGTGCATAATTCTCCCCCATTTTCCATGAAGTGCAACGTGTGACAGTTACCTCTAAACATTTATTTCGATCTATGTACATAGTATCATTACGGAAGGTATGCGTCATGCAACCAAGGAAATCACAGAAGAGTCCCATAAACAATATAAATCTGACTAATCTTTTACAAAGATGAGAATCACTAGGTTATCAAATCTCTCAGGTATAAATATTATGAGGTAAGCAATACTTAAGATGAGGCACTTAAACAATAACCCAAAAGGTAATTAGTGTACAAAATTATAAACAGGAACAGTTATTCATATTGCCCTCAATTATATTTAAAAATGATTTATATTCTATATACAGTGTCTTACATGCCTTACACCCCCCACTGAAGCAAAACATTCAGGAAGTACAGAAGAAACCAAGTCATCATCGCATGCATCGACCATAATACAGGCAGGCGAGCATCCCAGAGTATGCAGCGATACAGTGCGGGGACGGGAAAAAAAAAAGTGCCTCTCAAAGAATGTTTTTCTAGACAATCCCGTTTTCTGTTTGGAGAAAATATCTATGCTAACAGAAAGTTAACTTGGTATTAACATACAAATCTGCTAAGCCAGAAGAGAACCACCCTACTGTGTTCAAGGAAGGAATGTCAATTAGGACAGGATTTAAGCCTTAGTGGGATTTATGGTAATTAGAAATGTAACAAATTTAACTTTACAAAGAAATTAATTATGCCAATTAAAACACTTAGCAAGTTTTACTGGGAATTTATACAGTATTATATGTATATGGTGCTGATCAATGCCCAATTTATTAAAATTACTGAGGGCAAACTTCCAAGAAAATTTACCAAAGTACTACAGGAATTCCAAATTAAGATATAAAATTAATATTTGCAATAAATATTTCCTTATCAAGGTCCAGAGAGAGGAAAAACACCCAATAAAAAAAGAAATAAGGAATTTATGTTCAGGTGGGGTGCACAAACATCTAAATGCCCGTAACTGCACAGCTTGCTAGAGTCTGCCTGGGAAACGAGGTCAGTATTTCCTAATAATATTAAAACAACAAACACTTTCAACAGACTCAAGAATCCTCACTGCCAAACAGCTCGCATCAGCATGCCATTTGTGACAAATCTTCACATTAATGGAATGGTAACTTAAAATACGCTTCCTCCTCCTCTGGTGCTTTTTGAGGTGGGGAGAAAAATGGAAGTTTGCAAAACAGGTGAAGTTATTCCTATCTGAGAAGTATCTGTATTTTGTGGGAACAATGATCCTAAGTTCACTCGGTCTTATAACAAAGTAGCTCGGATTTTATTTTTAGATGGCCTTCAGTGGCCATCCATGTTTTACTTATATTTGACATTTCAAACTCTCTGAACAAAGGCAAGCTACATTACGTCTTCTGTTTCTGAAGATAAGCCAGTCGAGTTTTGAAGTTTAAATGGAACAAAGGAAGAGCCACAGTTACTAGAATAACAAAATTAAACTTGGCAAAAGTAATGAATTTTATTTACAAATACATGTACGAGGATTACAACAGAAACACACTAAGGAAACTCCATCTCAACAAAAGCAATGATTTATTGGTAATGGCATTAAATGAAACAGATTGACAGTCTCTGGTTACGGTCAAGCAATTATCCAGGAGTTGTAGATAAAAGTGAAGATCTCTTTGATTGCAATAAGGCCTTCCAGTGTCTTTTGCGTCCTAGTGGCTCTCTCCTTTTTTGCCAACTACCTGATAGGAGGAAAAAAACAGAAATAATATTTAACCAAAAAAGTCCTGCCAAGTATTTTTTAAAGTAAGTCTCAAAAGAAACAAGTGCAACTGAGTTTTCAACTAACTTAATGCATTTAAGCATGCATTATTCTAGCACTTGCAGAAGCTATGAATCCCTCTGAAGGGTTAAGACGGATGCAAGACACACAGGAAACCCTATCTTTAGTACTCATACAGACAGCAAAGCATCAGTCTCATTTTGGTAAGAATAAGACAACAGTAACTGCAACAGAACAGACCACACTTAAAAATACGTGTTATATACCAAGCATTCAACCTTAATACATTATATAAAAATATTATAGCGGGAAGAGAACCACTGGGTGCTCAAATGTAAGTTTGTTCATTTTCCTTGGCATCCTTGCCATGTACCTCACTGAGAACATCTACCTTATAATGAAGCTCAAACCTATAAAGAAATCCAGCAGTCACCTGATTGTCAGTTATTCCTTGTCAAAACATTATTCCTTACCAAGCCTCCTTCCAATCTCCAATTCTGCAAACTCCACCTGGAATCAGAGTCAGCTTAGTGCTTCCCTTTTCTGAAAAGATCACCACTGCCACCAGACCTTGGCGAGTCGATTTGCCAGCCAACAGCAAGTGCGACTCCAGCACTTTATACACTGCTGTGCGGGTTTAGAGTTAGCGGAGTTCACTGCAGAAGGGTATCCAGTCCCCTTCGTTAAGATAACTGAACACAAAATCCTGAGAGCAGAAAACGATGCCATTTTAGTCACTTTTCTGAAAAGATTCAGACATAATTCTAGTGCTCTTGCAGACCCTTGGAAAAAAATATCCATTTGTAAGCCAAACCAAAATAAAAAGAAAGTCAGTCTTAAAGTTTAAGGCTTCAAACTGCAGCAGGGAGCTTGTGCAAGGCACCAATTCCCAACTCATTTCCATCTAACTAGAGAGCAGCACTTACGGCTCTGACAAGGTGTAGTCAGAATTCACATGAACAGAGATCTGAAGATTACACTAATGGAGCACGGAATTTCCCATTACTGCTCGTAATAATGCTGAAAACAAAGGAGTAAAACCTTTCTTGTACTCTAACCAATTGACCGCTATAGCAAATGCGTTAGGTATTGATCAGCTCTGCAGTTAAGTGACAATAGACCAAACAAGATTCACAGAGTCAATAGTGAAATATAGAACTGGGGGGGGGGGGGGGGGGAACCCCAGAAACAAAAAACCCAAACCCAAACCACCCACAGCCCTGAACTAGGGAAGCCTCATGGACCCATTGGAAGTATTCTTCCTGATCCTTCTCCTTTTTTCCATTTCTTGTCAAACTTCAAGGAGGGAGCTTCACTATCCAGAGTTATCACTATCACAAAGTAATTGAGATCCACTGATGAAAAGTACTTTTAAAGACCGTTTCAGCTCCAAGGAACCCTTGACCAGGAGCATTTCACCAAGCTGTAAATTCAACCTAATGCTTAAGGTCAGGAAAATCCCAATCTGACAACATGAGCAAAGAAGAAAAAAAAAAAGTAATCAGAAGCCCAATCACTTGCATTAAGATCCAATTAATCAAGTTAAAAAAAAAAGTTAAATTTGTCAAGAAGCAACATTTATTTTTTGTGTGTTTCCAAAGCACCAAACTGTGTTCACACACAGATCAAGCAAAAAAAAAAAAGAAAAAAAGAAAGAAAGAAAAAAGAAAAACCACAGTTAAAAGATTAAAGATTAGGTGTTAGCAAGTGTGGAACATCAACAAAAAATGTTGCTATACCAGTCTGAGGCAGAAATTGACAACTCGCCCATGTGTATTATCTGTGAAAATCAATCACACCAATATGGATATTTTGTCATCACAGGTCAAAAGAAACCTATTTTCTGACCATCCCACTCCACCTTCCCAAAAGGAAACGAGCTGTTTAAACTTAAACCAAAACAACTGTCATTATTCTTTTTTCAGAAGTAGATCCATTTTCCTTCCTTCTACAGAAACAACTGCCATCTAGCGCATTCTAAGGTGGCGGGTACAGCCTGTAATTCCCGCACAAAAGATGACGGCTTTGGAGCAGGCGCTGCTTTCAATCGTTTGGCTTTTTCCCAAGCATCAGTCCAGAGCCTGACAGTGACAAAAACACAACCAACTCTATCGCTCATTACAGGAGTAGGACCGGAAACACCTTATTACTGAACCTTCTGGAGCAGAGTTGGGTTTGGTTGGTTGGTTTAAATATATATAAAGAGGTCGGGCAAGTAAAATTAGCAGGATGCTGTTGGAGAACCCAGGCCACATAGGTACAAACACTCACCATCTCCTCACTGTGTCTCCCCTGAGCAGGTGCTCAGTGCCACTAGAGGAAATGTAGAGAGTAGCACTGTGCAGCCCATTCTGGCTTGCCTACTACTTACTGAAGGGTCACCACAAAGAAGAACACTGAGCTCCACTAAGATTTTAAAAACAGTCAAGTCTTGGTAGAGCATTTCACAAGCTGCATCTCAACCAGCTTCACAATTCAATACAGCCTGAAAAATTCACTACAGAAAATAATTTGTTAAAGTACCATATGGTATGCCTTTAAAATGTGAGTTCAGCATGACAGTGGGACAGAAATTTGGGAAGACTGAAAGGTAGAGAGAAGTGTTTAAGGTTAAGATTTGGAGCGGGGAGTAGAAGGAAAAGATGAGTTGGTGAGTCAGAAGGTAGAGAAGGCTTTTCCTGATGGTGGAAGGTGCAGAGAAGGCGGCTCTTGCATCAATACTGAGATTGTGGAAAGGGTGAAAGAGATGCTAGATGAGCAGAGGGAACAAGGAAGGGAGTAGTGCAAGACCACTTCAATCTTATTATTACTTTTTAATTTCTTCTTTTTAGTTCTTTAGAAATGGGAAGTTAAGCTGAAAAACAAACAAAATGTTACAAGAAAAAAAAAGGAGCAGCATATAGTGCAAATAAGCAGTTCTGAGTAGAAAGAAAGCCTTCATTCAAGAGGGGACAAAAAAAAAAAAACCAAAAAACCCCAACCATCCCACAACCTATCAATATCCCAGCCTCAAAACTGAGCAGCAGTATGTTTCATTCATTAATACCAAAAATAAACAAGAACTATGTTGGACATCAACGGTTGCATGCTCTTCCAAAAACAAAAGCATGTTTACAAGTTCACCACAAGATTCACAGGAACCTCCCTAATTCTAAGCTATCTATAGTTAAGAAACCCGCAGAACTTGCACCTTTACACTTTTAGCTGCCCGCCCAGCAAAGCAGTCCAACTGAGCATCTTTGAGCATCAGAAGCAAGTCTCAAATGCAGCCTACTACACCTCAAATGCAGCCTACTACACCTCAAATGCAGCCTACTACACCTCAAATGCAGCCTACTACACCTCAAATGCAGCCTACTACACCTCAAATGCAGCCTGCTGTAGTAGTTTGCATGATCAGCTATGCCTTAAGTCAGACCCTGCGTGGCCAAGAAACAGTGGCATAAACGCTTCAAGTGTTAAGAAAGTTTTTTAAAACAAGCGAACATGCCTTTAAATCAAGCTTTTCCAAAAGCATTTCAGAATATATTAAATACATATAGGAAGTGAATATTCATCCTAGTCCTCTGCTGTTGAGGGCCTCTTCATTTACACAGGCAAAGCACAGGCCTCGCCCCACTACTCTCTGTGCTTAACTCACTACGCTGCCGTCAGCTCTAAGCAGAAATTTTTTCTTTGGTCTCCCCCTTTTCCATCACTCCAAAGACTTCCCTCCTCCCCAGAGGATAAAAATCAGGTTGTGCAAGGAGCAGGATACACACAACATACTAAAACAAGTCTGAAAGCAGCTTTTATAGCTTCACTCACTCAGTCCAGCAATACCACCTACATGCAAGAACATGGAAGAACATTTTTTACAGTGGGGCCAATCAATCACTGGAACAACCTGCACAGGGACGTGGCCGAGGCCCCATCGCTGGACATTTTCAAGATGCAACCGGACAGGGTGCTCGGTAATCTCCTCTACGCTCCCTTTCCCATGCAAGGTTGGATCAGGTGATCTTTTCAGATCCCTTCCGACCTGGGCTGTTCTGTGATTCTACGTATGTCCAAACTAACTTGAGGCCAAAATCACTAATGAAGGGCCGACTTAACTACACCTGCGTAGTACTTCTGATCTTTTCCAGAGTAGATGAATTTCAGCTTTCTATTCAACAGCGTAAGTACTGGGAACAATGCCTCATTTCTATTAAACACACGAACTGACTCCCTGATCAAGAAGAGGTGATTCTTCTCACAGCCATGTTGGTGTTAGCAGAGCACCACATGAGCAAACACGAGTTTTCCTCAACTGTCTGAGGGACATGGGACCCGCAGCTATGCGCCTTAATAACCAACTGCTCAGCAAGAAGTTGCTAAAACTAAAAGCATGCATTCAGATCCCACCCCAACTGGGAAGCAAAATACATTAGTCTGACCCTTAGCAGTCATTCAAACCAACGTGTTTGTTTTATTTTTTACTTTGAAACTGAACATGCATACAATCAACTAAGCAGTGATGTGATCAATCATAAAAACATGACTGGGATCGCATTCATGTCCACTTCCTAATTCAAGCCCTTCAGATAAGATATTTAACAGATTCTTACAAACACGTCTCAAACTCGGGGGAAAAAAGCATTCCCCCATCTTGTTAATAATATTGCAATACTATTTCTATCATCATTAGAAGAGAAATATGAACAGTAGAGACAGACTGAGATGAGGGAGCGAGACAGATGAAAGCAGTGAGGAGTCCTGTGAGGAACTACTCAAGGGGATGAGAAGAAAAATAAGGCTTCCCAGTTAATCTACAAACCTAAATATAATTAATGCCCAACGCTACATTAACGTTTCATAACTGACAGGATCACTGGAAGAGGGGAAACAAAAGCTAAAATTCTTAAAAGCACTGCAACTCTGCCAGACTACGCATCCCATTTGTTACGATGAAATATTTTAACAGCCTAATATTAAAACTACACGTTCAGGAAGCAAAATAGGATTACATATAGCGTCGATGAGTATCTGAGTTAAGACAGGATTAGCCACTTCATAACCCAGTAACGCCTGCTCCTCTACTTAAGGCCATTCTGACCAGTTCCTTAACATCCTGACGGTACCAGCACAATGCTAACACCCTGGGACTGTTTGGCATATCAGTCTTGTCAGCTCGCGCCCCTTCCCCTTCCATCTAAATGGATGTCGCAAGACACACAGGCACACTCCTTGATGGTGCCAAGACATTCACCTGCAAACTTTAAGGAAACCAAAACTGTTAACTGGCACAGTATTTACCAGGCCATATAGCAGCTGCCAGGCATCCACACTGCATCTAGAACCGAGGGAGATCTGTACATCCCCTCTAACTACTGTAGAGGGCTGAGATGCCTGGAGACCCACGCTGGTTTTAACGCCTTTATAGGGTTGTGTGAGGCCACGTGTGAATTAAAATACCCACTCCCCACACAAACGCTGACTGGAGTGCAGAATGTTACAGCAGTCAGTCTCAGGCTAAGGCAGTACTTCAGTACTGCGTCCACCAAACTAACATTTTGTCCACGCAATGCAAAATACCGTAGGAAACATGTTGTGCAGGCTCAACACTAGTCTCAAATCCACGTAACATTCTACAGAAAAACCTGAATTGCCTTACCAAGTGCACCCCAATCAGGATTATCA
The DNA here is from genome assembly GCF_030463565.1 of Pelecanus crispus. Classification (NCBI taxonomy): domain Eukaryota; kingdom Metazoa; phylum Chordata; class Aves; order Pelecaniformes; family Pelecanidae; genus Pelecanus; species Pelecanus crispus. The sequence goes on along the minus strand of NC_134676.1, from coordinate 1,149,247 downwards.
ATTTTTAAAAAAAAAAAAAAACCACACTAACAATCAGGTCAGGTTTAAAGAGTGCACTTGTGGAAAATAAACTTTCAGTACTTTCGAAAGCAAAACTAATTTACAGAGTTTAAGAGAACTGAAAGCAGGACAGCGCAAATATTGAGCCAGAGTTCCATCCACCTCACAACAATAACAGAAAGTGCTGCAGATTAACAATGTTGAAAGAGTAATTGTGCAACTCATTGCAGGGGATGCCCTAATAAGTACTGACAAAAAAACCCCATATAAAACAAAAAATGTAAGCAGACTGTAAATCAATTAACGTATTTTAGTTTTGGGAGAATTGGAAATGCTGTATTAGGAAGGTCTAAAATTGATATCCAGTTAATTTCAGTACATTAGAACAACTTTTTCAATGACTTCAAGATTCATCGAAAGGCAGCAAATTAACAACTTCATTATTACCTGCAAAGATAGTAAGTTTTACATGTGGCAGTTAAGATCAAGTTTTGACATTAAAAATTCCAAGTACGTGATGTGTTGGTGAGTGTTAGTGTTTGCAGCTTTCTGAATAGGTCATTTGTTTATAGGTCATTTGTACAATAAATTTTGTGGCGCTTTTAATGTTATTGGTCACCTACACAGTAGTTCGTAGGCAGGTGTTACAGCAGTATTTGCCCTTTTACAAAGGCTACAAAGTTTTAAAGCCATTTATTTTAAAAAGACTCAAAAAAATTTTGAAGAAGTTGTAAGTAGCTTTAAAGTTTCAATCCTTTCAAACCCATTTCACATTCTCAAAAAAAATCAAGAATTGAGAGTGCCCTGTTGTTCAGCACTACTGTGTCTAAAGTCACACTGTAACAAGTGGTTTGCTTCTTCATTTCCTCTTTAAAAAGATGTTTAATTAATGTTTAACCTTGTCACCTTGTGACCAAATATTTTTCAGATCTCAAGCTTAATGTTGCCCAGTGAATAAAAATCCTTCAAAGTAGAAGTCAATCACAAGGAGTCTGTTTAATTTGTACATGCAATTGCTTCTCTACTCCTGAACACCATCAGAAAGAGTTTCAAAATCAAGACATAACTCTCACAGCTGTTAAAAAAACCCAGCTTTGTCTACAGTGTATATAAATTGACAGTCCCTCAAGTTTTCATATATACATTCTTATCAGTTATTTTTACAAAGTTTATGAACAAAAACTTGTAAGCAAGACCAAAGATTTGCAAGATACAGCTACACATTTTCTTCTGGATGCCAAAACTACCTTAAGTCGTGGAATCATGGTAACAGCCAAGTGCATTTGTTCTGTCAACCCATTTTTGAGTAGGTTTAAAACATTCAAAAGTGCTTTTAAGAAAGAACTCACTCGCTTGAAGTCATTCATATTTGTTGCTTGGACTGGAGTTCCAATAAACGTGAAGTACGTAATTCTTGTTGTCTCTTCATCGCCATGATTGGATTGGACAAACAACTAAAGAAAAACACCCAAACACAAGAGTTAAGGTCAACTGTCCATCCCTGATTTAATACATAAAAACATTAGGTGCCCGAGATTTTTGAACTAACCAAATTAACACTTTTTCCAATTATAAAGGCCTCTATAACCTTTAGAGAAGCTACTGTCCTCTTACTTTAAATAATCATTACGTAGAATGCTATTATTTTCCTGGTAATTTGTTAAAAACCCACACAGCTTGGATTTTCCCAGCTTCCACTTCTGACCTGAGACCACATTCAGCAAGCAAAAACAGGATCTAAGAAGTCACAATTCACTATTCACCGGAATCTGACTTGAAATGAAGTTAAATATCAATTTAACCATGCTTGCTGAAGCCCCTAAGACTATTCATGTGTAGTTTACTATTACAGCTTGCACAATTGTGCGTTTTACAGCATGAATACTAGATCTATAAAGTTACTTTAGGGTTGCAAACAAATATCGAGCTTCTTTTGAAATATGAACTAAGGAATTATTGCTGGAACCACTACAGTTTTTAAAGTGGACATAATGAAAGAACAATTTTTTGCATGAAGTATTGGTAAGGAACTTGGAGTTAGAAGAGCAGTGAGGTGTTTGTGAATCTTTCCACACTTTATTGCCAGCATGGAGAAAGGAGGAATAAGGAAGCAAGCCAGTAGCTGCATCGAGAGCAGAGGAAAAAAAGGAGAGGGAGGACAACAGGTGGGCAAGGAACAGCACGCATGATGCCCTTTCCACAAGCCACAGCCCGTATCTCTGAAGATGCCCTTTCTGCCTGCAAAACTGCCTGTGCCGCAGACCACCTGGAAGGTATGCATCACTGCAGGCTTGCCCCATACTTAGAAGTTTTTTTGTGACCACACCAGATGCTTGCAAGTGCGTGATAAGCAAGACGGATTGCTTATCTAGACTAGTACAATCACCCCTCCAAACGGCTTCACTGTACTTGGAAGACCATGTCTTTTCCTATCCGGAAGGTGAGGGTTGAAATGCTAAAGAAAGTACTCTTCAGACAAAGAAACAGAAGAGCATGTCAAGGACTGCCTTTTGTCAAACAAACTGCAATGTGTTCAGAGATTCTGTGTCAGTAATGCTATAAAAAGTTCAACGAGTACAGAGAAAACAAATGCCACTGAAGTAGCAGTAATGAAGAGAAGCATACAACAAATGGGGAAAAACAGCTTTAGATATGATGAATTATATGGATTAGAAACTACAGGGTATAGAATTAATAATAATAAACAACAGTTAAGTTAACTAACAAACCCAGCAGTGATCTATAAATGAAGTATGAACTTGCTAATACTGACACGGAAATGTTCAATAAGTATTTCTGATTACACAAGGCAGAAAACCAGGACAATTTGTGTATATGACAACTGTGCCTCCTCCAGTTGATCAGGAACCAAATAGAAGATTTTTATCTGAAGGACTATGTAAGCAAGCAGAACTTCATCACCTGCACCAAAAAGCCAGGTGGTGGACAAGATGACTGGCCATCTCATTTTTAGGAAGTCTTAAATACAGAATCCAGGTTTAGCTAGGAAACCAGGGGAGTGCTACTGCAGTGCCCACATGCAAAGAGTGCAAACAAACAGAACATCTATTTAATCACCTTATCACTTGTCTGGTGTTTGCACATCATCCTGTCTAAAGCTGACACAGGATTTTATTAAATAATAAATACATAACCTGTACATGTCAGCAGAGCTTTGTAGAATATAAGCCTATGTCACCGATCTCCGTTTCATTTGGGAGAGGATAAAATGGGTCGCGAAGGTAACTCCACAGAAATAAGACATGAAAAGGAGTTACTTAGGTTCGCCTCCCATTACATTTAAAATAATTGCTAGTAAAACATTGCTAAACATGAAAGCAGATGACTGATCTAAAATGCAGTCCAACAACAGTAATTCAGAAATTTACTAGAAACCTTTTTACAGAAGAAAAAGTGTGATGAAAAGATTGAGGGCGGATCAATGTTTTGGAGTTACCTGTAACTCATAATAAGCTAGTGATTTCTGTTGCCAGCCCAGTAAAATATAATTTAATTCAATCAACTATAAGTCCATACATTTGCAAACACACAATGCAGGCCATGAAAAGCATTTTCACAGAAAAAAATTCAGGGGTCATACTGGAAAAACAGCTCGATGCAATACTGCGGGAAACAAGGCTAGCGGAGTACCAGGATGACGCCAAGCATATAGCAACTCCAGCATCAATTTAGTCATTGCACATATTGCACCAGAACCTGCATTTTTAAAGTGCAAGAGGAGAAACCGCACCTGCATTTAAGAGTCAAAAACCCTACATGAAATCTGGGGAGTCTCTTACAGCAAGAGAATTAGAGAGCTCATTAAAAGACAAAGGTGCTTTGATTACAGCATTTAAGAACCCTCACAGAGAGCAGGTACTGAGTTTAAAGACATTGCAAGTACTTCACTGATACTCAGAAATCTGTCACTTCTGCAATCAGATTACTGAGAAACTGGATTCCTTGTCTCCTCAACTCTTCAAATGAAGACAAGATGCCTTTCAAGAAGGTAGGTAGTAAAAACGCAAGTTCTGTTAAACAGCACGCTAGCTCATGAAGAGGTGAAAGCGAACCTCCTGTCTCATACAGGTCAAAAGAGACATTGCATGCACATGGCCTTGACTCACCTTAAATTCCTGAAATACTTTTAGCATAAACATACAGTACACAATCAGCAGAGGGAAACTAAGAACATTTACAATGAAATCAACAAACATGCACAGCACTTTAAAAGCCTGTGAAGTTTTCAGCCTGCACAGACCTCAGAACAGAAGCTCTACTTACAGTTACACTGTTAACATTCTGAAATTTTACATAGCGAAGCTGGACAATACCATCTTCTTTAATATCATCTGGTGTCAGCTCCAGGGCTTGAGTTGGTTCGCTTCTTTCTGCTTCTTCAAAATCCATAGATCGAGGAAGGTTGATAAAGATTTTTATGTACTTTGGACCTTGCCCTGTGTTAAAACATAGAGGCGGGATTCCGTTGTTTAAATGTACTTCCAAAATGCTGCTTGAGAAGCCCTTGCTTATGACAGTCTCTAGGCACCACTCAAGGACAGCATGAGCTTCTATAGTTTTAGGATCTCCTCTGCCAATCCTACATCACCACCCTGCATATTGAAGGGCATCCAAAGTTGTACTATTCATCTACATGTCAGAGACAGAATTAAAAAAATCTAATAAAAAGTCTAGAAATAATAGTTTTGCTGTGTCATAACACCTGAACATTCTAGCTAATTTTATAATGTAAACTGAGTTACCATAAAAACTAAGCTATACCTTTCAGTAGCTCTTGCCTTAATTCTTGAATTAAATGTAAGTTTCTCTTTGCAGCGTATCAGACTACCATAAATATTTATATTTGTGTCATACCAAACACGCACAAGGTCAGTGAAAAATGAATGAGATAATTTGTTATGTAATCCATTTACAACAAAGTTACTGAAGCTGCTGTGGGATTCTCAGAAGGTAAAAGGTTCCAGGGACAACAGTGTAATTTTTTGAAAATTCAGCTAAACATGGGCAAACCTTTGGTTTCAAAGATATGATTAAACAGACACTCCACTCACCATTATCTGGCCCCTGAAGTTTCATAGAATAAAGCTTGACAGGTTGACTAAAAGCTACAGTAATAAGCAGCTGTGAAAACAAAAAGTTGCTGTTAACCACTGTTTTCTTCATTCTTAAAAACAAACGTAGCACAATAATCAACTAGAAATAAGTCTGAGCTTTGAAATAAAATTAAGTGCTTACCTTCACTATATTACACACACACACACTAGTATGTGACTTTAAAATATCAGCAAATGTTACTCCCCTTGGAATTTTTTCCATACATAAAGGGATGTGAAACTGGAAATGCTACCATGACCTTTGTATACTAATTTTACTTACACCTACTACCATCTCCCACTCCTACCTACACTACCATAACAATATAAAGTAGACAAGTTCTTAAAAAAAAATGCTTGCAGGCCAGACCATCATTGAAAATATCTCACTTAAAAATATCTACTGTACCTGCTCGTCACAGTCTGATTCCAAGTAGGTAGAGTCCTTACGTAAACAATTATCAAATCCGTGCTCATCACTCTCATTAAGACATTCACAGCCGGCTTTATTGATAAATGGCATTAAATCCATCTGAAAGCAAAAGCAAGAGCGTTGCTGAGTGCATGATAAGCGTGCCATGAACTCACCTGGGATTAGTAAGCATTGGAATGAATGAAATTCTTCATTCAACACATTAAAATAACAAGACACACACACAACCTCAGGGGTTTCTATCAGAAGACACGGCAAAACTAAAGCTATGAATACTGTAGTACTCGGACATATCCTGTTCGTAACTGAATGACATTTTTCCCCTCCATTCAAAGTCCTGCACCCCTGGAACACATGCTTGCCATTCTGAGAATAAGAAACTGGGCACTGGGAGCATTTTCAGATACACTTTTGACAAGTGAGACTACAGCATTCTAAGTCACACCACAACACAGACAAACTGACATTAGACTGGCACCATGATCAACTTAGAGAAAAAAAATCCCAGAAATGGGCCTTCCCCAAAAATATATTATGTATTGCGGAACAAATTAAAAGGACACCGCTGTAGTTCTTATCAGGCTTTATATGCAAAGCTAGTCTTATTTTACTTCTTTTTCAGCACTGTATACAAATTAACTTTATGAAACCTTTTCCTACTTTCTCCATATACTTTGGTAAAAACACAGAACAACAGAAAACAGAACCTATGCTGTTCACCAGGAACCAGTCTGCGTTACTGCTCAGCTCTTTTGTAAAGGCTCCAACTAAAAGCTTTAACATATATGCATTCTTGGATTAAAGCAGACCGCTATCCATGCTCCAAGCCATTTAAAAGGTGGTATTATTGCAAAGGCAGAATAAGCTGTATCAATCTCCAGATAACCAGAAATTTTTGCCTGCAACTGAAGTAAACCAAGTCCCACCGAAGCACAATAAGCCAGGCTAAAAATCAAGAATTTCACATTCTAAGGCCTGCAGACAGGGTATCAACATCTCGCACCATAACAGTACAAATTCAAGATCAGTGTACAGTCACAGAATAGTCCAGACATAGAAAGGTAAAGGAACTTTTAGGTTGACAACCCAAAAACCCCTTCTTAAAGGTATATATTAGGTGCCAAAGAATAATGTACCACCCTTGGAAAAAAGCACACACTGGCTTGGAAATTACTGCATACTACAACTCAGGCAATAGCTTCACTGTACAAACAGAATCTGAAAACAGGCTGCTCTGAGAACACAACTCATTTCCCGTATCCCACTTCCCTTAGGTCTTGCAACTATGTCATTCTAAGCAAAAAGTACTTTTCCCCTCCCAGCATCCAAATGAAGGCTTAGCTTGCAGCTTGCATGCTCAGCAGATACAAGGTAAGAAACAAGAAGGAACACACGGCTGCGCAAGAGGATGAGGATGCTTTCCCGGAGCCGACGGCCATCCAGTCTGGGTCAAGCGTATCCTAAAATAGCATTTCAGCCTACCACTTACGGGTCAAATGGAATTCCTGCTTGGCTCATACAGCCCTGAACGTACTCAGGGCTTGATTCATAGGGGTAAGACACCACCTCCTACAAGATTAACTTTTAACAGAAGATGGTGCGTTCGCCTCAAAACCAATTTCACTAAGCAGACCTGAAGTCGCTACTTGAATGATTTTCAGTGTGTTTAGGACTCCAAAGCTAACAAGCTGAACCTTTGTCTTTTGACATTCCCACAGTTCCATGGAGGATTTCACAGTAATTATAATGTAAGCGTTCACATACAAAGTGAAGAGTGACGCACGCCATGGAACAGTTAGCAAGTAGCTGAACTGCTCGAAATTCAAGCGACCTGTGCCCTAGCAGTTTATTAAAATGAGAAATATTCAGCTGGATTTGCACCCTGCTTACAGTTGCCTGATAGGATACGGCTAGCTATGAATTTAAAATACTTAACCTCCAAAAAACCTGATTTTGCATTTAACAACATAATTTGGGGTTCTATAGATACTCATTGCAGCCAAGTTTAACATATTAGATTTGCTAATGCTAAGTAATGTGCACACTACAGCAGCTAGCTAAGCACTGAACTGTAACATACGATTTAGGTGAAATGTAATACACCACATAACTAGCTGTGTTTATACTTTTGGTAGAACAATAGACAGTCTCATTTAAGGAGTAATATTACACCAAGGATTGCTGGGAGAATGCCACCTAAGACAACAGCTCTAGGAAACTGTTCTGTCACATTAGAGTTCTCATTTACATGTGTTTGTTAGTACAGCTATCAGATAGGCTTATCATTTGCAACGTACAATCACCTTGAGGTAACATGAACACACGCGGAACGTGGTGAAAATAATTTCCTGAGAGCACCAATATTTCTAAGTGGATTGCTCCCTTATTGGAATTTTGGCCAAAAATTCAAGTATCCCTACAAAGTTTTCATTTACCTAGAAGACATGGGCAAATCATGCAATGATAAAGAAAAACCTGTTCATGAACATCAATTTTTAAATCCTTTGGAAAAAAATGTTAGAACCAAGTTTTAGTTACGAGAGATTTTGATGCAAAGTTTAAAAACCATTCAGTCTGAGAACACATATTTAGAAATGTTCACTTTTCTTTCTTACAAATCACTAAAGAGTTACCAGTTATTTACTTAGTTTACATTGTCTGTGAATGCCTGATCAGCAGTTACTGGAGTGATATGCAGCACCCCTACAGAAGCAAAGTGATACACATTAAGCATTAAATTGAAAGCAAATTCACAATCAGCAAGAAGTAATTCTTGTATGCCACTCCGACCAGGCACATAATCTTTTCCAAGTATTCCTGTGACTTTTTTTTTTTTTTACTTTATATATTTTTATATCCTTGTCATTCTTTTGCAGGCAAGAAGAAATCTAAAGAGAGCACTTTGTGGTATCATCCGCTTTTGCAAACATTAGCAATCAGGCAAAAGAAAATATATTATCAGATATCATCTATCTAACAAGACGCTTCCAAAGGCATCCTATTTTCAGGGCAAGCTGCTATAGAGGAAGATGGAGCTGAACTGTTATGAAGGTTAATTCCTTTAGCAACAGAATCTCCCCCCCCCCTTTTTTTTTTTTAAGAGATGAAATAAAGAGGATTAAAGAAAGGGTAGGCAGCAAGAAGAAAAAAGGAAAACCCCAAATGAATCTACCACCACATAAACAACAGAGAGGGTTTCTTAAGGAAAAACTAGAGCAACTTTTCAATGCTTTTGACAACCATGTCCATGGGAAAAGACATTGTTAGACATTTTTTACACTTTAAAAAATGTTTTGGGAAGACAGATTGGGATGTCCGAGAACAAGAAAGAAGCAAAATAAGCAGCTGCAGCAAGAAGTTCATCATAAAACATTAAATTCATTATTTTAATGACTAAGGGCTATGCATGGAGATTTTTCTTAAAACATTTTACAATTCTATAACCATACTTAATAAATATGTACATCTTAATTTTTTAATTTTGCCTGAAAAAGGAAACCCAGACAAGTGATCTTCTCAAAGCCATGGGGAACTTGCAGTTTTGCCTAAAGTAGTATTATTTCACTTGGAGTATGTTTAGAAAGCAACAGATATTTTTTTTAAACATTCAAGTTACACAAACATTTAAAAAAAAAAAAATCTTAAGAGATGCATACATATCCTTTTGGGATATCTGTATCTTCACTGTTTCCAGGATCATTCTCCAGGTGCTGTTTAATTTTTTCTTCTAAACCTACAGCATCTGCTCCTTGATATTGGTCGATTCGCACTTTGTTTCGGAAAAACAGAAATGTCGGCGTTGCTGATATATTATTGGTAGCAGCTGTTCCCTAGAATGCATAAATTAGTTACAAGTGTTACCTAACAGAGTATTACAAATATTAGACAGAAGTATTAGCTTGCCTCACCTAGATAACAATGCATGCACTAGATATTAATCAAGCTACATCACCTCAAACATCACAAACAATATTTGTTGTTTTATAAACAGCTTTAACTCATACAACAATTTTAAGTGAATTTAAATTCTTCAGATCCTCATAATCCTTTACACATTTGGGCATTCTTTGAATGGACTTCACATTGTCAGTAGATTTGTTGGTACACCATAAAAATCATATTACTTCTTTGCTCTCGAAAGTGGAGGATGGCTTAATTTAACACTTTTATTTCACAAGCTTTCTTTACACCCGCATTCCTTCCACTCCCAAGCCACACTGATGCACGCCAAGAAATTGCAACCAGCTGCTGTAGAAGGTGAATTCCATGTGATTTCTACCTGTAATCATACCTGTTATGCACCCACAGCAGTTTTTCCGAAACTTTCCATAATTTAGTGTCATTTGCAACCACTGTTACCACTTTGATGGTCATCTCTCTCCATTATCATTTGCAGTAATTCAAGACACTTCCTTTCAACATACCATTGTTCATTTTTGTTAACAACCCTTAAGTCAATCAATGGCTCACCTGCAACACCGTTGTCTGTTAACTACGGTTGAGTAGTACTGGAGAGGAATCTAGAACCGCTAATCCTATCAGTTTATTGCAGTTTTCATTTTGCTCAATAAATACGCCAATATTTATTTGTAAAGACTTACTCTTTTTAATTCATACTGGTGCTGTCTTCTACACTTAACGGTGTTATCTAAATAGCACAAGCAGCAGGAACTGCTAAACTGTCTGTACGCTGCTTAAATGAAGGACATCACAGTGGTAACTGCAAGAATACTTTTCTAAATGAAAGTGTTGTTTGTTCACATCTTTGTGCGTATCCTAATTTTGGAGAATTTCACAATATGGCTATTTGTGATTCACCAAACACATCAACAGCCACATGACACTACTCTTAGTATACTGTCCTAACAGTTTTTCTTCAAGTTTCCCATTCACTACATTATCTGCTCTTTCTCTTACAGCTAAGAATATGTTTTTGAATACCTACCTGGCATTGATGCACATCTACTTCCAAAAAAGTTGCCTGGGGATATTTGTTACTCAGAGCATTGAAAGCTGGGGCTATCCTCAAACAAGGGCCACATCTGTGAAAACAACATACAGTTTAACTTAGCTCAGTCTTTTTTTGAAAAACGTCTGCCCCAAATAGAATTAGCACATTCATGTTCTTACTGATATCCTTGGTACATGTAAAAATAACCTTCCTACCTGGCTGACAGATGGTGAGCAATCCTGGTGATACAATTAAGAATGACATTTAGAAACACATCATGAAGTGTTAATTCCCACTTCCTCAGACAGCTTCAATGTCACATGATTAGCTTCACCTATTAATTAATACTAACTTCCTATTTTCCATCTAATGGCTTTAGCTCCAGCATGTTTTACCACAAGCCAAAGTCCTGCTAACTAAAGTGACATAAGGGAGGGCAAAGAGTTGCCTGCTTTTCCTGAAACAGTAAAAAAACCCATCCCTCTTAACAGAAAACTGGTGCTAGCACTCCATGTTACCTCCTGTGAAAAAATAGTATCTACAGTAAAATCTACGTATGACTTGAAATATTTAACGGTAATAATGTATCAAACCTTTAGCAGGAATCATAAAATTCTTACTACAATAAATCTCACTTACTAGAACTGTAACCAGTTACTACCATACTTATTTGACCCTGGCAGAACAGACCTGACTTCTGCTGACTTAACTGTATCGCCTGGGCTGAAAATATGTATTTGTTAATTGCTATACCTTTGCTGGCATATATGAAGCGTACAGATGCAACTCTTCCTGCAAAGGAATATTCTCACAACTCGGCTCACCGTGAAAGAAGCAATTAAAAAGCAAAACAGCAAAAATCCCCAGTGGAAACTCCCTCCAACAGCACATCAACATAGGCCATATCTAAAACGGAGAGCTCTGTCAACACGAATCTGCCAACACGTATAGCTGTAAAACAGCACGGACGAGATCTGCTTCACCTTTCCTATTCTCTCTTGACAGAGAAGGTACGGATCCACAGCAGCTTAGCGAGGCATACTCAAAGATATTTATACGCCAAGACACCAAGCCATTAATCTAACTGGAACCTAACCTATTGGGCTGCCTGTAACCAGAACGTTTTCCTGGGCACGCGTGTACGCAGTATTACTAAGCTCACCAACACCTCTGCAGTTATGGGCGAACTTGACTTACCTAAAAAAAAAACCAAACCACCACCCAAGCCCATAACTAAGAAGCAGCAATTGGCCATCAGATGCATGTGTATCAATGCTTTTTTCAGTACCCATTCAGACACACAGCTAGTAATTCCTGTGGCCTCTTCTGAGCATAACACCTTTCGCAACATCAGACCTGAAGAACCTTGAGCTCCAAACAGCCATCGGGAGCGAAATAGTTCAGCTGTACATCTACATAAGGGGTGGAAAGATGAAGAAAAAGAGTATAGGTACTAAAAGCTAGGACTTTTGACAATAATAAGGTGCACTTTGAAGCCCAGGACCCCCAACACTATTGCTGTTCTCCCCAATTCTGCAGATTACTGCAAATAATCGAATTGCTGAGATTTCCTTTGGCCACCAGTGGAGCCAGATTACAGCACACTCGTATATCAAACCCCCCCTGAGTAGGGGAAAAAGGACAACCGTTTGCCCTGGGCAAAAAGGATGAGGATCCCGCTAAGTTTTATTAAGACAGAAGATGTTTTTAACAGAAACCAAGAATGACGCATCCCTCTCTAAACAGTGGCTTCCTGATCCACAAATGGATTTTAAGCCAGCGTAGTGCCTGCTCTCCTCGGAGCACCTAAGAATGCCAGGTTCAGAGGGCAGGGGAAGCTGGCTGAGCTGCAAACAGGTGAATTTTACACCAGGAATAGGAAACACCATTCCAACGCTGGGACTATGCTTATGTACCGCAGGCAGGGAGCGTCGCCAGCACTAAAGAAACAATCAGCTCTCAGCTCTTACCCCCGCAGCTGGCCGGTGACCGACATAATCCAGCATTTTGCCAGCTGCCTGCACTTCTCAAGCTGAAAGCCTCGCCTCGCTCCCAAATAAATAAAGATACCGAAAGCCCCCAAGGCCCGCAGAGGCTCCCCCGGTGCCGGAGCCTCCCCAGCCCCAGCCCAGGGCGGCAGCGGCAAGGAGCTGGCGAGCAGATGTCTGCCGGTGGGCCCGGCCCGGCCCCCGCCCTCCGCGCCCCTCAGGAGGCCGGGCCGGGGGGACCCGGGGCGGGGGGGTCCGGGGCCAGGCCCACCGCGAAGGGAACCGGCAGCCCGCAGCCCGCCCCCACTCACCCCCGCATGGTGAACTTCACCACGGCCAGGCGGGAACCGGCAGCGCTGAGCTCGGGCTGGAACTCGGTGTCGTTCGCGATCACCTTCACGCCCACCATCCTCGCCGGGCGGCGGCGGACCCGCGCTGAGGGGCGGCGGCGGCCTGCTATCTGCAGCGTCACGGCGGGACGGGGCCGCCCGGCATGCACCGCTCGGCTCAGGGCGCAGGCGCGGCCGCCACGCCGCTCCCAGCCGGGCCCGCCGGGCCGACATCTTGAGGGCGGGGCGGGGGCGCGCCCGCTCGCCAGCGCCGCGCCCGGCCGCCGCCATCTTGGGAGAGGGCAGCGAGCGGAGGGGTGAAGCCGCCGCCAGGCCGTCAGCCATTTTAGCTAGGGGCAGGCGCGGCGAATGGCGGGAGGTGCGCCGCGCCATCTTGGGCTGGGAAAGGCAGGGCGGGAGGCGGCTGAGGAGAACAAAAAGGCGGCAGGAGCCCGGCCGCGGGTCCCGCCGGCGGGACGAGGGTTGGGCACTGCGGCGGGGAGCGGCGACGGAGCCTGGCCGGGCTGGCGAGCGGCTAGACGCCATCCCCTCCTCGGGAACAGGGAGGAGAGCCTGCACATGGCCTTCCTGCTCTGGGGCCCGTGGCAGCGCATTGGCTAAGGACTGGTTCTAGAAACGTGGAATTAAAAATGAGCCGTGTTTTCTCCTGCGAGTCTTCTGTTAACAAGAGTTGAAGCAGAGGAAAGTAGGTCTTAGCTGCTCTGCTGTGATTGTGGAGGGTGAGCAGAGGAGCGCTCTGACTGACACCAGCTGCTGAAGCTGCCTCCAAGACTGCTAGCGTCAGAGGTACAAAATCAGCAAAGAAACTCACTTGGTGGTTAAAATACCCCATCCCACCTCGCCAGCAGGCATCGTCTGCTGCGTCCGCAGCCGGCTAGCGCTTGTTGCGTACTCTAACAGCATAGAACCGAGGCGGTGCAGCAGCGGGCAGGCTGCTCCGGCCCTGGCAGCCACGGGCGTGCCCAGGCTGTTCCGAGCATCCCCAAGGATAGAGGCCTCTGCGGGAAACCTGCCCTGGTCTGTGGCCACCCGCCAGGTAAAGAAGTTCCCCTTCAGGAAAGAAGGTTTCCCTGAGCCCGCTCATTAATGGATACATTGGTGACACAGGTAAAACTGTGTAATTAACATTTAAACTTAACAAAATGAAAGTGTTTAACGTTTTTGTTATCACAGTAAGAAAACTTAATGCTTTCTGTAACTCAGAATCAGCCTTCTATAGTAGCTAATTTAGAGATTTAGAGAGATTCAGAACAATCTCTCTATAAACACGAGAGCAAGACAAAAAAACCTACCCCTGTTGTGATATAATGCCACATGACTTGGACCAACGTTGGCTTCAGGAATTCATTATTGTAGGACAACTGGAGCATCTCCAGTCTCCCAGATGAAAGTAATTCACATGCTAAATAGGCTGCTGCTACAGACAGGCATCTGTTCCTCTTGGACGACGGTGTCCGTACTCACTTGCCAGGGGTCACGTGGCTGTGTGTAATTTGCCTATCTATGCAGCTATCTTGATATGCCTCAGCATTACTTTTATCATCAAAAACATACCAACACAGTAACAATGTTTATCCGTGCTTTTATATTCCACAGTCGAACTGAAATTGCTTACTAATTCAACAGCAATAAAAATTCGGGGTTGCTTTGTCTTTAGGGAACTGGTGGTATGGAATGTATCTGATACTGAGTCCCCACGTAGATAACGTGTTATGTGCCAACATATAGTAAAGCAAGTTGTGAACTCATTTCACTATTTTAATTACTTCTGGCCAAGAGAAAATGTTCTCTCTAGTTTCAACTGCAGAAGTAATTTTCCCGTTCTGGCCTAAACAGCTGTGATGCATTGTACACTGTAAAGAGCTGATAGGAGAAAGAAAACCACCACTGAACTGTCATTAGCACCAGCATCTTTGATGATTTGTATGTAACTAAAACCAACTATTAACACATACAAAATCCAACACTAAAAATGTCATTTGGGTTGCAAAGAAAATAAATAGTCAATAACCTACCACACCTTCCTAGCATGGTCCCTAGCAAGGCCCAGAGAACAAACCCAGCTTATGTAGGGTGCAGTCGCCAAGTCTCTGCTTTATGTCACCTAAAAGTTGGAAAATGTGTAGGGTAGGAATTCCTTCAAAATGTGTGAACTTACAGATTGACCTAGTTTTGTTATTGACTAGTTTCTGTGACATTACGGGCATGACGCATCTCTTTCACGACAGAAATGACATAGTTCTTTTCAGTTTCCTGATACTGTCGTTTTTTATGAAGCAAAGCGAATGTGATGACTGAAAGAATTAGGAGGCATAAATGCTCAGAAGCAGCAAGGGGAAAAAAACAAAAATAGATTAGCGAAATGTTTGTATTAATCACGTTCCAGGATAAACAAAAATACGAGTTAAACCCAGAACTTTCTCTACCCCGTTTTGCAGCATCATCGCTGACAAGTTATCAGCAGGCTTTCTACGCCCCGCAGGTGCTTTTGCAGAAATTCCACCTCGAGCAGGCGTCAGAACACAGCATTTTTCACGCTCAAAACCAGCAGGTTTTGAGGATTTCCAGGACGCTGCCTGACTGCTGCTACCACTCCCGAAGCCCCGCAGCAGCTGCTGCGTGTAGGTCGTTCCTCGCAGCTCCCGGAGACCTCTGGCCTTGAGCCCTCCCGAGGGGCCGGGGCCGCCCTCCCCTCAGCTGGGCCCGAAGCGGCCCGGGGCCGGGGAGAGCCCGCCCGCTCCGCCGCGCCGGCCCTGCTCGCCGTGCCCCGGCGCCTCTCCCCCGGCCCCGGCCCCGGCCCCGCCAAAGGGCCCGGCCCCGCCGAAAGGCCCGGCCCCGGTGCGCCCCTCCCCGGCCCCCCCCGCCGCCGCCACGCAGCCGCCGCGGCGCCGCTCCGCCGCCCGGTTTCCATGGCGACGCCGGCTGCCTCTGCCTGCCGTCAGTCACGGCGGCCGGGGGCTTTGCGACAGTGGCGGCAGGAGGCGCGGCAGCCGGCGGCGTCAGCTGGCCGCCGCACCGGGCGCGGGCAGGGATCGCGGCGGGGGCGCGGCGCCCCGGGACCCTCCCCACCGCCCCGGCGGGGCCAGGTGAGTGCCCGCCGGCTATCCTCGGGCAGAGGGCAGCCCTCCCCCGCCGGCGGGCGGTGCCGGTGCCCGGCGAGGGCTCGCCGCCGGCCCCGCTGCCCCGGCACCTGCCCGGGGCTGTGGCGGCCTCCGCCCCGGCGGGGGGGACCAGGCGGGCGGCAGCGGGGGGCGGGGGCGGGGCGGCCTGCGGGCTGCCGGCCCCCGCCCGCTGAGGCGGTGCGAGCGGGGCGGGGGGGGCCTGGCCGCAGGGCTCGGCCCGGCCGGCCCTCGCCGGGGGCGGCGGATAGGAGGGGGCTCGCTGCGCTGGGGGGGGGCCGGTCCCGCCGCCCGTGTTCCGCGGGGAGCGGCGCAGGGCGAGCCCCGGCCCTCCCCGCCTCCCCCCGCCGGGCCGCGGCAGGCTCGGGGCCGCGGCAGGCTCGGGGCCGCGGCAGGCACCGGCTCCCTCCGGGCGCTGCAGCGCCCGGGCTCCCCCGGGCTCGTTCCTTCAGCAAGTTTGGAGCCGGGCTGCAGCAGCCGCCCGTGGGCCCGCGCCCTGCTGCACCGCCTCGGAATGGGATGAATGGGATGGGGGCTCTTCGCTAATGGCAGGTTAGCCAGGGAGGCACTCTTCGTAGAGAAATACCCGGGAAATCACCCCTTAGAGGAACTTGCCCTGCTTTTCTTGCCGAATTCGCGTTACATCGCGGCCTCTCTGGTCGATTTCCTTTTTCCGCGCCAGCCATGATATTGCTGGCAGAGGGATGTGATTGAGAGTGTGCTTTGCAACAGCTTCGGATAGCTGTCCTTCATGTGATCGTGACAGCTCTAACCAGGAAAAATACACGCAGATCTAGTGTGTCATCAAGCCGAGTGCCAGGAAAGCCTGCGAACGGCTTTCAACGCTGTTAGCTATAATGAAGGATTTAGAGTCCCAAATCATTATTTGCTTTTTTTTCTTGTTTCATAACCTTCTGCGTATCCAGGGGGTGGTGTTTTGGGGGGATAACCAATCTTACCTTCATATTGTTAAATCCTTTTAAATTGGACTTTTGTAGTCGTTCACTCAGCTGGGGCAAGGGGCAAGCCGTAACCGTTCATTGGATCATCGCTGTTGTCGTTGCCACCTAAGGACTAAGGAAGAGCTTGTGTCTTAACCCGTTGCTTTTCAATTTCTGTTTTGGAACACAAGTTTGGTTTTGTGGAATTTATTTCTGATCTTGAGCGTATTGAGAAGGTTTGACAGTAACACCATCTTTTTATTTAGATTACTGTAATACATCATGGCCAATTGAAGACGTAGAGCCCTGTGACAAGTGTTGTCTCAGGGTGCTTGAAATCCAGATACGTGACATGAGGTAGCATTGCCGTTTGGAGGTAGCTGTTACAGATAAATTGACCTAGGGGGATGTAGAGGTACTGGCTGCACAATGTTACGGAGAAGCTCCTGGTTTAAGGGAAAAAGCAAAGACGATTTGAGGTGATGAATTTTGAATGAACAAAGTACATGGGGATAAAAGAAGGCCAGGTGCCATTAATTTTTTAATCTTTAATCAGGATAATGAGAATGATGGTCTGGTTTGTTAGTCATTATTACCTGGATTGAAATCACCTTTTCCCTTCACATAAACTTCAGCGTAGCCTAATGGTTTTGACCAAGTTCAAAATAGTAGGTTAGTTCTCTCCTGCAGATACGCTTAGTTCTGTATTAATGAGTAGGGTTAGTAAGGTCAGTGTGAATATTCATAGTATTAAAATTAAGTGTGCTGTGTTTACAAAATTAGGGCCTTTGAAAAGTCCTTACACCTCTTGGTTATGCAGGGATACATCAATTCTCCTTGGTAGCTCTTGGGGGCTTTTTTGTGTGTTTTGAAACAAGTAAAGTTGAGTAGCAAAATGAACGTAGTTGCCAGTTTAACTCCCCAGCTGCTGTCCCATTTGGTGTATTTGTACGTGCGTGGGGATGGCATTAAAACTCCAGGTTTACCTACCGGTTTCCTGACTTTGCTGTCATCATGAACAAATTGTTTCTTGATTGTACAGCTAACAAAATTGATTACATTCTTCACCTGTTTACTCATAATAGTCTCAGTGAAAAATAACATTTTTTAAATGCTTCTTTTTATAAGTAGTTTTTAGCATAGCGTTGCAATCTTTTTGTAGTTGCAAATCGGAAAGGTGTGCTGTTAATTGGATAAAGTATAAAGGTATAGTTATCGTTCTCCAAGTTTCGTATTTGGTGCTTATCAGATGCAAGCTGAAATGATAATGACTTGCTACCTGTGTCAAAGTGTAAGACCTGACCTGATAGATTGTTTTATAGTATTTGGTATCCTGCAGATATGATCCAAAATTTCTTTTAGCTAACAACAACAAAAAAAAATTCTGGGATTTATTTCCTGAAAAAGTATTACCTTTTGAAAGGCTTTCTCATGCTTGTCGGTTGGCATGGATTCACAAAGGGCAAGCTGTGCGTAACCAACCTGAGAGCCTCCCACGATGAGATGACTGGCTTGGTGCATGAGGGAGAGCAGCGAGTTGTTTATCTTGGCTGTCGTAAGGCTTCGACACCGTTTCCCCTAAGATCCTTGCAGACAAGCTGATGACATATGGGTCTGGATAAGGAGGCAGTGAAGCGGATTGAAAACCCATGGAATGGTCGGGCTCAAAGGGTCACCGCTGGCAGCATGAAGTCCAGCTGCAGGGTAGGTGGTTGAGCACTGGGGTGGGTTGCACAGGGCGAGGTTGTGGGGTCTCCATCCTTGGAGGTACCCAGAGCCCGACCGGACACGGGCCCGGGCAGCCTGCTGTAGCTGACCTGGCTTTTGCAGCGGGTTGGAGGGTAACATCTCCCGAGGTGCTTGCCAGCCTTGGCTGTTCTGTGATTCAAACTCATTTTGTTAGATTAATGATAGCTTAAGAAAACAAAAAAATTTTGCATTTGATCCCTTTGTAGTGAGTCAACACTAATTCCAAAAGATTCTGAAAATTACTGATGGATCTTCAGAAACAAGCAGAATTTAATTGACATAGCAAACTTTCCTGACCATCTGTATTTAATAACATAATTGTTTGTTTATTCACCATCTACTTAAAGAAAGGTGTGATTGTCTGAATATGTGGGTTCTGATAGTGAAAGATTTCTGCAACTCTGGGTAAAGTACTTAATTTTCTTCTCGTAGCTCATTAATCCCTCTTCTCCATCCCCAAGTATTAAATGGAAAAGGTCATTTGTAATTAAATTTAAAATCATCAGATTTTTATAAAATGCATTGGATTATTCAAATGGAAGCCATGATGTAACAGAAATGAGCCTTTACCATGTATGTATGATTGTCTTTATGTAAATGGTTTTAGGAGGGGTGTTACAAGGCTTAACTAATGTCTTTTTGAATGAGAGATTCTGTATGCATGAAAAATATTAGGCATAAAAATTGCTGTTCATTTGAAAATGTGCAATCCACTTAGAAGGTTTGTCCTGATGTCATGGATGGCAGCCATCTCTGTACTTACTGGTGGCAAATCTGAATAATAACATAATTTAAATTCTGCTGAAAATACAGAAAAATGGCATTAACATGTGGTAAACATTGATAGGGAAAGGAATGATTTATTCTTAACCTTTCTGAGCTGCTTTGTTTGAACATGAGCATAGTTACATTTATTTAAAAGCAGATGTTCATTTGGCAGCCTTTAATGGTTTGTTCTGGAGCTGTTACATACCGAGAGCATATATGATAAAGAAACAGTCAATTCATGGATGTATTTTTTTTGCAGATTCTTTTAGTGTCCACACATATCCTAAGATTAATTCTTCGTATGCATGTGCTTTAATGGAAATGAATGTGTTTGGAAAGAGCTCTTCTTGGCTTTTGCTGTGCTCTGTTAAGTAAAAGGTAGATTTATTTATCTTTTTACTTCTTTCCCCAAAGAAGCATTCCTTTCCCCTGGCCTGCCTCGCATCCTTCCCACGCGCCTGGTGTACCTGGATCCGTCTCCCCGAGGAAACGGGCTCGAGCACAGCACAGGGCTCGCTGAGCTCAGTCTGGGCAGCGTCACGCCAGAGTGCTGTAATGGGGCATGAAAGTGCTGAAGTATTCCACGACCCTGGCTGGGTTTATGTGCAGCTGATACTCTCTGTGCTTGGGGGATACCACTGTGGTTTGCTCCAGACCGGAGCAATCCGCAGCACTCAGGCGTGCGGCGCTTCAGGAAGTGCCCAGGTAACTGTGAATTCCCGTGGGGTCGCGCGCGGCAGATCAGCAACGCGATGGTTGCTTTGTGGTCATGCACAGAGGCTAAACCTAAACCAGGTGTCTTGGGAACAGAACTGAAGTTGCTCTCCTGGTTTTGTAGTTCTAGCAATATTACCGACGTTTTAAAGCTATGTGTGCAAACTGTTGGGGCTAAGTGCTGTAAGAGGGTGAAGAATTTGTGTGCTGCTGTCTGCCTCGTCCGTGCTTTGAAAGCCGTCAGCAGATCAAATGAGTTGGGCAGCGTGTCTAGCTGTACGACGGACTATGTTAATCGTACCCTCTGTTATCTCGCCTGGAGATGTCTCCAGTCCCATGCTGTGTTCTTCCTTCCTCTCCTTTAGCTTTGTTTTCTACTTGGGCAGTCTGCAACATCATTATCCCTGCTTCTTCCTAAACCTTTCCTTGTATGTCTACCCGCTGGAATATTTGAGGGCAAGGAAATCTACATATGCATCCCATGCTGTAGTGGCCACAACTGTTTCTCTGCACACAGGGCACGGAAATGCTACCAGCTCGAGGATTATATCCACTCGCTACTGACAGGCGTGAGAGGAAACCGGTTGTATTGTCCTGAGGCAATGCAGAGGGGAAGAGTCGCTCTCACTAGCTGCTGGTCTTCCTACCATACGTTGATTTTGTTTGTGTGCTTTTTCTGTCTGTAAAAATCCTTATTATGAGTGCTGTTTCAGGGTAAATAACTTGTGGTTTACAAGGTTTAATGAGGTCTTGAGGCTTCCCATCGCGACTGAAAGTTGTGGGAAAACTTGAGGAAATTGCAAACAAAACGTTCCTGTTTCAGGAACAGGTTGCATACCGGTGGAGGAAGGCTTGTGGATTGTTTTTCTCCTGTCTGTTGCTGTCACTCAGAAAGATAAAGGTACATGCAAAAACCGGATGGACAGGAATGCTAATCATTTTGTAAAATACTAGAATTAGTTTCCAAGTGTGAGCTGTGGCAGAAGGTAATAACCCATATGATAAAGGCTTTGAGTCCTGCTGTGGTTTGTATGCGGAATGTTTTTGTTTAGGTGTTATTCTGATTTGCTGCTTGTTAGGTTTATTTTATATGACAGATGAGGCAGAGGACCAGAAAAATTACGTGGCTCCGCCTTTAATCTGTTCTAGAAACAGTTGTTCTAAAGCACTCTGACCGTGCATCTGACCTTTGTCTTTATACCCCTGGCTATGCTACCTGGTCGTTCTCCTGATTATATTGAACAATAAGCTACTGTTAACTTTCAAATTTTCTATGCATCTGCCTTCTGCCTTCATCACCAGACTTTGATTTGAAATTACTGTTAGGTTTTCTGTTTGTAACTTGGTTCAATAAGTTAGCTGTGAATACTTTACCATAGCTTACTAGTCCTGAAAGTGCTAGTTAGTGTTTAGAGGACTTATAGCTTGATAAAGATGTTTGTGAGTCTTTGATTTGGTATTTATATGTTGTACTTAAGAAATCAGTTTAATAGCTTTACTCAAATAGGAATTTATCGCAGATTATGATATTTGCTTAAATACCAGCCTCTAAGCAGTGCAGTTGAAAGACTCACTTGACTATTCTACCATATCAGCATATTGTTTTTAATTTTTTGGATCATCTGCTGATCTAAAGAATCACTCTCTCTTTAAATACAAAGAACATAACAAGATGTATGTGTATATAACTCTAACTGGATTATATTTTGATGATAGTGGACCTGGTAACAAAAGCGTGAAAAAGGCTGAGGTACTCAGCGGCATTTTTGCCTTGTATTTTATGGGGAAAATAAAAATGCATAGGAGCAGACAGTGGCTAATGTGGTTGGGAGACTGCTCTCTGTCGTTGGAAAGCGGTGGTGATGGGGTAAGTTCAGTTCCTGATGACCGTGGAAGGTTCTGCGTCTGAAATGGCTTGCAGGCTGGGGGACCACGGGGTGGACGGCAGCTTGGTGGAAAGGGAGCTGGGCGTCCTGGGAGACAAGAAGCTGTGTCTCCGAGCGGCCGGGAAAGCTGCGTGCTGGACTGTACGACCAAGACTGTAGCCAGCAGATCAAGAAGAGGAAGCGCTAAATAGAGAGGAAGGTTTACGAGGCCGCAGTGCAGTACTGTGTGCGGTCTGGGGCTTCCCGGTACAAGGAAGGCGTTGACGTGTTGGAGCGATCCGGTGGAGGGCTGTCGGGGTGGTTCAGCCTTTGTGTGTGCGGTTAGGGAAAGATACAGCAGCAGAAAAATGGAGGTGTAAGACACTTCAGTTTGGATGACGGAAAGAAACACGTCTTTATTTTATATTTTTCTAGTCATCACGTCTGGCGAAACATGCCCCGCTACTCTGGACTATCATGGTATATCCTCAAAGAGATGCAAGGTACGGGTGTAAGCAGCGGTTATCTGCTGTAGGCGATGAGGAGAGGCAGCCTTATTTAGAGGGAACATGAGAGACGGTGTGGGTTTGGGGTGCTGAGTGGCACCTGTCAGGGTTGTGGAAAGGGACTGAAGAAGAGGGCCTTTATGACTCCAGAAAAGTGAGTGGAAAGAACTTCCTAAGGCACTGCAAAAGGTAGGGATGCTGTGATGTACATTGCAACGCTCACCTTGCGGAAAAGCAGGTAGAGGGAGAGAAAAGATCCCTTGTTGTGGGGCAGAGAACGAAGAAGAGAGCCTCCGCTTTTGTCGAGTCTTTTCCCACACCCCTGCATCTGTGTATTTGTTGTCTCTTTGAGAGAGGTAATTTGAAAGTGAAGCAAAATAAAGGCAAGTATGCTTTTATACACACACAGCCCTACGTACGTGCAGTAACACAAACTCATTCTTTTATTGGGTGCTTGGGGGAAGGAAGTGGGGATGCTGGCACTTGTGGAGGCGATAGAGAAAAACTTAACAGTCCCAATGAAGGCAGAGGGCTATTAAGCAGGAAGAACTCTGCTCAGTTTGGCGTCTCCGTTTTCCAGTTCAAAGTTCCAGTTCCCTTTTCTGCAAAAATAGTTTATTCTAGAGAGGTATAAATAACTAGAATGTGGGAATACGTTTGTAATGATTCACTGCATGCTTTTGACCATTTGTCAGTGGTACAGTGTTTATTTGCCACTGTAGTTTGTCATCATCGATGTAAAAAAAATTATTGATTGTTTACAGACGATAAGTGGGTTTTGGTTTTTGCAGGGGATGTATTCAGTGTTCGCCAGTGACAGAGGAGGGTTGTTCTTTGTCGACTGAATTCTTCAGCTGTTAAAATGAGCTTGTGGTATTTTCTGAAAATGAAGCTTTTAATGAAGGCATTGCGGTACCATAATAAAAAACTAGGAGGAAAGAGGTAGTTTTTCTTTTTGCTCTCTCTCCCAAAGGTTGATGTTAAGTATTCTAAGAATTCTGTTCCTCTTAGATAAAAGTTTTGAAATGTGAATATCTGTATGCCTTTAGAAAGTATTTTGCTGTTAATGTCTTCGGTGCTTTCTCTCATGTTTTTCTGCATGGAAAATATAAAATACTTCAGGTTACTTATATGTGCTAATACTTTTCTATGTTGTAATATCCTATACGTTCCTTTTGAAAATCCAGTTTAAGTATGTATTTATAGTGTTGTCAATTTTAAAGTTTTTATAAGTAGTTTGGAAGAGCACTAAACTGACTGCAGAATTTCAAGGAACAATTTTGTGCCCTGGGAGGGGAGCTTCTGTATTTACTCAGAAGTGCAGCCGTTTGCATCGCTAAAACAATCAAGTGACATGGAAATACTGTGACTTGGTCCCTGAACTGTGAGCAATAGGAAATGAAAGGAACGAGAAGAGATTTTTATGTTGCTTATCAGCATTTTTACTCCTAGACTTTTCGGCTCTGAAATTATTGATGGATTGCTTTATTAACCATTAAAATTTAGTTCATAGATTACACTGATAATAAAATAAAATTTCCTGTCATGAAAAAAAAAACAAACCTTTGAGGAGCTGTGGTCAAAGCAGTAGTTTTGAGATCACTGCTCTAAACCAGTGTGTCTTCTAGTCAGGGGGCGAGAGGAGCGCTCTGCGCGTGTTACCGGCAGCGGCTGCGGTTGTGGCGTCTTTCGGCATTAATTTGGGCACAGTTTGGCATTAATTTGGGTACAGTTTGGCATTTCTAGTCTGCAGTAGTGGAGCTGCTGAAGGGAGCTTTTTGTAGGTAGCGAGGGAAGAACACTTTGTTAAAGGATGTTGTACCTTGATTGGTATTCAAATGTTTTCATATATATAAAGCAAAGCAATTTCCATCTCTCCCCACCTTTCCCAGTGTGTCTTTTGTCTTATTTCATAATAAAAAATTGGGTGGTAAAAGAGTTAAATGGGTGTTTTTGTTTGGTTTTGGTGATTTTTTTTGTTGGTGGTGGTGGTGGTGGTTGGTTTTTTGTTTACGATTGCATTTTTTTTGTATTGCAGCTGGACACTTTATTTCTGTTTTTCTCTATATATTTATGATTATTTCACTGTAAATCGGGTATTTTTAGAATCGTAGCTCTTTAGTACGGTCACTGTACTCTTTAAAATTTTTTAATTATTTTATGGTTCTGTATTGTGATCAGCCAGACAGAACAATTGATCCAGCATTGCATAACAATTAACACTACATTTACAGGCATGTTTTACAACTACTAGTTTCACTGTAGCTAGAAGTATGTTGCAGTAGATGAAATGCTTGATTGTTGGTATTTATTTATACTTGTTCATTACATAATAGCTTTTAATAAAATAAGTAGTTCTTAATAACGATAGTCCAATGGGATGCAAGAAACGAGTTGGCATGAGATGGCACTTCATGGTAAATGATATTACTGTTGTTATGATGCGGATATTGTGAAAAACCAGAATGTATCCCTCGCTTTCAGAAGTTTGAGGCTTGGTATGTCCAGCTGGCCCTGTAAACTGTTCTACAGTCTGTAATACTTAACTATTCATTATTCTGCTCTTGCTGCCTTCCCTTCCCCCATTTTTCCACATACGCTGTCATGTTCGATTCCTCTGGCTGCAGAGGTTGTTTGCACTAGAAGTACAGGCAGCATTTGTCAAAAGTAATAAAAAACTACTTTCTTGAAGAAATTGCACGGTAACTTTTATACGGATGAGATGACATTAATTTCTGTTGAACTCCATGTAGTATAGTCAAACCCAGTGTTTTGAAATAGAGGGTGTTTTTGATGCGGAAAGCACTTGTTTAAGCGTTGGACTTGCCGCTGGGAATGGCCAGGGTCATGTGAGATCAAAAGGTCAAGTTCATGGCTGGCGCAGGCAAGAGCTCTGTAGCTGCCTCTCTTTGTACCAAATCTGAGTTTGTCTCAAAGGGGAGACTCTCAGACTTGTACGATAGTTTTCAGTGGAACTGGAGATTGTTGAATTAAATTCCCACAGCTTGCATGGAAATCTGGAGCTCGTGCTTGTGCTCCCTTTGAGCAGAGGGCAGGCGGGCTTGTTTTGTGGTGCGGCGGTAGCTGGGCAGGGGGTCAGCGTGGCTCTGCTCGTTTGCTGGTGAGTTCCTTCTGACCATCGCTGCTGTCCGGTCGGGGTGTCATGGGGACACAAAGGGCAGCTGTGGCTATCGCACTGGGGAACCAGGGTTGGGAACCTTAGATTCAGGACGACCTTTATTTCCCTCTCTCATTTAGGACGAGAGGAAATGGGCTCAAGCTGCGCCAGGGGAGGTTTAGGTTGGAAATTAGGAAAAATTTCTTGACGGAAAGGGTGGTCAAGCATTGGACCAGGCTGCCCAGAGAGGTGGGGGAGTCCCCATCCCTGGAAGTGTTCAAAAAACGGGCAGAGGTGGCACCTGGGGCCATGGTTCAGTCTGGTCTGCCCTTGACTGGTTTAGTGTGGGCTTGGTAGTGTAGGTTAATGGTTGGACTGGATGATCTTAAAGGGCTTTTCCAACCTAAACGATTCGATGATTCTATGATTCTATAATTCAGGATTTTTTTTCCCCTCTTCTGAAGTGCTGTGAAATAGGTTTATGTATCTGAACAAATGCAAACGTTGCTGGATCGGTCAAGCAAGAAGAATATGTATGTATCTATAGAAAGACAGGAAAATATGCATTTTAAAATATTTTTTTGGCGAATTCTGCCTGTGTTTGACATGTTTATATTCCCTCTCTAAATCAGAAATTCTGCTGTGGTAAGTTCAGAACATAAACCTCCATGAGATAGTACATAAGGAGCGTTTGTTTATTTAACACAAATGTTTTGCCCATTCATGTATCACAGAATACTCCAAGCAATAACTTTCCATAACTCAAACTTTTACCACGGTGGAGTAGAGTAACTCCTGCAACTCTGTTTGAATCCAGAATAAGAGACCGATAAGAAAATGTCAGTCATTCTTGATATATTTTCTCTGCTCGATGGCTATGTGTACCATTTTTCACACTGACAAGCTCAGTGTGAGCAAACTCGGCTTCAGGGATTGTACGTTGTAAAAACATTCAAGTGGTTGGCAAGCTCAGGATGTTGCTAACAAAAACAGTGGTTTGTTTTGGCGTTTAAGACCTGTGCTAATCCTCCAAACTGTTTTTTATTACTACAACTTGAGTTTCTATGATGTTTCCTTTCTCTCTGACGTTATGATTCAAAGACCTTTGCTGTTCCCTATTTCCCAGTCACCAAAAAAA
Organism: Pelecanus crispus; assembly: GCF_030463565.1. NCBI lineage: Eukaryota > Metazoa > Chordata > Aves > Pelecaniformes > Pelecanidae > Pelecanus > Pelecanus crispus. The sequence continues at coordinate 1,122,493 of NC_134676.1, read as the reverse complement.
AATCTGGCTTTGTGAAAGATAAAAATTTCTCCATGTTATTTGTGTCAATATATTTTAATGTATTAAATGTTGGCATGAAGATAGCGTTGCATCTGTTTCTTGTTGGAGAGTGGCCAGAATCCAATCTGTATGGCAAATCGTAGTGATCAAAGCTATCTTCAGATATTAAATAAGCATAACCAGCGCTACTGTAGTTACTCAAAATACTTCTGTTTGAGTGGCCGGCTGATCGATTGTTGCTTTGTATTTAAATACAAATTGACTCTCTTAAAAAAAAAAAAAGGGGGGGGGGGGGGGCATTTTAGGTCCACAGATGAACTTCACAAAACTTGTCAAATCTGCTGAGTCAGCAAGTTTTACTTGAAATGAGAAATGAGGGAGGATGAGAAGTGGTCTGCACTCGCTGTGTTTATTCCTTTCCTAGCTTTCATTAGTTCTAAATAGTGTTGATAATGCTAGTGAAGATTTTTTTTTCCACTCAAACCACACCTTTTGATACTGCATGTTCTAATGCCTTTTCCCTCTTGATACTGCATGTTCTAATGCCTTTTCCCTCTTGATACTGCATGTTCTAATGCCTTTTCCCTCTTGATACTGCATGTTCTAATGCCTTTTCCCTCTTGATACTGCATGTTCTAATGCCTTTTCCCTTATCACCCCGTCTAAGCAGCTTGTGCTTGCATGTGGCTCTGCCTGCCGTGCAAGGCTGTAGAAGTACACCTTGACTTTTGCACCAATATCAGGCAGGCAACACTGAAAGCATTTACCGCCAAGGCTTAGGAAACACAAACTGAAAGGTTCAAAACTAACAAAGAAACTGAAAGGTTCAAAACTAACAAAGAAACTGAAAGGTTCAAAACTAACAAATATCTCTTAATTAGGCTATTTCTATTTTTGATTAGCTTTTATTTGTTTGGTTGGCCTCTTTAGCTGTGTGTGTGTGAGGGGGAATGAGCTATCAGAGTCAGAGTACGAGTTAAGGAATGGCGTTAACCTTGAAAATGTTTCCAACCTGTAATTTCAGCTAATGCAGGATACTAGATACTCCAGCGTAAATACAAACCTGCAAAAGCTATGTCGACGTGACGGTGTTCTAACAGAATGGCATTTCTGAAAAGTGCGTAGTCATCTGTAGAAAGCTCCGGAGCCTATTTTTGATTAAAGGCCATTGCGTTTCCAAATGGGAATGAGCTCTGCTGTCGGGTGTGTAATAGCTGCTGCAGCCCTGGGACTCAAAGCATTTGTTCCTTCAGTATTGTAAAAAGAAAGATTTTTGGTGAAAGTGCCTGTGTGCATAGGGAGATGCTGTTTGGTATCTGTGCGTGTAGGGAAATGCCACTTTGAAAAGTACCTTTTGCAAAATGTGTAAGAAATCAAAATTCTGATGTTATAATACTACCACAGTTCACTGTATTTTTCAAGTGACTGTTCAAAGAATGTTATTTAATCCATACGTGAAAATGAACGCATTCCCTGACGAGAGAAGAGGTGCTTGTACTCTGTATTTTATTGGAAGAATGGCATATATAGTGACTACGTTTCTTTTGTATAAAGCGTTTATAAAGTCACTTCAGACTAATTTTTTTAAGTTTTTGTCAGGATAAGAGCGTGCTAGGTGAAGGAATGGCATACGTGAGACGTAACATTTATCATCTTGATTAAACTGACAGGTGTGAAAGCAAAATGGCCGGCAACAGCCTTGTCCTGCCCATCGTCCTGTGGGGCCGTAAAGCCCCCACACACTGCGTGTCCGCCCTGCTGCTGATGGAGGACGCCTCCATGATCGTCACGGGATGCCACGACGGACAGATATGTCTCTGGGACCTTTCTTTGGATTTAGAGGTAAGGCTGAAGTCTGTATAATCTGAATTTTCTTTGTGTTTAAGGTGCGTATCGTTGTTGCCAGCGTGGCTTTATTCTTCGACGTTAGTGTCCATGCTGGTCTCCGGTCCTTTCTACGCCCTGTTCACTTGTCCTTTTTCCTCCCTCTCATGAGGCCGCTGCATGCTTCCCCTAGTGAATATTTCAGATTAGAAAGAGACGTTTCGCTCTTGAACTTTGTTGCTGCTCTTGCAGTGATTTTTTTAAGTAATTACTTCCTCTTCTCTGGAGCTGCTCTAAACTAGTTACTTCCAAGTTTAGCTGCTTAATATTGTTTGGTGAAAACAGATTCCAGTGATCAGAGGACTGTACTTAGCAAACTTTTTCAAGTTATTTTATTCAACCTTTTTTTTTTTTTTTAATCCATAAAAACTGAAAGAGAAGAAAGGCTGGTAGCAGAGATAAAGGTTGATGATTAATTGTTTTTTGCCAGTGGCTGCCCTAGAGTTGAAATCTGCAAGTGTCTATTTTGAATATGATCTTGTTTGCCTTGGTACAAAGACTTTTAAACTCTTGGAATGCAGTAGCAAAACAATCCTTTCTTGTAAAAAAAACAAAAACCCCAAAAAACCCTCGACCCCCAAAAAACCCAGCATGCTTCAGGAAAAGTTTGTACTGAATACCTAATGTCTGTGAGTTATCCCCATAAATTATGTTTGTCTGGTATATTTAAAAAGAAAGAACAGGAGGAAGTGACTAGTTCTTTCTAGAAAGGACAAATAAAGGGCAGTTTTCTTTTAAATTCAGCTCATGATTTAAAAATATTGTTTGCATGAGTTTGATACAAGACACATTTTGTTCACAAATTTGCATTACAGTATTAGGCAGAAACTTTTCTTTTTCCCCATGTACTATAGCAGCATTCAGTGCAAACTTTTAAGATTATGTATCTGCTGCTATGCTAATTAAATGTGTGTGTATGTACGCTAACAGATATATATTTATATAATACATTAAATGGAAATCTGGAATGTGTATATTCTGGTTAAGTAATAGTGCCTATGTTATTTTTACTTCACGTTTTATTTCCCTGATTCTAGATTAATCCCAGAGCTCTGTTGTTTGGTCATACAGCCTCCATTACTTGTTTATCAAAGGCCTCTGCTTCCAGTGAAAAGCAGTATATAGTGAGCGCATCAGAAAGCGGGTGAGTTTCCTGAGGATTTATTAATATGCAGATCTGTTAAGTAGTGGAAATTGAGGGTAGCGGAGAGATCATGTTATTTACATACACAGTATTTTTTTACTTAATCTAATGTCTATAGATATTCCAAATGATGGGACTTCCAGTGCAGATACTGAGCGTGGTGTGAATTTTGGATTCGTGGCCTGAAAGGAGCGTAGGGAAGTGCCCGAGGTCCTGGAGGGTTTCCTCTGTAACTTGGAGTAACTACTGTTGCTACCAGTAGCTTCTGAGTTTCTAAGTAGAGGTAGAAGCATTTTGGTTATAAATGAATCTTCTTCCTCCGTGGACTTGCACTGAACAAGACGGGTCGCCTTCGCTTCTGTCCTGCGGCACGCCATCTCGTCATACTGCTGGCTTTTAGCATCTCTTTCCCGAGTCTTAACGGCACGGGGAACGCTACGTATTGAGGTGCGGTATAGGGTTAAAGTGGATTAGCTGGTTTTGCGGAGACTGTTATTCTGGAGTAAAAGTAATTGTATTTTGGAAAGAAGTTGTAATTACACGTCATAGTATTCCTTCTTAAACGAGTGGAGACTTTGAACGCTCTTAGATTTAATGTGGTACGCATGTGTAATTTGTATGCCTTTCCACTTTACCTTTTCAAAGTTTGCTTTGAAAAGCTAACGTTCCAACTCGGCTGTCCTTCACTAGGGAAAATATTTCACCTGAAAGTATTTGCAAAGGTATTCCTTCCAAGAGCATCAGTCTGTTCTTGACGGCTTTTTCACTCATTTACAGAATGTACTGTTTGAATGACAGACTTTTCTGGTTATAAAAGGAAAAAGCAGTTTGTGAGTCTGGGTGGGTTTTTTGTTCATTTGTTTATTTGCTTTGTTTTTTAAAAGGCTGTTTACCGAAAGGTGGACCTCCAGGCTGAGGGCAATATGATCAACTCTGGTTGAGGAAGAAATTTCTTAACCTCTGCCTATATAAATGTAGCTGGCCAGGTATAGGTCTGGTTTGTATCCAAATAAAATAAGGAAGTTTTTTATCTGGAAAAGGTGGGGAACAATATGACTGAACAACCTTTTAACCTGGAAGCTGAGAGTAGAATGTGTCAAAACTTAGAATTTCCATCTTGTAGTGATTGCAGTATTAAGTAATCTTTTCCTTTGGATTTAGAACCAAAATATGTTTTCATTGTTAAATCTGATGTAAAGGGAAAAAAGGTGAGAAAGTAGCTGACAGATTCTGTTCTGATTATATTTTAATATAAAATTTTAAAAGTGTTTTTTTTAAATACTGTAAACGGGGAATGGCTGCTAATTGGAATGAATTCATACAGGTAACTGTGATCTTTGCTCATAAGGCAAGTCAGAAAAGTATCTACTGGTACAAAATTTATAATTTGTTGTTCAGTGCTTTCAGTTTGGTTTTAAAAGTGCTTAAGAGTGCCAGTGATGCTTCCACCCCTTAACAGCCTGGGCCCTCAGAAAACCCCGCAGTGTTCGTTGCCATCTGACACAGTTCTGTTTTCTGTAATGCTGCTTTCTTCCTCACAAACGTGGAGAAGGCAAGCTAATCTTTGGGCGACGTAGGGGATGCAGTAGGAGTATGTAACGACTTGAAACATTTGAGAGGAGTGAGAAATTCTCAGTTAGGTACTTGTGTTTACTTAACATTGATTGTTTATGATGAACCTCGGCATTTCACTTGTTTCCCCTTATCTTTGTAGGGAAGAAGACGTTGTGTAGATGCAGATAAAAGGACTGGAAATTCAAGTTGATTTTGAGTTTCCTTTATCTAAATACAATTCATATAGTCACTAACAAATGGTTCAAATGGTTAAATTTCTCCCAGTGTAAATGATTTTTAAACTCCTGGAAGATTGAAATATTTTCCATGTAGTTTTAATCTGCCTTTTATATTTTAGGGAGATGTGTCTGTGGGATGTGAATGATGGGAGGTGCATAGAGTTTACTAAACTAGCCTGTACACATACTGGCATACAGGTTAGTACTTCGTTATATTTCAGAAGTCCTGTTCTATACTGCAATGCATGGATAACTATAGATCAGTTATCAAAGCAAGACTGGTTTGTTTCTTTTTAAGCTTAATAATGACATTATCTGCATACTTCAGCATCTCATAAATATGCTGTATCATCAAATGCCCTAGAGCTGGAAATATGTGTTGTGCTTCAGCATTTGAAAAAATGTATCCTAATTAATGAGAGAGGCTGGAAAGAAAGGAGGAAAAGGAGACAATTTTTGGAGGAGTACTGCCGGGGGGGTGGGAGCGTGAGGATGATCGTAGCCGGGAAGGCTGAGGCAGGCTTCCGTCAGCTGCAGGAGCTGGGTGTACGGGGTGAGGATTGCCTGGGGCGGATAACAGGAGAAAGCAGCCTCTGCAAAAATCTCCCCTCATCAGTGCAGAGTAGTAGTTTCTAAACATATAGGCATTAGAACATATTTCTGAAAATAGGATTTTGATTAAAAATGAGGTAGTCAATATCTCACACAGAGTATAATTTTGTATTTTGTTAACATCCATTTAGTTCTATCAGTTTACAGTTGGGACTCAGCGTGAAGGGAGACTGTTGTGCCATGGACATTATCCAGAAATTCTTGTTGTGGATGCCACCAGCCTTGAAGTTCTTTATTCTTTATTATCAAAGATATCTCCTGACTGGATCAGCTCCATGACTATCATTCGATCCAATAGAACACAAGGTAATTATTTTTGTTCCTTTTATTATGGCTTTGCCTCCCTATAAGACAAATACTGTTTTCAACTTTTTCAAGAACCTGGGGAGGAACCAGAATGTTGCTTCTTGTGATCTTGGCCAACACCCAGTAAGCTCTGACCTTTCCAAAAAGCAAAGTATACATAGTTGTTTCTAGTCCCCGAAGAAGAGGCTAGTTTAATGTCTCTGCAGTATTGTCTCTGTTGCTGTTCTATCAAATGGGAGTTTTGGCTCTGGCTAAACTGTAAGTGCTTTCTCATGAACAGAACCTAAAATCTAGCCAAATCGCTGTGTGAGTGCGCTTGGCAGGGGCCAGGCTCGCCTAGTAAATAGATTGTTCTGTCATCTTCGGTGTGTGCATGTGCTGAAACCTGAAGGACGAGGAACCTTCCTACAGGAAGATTGTTTTCGTTTTGTGGTTTTTTTAATAAAAGCGTATTCCACTAGGTTGATAACTTGTTTTCTCCTTGAGAATTCAGAAAGAGTTCCAGAGAGCACTGTGACAGCAAGAGCCTGGAAATTGGCACAAGACTGAAGGAAGGGGTGCAAACACTGTGAATGCTAGGGCTGTCACCTGCATTACTGGTGTGATGTGCAGTATACACTGAGATCATGTGGCAAGCTATACACTGTAATTTTTGACAAGATACATACGTACTATGAGTATTTCTTGTGATTACTAGCTTTATCAGAAGCGCTGGCATAACATTTTCAAAGCTGCTATTGTAGGAGATGTGTTCAATGAATGTGCTGGTTAAAGTACACAATGGGATTAAAAAACCTGAAGACTGCAGAGGGAGGAACTTCTAAAAGCGATGACAGTTTAGCGGAGCGGTATGTGAGTAGGCTCACGTTCAGTGGTGCATTAGTTGACAGGGTTTGAAGTGATACCTGTCCCCACGTCTGTTTTGCTCTGCTAGTTTGTGTTAGCTTGCTAGGCTTTAAATTCTGGCAGCTGAGGCGGAGAGGTGTCTCATTCAGGTTTTCCTGTTGTGGAGACTGCAATTCCTAAGAGGTTTGGGGAACACTAAGGAAGAAGATCCTGACAAAAGGAGAGACTTCTATCTTGAGATAGGCTGACAGCAGTTGTAAACTGCGTGTTCCCAAAGTCCTGGAGTGGGAAAGCTCAGTTGCCATCCCCACAACATCTTAGGTTGCTGGAACGACTGGAAGTGAACTCTGGTATTAAGTCTTTCCTTATACTGCCTTTAATTTTATTTCTTGTTTTGCAATCGTCTCTATATTGTAATCAAGAAGTTGCCCCTTGGATTTTGGTCTTACACCCGGCTTGTCTGGTAGAAACGGGAATGTGTGGGAAGTCTGACTAGCGCTTGATATGCTTTGGTTTTCTGTGAAGGTAATAACTCTAGTGGAGTAATCTTGCAGAGATGGCCTTTGGGAGCCCGCAGCCGAGAGACGCGTGAGCAGCTGTACAGCCAGAGCACGCTTCCCGTTGGACTGCAGTGTCCTTGGAGGCTGGTGTGGGCAGACAGCTTGGCACGAGCAGCAGATCTCTCCTCTTGGGAGAGTGACCCCGTGCCTTTGGGGAGGGCGATGGGACAGCCCACAGCGTCTGAGAGCAACGCTAGAAACAACTGTGACTTCCCCCCGCTTAAGTTGAGCCCCGAGTGCTCATTGCGAGATGTAAACACGGAACTGTGGGATCTGTGTGTGTGCGTGTGCAGATGTGCTTCTGGAACACCACTCTGCAAATAAACATTTGATTTTTGAAGCAAACACTTCAGGAATGTTTTGATAAACTTTTCATGTTGAGGTACTCTCAGTATATTTTTGTACTCAGATATGCACAAGTGTGCAACCAAATGAAGACGTCGTCGTACTTACCAGCCTACTGTTTGTTTTTTCCCCAGAGGACACTGTTGTAGCAGTTTCGGTGACTGGCATCCTGAAAGTATGGATAATAACCTCTGAAGTTAGTCGGATGCAGGTAAACAAAGGCTTCTGAATTAATGATATTTCCTGTTGTGATGAGGGGAGAACTTCTATTAATGCTGTTTCCTGTTTTTCCAGCTACCTAATGATACTATGTTTTTTTTCCTCTTTGCCATTTGAAAATCAGCTTCCTTAATTTTGCTTTACTGATTCTTCAGGTTACCAGCAGAACTCCTAATCTTTCTCATGCTTGACTGAGAGAATTTATTTCAAAACTAAGAGTAGGATGATTTCCATTTTCTACAAATCTACCTTTTTTTGTACCACATAATGATTTGTGTTAATATACAAATATTCTTGTTAATATACGAATACTTGTCTTTTAATTTTTCCTTCTTTAAAAGTCCTATTCTTTCGTTAAGTCATCTTAAGTACATTCCACAGGAGTTTTGAGTTCCAAAGGGAGCTTAGTAACAAAGATTGTTACAGTAATGTGTAACCTCCCAAACTGATACGGATGCATCACTTTATTCAGTACAGGCAAAACTTCTATATGCAACGGCTTGCAGTACAGTACTCATTAGTTGAAAGAGATGGTGCTAATAAATACATGTTTACTCTGTATAGTACAGATAGAAGAAATAAGTCACAGAGTTTAAAGCTTGCCCTGTACTGCATGGGAACTGTGTGTCTTTAATATGGTGGTGGCATTATAGAAGTGCCTTTATCACAATACTTCATATTTTTAAGATTAAATTCTCCAGCTGCATTTCTTATGCTCTTGAAAGATCTGTACTTAATTTTTAAAAAAATATATAGTTTTATTATATCATACTACATTACTACTATTATTACTAAATTTAGTATTAAATTTTATTTAGTATTAAAATTTATTATTACATGTAGTATTTTCTTTGAGAAAGATAAGAAGTGAGATGTGAAGATGCTTGGAGGGTTTGCTGAGCAGAGAATACAGTTTTTAGGAATATTCATTATTAAGGATTATCTACAGCTCGCTCTGTTATTTGGCAGTTCCTGTCTTCCTGTGTACTAATGAATAAAAGTCTGAAAGGAGATTTGCTACACGTCTCATAGACCTCTGGCAAATAAGCTATTCACAGAAACCTCTTGTAAAAGGGATACCTTTATACAGATGTTTAGCGACTATGGAAAAATAACCTTATGATATATAAATGAAGTCTTTTTTGATGAACTTGTTTATTTCCAGAATATTTGTAATGCAAAAGCCACACAGTTTGTGTTAGCTTGGAAGACCTATGTAATGGAATTCCTTGCTTTTGACCCCATCAGGGCACAGAGGTGGTATTCATGGTTTTTTTGTTTCATAGTTTCAAACTTGATGAAATTATGTTTGTTCTCTAAGTGTTTTCTGGAAACCCTTGTCATGCAGCTAGTAATGTTTTAGCTAGCATCACATTTAAGTTACGCTTTAAAAAAAAAAAAAAGGCAGCTGTGAATAGTGAAGAGTATTGGCTGTTATGAAAATGAGAAGCACAAAGATGTAGCTGAACAGGAGCTTATCACAGTCTAGTCTAGGTGGGATATGGAACCTTGAAAGCATGAAACGTGAGCTGAATCTGCTTAGTTTCAGCTGACTATCGATGCAAGGTAATTCATTGACAGTGACGACACTAAATAGGCACCGCTAATCTGTCCAGCCGGGGAACTTGTTAGACTTAAGTGATGAAAGAGGATACCACGTGCTCTTGCAGATCTTCTTATGAGGAATAATAGAATAAGAACTGCTACGAGCGTTTGGTTTTTCCTTAGAAGTTGGCCATCTGGCGTCTTATGAAACGGCATAGTCCCTTTTCCATCACGTGGTCTCTTTTATGTTCCTAAGTTCAATTTGAGCAAGAAAAAAAAAACCAGCTGGGTATTTTCTTGTTATCTGATTTTCACCTGTATGTTGTTCTGTGTAGAGACTCAGTGTCAGACGCTGGTTGCTGTCACGCTGTCTGAGCACTTAAATGGTTTCTGCATAGGACAGAATGCTTATTGCCCATCTTTAAGATGAGGAAATAATATTTCAGGAAAATACTATCTTGCCACAGAGATCTGTAACAGGGTAGGGAGTTGTGATCTTGGACATCTGAGTCCCCACTTCTGCCTTAATTGCCTGGCTATCCTGATTTTTCTCTGCCCTGTCTCAGTAAGGTTGTTTTTTATGGAAGTGAAGAGCCCTGTGAAATTGGTTAAAGTGACTGGCACTGCAGATGGGTCTTCCTGTAAGTTTGTACCCAGTCTGCCTGTTTATACCCACAGCAGGGTATCTGCAGCCTTCGGCTGTTTCAGCCAGGTTTTTATAACTGTAAGCCAGACTTTTCAGATGACGAGTGGCATGGCTGTCCCTCCTTCCTTCAGGGTACCCCAAGTCAGAGCGAGGATGGACAGTCAGTCGAAGTGAGGATTAGCTCGGGAGCTGTGTGTGTGTGTGTGCTGGATCCGGACAGGTTAGCAGTGACCACCCTCAATACAACCAGAAGAGAAAAGTTTTGCTGTGAGGTGGGCCCAGATGAGTCGAGGTGCAGCACTGATGTGATACATCAGTCTAATACGCAGACTCGGCAGAGGTGCTTGGCCAAATGGTTAAGATCCCATGCTATTTGACAGTACTAGATTGAATCTCGGAAGAACGTGGTCAGCAGGGACTGAATCTTAACCTCTGGCCAAGGGTCAGTCTACGGCTGGAAGCTTTGAGACGCGGTGATGCTAGGGACACGAGGAAGGGCACGGGCTCGTGTGTTCAGCAGTTCAGCTCTGGCTCTGCTGGCGTGCTGGTCACGCTTGCACCTGATTAGGGCTATAAACGTGCGCTCTCTAAATAAAAGCGATAACCTCCTGCTGGGGTCATTCTTGCCTGTCTCTACAAGCCGACTTCTTACCTATCACTTCCTCAGTTCTGCACGTTTACTGCGCTTGTACTTGTGACAGTCTGCAGACTTGACTCTTTATCCCAGGAAAGTTTGTATTCAAGATATGATATACCCACAGGAGTAGCAAAAGAAAACATAGGTGTTTATTTCAGTTAAAATTTCCAGAAACATTGACAAGCTCATGACTTGAGCAAATTTAAAACTATCAAGAAATGCCTTTTTTGAAGATGCTGTTATTGCAGAAGGTAATATGGCTGTATTTAATCTCAGAATTATAATTTTAAATAAAATGCAGTTAATTTAATGTTGGTTTTGTTTGTTTGTTTTTAGGATACAACACCAGTATTTGAAGAGGAGTCAAAACCTATTTATTGTCAAAACTGTCAAAGCATTTCTTTCTGCGCGTTTACCCAGCGGTCGTTGTTGGTGGTGTGTTCCAAATACTGGAGGGTAAGGCAAGCTAGCTGAACACCACCTGGCTGCTTTTCACTGTAGAAGCTGACTTAATGACATTGCCAGTAAGACATTTAGATCAAGATGTTCTAAGTCCTTTTAACGTGTCTATATTGAAACAAAAATTAGCTGCTGTCTGGGCATTTTAATCTGTTTTTGGTTAATGACAACAGACTTTTCTGTTTCTTTTCAGGTTTTTGATGCTGGAGATTATTCCCTCTTATGTTCAGTCCCTAGTGAAAACGATCAGACCTGGACTGGTGGCGACTTTGTGTCAGCTGATAAAGTGATTGTGTGGACAGAAGATGGACAAAGTTTCATATATAAATTACCAGCCAGGTAGTCAACAATTAAATACTCCATTTATTTATTTTTTTGAGATAAAAACATGAGCAACTTCAAAGAAATATTGAGTATCTTTGGCTTTTATTGTGTTGCAAAATCATCCGGATGTTGCAGAAACTAGTATACCATGAGCATATTTTAAAGTGTGTGTCCCCTAAATGTATCACGTTGAAGCAATGCTCAGTAATTTAGATTGCCTCAACCAAGATTACTTCACTATTTTCTGATACTACATTAATTCTTTTTCACTTCCTAATGGAGCTGTGTGATGGGAAGAGGTGCATTTTGCTGTTGAACAAGTGTCATAAATTAAAATAAAATATAATTTAAATATTTCCTTGACCCGGTCCAAATAAGGAAGAAATAAGATCTTGCTATATGGAGTAGAATGTAAACGATGATTGTATGATTGTAACGGAGTACTCTTTCAGCCCATTAAGGGAAGGCACCGACAGCTGAGTTTGTGCACGTAAATGTGAAAATATAAAATTAATTTAAAATTTGGTATCAAAGAGGTTAAATAAATGTAGAATGACAAAAGTAAAATAAAAACTTCTTTTCTGACACCTTTGTAACATGCAAACATCTCTTCGCTCTGGGTTGAGATACAGTTTTATCTTGGAGATCCGTGAATATTCTCACATAAATCAGGTGAGGACTCCTTTGTCATGCTCTTACGTGATCAGAGCATAAGGATGTGAGCAGATCTGTCTGGTGATCTGTCAGAGGAATCCTTGGGTTTGGTGTGTTTTGGTCCCCAGTCTGAGGCCAGGTGTATGGAAGTCCAAAGCAGACCTACAGCCAGGCTTCCGTCATTCTTTTTTCCTTCAGTTCCGAATGTGTGTGGGAACTGAGCTGGACTCACTTGGAGCAGTTATTAATCGACCATGCGCACCCTGTACGTTAAAATCAGGGTAATGATCTGCTATACGCTGTATTAACAATTGAAAAAATGTAATGTTTAAGGGCTTGGAGGTTGGCTTAGTATTATTTAGTTATCTAGTGATACAGTAATCACTCTCTAGTAATACAAGGAATTTTATTTCTTTCTCTTTGTTCTTGAACTCAGTTGTCTACCAGCTAGTGACTCATTTCGCAGAGACGTGGGGAAAGCAGTAGAAAATTTAATTCCGCCTTTATTGTACAGTGTGTTGGACAGAGCAGATAAACAGGTAAAATACATTTTTTGGAGTTTCTTTTATGGACTGCATTTCTCTTCTAGAGAGTTGAAACATGCATATATCATGACAGTTCTTCTCTTTCAAAGTAGACCTTTAGGATTTCTTCTTTTCTTGGAGAAAGTACACAGATGCAATTTCCGTGCTGTTTTGTTTGGTTTGGTTCTTGTTGATTTTCAAATAAACACAGAGGTTAGTGTCTGGTCAAGTGAATCTTCAGTTCCTATATACTAATGAACAATTAGAAGTCAAGTTGTGATGTGCATGATGATTAGGCAGTAACTGAGCAAGAGCTTTTAGAATCACAACTTTGAATTTGAAAGCTTAAATCCGTGCAAAGTAAAGAAACTCAAATTTTGTAGGCCAAAGTCCTCTTTAAGCTATACTTCATTTTTATATTGTACTGTGAACTGTGTCTGCTATAAACTAACATATCTACGACTGCTGTATGATATATCTAGTACTTATACCTACACTAGTAGGTGTAAGTAACTGTCTGATTTACAAATGCTGTTATTACAAGACTATCATAGGAATCTTCTTTTATCTTAACCATTTAATCTGTTGCCAAATTTGGACAGTGAAACATTTATATATTTGATTTTTTTTTTATGTTGTCAAATCAATATTAAAACCTTCTTGCTTCTTTGTGGACCATGTTCCTTACTGGGTAGTGTAACTTCAGTGCACCATTGCAGTTAGAATGTTAACAATTTTAGAACACACACACACACATATATAAAATACTCTAAATATGAATATATTTAGAACAAAACCAAGTATGTGTGAAAATTTTTTTCCTCTCCCCTAAACTTGTGACTTGTTTTGTAACCAACCACAGTTTCTTCTGATTCGTATTGCTGTACTTATTCTTTCTCTTGTAGGAAAGATAAAGCATAAAGTATCTAGTTTTTGTCCTGCTTTTAAAAGGCACAGTGGATTATGTGGGGAAAGTAAATTTTGAGGTTAGTACATGGTTTGCATGTGTTCTGAAGCTGTTAATTTCTTTTTTTACCAGCTACTAATATGTCCTCCAGTTACTCGATTCTTCTATGGACATAGGGAGTTTTCCTATAAGCTGTTAATCCAAGGAGACTCTTCAGGGAGACTGTGTATTTGGAGTGTGCCCGATACTCCTGAACAACAAGATGGTGCAAAAGGTAAACCTAATTAACAGTCCTGTTGCCAAGTCTTTTAATGGGCATCTCTGTTTTGGGGTTTTTTTTATGTATTTTGTTGCTGGGTAAAGCACTGCTGCTTTTCCTACAGATCCATGAAGTCGTTTTTTTAATTGTTAGGTTCTTGTAAGAGTTACAGTAACTAAATTTTTTTCATATATGATCAAAATCTTAATTTACTCTAAGTATTTTTCAGGTATTAACTGCTTTATTCCAAATACTAGCTATGGTTATTGCTGTCTGCCTGTCTAACTTCCTCTTGTAGCTTAAATGATATACTTCTCCAGTTCTCGCATATATCGTCTCCATGTGTAGCTGTAGCTTCACTCATGTAGTCAGTAAATTAATCTCCGTTATGTACCTTTCACTTTGTTCAGTGTTGTAACATGGTATATTTAAACTTTTGATATCTTTTCAGAAAACCATTTCTAATTTCTGTTCTTGATTTCTTTTTTTTTTTTTTTTTTTTAATTTTTTAAATCCTCCTCCCATCTCACCCCTTCCTTTTTTTTTGTTGGTTGTTTGGGTTTTGTTTTTGTCTTTTTTTTTTTTTTTTTTTTTTTAAACAGGACTGCAAACAACAACCTCAATATCCCTCCAGGAAGCTTTTGATAAACTTACTCCTCGCCCTGCTGGGATTATAGACCAACTAAGCTTAATACCAAACATCAATGAACCACTTAAAGTTACAGCCAGCGTGTATATCCCAGCCCATGGGCGCTTGGTTTGTGGGCGTGAAGACGGAAGCATCGTCATTGTGCCAGCCACGCAAACCGCTATAGTTCAGCTGCTGCAAGGAGAGCACATGCTGAGGAGAGGTATGCAAGTAAGCTTTCGACAAGCACGGTTGGATTACAGCGCGCGCCTGTCGTGAGAGATACTGAAGTAAGAAATAGTTTCACAAAGTGAGGATTAAGTCATTTTACAGGTAGAAATCATATAACTGCTTTCTTAACAATTCTGATGTTCTACTGTGTAATGAGAAACCTAAGTAATGAATTCACTGTCACCAGCTTGCATCGCTTCGGAGGGGGAGAGGGGTCCCCTTCACTGGAAAGCCTTGGATGTTTCTCCTGGGGTGTTGGGATGCAGTGGCAGAGGTAGGGTGGGCGACATCTCCTGTCTCTCCTCCAGTATTGTTCTGGGCACGGGGGTATCAGCGTGCCTGGGAAGATCTTTTTGGGAAAATAATCTAAAAGAGAATTCCTCTTTGTGCATCGGGTCATTAGTTGAGTGTTACACGTTGGCCTGCTGTTGTATGTTTTGGTTCCAGATGTTTTGACACTTTTGCAATCACAGTTGCAGAACAAATATTTGGGGTTTGATTTTTTTTTTTACAAATGCTGATAAATGAAAGAGACGTAAATATTTTTCTGTGAGTATACATACGACCTTGTCAGTTGTATACAAGGCTGTTGGTTGTACAGTTTCCTTTATATAACTGATTTACTTTATACAAAACCAATTTTTTTTTTCTTAATGTGAAGTTGGATTGTCTTGAAGTTGATACATTATTCTGCAAATAAGTGTTGGTGATTCTTGCTGTCATAAAAATACAGAAGTGCCTGTGTGTGTTCTACATAGGGTTTGCTGTGCTTGCTAGAAAGCATAATCACGCAGAGGAAGAAAGTTCAACTATGTCATGCAGGTTTTGCATAGAATACTTGATTCTGGTATTGAATTTATTGGGCCTGTTTTGTCAGATTTGCTATTTAAGACGACAGGTTTTCTATGCAGCTTTTGCAATAGTTAAAAGGTTAGAATGAGAATGATTTAACTAATGCATTTAATCGCAGTGAACAGAAGACTCGCCATTCTTGCCTGTGTTCACAAAAAATATTTTCCTTTCTAAATTCAAAGTCGATGTCATTAACCTGTTCTGCACAAGCGCCAAATGCATAACACTGCAGACTTGCATGCCGCTGTTGCAGCCAGTACAGAGTAAAATTATGCAGTCTTCCTGGTACTGGTCCTTTTGGTTATAATCTTGGATAAATTCATGCTTGATGGGGAACGGAGTTTATTTTTTTCACATCTTTGTGGCCTTTTTAATTTTTTTTTTGGCTGGTATTTTGGGAGGAGGGGAGGAGGCTGTTTTAAGACAGCTGAATTACTTTAAAGTGAGGTTGTACAGCAAGACAAAAGGAATCATTCAGTCCATGTCCAGTAGAAAAAATCAGAAATGTTTTAAAAAGAGACAAGGCTAATTCTAGAAGAACTGTCAAAAATTGCAGTATGTCTGTATGGGGGTGTTTTTGTTGGTTGGGGTTTTTTGGTTTGTTTTTTCAGTTTTGGGGTGTTTTTTCAAATCAAGAACAGTGTTTTGGATTGCTAACTTGTTCTATTGACTTATATTTTTTTCTCTCTTCCCCCTCTCCTTCCTTTTCTTTTCCCCCTTTTCACCCCCTTACCCAATTTCGCAGGTTGGCCACCTCACAGGACTCTCCGAGGCCATCGAAACAAAATTACATGCTTACTGTATCCTCATCAGGTTTCTTCTCGTTATGATCAAAGGTATTTGATCTCAGGTGGTGTGGATTTCTCAGTCATCATATGGGATATATTTTCTGGAGAGATGAAACATATCTTCTGTGTACATGGTGGAGAAATTACACAGCTTCTAGTTCCACCAGAAAACTGTAGTGTAAGTTTTACGTCATATGTCTGATAACCTGTCTCACACTTTCCATAAGTGGTACAGCTCCTCAAATCCTTCCTAAGAATGTGAATGTAATATGCAATACTAAAGATTTAGCACTGACCCAATGTATAACACTGTTCCATTAATCTTGGTTTTGTTCACATCATGTTTTAGCTACATAAAGGATTAAAAATGGATATTAAAACCTATCTAGCTAAGGAAATGCCTGGCATTTCATGATATACAGCCTTAACAGTGGGAGAGGATTTCCATGACATGCAAGCAGCCTTTCCCCTCAAGGTGGTTGCAAATGTGATAGACAAGCATTCCCCACCGCTTAGCCCACAGGTTTTAAAGGCAATTTTGTCTTTTGTAACTTGGATGAGTAGGTAGAATTTAATGAACAAAATGACATTGATTTACTTGAAAACCGTGGTTTCTCTTTTTTGCTCAACAAAACAGGTTCTAATACCTCTTTGCTCATTATGATATGCAAGAGGCTGGATTCAAGAGGATTTCTGCAAGTGAAATTCTGTTTCTAGTGACCGCACTGAGTTTAGCCATAGGCTTATGTGCCTGCCTTTTCTTTATAAAATAGGTTGTTGATCACCATGCGTGGTCCAGTGAAGAAGATACTGTTAAATGCAGACTGTCCACATGATGATTAAGATTTCTTTTCCTTTTTTTAGTTTGGTTGTTTTTTTTTTTTTCTTTCATTAGGCAAGAGTTCAGCACTGTATTTGCTCTGTTGCCAGTGATCACTCAGTAGGTCTTCTGAGTCTGCGGGAGAAAAAATGCATCATGCTGGCATCCCGTCACCTATTCCCTATTCAAGTAATAAAGTGGAGGCCTTCCGATGACTATCTGGTGGTAGGGTGTTCAGATGGGTCTGTGTACGTCTGGCAAATGGATACTGGTAAGGTTAAGTTCAAAGACATTGATTAAACAATTTTTTTAATAATATTTAGTTATAGTTCTGTGTAAGTTGCATCTGAGAGAACAGTTAAAATTTTTTTGCATATTTATATTTAGAAATTTAGCACTCCACGTACTCGCAAAATTTCTAGATTATGTAAGCCTTTGTTAAATACATATCTTAATATTTGGAATAACTCACTCAGTACTGGAGAAGTATAGCTTGCTGTGGCTATCTTCCCCCTACATGTTTTCCTAGTTATCTTGAGAGAGACTAGTTAAAATGCTGGCTGCACTTGTAGTGTCCTCTCAGTTTATTAGTGTCCGTGCTTCCTCAGCAATGTTCTTGAAAGCTTGGTGTAGAAGTGCAGCACCTTGAATCTACAATAGTTTCTTCCTCTGCGGAGTGATGGAAGTGTTTGTCTGTTTTTTTTGTATTGTTTGGTTTGTTGTTTGGAAAGTAAACTAAACTAAAGAAACTTTTAGTAAGAAACTATAAATAAGCCTTAACAGAATGGGCAACAAGGCATACAATAAAAACAGCTTTGTAGGAAATTTTGTGATATTTGAAAGGGAGAAAGTGAGGAAAAATGCATCAAAATATATACAGTACGTAATTACTTCAACTCCTTAACTCCTTTAAGAGAAAAACCACAAATCTGCAGTAACGTCAGAATATTATTTTCAGCTTATTGTGAAAACCAGATGAGAGTTGTTTTTTATTGAAGCTCTAGGAAGCAGAGAGGAAACTGAGATCCATTGTGGAAAACTTAATCCACACAGGTAGTTGGGTGGGAGAGGGAATTCAAAATGATTGAAAACAACCTTCCACTAAAAATGTTGAGCAACTGCAGTCATCGCTCTCTGGTCAGTACAGAATCACACTGTGGTTTTTTTAAACTTGTCTTGATTTTTTGTTAATGTGTTTTTTTTTCTTTGCGCACTTCAGCTTCATGGAAATTTAGGAAAATTCCATCCCTTCAGGAATATGAGTTCTAAAAATAGCTGTTAACACAACGGAAAGTTTTATGCATTGCATCCTGTGGTGTAAATTGGTTTTGCCCGTAGTTGTACTTGTGATATTTTGGATGCTCTGGATTGTTTCTGCTTAAACTCATGCTTTTCAAAATACTCGCAGGTGCGCTGGACAGGTGTGTGATGGGAATAACGGCCGTGGAAATCCTGAACGCCTGCGATGAGGCCGTCCCAGCGGCTGTGGACTCCCTGAGCCATCCCGCCGTCAACCTGAAGCAGGCCATGACGCGGCGTAGCCTGGCTGCTCTGAAGAACGTGGCGCATCAGAAGCTGCAGACCCTCGCCACTAACCTGCTTGCTTCCGAAGCGTCCGACAAGGTCGGTTCTGTCTCACTTTGGCTGGTTTGAATGCAGTACCCGAAACATTTATTTCCATAAACAATTTAATAAAACACGGGAAGTCTTCATTGTTGTAACTGAAAGGGTCTTATCCAAAGATCTCTGAAATTTTAATAGAAAGACTTAAACTAACTTTACCCAGCCTTGGGTCAGTCCTAGGAGTTCACTTCCCTGGAACAAAAGCTATCAGCCTTCTTCAGCGTCATTGTGCAGTTTCTAATACAGGTGGTGTTATCTAGAGTTACGTTTTAAAACCACATTTCATTTATGTTTTTTCTATTTTGTGCTCTGTGGCAGTGATTTTCCTTGCTGGAGTCTAATGCTTTTAAACTTCCTTTTCATTGCCTGTAGCTCTGTACTGCTTTTACTTTTTCTCTAGGTTCAGTAAGAACAGAGGCTTTGCACCAAATAAACTTATCTTCTTCTAGATAGGCAGTAATTTCAATATCAACCAACACAATCCCTTCCATTCTCTCTAGACGTTGTTCCCCAATTTATGTTACTGTTCATGATGTTACCTCCCACATCAGTGTGCCTTCTACTGGGGTTTTTTTCAGGTGGAGTTTATTTAAAATCTGGATTTAGCAGGATTTCATAGAACCTGGAATATTTGCTGGAATATTTGGAATATACGATCTGTTAATTTGTAGTATTGATAAGTAGACAAGGAACCAGCCTGTGATCCATATCCATCAGAAGCGAATCTCCCTCTTTTCGTTTTGTGCTAACTTTGAGGAATGGAAACAGCATTGATCTGTTTTTTCCTTCTCCCCCCCTATATTGGACATGCTTTATACATTCCTGCAGATCTTGCTAAAGGGGGAGCTAGAGCTTGATTTTATTTTATTTTGGTAGTTGTTGCTGTGTGACAGTTCAGAAAAAGTATTACTAAAATATATGTACAAATAGATATAAATGAGGCCAAAATAACTTAAATGCTGAAATTTAATTACGGTTCAAGAAATACTTTGAGTGTTTAATGCTAGAAGATATTAATGGCTTAGTTGATTCCTAAATATTTCAATGCTTAATGTTTAAGGTCTTTTTAAATTACGTTTTATGATTTAAGTGATGAATTCAAATGGAACTGTCTGTAGTAGCTTGTTAAAAGCATTCGTTAACTGTTCCCGAGTGCTCTATGAATAGAGGGAGAGTGTGAGCCAAAGCATGTTTACGTGTGTTCATTTAGAAATGCAACTTTACAATTTATATGGATGTTACTGAGTACAACAACAGGCTACTTACCAGTCTGAGCAGTAAGTAAATGCTTGTTTTAAGAACCCTGCTGAGCAGACCTTTCTGATAACATCCTAAGGATAAGAGTTGTTCAGGTGTTAGAGCAATAGCTGGACGGTGCTCCTGCACGTGAGTCTCTGGAGGCAGAGGATCATTTTTCTCCATCCTGGTTATTGTGGCATAAGTTGGAAGCACCCTAAATACTTTGAGATGGGGGGAATTCCCTTTTTAACAACTAGTTATGAGCTCTTTTTTGGAACTGATATCTCACAATAAGAAATAACTTGGATTGCAAATTGTATAAAGAGTCATTCTTACATTTTAGCATTAATTTTATTGTTCTGAAGAGCAAATTGAGTACAGTGTGGCATGTATCCCAAGAAAAGCTAGTACAGTGTAAAAAATTTTAAGGAACTTCAGTACGGAGGATAGAACGGTACAAGAGTTAGTTCTGAATATCCTGTTAATTTTAATGTGCCTAATTATTATTCAGTCTGATGGCTTTGGATTCACCATTTTGAAAACTAGCAGGCGGCTAACAGCATCACGCTGCAGAGATGGTAGAGAGGGAACAGAAAAGCAAATGGCGAATTTTAGATACAGGCTTAGTTGTCGATGGTAGTTTAGCTGGTGGGCCCAGTAGCCTGTCGGTGCAGGTTGTCAGAGGAGAGCTTAACGGAAGAGCTTTCTCTTGCACTTTGCAACATGCATTTCTGGTGTCGCGGTTCAGCCCCAGGCAGCAGCTCAGCACCACGCAGCCATCGCTCACTGCCCTGCCCCGACGGGATGGGGGAGAGAATCGGAGGAGTGAGAGTGAGAAACACTCCTGGGCTGAGATAAGAACAGTTTAATAATTGAAATAAAGTAAAATAGTAATGATAATAATAACAATATAATAATAATAGTAATAATAACAATATCCAAAGCAAGGGATGCCCAATGCAATTGCTCCCCACCCGCCGACCGATGCCCAGCCAGTTCCCAGCAGCGATCGCTGCTCCCCGGCCAACCCCCCCAGTTTCCATACTGCCCATGACGCCGTATGGTATGGAATGGCCCTTGGGGCAGTTGGGGTCAGCTCTCCTGGCTGTGCCCCCTCCCAGCTCCTTGTGCCCCTGGCAGAGCATGGGAAGCTGAAAAGTCCTTGACTGGCATAAGCAGTACTCAGCAACAACTAAAAACATCAGCGTGTTATCAACATTCTTCTCCTGCTAAATCCAAACCACAGCACTGTGCCTGCTGCTAGGAAGAAAATTAACTCTATCCCAGCCGAAACCAGGACAGCTGGTTTGGCCAAATATAGAGAAAAGGTGTCCTGGTCTAACCCCAGCCCGCAACTGAGCCCCAGCCAGCCGCTCACTCGCTCCCCCTGCCCCGAGGGGATGGGGGAGAGTATTGGAAGGGTAAAAGTGAGAAAACTCCTGGGTTGAGATAAGAACAGTTTAATAATTGAAATAAAATGAAGTAAGATAGTAGTAGTAGTAATAATATACAGAGCAAGCGATGCACGATGCAATTGCTCGCCACGCGCTGATGGATGCCCAGCCAGTTGAGCAGTGGTTCCCCCCAGCCAGCTCCCCCAGTTTCCATACTGCCCATGACGCCGTATGGTATGGAATGGCCCTTGGGGCAGTTTGGGGCAGCTGGCCCGGCTGGGCCCCCTCCCAGCTTCTCGCTGGCCGGGCATGAGAATCTGAAAGGTCCTTGACTAGCGTAAGCAGTACTTCACAACAACTAAACCATCGGTGTGTTATCAGCATTATTCTCATGCGAAATCCAAAACACAGCACTGTGCCAGCTACTAGGAGGAAAATGGACTCTGTCCCAGTTGAAACCAGGGCAAAAGGTAGGTCCTGACCTTGTGAGGGCTTTATGAACCTTGTCAGAGAAAGACTAGGACCCCTGACTTCTAAATTTTTATCTTTGTGTTAAAGATTAATAGAAGGAAGTGCAAAATTATGTAGAAGGAAAGTGGGAAAAATATCCTTAGAGTCGCGTATTGGAGAAGTATGTAGGGGGCTTTCCGTGCCCCGAGTGACTTGCTCCAGTGCATCCTGCTTCGAGCAGGGGGTTGGATTAGAGGATCGCCAACCTCAGCGATTCCGTGGTTGTGTCCTGCTTACGTTTGCTCTTACTGATAATTCCAGTGCTCTACTGTTCACCATAACTTTTTTCCTGTCCAAGTGGACAGGTATTAAATTTGTTTAGTCTGTCAACGCCGTTCAAAAATGTTACCCAAGTCCAAACAAAAAGAGCTTGTATTTTCACTTCTGTTTCCCTCCCGTTAGCGGACTGCTGGAGCTGTGGTAGTCTGGGCTGCCACCAGCAGAGCGCAGCAGAGCTCTGCTCCCAGCAGCTTCTGGCGTGTACTGATTTATTTTGCCACCTTCTGTTATGTTCTGCTGGGAAAAGAAATGTCACTTGTAGAGAGCGTTCCTTAGAACGCCACCATCGTGTTTCCACAAATATATATGCGCTGAGACGTGCGTGCTGCTATTCCTGCCGCGTTCAGTACGACTGTTCGCGTACGTAAGTACGAACGGCGCACTTGTACGTGCTGTGCACGTGTAGGCGTGCTGTGCGCGGGTTCCCCACGTCTCATGAAGGCATGGCTACCTCCGGAGGCACGCTGCGTAGCACAGCAAAATGTGTTCTGTACCAGAGGGCAATGATGATTAATAGCTAAAATATTTTTATTATATTGTTGCTTTGAATTTTACCACTGTGACCATTACCAGAGAGCATTTCATAAAAAGTTGCCTACATTACATTCTGAGAAAATAAGTAGATTTTTTTAATAAATAAGGAATATGTGAATAAATCAATGCATTGTAGAATATTATTGGCAGCTATTATTTATTGACATTTAATTATTTCTATTCTGGTTCCAATTATCCATTATTTGCTTCTCGTGGCAAATTTATTTAGTAAGCATAGTTTATTCATTCTCCAAGTTGGCCACAGGGAACGGAGCAGAATTTGGCTACTTGCGCTAGCGCTGGTTGTGCTGGGCCCTGGCTGTTTGTCTGGCACAGTGCGCGAGCCAGCGCTGCAGCTCCTCTGAGAAACAGAAGAACAGGGAGTGAGGAGGATGGTCTCGGTTTAATTTTGCTTTCATAAATCCTGTGACCAAAGGTGAATTTTCTTTCTGGTTGTGCCTTAACTTTGTGACGTAAGTGAAATGAATTTTAATTTGAGGAAAGAGAGAAATTAGAAATTATTTGACTCTAGTGGAATAGCAGACAGTTTTGAAGATCTTGCCAGGTCTGCATTTCGTTGTTGGAGAGTCTTTTGATATGTTTTGAATATTGCTCTGTGTGTGTGCTTTTGGTATCTGGTTGGTTGGTTGGTTTGTTACAAAATGAGTGCACTGGAATAATGTGAAATATTTATAGGTATTTGAGAATCATCCTCTGAAAGTGACCAAGAACTGGTGAGCGCAGCAAGCAAACCAATAATTGTACTTGCCTTTCTCCACTTCAACACCATACAGTAAAATACACAAGGGTATTTATTCTAAGTAAGCGAAATATTAGCAGCCTTAAATTAAGAGTCTGCAAATTAAATAAAGTATTAGTGTGGTAGAAAAATGAAGATTACAATATCAAATAAGACCCACATAGTGGATTGCTTTAAATAAATACACTTTCCACGTATTATGTTGAGACAGGATTAAAGGAGCAGTTTCTTACTCTTGTTTTTTTTTTTTTCCCCTGCGCCTCTTGCTATGCAGCAGTCAAGGGGAGAGGTTATTCTTGAGCTGCTCCAAAGTAGCACTCGGAAATGCATTGCGAAGAAGCTGTGGCTGGATCATCAGCTGCTCTTGGTGGCAGGTCAGGGCACTGAGCCTCTTTTGGACAGACTGGTTTCCAAATATAAAGCTAATGTAAAACTTCGGAGAGGTCAGTTTTTCCTCTGAAGATTTTTACTGTAAAAAGCAGTCTTACCCTCTTCAGGGACGCACCATAACTAATAGCCGCAGAAAAAGCAGAGTGCTTTATGAGAGACAAATCTATGTGAATGAGGACCTTAAGAATTAAAATAATGTGCTGACTTCAAAGCCAGGTTCATACAGTGGAACAATAATTGAACGTGATGTGGTGGATATTATATTCTTTCATGCCAACAGCATTTTGGGGGTCTTTACAGCTATAATGGAAAAGGAATGTATAAAAATTACAGTTTTCAAACACACGCTATGAAATCTGTACAAAACTTAAAGCAGCCAAGTAGCTGTAGGACTAGAAATGCTTCCCGTCTGAAACAAGTCCTTGAGAGAGAGAATAAATGGTACAGATGCATGTCCAATTTTCCAGTTATAAAATGTTAAGTAGAATATGCATTTGTTTCTGTGATTCATAGTGATAAAGACAATTGTGCGTGTTCAGAAGTAGAATGAAAAGGGTTGAAAAATGCGAGGTAATGGGTGTTGGTAGAAATAATGTAGTTTTCCAGCTCAGCAGATTTTCGGAGGTGACCGCTCCTACGGCCCAGGGTATTTAAGGCTTCACGAGATGAGCACGTTGCTTCACGTCAGTGACCAAAGCAGGCAATATCTCAGGATGTATATATTATATAGCACAGGGTAAAAACCTGTGACACGTTGGTGTGTGTATACAGAGTGTACATACCTCTGCATGATATGAAGAGTGTATGTTAGTTATTTGTATAGTCTGTATATATTTATAGTGTGCATATACATATGTATACCCATTTGTAAATATATATAGGGAGGATATACAACAAACTGCAAGCCTTGTGAATTTCTAAGTAACTGTCCTGCTGTGAAATGTGCTGTTGTGGTTTAAAAAAGACCCCAGAGAATGGAAATTTTAGAGACTACCAAACTGAAAGAGTTTCTATTAATGTTAAGGCTGTTGAGTTATAGATGAGAAAAGACATAGGAGCCTGACTGTATTGCTTGTATTGGTGATATATTAAGAACTTTGGGTTTCAGTAAAGGTTGATGGTTTCTGAACAAACCATTTAGCCTATATCAGTTGTGGAAAAATTACTATTTCTCCTGCAGCCCCTCTTAGACTTGTGTAGGGTAATGGTTTTGATGTGCTCCCTTGGACGTAGCTGTCGGCTGAGCGCAGGGTTTGACGTCTGCCGTGCCTGGTGCGAGCACCAGGAATGCTGCTCCGTCGCTCCGCCTGGTAGGAGCTGCTTCTCCTGCAGGCTCTTCTTGCTCTGACCTTGTAGTTCTGTGCATGAGACCTGAATAGTCAACCTTACGTCTTTCAGGCTGTTAATTAAATTGTAAAAGAGGAGAAATAATATTTTACTTAGATTTGAACAGGGTTTATTTCTATTAAAAGATTCTCTTTTTCACTTCTTTGGGGAAACTGAGTACTTGAGTGTAATTTCATGTTGGGTTTGTGAGAATGTTATTCTCTTCATTACTTAAACACTTACATTCATGTTCTTTTGTCTGATCTCCTTTTCTGACTTGTTTCGGCAATCCCACAGTATTTTAATTTTTTGTTTTTTGTTTTGTTTTATTTCCCCCTTGGGAGGAAGGGAAGGAAGAAGATGATGGACTTAAGTAGTGGAGTGAACAAGTGACACACTAATTGCATATCTGGACGAATTTATTAGTAGCTTATTTTCCAGTAGTATAAATCGCTGCTCTATTGCAGTATCCAAATATGAAATATTTAATGTGTTTTAAGTTTAATAAGATATTGAAATCTTATTGTTCCTTGGAGTATAACTGTTATCTTTTAGAATTAATGAGAAAGAAATGTGAACTTCTGTCTTATCTAGAGAGCTCTATTTATCTGATAAACTTCTGTAAGTGAAATTCCTGCATTTTAGGGGTGTAACACTGGATCACAAGTCTGAAATTCCTGACATCGTGAAAAATGCTGTAAAATTATTCACTGATATTTTTATAATGTTTGTCATAACATGTTTATACCCACGTGAGTTTTCAAACTTCCATCATCCACAGCTTCCTTAATTTGTGACTTAACTTTGTGAAGTGTTTAAGAAAGTAATCCAATTAAAATTTCAAATTTTTTCTTTTTTTTTTTTTTTCTTTTTCTTTTTCAGGGGAATTTACCTAAGTATTCACATAACTCCCTGATGGTTCAAGCTATAAAGACTAACTTAACAGATCCGGATATACATGTGCTCTTCTTTGATGTAGAAGCCCTGATTATTCAGCTGCTGACTGAGGAGGCCTCCAGACCCAACACTGCACTTATTTCTCCGGAGAATTTGCAGAAAGCCTCTGGCGGCTCTGACAAAGGAAGCTCCTTTTTGACTGGTAAACGAGCAGCCGTCCTCTTCCAGCAGGTCAAGGAAACAATCAAAGAGAATATAAAAGAGCATCTTCTCGATGATGAAGATGAGGATGAAGAATCGATAAGGCAGAGAAGAGAAGATGGTGACCCAGAATACCGCTCTAGCAAATCTAAGCCATTAACTTTATTAGAATATAATCTAACCATGGATACGGCAAAGCTTTTTATGTCCTGTCTTCATGCCTGGGGCCTGAATTCTGTTCTAGACGAGCTTTGTCTTGATCGTCTTGGGATGCTTAAGCCACACTGTTCAGTGTCCTTTGGCCTCCTGTCCAGAGGAGGCCACATGTCTCTGATGCTCCCTGGCTATAATCAGCCTGTAGGCAAAGCGTCCTACGATAGCGTGGAGTTAGGACGGAAAATGTCTGTCACGGAAGGACTGGGAAAGGGGACGTACGGCGTGTCACGTGCCGTCACCACTCAGCACCTCCTCTCTGTTATCTCACTGGCCAACACGCTGATGAGCATGACCAACGCAACTTTTATCGGCGACCACATGAAGAAGGGTCCGACCAGGTACGGCAAATACTCACTTGAACTTCTGGTAACTTTCTTTCAGAGTCTCTATTTTAATACAGCATTTTATTTTGTTTAACTTTACTGCGGGGCTTGATGTATTTAACAGCTATGAAAAACTTTGATACCTAGATGGAACTGAGTGTATTTCTTCTTTCTTGAACGTAGTATTTTTTTATGCTAAGATAACTATATTGCTTTGAATGGAGTTACGTAACTTACAACGTTACTAAAACATGGAGTTGTATTAATGTATACGCCGGTAGGTCTGAGGCCGTTTTTGTCCTCCTTTTTAGTGCTTATTGTTTTTAAAGAGTTTTTATGAGTAGGTCAAATTCAAAATAAATTGTACAGATGAACTTTTTATCATGAAAAGAATAAGCTTACCTAGGAATTGTAAATGAGATTTTTTTTTTTTCCTGTCAAACTGACTGTTTTTTATAGGGTTGCTTTTCAAAGTTTGTTTAGTCACAGTATCTTTAGCAAATAATATCCTATTTTTTCTTCTTCCCCACCCGCCCCCTTCCCCTATCCTCCTCCTTCTCCCCCTTCATGTATATTTTGTGTTTAGGCCACCTAGGCCAGGCACTCCTGAGATGTCAAAAGTGAAGGCACCCCCTTCGATTTCAAGTCATGCAGCCCAAGGACAAATTAAGCAAGGTAAAAATCACTTGCTTTGGAATGATTTGATACGTCATTTCAGCTCTTGACACTGAAGTTATCACCTTACTATCAAGTGATAAAAATACTGCTAGCTTCTACATGGGAGGAAAAAGTAGTGTCATATTCTACATAAAAATTTTGATGACTAAGATCTTTTTAAGAATCAATGTAAGATGCTGATACTGTCATGAAGTCAGTCCCTGACAATGAATTTTGCATCTTTTAAGTGTTCCCAAACATTCTGGTGTTGAGGTGATCGTAAGAGGTTTAAAGTCTGTAACTAGGGGCTATACAGCCTACTACAAAAACCTTTATGTATGTTATAAACTAAAGCATAAAGGTAAACACATCTAAGTAGCATGTATACATTTCCTCTCCTTTTCATGAAAGTGGAAGAAATTATTTTCTACTTCTACCACTGCTGCTATTTTCATCACTTGCAGTTATGAGAGATGGGAGTGGATGCTGCTGAAGGATCTTTAATAGTCTGTATCTTTTCATAAGTGTAATGGTTAAGTACAGGAAGTAGAACAACATGGCATGTAAAAGAAGGATGTACACGAGATTAGACATGACTTTTCTACTGGCGTAGAGTGGAGCGGGACTAGAGCTTCCCCCGGGCAGCAGGAGCACACAGAAGCATCCTGCTGGGACTGGGGAGAGGAGGAGGAGGCGGCACCTTCCTGCTCGCTTTTCAAATGAGAGCTGCTGTTTGATGGGGCAAATGAGCTGCTCCTCTTAATGCCAGCAATAAAGTAAATGTAAAGCACTGTGTTGTGGCCAATTCTGACTTCAGCTCAACACTAAGGAGCAAGTGAGGTGTTGGGAAGAGCATGGGGCAGCTTTTGGAGGCAGCGGGCGCCGGCTCGTGGGGAGCGAAGGCCACGCGTGCAGCGCAGGGCAGGGCAGCGCAGGGCAGCGCAGCGCAGCACAGCACACCTGCGGTGCCCACGAGAGGAGGGGCAGCGCTTACCCGCTGGGGTAATGGCAACAAAATCCCCATGGGACCCCTTGAAGGTTGTTTATGGCTTGAGGGGAATGTATGCTTGTAGCCTTTGTCATGCATGTTTTGCTATATGATGAAACAAAAAGGAAAGGTGTA
This sequence comes from Pelecanus crispus, assembly GCF_030463565.1. Classification (NCBI taxonomy): domain Eukaryota; kingdom Metazoa; phylum Chordata; class Aves; order Pelecaniformes; family Pelecanidae; genus Pelecanus; species Pelecanus crispus. The sequence continues at coordinate 1,094,038 of NC_134676.1, read as the reverse complement.
CGCATCATTGCTGCTCTTACAGCTCTTTGGGATTTTTGTGGATGTGAGCCCAGCTGCGTGCATACACTGTAGGGCAGAAGAAGAAAGGTTTCTCTTTTTTCCATAATGTGTTTGGGTTTTGGGGTTGGCTTTTTTTTTTTTTTTAGCTAATCTATAAAGCAGATATCCTTCAGGACTGATTTGAAATTTCCTTTGAAAATGGCAATTATCTTTTTTTTATTTTTAACTTTTAACTGTTAACTATTAAAACTTTGTCTTTTCAAGCTATATGAATACGGAAAAACTTGCAATTTGTAAAACGATTGCATTTTACAGAATATAAATACTTTGTTGTAGTGGTATTTACTACAGTGTACAGTCTTTAAAGATGTGCATTAAAGACATGTGCATCTTTAAATCTCTCTTTAAACCATGGAACTGCTCTTGTATTAGAGAGCTAGTAGGCACAACATACATACACCGTGTGATTTTCTTCATTTACGTGCAAAAAAGCAGGATGCTTATATCTGAGAAGGAGACTTGCCCATCAGCAACACTTGTGTGTATCTCTTCTTTTCCTAAATATAAATATTAATTAACCGTGATCTTTCATTGGAAAGGTTCAGGAATGGTACATGTCAAGCTTTTTTCATGGTCAAGGGTGCTACATAAATAGAGAAGTAGCAATCAATAACAACAAGCAGAAACAAAAAAAAAATCAGGGCTCTTGTCTCAACATGTGGAGCTTTTCTGGGTTTAGGGGTGTTTTTTGGGTTTGTTTTTTTTTTTTAACAGCCATTTACCTCTCCTTTGAAAGGTCAGGATTTCCCAGAGATGGTGTCTATATGGCAAATTCAGTGCGAGAAAAAACATTCGTCACAGAGAGGATCTGTCTGTGTTTTGGCTTTAAAGATACACTCCCATTATGGTTTTTCTTTCCCAAATGACAACTATGTAATTTTTCCTTGCAATAGCTTTGCTGATTTTAGGGATGGACATACTTTAGTTACCCGGTGGAAATGCTTACAACTTCATGAGAAACAATTGATAAAAATGAAATTCTGTGTGATGACAGAAATATAGAAAAATACTCCTGTTCCTAAATTGCCAGGCTGTTTTCTATGTCTGGTGGCGTGTCCTGCATGCTCTTGGGGGAAGATGGGTTTGTTTCTGAGTGGTACTCTTGGGTCATAAGTTCCTCAGTGTCTTACCTTTACCTCCCATTGTGCACTACTTGCACTACTTGCTACTCATAAATTTCTAGTGCTGTTGTTCTTAAAAATCAATTGGAGATACAATTAATGCATTTTATGACATGCTTGATCTCCATCACTTTGACCTGTATTTGTCCTGAGATGAGTGCAGCTCCGTGCTGCTCGGCTACCAGGCCAGCTGCTTCCATTACAGTGATTGTGGTCATTACTGGTGTTGGAAGAGAGCTGGCAGCTACAACAAAACGAGGCAAAAAAGAAATTTCCGAGTAAGACTTCAGTTTCAGTATGGGGCAGGTTTGTGTTTTTGCAAACAATCTTTTTCATAAAATAAATAGCTTTTTTATCCATCTACTGAAACTAGGTTTTGCTGTTATGAAGCGATTTACGCTAGTCGTCCTGTCCCTGTACACGTGCCATCGTGATGCGTTTGTGTGGAAAGTATGGAAAAAGTAGTTTTGATGCAGATGTCCCACAGTGACAAAAGAAGTTCACTGCATGAAAAGCAAACGGACCATTGAGAAGACAATGCTTAATCGGTTCGGGAGCTTGAACCCATTGTTGTTCAGCAACGGAATAAGAGAGGGGGATTAATTTGAAGATGCTTGTGCATGACATATGGTAATTTCTCTATAGGAAGGAAGTGTCAGATAGTGACCTCTAAATCTCCACGTTGACCCCGGGTTGTAGCATGTGTATGCCATAAGGTCTGCGCATCTTTTCATGTGGTAATATTAAGTCATGAAGCGTTAGTGGAAGCATAATGTTTAGAACTGCTTTTAAATTACACTTGCACCAAGAAATGATGCGGTTTACAAAACAAATGTCACGAGTACTGTTTTGAGTAACGTGCTTGAACTGTGCTCTTCTGTAGTTGCTTGCCTGTGGTCTTGGACTGTAAGCTTTGTGTGCTTCTGCTTTAGATTCTGAGTCCTTTCCTTGGTGTAGGCTTACAGTTATTTGAATGGAGACACATTTAAAATGAACCTATATTAAAAGTAACCGGCAGTAATAGATTCTGTGACATTTAAGAGTGACAGATGGGGCAGCCCAGGTGTAAAAGGGGTTATTTCTAGGGTTTTTAATGAGTAGTGCAAATTCCAAATCTATCTAAGTATGGGGAAAGCACAAAAAGAAGCAGCGAAACTCCTGTTTTTCAAATTCAGAGTCAGCCGTGCTGTCAAACCAGATCTGGCTATCTAAAGACACCTTTGTAATCGCTCTGTTTGCAGGTACTTTTGTCTTTTCAAAACGTGCAAGTTTCTGTTAGCGTATCTGTGTTTCTCTGCAGCTGCATGTCTTCCTCTCACTGGCATTGCACTTCTTGTAAAATGTAGAATTTTTTTCAGTTTAATATTATCACAGTTTCCTCCAGTTTTTTGTTTTTCATTCTTCAGTGATACTAATCTGTTTTTCAGAAGCCGCTATCCTCACTTTCCTGTTTTTTTCTCTTTATTTCTTCTTCTTTCCTCTGCAAGTTGCTCCTGCTGTTTCCTCTAGCACTGAAGCTGGTCACTCTGGCTCTGACACTGCTCCTACTTTACATACCTGTTTCTTAGTCAATGAAGGTATTCTTTCCTCACTTTTCTATCTATTTGTCTTTTACTTTCAACTAATGTCCCTTATCATTGTTACGACATGACTTTAATTTGATCTACGTAGGAATTTTTCTTTGCAAAAAAGAGAGGCAACGAGTTTATTTTTGTATGCTTCGCCATGAATGCTGGCAGAGGGTGAGCAGATCCCGTTTGTGTCTTGGACCGTCTGTAAGTTCAGCTCTCAACCAGTATTTCGGACCTTGTTCATGTTGGCGGTTGTCTTTTGACCAGAAAAACCTCAGGCCTCGTTAAGCGGGGAAGATACACGTGCCTTTACCATCGGCAGCGCGTGCAGGGGACAGCCGCGGGACGCGTGGTGGGCTCCGCCGCAGTGCCGTGCCCAGCCCCGGCCGCAGGCTCAGCCCCGACACCGCGGGGACGGGCACGGGGCAGCCCTTCCGCTCCTGAGCCGAGGGCGCGCCAGCGCTCTCTAGCCCTCGTTACAAACCGAAAGACTAAAAATGTGATGCTCCTTGTAAAAAGAAGCAAACAAAATCAGTTTCGTGTCACTTAAGTTTTATTTTTGGTGTCTGTGAAAACTTCATGTTTATTTAAACCGCTTGGGGTTTGTGTTGGGGACGGGTTTTTTTCTAATAAATATTTATCCACGTTGTGAAGAATGTCTTTCTGCCAAAAAGATTGGCACAAAAACCAACCAAACAAGCAAAAACCCCTTGTATCCCTGTAAGCAAGTTGCTTTAAATCAGAATTTTTATGCCCTTATTACTAAGCTATAAATTCCTGCTTTCATGCATCTCAAGTAGTAGCAATGGTGCTCTCTTAAATTGGCAATTCTTCTTTTTAATCCATTTTTCTTTAAGGAAAATTGACATAGTGATTTCTTTTCTTGTAGCACCATGAAGAGCTTTATCAGTTAAAATATTTAGATTTTTGCTCGGTATTGCTGACAATTTAGAAAATACAGATCTGTTTGCTCACCTGAAGTATTTCTCCGGTTTCTCAAGTCAATGTAGAGCATAATACTAAAAGAATTTTTTTGCCTAGAGTACTTTACAAGCATTTTTACAAGCTACGTTGTTTGAGCTTGATATGCTTATCTTTACTGGTTTTAACTACACCCTATTGCAGGCTTGTAGTATGAATGCACCTGAAGTAAACGTGTTGAAGTAAGATTTAGATGGAAAGATAAGGAAATCAGACAAGTGTGTACTTGTACGTATTTGCATACCTTTTAAAAGGGGAGAGAAAATTCTATGTAATCTTTCTAGTGGTAATTCATATGCTAAGTTTTCTGTGATTTAATTCTATCACGCTTGCATGTAGGACGTTAAACATCATAAGTAATGCTAATTATGGTGTGAAGGGGGCATCTAAATCTTGAACTTGGAATTGTGGTTTATGCTTTTGAAAAAAAATTGGCCATAATATTTTCAGGGACTTTTTTGTATTTAGTATGTATGTTGAGTATATTCTTCAGGCTGCAATTGTAAAATGCGAGCATGCCACTGGACACTGAAGTCTTTTGGAGATGGGCTGGGGAGGAAGAGGGACATTTGTGTTTAATCGGGACTGATCTGAGGCAGTCTTCTGCTGAAGTCTCATTTGACTCCTGCACGTGTTTGGGATCTGACCAGCCAGTTGGCGCGGCACGCGTTACGCCCGGAAGAGCTCGTTCCTGTCCGAGGCAGAAAGCACATGCATGTGCAGCCTGCCCTGAGCTCGGCTGGCGTCAGTAACGATGGGTGAGCCCCGGGTTTCCACGGCAGAAGAAACAATTCTGTTGTTCTGCTGCAAATTTGGTTCTTTTTTGGTTTTTTTTAATCCCTCTTTCTCCCACCTTCTCCTGAAGAGCTACTGTGTACCAGGCCAGTGGCCAATGTCAACTTACTTGATGGCATTTTGAACTTAAAATTGCTTCGGTGTTTATTAGTTTGTCTTCGGTTGTGATGTGTCTTGACAGGGTGGAGCCAGCTTGCTGCCATGCACTGTGTGATGCTCCCTGACCTCTTGGGACTGGATAAATTCAGGCCCCCGCTTCTGGAGATGCTGGCTCGCAGGTGGCAGGATCGATGCTTGGAGGTGATCTCAGTCATTTTGTACTGCTAGGTTTTTTGGGTTTTATGGTGTCTTTTACTGATCACATTTTCTCTTAGTATAAAAAGGATATAATTATTTTCTGACACAAGTTCCTGCAGTTTTTACTTCAGATTTAGTAAGTTAACTTTCCGCTTAACCTGGCAAAATGTTGAAAAAGCTATCATGTCTAAAAATTTTTTTTTTTCTTTTTACCTTCTGGATGCTGTACTTTTTTTTTTTTTTTTTTTTTTAAGGAAATTATTGGATTAAAAACTTCCATGCTTCCATTAAGAATCTTATTAGGATTAAAAAACCCTACCCTGTATTTTTCAAGAGACTGCTGAGTCGCTTTATTTTTTGGAGCGTGTATACAGTAGCCAGTAAATGGTTTGTCACCCAACTGTTTGATAAATGACCAGTGGGCCTTAACACTACACCTGTGCTGTTGTGGCAAAAAATCTGCTGACTGTGCAGCTTTCCAAGTGGGAAGGGATTAACAGAGCTGGGTTGTAGACTGTAGGTCCTCAGCGGTCCTGTAACTTAATTGGGAATATGTTTTTTGCTACCTGATTGCCTATTCTTTTGCTAGATAGGATATACTGTGAGATGGTTTCCTGAGAGAGTAATTACTTAGAAACTCATTAAAATTTGTAAGCAACAGAAGTCCAGTTACTGGATATCCTTAGGTGTCAGGGTAGCATATTTATGTTCCGTTTGTCCACAATTTTTTATTTGACCTTGATGAAATCACTTGACTTCCTTGTGCGTTAAATCTTTTAGACCAAAAATAATGTGTGTATTTATGAATGCATGTTTATGAACGCTTCAGATGGAACAAGTGACATTAAACGGGGACAAATAGTACAAGATAGTACTTTGTATCTGTTGGTGTAAAACCCCAGATTTTTTCTTTTAAACTTTGGGAAACCTTTTTATGTATATCTTCCTCTGCTTTCATTGTTCAGTCTTCTGTAATACGGAGTAAATGAGTAAATCTGATGTGAAAAATATTTTTAAGAGATTTTTTTGGTTTGCTTTTATATGGTAACGTTCATGACATTTAGAAAGCTTCATTCATTGTACATTTGGAATTTTGGACCCAGCTTTGGAAATGCTGTAGAGAAGGGTGTTCACAAGACAAGTTGCCTATAGAAAACTAGAGTTTTGGTGGTGTTTCAATGCATCAGCACAAACATAAGGTTCAGCCTTAGTTCCTTGCGCAAGAAACCTGTCTTGCCATTCGCGGGATGGGAGCCAGCCTCGGCTGGTCACAGCGGGGCATGTCCTATTCCTGGTTAGTTGGCTTCTGTGGTTAAGGTGGAGAGGGGTGGGAAAAAAATGAAGGTCTACTAAAAGCTTAGTTTAGTTTTCTGTAGAAGTTTTTTTCTTTTGTTCTTGCTGAATTACACTGAAAGCAAACTGATAAATATTTGATATTTGAGTTTGTGTGATGTTCCTCTTGGCTTTACAGGTAAGAGAAGCTGCCCAGGCCTTGTTGCTGGCAGAACTCAGAAGAATCGAGCAGGCAGGTCGGAAAGAAACCATTGATGCATGGGCTCCTTATTTACCGCAGTACATTGACAGCGTCATATCACGTAAGTATTGCTGTGTTAAACCTGAAAATAACTTGGTTGCTAGATAAAATTTTTAAAAAAGCATTTTGTACACAAAATTATGAACAGTACGACCCATCTAGGGGAAAGTTCTAGGGGGAAAAGAAAATCTAGGGCTATATAGAAAGGTTTCTTGAAATTTTCAAAGTAATTTCACCATCATGAAATCACTTAGGGTCACTAACGCTGATTAGGTAAGTCGAACACTTCAGTACGTCTCATCGGGATCGGAGTGTCTTTTGCACGGGCTGTCCCTGCTGTTGAGGAGCTGGGCTGTAGTTTAGAGGTTTCAGGGAAGAAACCAGCTCTGAAAAAGGCTGATAAAATTACAAGGTGCTGGTGGTAAAACGCTGACGTTCCTTTTGAAAGAATGTACAGTTAGATTACAGAAACTGTTATCAAGGGATCTGTTGGCATCCCGGGAGCATAAAAGGACTCGGACAGGGGCTAATGCAGGGTCGTGCAGCGTACGCCCATCAGCGGCTGTTCAACGTTTGATGCACCGCCTGCCCGGTCGGGTGTTCAAAGCTCTTGGTTGCCAAGTGCTGCGAGGAGATACTGGGTAAAGTTTGGTCTCCAAATAAGTTAAATAGCTACCGACTGCTATTTAGTCTGTTGCATCTTTCTCCAAAATAGCTATTTTAATTTTATTCATTGTTATTAAAGCAGAGGTTGTACAGACTCTTAAGAGTATGTTCTTGGAAGATCTGTCAGCGTGATGAGATACTCCATTCAATTATCCATCTAGAAACTTGCCTTTATAGACTAATGTCCAAACGCATCTGCCTTATATAACAAACCAGTAAAAAATTATATTTTCATGAATGAGAATGTTTGCTTTTAAGTTGTAGGTGTTCATCTTTCTTAAAATGAGATTCTTTTTTGACTGAAGAATGTAGTTTCTATTCAGAGAAAGATCTCTATTAAATACCAATTGATTTTTGAGAGATGTGTAATAATCTTACTAAATCTAAATTGAATGCATAGATTACATGCAACACAGTACTTTAGAGTGGTGTTGAGAATTTGTTGGTAAGACTGAGCTGTTGTTAATTACAGCCTTTAGCCATGTAGCATTTGCCTTATTACGGGGATGTTGTTGCATGGTTAGATGTGCAGCCAAGCGGTGAATGATAAGTGAAAGTATGTTGTATACACCTGCCAGAGAGCCTTGATTCATCTTGATAGATATTTGTGCTCTTTTGTATATTAGGATTTTTTTCTTTTAATTGATCTGAGGTTGGTTATACTCAGTTTGTAGTATACAGCTCTAGCTGCTCTTTACTCTCAGGAGTAGCTGCTGTAGCACCTGTTGATGATTACTAATTTCTTTTCTCTGGAGTGATACCGAATGACCTTGTTGGGTGCAAGGTTATGGACATAATTGTCTTGGTGAAGTGTGTATAAACCACTCTGTAGTGCCTGCTTGAGCCAAACTGACTGTTTCCAAAAAAGGAACTTCTTTTTAACATACTTGAAAACAACCAGTTATTCCTGTTAGTTTCAAAAATTTGCTATTTCTGGTACTCCTCATTACTTAAACAGTTACATTTGAAAGTTTAGAGAAGAGTATGTTTTACACATGCATCAGTTGGAAGCATAATATTTTGTTCTGCCTCTTGTGCTTATGTTTGTGCTCAGGTTAGAAGCACGGCATGCTTGTTCTTAGCAACAGTCAGGGACTGACTGGTTTAAGAAAAACCTTGAGTATTTTGTATGCATTCAATTCAAGTATGCATACAGCAGTATTTTGGCCTTTATGTTAGTCATTAGCAAATCAAAGCACAGCATTTGTTTTAACACTAAATTAGGATGTGCTTATCTATCAGAACAGGCAAGTTTTTAAAACACAGTAAGAAAATATAAAATCGAGAAATGAGCTGAGCATGGCTGAATGAATGACTTGAATGTAGATGTTCAGTATTGCAAAACCACTGTTACTGGAAACCTTTCAAACAGGTCATGACTAGCAAATTGGAATTATTTTTTTTTATATACGTTAACAGTCTTGAAAACTATGGGAATTAAGGTTGCAGAGTTTCTGGTTCTCCTGAATGACAGGGCTGAGAAGGCATTTAATAGTGTTACTGTCCAAATGAATGTACACAAAGATGCTAACACTCTGAAGAAGAAGAATAATTACAATAGCAGAAAGGAGAAACCAAATAAGGAGCTACAAATGTTGCTGTTGTGGGCAAAGAGTGTATATATTAGTTACGTTGTAAGACATGATTAAAAAATGACATGTTTTTAAAGGTCTGGGGAGGAATTAAAGGGGGTCAGAATTATCTAGGATGGCCAAAATGGATACAATGGACTTCTGAAAAGCATATTTTTATGCTAGAAAGGTAAGGAGAAGAAATACAAAAGATACAGAAATACTGCTTTGATTCCTTCATCCGCCACTTCTCCCAATTTTGCCTCTTGATATAGGGGCATAAATTATTATCAGCATATTTTTGTGTCCAGCATACGTTATTACTCTGCAATAGTTCTTATATGCATGATGTACAAGCAGGGCTTCTCTTGCACATTCACAGGTTTGTTTTAATTAAAACAAGTGGCAATCGCTAATAGAAGCTGGCTGCTGATGTATGATACTTTGTCATATGCATTTAATTGGCTCTTGAATGAATCAAGTGTATGGTACCAGCAAACAGAGATGAAATCTTTCCCCGTTTGCATATTCGGTGCCCAGATCCAGCAGCAATTTTGGGACCACCTTACTCGTTCAGATCACGCAATTGGCATGTCTCCCGGCGTTTTGATAAAACGCATTCGGGAGACTTGAACCTGCGCGGGGTTATCTTTTAATAATCTTTTAACCGATGCAGGAGAGATTATTGTCCCGTGTAGATGGCGGGGTGGAGAGGCCGGGGGAAGGCCAAGCGGATCTCTTCTCTTTGCGGCACGCCAGCGGCCGGCGCTGCGGGGACTGTCTGCACGGGCCCCGTTCCCCGTCCCTGCTCCGGGCTCCCTCGCAGCTGCCCGCACGGCTTCCGCAGCGCGCCGTTGGCCGCTCACACGTGCGGACGCGTTAGGCTTTGTTTCACAGCGCCTCGGAGGGGGAACAATAAATCTTTGTTTTCTTTGGGCCTTCAAATCCGAAATCGGCACGTCGGCTTGCTGACCCCGCGTCAAACGGAATGGCTGTGTCGGTGATGCTAGGAATTACACCTGCGAGGGATGTTGCAGGTGTTGGTATTTTTCAGGCTCCCCCAGGGAGGAAAACAGCTACGCTTTCAAAGCTTCATCTTGCATCTGCTATGTCATGCGACTGAAAATATTTGCCATAGCCCTGTCCGCTCCTCGTTTGCGCAGCATATGATTGTTTCTGAAATGCTGCGTAGCCCGTGGGGCGTTTGCCACGAGGACGTGTTTTCAGGTGAAGTTCAAAAAGGGAGAAATGCTACTGCCTTTTCCTCCCTGCTTGTTCTTTAGAGCAAAGGCTATTTTCGGTGTCCAACAGACTCTGCAAATCAAACTCTCTTTCTTAAAGGGATTCCTTTGCTCAATATCATGTTTCTATTTCATTTCTTCTATTTACTTATTTACCTTGGCCAGTGTAACGTTTTCTTAGGAGGCTGAAGGCGTCGTTTCGGGGCGCCCTGCCGTGGGACGCCTGCAGGCTCCCGGCAGTGGGTCTGTCCGCCAAGCCCTGGAGGGACAGATATATTTTTAAATATGTGATGTTACTGCAGATAGAAAATGGCTACTCTGGCTTTAATGGAAAGCAAAAGGTTATCTCGGCCCGGCCTTTGTGTGCGTGCGGGATGCGGATGGGGCCGGCAGACAGGCAGCGCGCGGGGCGGCTGGGAGCTGCCCGGGATCGATCGGAGCGGTGTGAAGTGAATTAATGCGAGGCAGCCAGGCTGCCGGTCACGGCTGTGCTGCTCAGGCTCTGCAGGAATCTGTTTTCAATACGTTCTGCCCAGAAATTAGGTACAGGCTCTTCTCTTGCTTCCCATATTGCTAAATCCCAGTTCATTCAGGTAAACGTTTGTATCAAATTACCATTTCCTTTTAGGTGAAGATCTTGCGCGTGGCGGCACAAAATTAAAGAAATTTATATAGGTATCTTTAAATTGTGTCCCTCTTTAATCTGCTTGAAATAATCCGTATTATCACTGGAAAGCAAAATAAATATGAAAAGCCTATAATAACGAATATGCCGTTGTCAGTTTTTATGAATGCATTTCTGGTAGGCTTATACTTCTGTTACAAAGTTTTATTTAAAGCCAGATTAATTGAGTAAAACTTAATTAAACTTCCATCGATTTAAATGGGTGTTTTCATTGAGTAAGGATGGTTTGATTGGACCCCAAAGACTTTGCTATTTATATACGTAGTTGATCATCTTACTCGTGCAAGGTTGGACTTAAAAGAGCCAAAGAAGTAAGGCAAATAATTTTGTGCTGCAACATTTTAATGTATTAACTGAATAATGAGTTTAGGTTGCTGCAGTAAATAGTAAATTGTAATAACGGCGTAAGTTTCTGGTACAAGTATATCTTTCTTAATTTTCCAGTATTTTCTAATATGTCGACTGGCTTATTTCTGATACATTCAGGGGTTTATGATCTTTTTCACTTCTAAAATGTGTTTCTGAGACATTTTTTGTGAATTATGTAGAAAACACTTGTGTCCAGGAATACATGTTCCTTCTTACTGGATTTTCATTGAGGAGAAATGATAATTTATTGCCTGACAATTGCGTGATGGCTATTTTTCTCCCCTTTTGGCTTTATCCATTCAGTGGTTTTGGGGGAATGTTCAATCATTCTGATTAAATAGATTTTTACTTTTAATTGTATGAAATTGTAATAAACTTTTCTGATTTTTTTATGCGCTGTACTTAGAATTGACTCATGCAAAGGCAGTTCCTTCCATTTCATTGTAACTAGTCTTGCTGAGCTCTTTAGAAAGGTGTAGCTTATCTAATACGGAAAATCAGCCTCTCCTCAGCAACTCGGGGCTAGAAAGTGGGGAAAGAGGTGAGGTGATAACTAAAGAAACCAAAGGCTTTGAATTTTGGCCCAGCCTAAACCTGCCGTTTAGGGACTGCTTGGCCCTTGGCTTCTACTGACTTGGGTGTTCCACCACAGGAAATACTCCCCGAGACGAAAGCTCCTCGGCCAGAGCCTTCAGACTGCCCTTTTCAAAAGGCACGCAAACTCTTCCCCCTTCTCTGGGTATGGAAAGAAGTCAAAGATTTTTAGGCTATGGAAAATGGCATTTAGGGAACAGCTAGATGCTTGCTATGCCTGCAGAGGTTAGTAGCTACTTGTACTAACTGCAATGCAAAATACAAATCGGCGCTTAGAAAATAACCTCCTCTCTCCCCCTCAACACGCCGGCCAACTCCGGCGGGCGTACGCAGATGAAGAGTCGTGTTCGCAAATAGTTGGTGCTTGAAGGTGAAGGCAAAAACAGATTTTGGCGAAGCGGTGCTGGAATCCTGGTGCGTGTGTGGAAGCTGGCGAAGACCCCGCGGAGTGACGCCCGCGGGCTGCACTGCTGCACCGTAACGGTGAAGTCCCTGTTTTCAGGAGTGTCCTGAATAAGTTCCTGCGCGCTCTGTACTGGCGCGGGATCTCCGTGCAGTCATGCCAGCACGCTTACTGAAGCGATACGCTGGCGATTCAGCAGTGCGTTCGGCCTGGCTGTGTGTTTATTATCGCTGGTTTCTGTGTGTTGGCACAAGGAGAAGGACAGTCCAGAGAGTTATTAAAAGGTACTGGTTTCTTTATAAAGAGGTGATGGCGGAGTAAGGTTAGCAATTGCTGTCGGACAATCGCTCTGTTATCACCAGGTGTAAGTAATTACTTCGCTAGGAATACTTAGTATTTAAAAACAGTACTAAAAAAAGTAAAATCTGGAGTAGTCATGAGAACGTTAATGGTTCTGAACTGGTTTAAAGATGAGCCAGAGTTAAATGGCTTTCAGGTGTGGGATTCACAAACCTTGTACACAGCCAGCAGAGACTTCCCCCCTTGTGATTTGTTATGATACCGCCATCTTTTCATTTATCACACGCATTCATGTGTTTGGAGAAGACTAGGGAGTTATGACGTGAAAACTACTGCGAACTGGAGTAATGCACGTTAGTGATTTCATAAAGGCGCTCTAAAAGCAGAAGGGGAGCAGCAGCGGGTGCGGTGGGCAGCTCCCAGTGCCCAGCGCCACGCCACTGCTGGTGCTCGTGTTGGTCAGCGAGAGGTGGCCGCCTTCCGCGCGGCAGGGTCACTTACCAGACTGAATTTCTTGTTGACTCTTGCCTGGTGCTGACGAGGGGCCCTGGTCCTTTTGTTAATGGGGACTTAATGCCCCTGTGGCTTGCAAACCTCATGCCACAAGCAGTACAGCAGCAATCTCTTCATATAATAAGATTTTTTCTTTTTGATAGTATAAGCTGACATAGAGGATGTATTGGGAGGAGAGAAATCTCATCAGGGCATCGCTTCAGTCTGCTTTTTAGCTTTCCTAAAGCTCTTTGGGAAGACTATTTGTGAGCCTTAGCAAAACACTTCTTTTGATAATCCCCTGATTGAATTGTGGTAAGGCTCATATAGGGAATAATTAAAGATTATAACTGGGCAGAGTATAAACCAGCGAGTTATAACTTTAATCACGTGGTGTTACGTGGCACAATTTGGTGTTCATCATGTAATTTCTAATAGCAGCTAGTAGATGCATCCCAACCCAAATGACATGGAATGAGTCAGCTGAATTAATATACTCTGGAGGTAGCCTGGCAAAACGGCACCTTTTTTGGCAAGAGAGATGGAGCATTGAGAGGGGATGTAAGAAGTTCTGCTGGAAGTCTGTATTTTGTGGCTAAATAAGTTATTAGTGTGTAATGTGTATCTAGTATTTTTAACGATGCTAGAAGACATCAGAAAAAGAAGAAAATACAAAAGAGGTATTTACAGTATGGAAAGGTTTTGGGGTTTGTTTTTTTGGTTTTTTTGTTTTTTTAAAGAATAGGTTTGTGAAAAGTCTGCATACAGTATGAAGGGAAACCAGAAAATAGTTGCTGTTTGCTTTATCTGTGTTTCATAGGGTTACATTGCATGGTTCAGAATATCAAAAGATAATTACTTTTTTTTTCTCCCTAACCTAAGGATGTTACCTGCCAAAATCACTGACTTCTGTGGGTGTTTGGTTGTCTCTTTCAGCTGGAGTAACCACAGAAGCCATGCAAACTGGCAGTGCAAGCCCAGATTCATTGGGAACAGAAGCAAAAGTTCAGGAAGAAGAGCACGATCTGGTGGACGATGACATCGCGGCAGGTGAGCGTTAATATAATGAATATGTTATTTTTTGGCATAGTAGGTATATTGGAGATAGAACGCTTTCTGCCAAATAGCATATTTTTCATGAGAAAACTAAATACTAAGGCTGCTTATGAAGAAGTGTTCTATTAGAAATGAAGTTATTCAAAAGTAGAAAAGAGCTGTAGACAAAAACTAAATACCTGCTTAACTGTTACGACTGTAATATTGTGTTACTTCTGAATCATTATCTATATTTTAATGTATGCGTTACGAGCTTTTACGTCTGCCTGCAGCCAACACGTTTAGCTTGTAGTTCTTGAAGATTAAAGGCTTTATATGATCCTTTCTAGTTATCCCTTAAATTATTTACCTTGGTGAAAGATCTGATGTAAGGGTGCTACCATCAGTCTGCTTGATTTGAGGTTTTTTCAACAAGTAAGCGCCTCTAGTTTGTCGCACATAGAATTTCATTATATACTGAGCATGCTGTCATACGGTATGGAATAGCCCTTCTATATATTATATATATTTCATTTCTACAATACTCATATAGCTTTTTACAGTTGCTCTAGTTTATTCTAGACTGGCAAGTAAAGTCAAGAGTTCTGGTCCATCAAGGCATATTCTGAAATGACAGACCAAGCAAAAATATGCATTTAATTATAAGCAGTTATCTTTTGATTCTCTTTTCATGCTTATTTATGCAGTGTCATAAGGAAAATATCTATATGCTCAATATCCGTATCCTTGGAATTTGAATGACTACAGTATGTATTTTAGCATAGCATACTGCAGATTATAGAGCGTGAAAGCTATCTATTTTTTTTTTTGACTGAGCTTTGTATAGATTTTTGTGAAAGTCCAGAAGAAAGCTAGTTATTTCTATTGACCTGAAGACAGTGTGACGGATCTAGTTTGGGGTCAAGTCTCTGGTTGAATGTGCCTGAGCCAGGATTACTGCTGGTGGAAGAACAGCCTGTCTGGAGTAGGGAGCGTTGGCACGGGCTGGGGGTGAAAGGCTAACTGGAAATAGCCAAGAGGGAGGCAGGGTGCCGGGAATGCCTTTAGCAGCTAGGGGATGATGCAGGACTTGTCAAGAAACAACGACGACTGGGTGGACCCTCAAAAAAAAAAAAAAAAATTAATGAATGGGCTCGGCATACCCTAAAACACAGATTTCCCCAGCATGTACATCAGATCAGTGTTTCCTTCAGGAACATAGACCATCTCCTTGGCTCCCCATCTGTTAGAGACCTTCTGGTTCTTTTTCTGGAAGCTTTGGCAATAGCAGTATTATAAACAGGCGTGTGTTATATCTGGGACAGCTTTCTGCCCCTTTGATGTCATGTGTTCTTTTCACGGGAAAGAGATTCAGATGGGATGCTTTAATGGAGTAAGTTCCAAATTATGTGCGTGTTTTGCTATGTGCTAGGCTGAGGTTTGAGGTTTTCAGAAAGCTATCAGCTGTGTTGCTAGAGTGTGATGGTAGTAACAATTTTATTTACAGAGAAAGTGTTTGTTATTAACAGCAGTTGAGCTTTGAAAAAGTATCCTGAGTAAAGATGAAATTTCGGTCTACAATTGAATACAATTAGTTTTGTGTTGGTAGAATACAAAAAAAAAAGTTCCGAGACAATTTAAACTTAACCTTATCTTAAAAAAAAAAGGTGCAGCTTCTTTCTGTAGTGGTCCTACTAAGGCTAATATTTATTGATTGACTGCACAAAGCAATGCTGGTGTGCAGTGGTCAACAGGATTTTTTTCAGTCAAATTGAAATTCACCAAATGCTTTCATTTATCCAAATAATTTTTTAAAAGGATCACTTTCACATCAGTCCTTTTAGAGATTAAAGCGCTTTAGCTTAGCTGGCTGAAAAGCACTGAAGCCTGTTTCTGAAAAATAGTTCAGTAATACACTACAGTGCCTCTTAAGCATTTAAAAACACGCACGCAGGAGTTATTTAGAAAATTTGGTCTATCTTCAAATGCACTGGAAATACATGCAAGAATAATCTTCCAATGTAGTAGTAGTTTTTATTGCTATCTTTAATGCCTGAAAGGCTTTTCTGGATAACAGAAAATAGAACAAATGTTTTGCTTAAATAATTCACATGTGGACAACAGCACTTTTTCCCTAGTTGGGCATAAAATCTGCTGGCTTCAGTGGTCAACGTTTTGCAACTCATCATGATGGTAAATTGGCTTTTTCAGAAATTTTTTTTTTTTATTTTGTAATTTGTAATCTATTTGTATTTTCAATGTAATTTTAAGATCTAAGATAGCGTCTAACTTATTTTAGAAATCCAAATATGTTTTTCCAATAAATAAAGGAAGAGCAAGATACTTTAAGGCGAAAAAAAAAACCAAGCAAAAACGCTAACAACGTAGTACTGTTACATATTTGGAAATACAAATATTTGTCTTTATGTTTTAACACAAGTGCAGCAGCATGTATGGGGTAGTAAAACAAGGACATGGCTGAGCACGTAACAGGGATAAATGGTCAAATGTCACCAAGGCTGTGAAAAAGGCAGCACTGTAGTGCCTCGCTACCTGACAGATTTATTTACTTACAAAGAACAGCGTTAAATAGACTGTCTTTAAAAATCCACTGAGTTTATTGTGTGGAACTGTTTTGGAAATGAAGAACTAAAAGGAAGTAACTTTTAGGTTGCAGAAGTGTTTGCCTCTGAGCTGTGCGACGTTATCTTAGTAACGGACATAAATAACATATTGGGGAACAATATGGTGTATATATGTAAATTCTGAATGTTGTATGGATTGCTCTTGCACCTAATCAACGCAGAAGCTTCTAGCAAGTTTAGAATTAATGTGGTTCTAATTAATTCCCAGGGTGACTGTAGATGCTTCCGGACTCAGCGAATGTCCGATCGGTGGCGTTCGGTTCGGTATTGCTGCTTGTGACGGGAGTGCCGGGTCTCGGTTACGACCTTGTTGCTGCTGATGCGCATGCGATGAAAGATGACTCTTGCCATGAAGAGCTTATTCTAATCCCCGTTCCACTGACTTGGATAGTACCGCCAACCTCTCCAGCATTGTATAACGAGGGATTTTCCACGGCAATCGCATTTTGTAACAGTGACCTTATTCACGTTAGTGTTGACAGTGACACTTGCAAAGCACAAACCCATTCCTGGTTCTAATTAAACGCTAATTTTTTTAAAACATTTTTTCCCCCTTCCATGAACTCTGAATGGCATGTACAGCCAGCTCAGCTGCGAAGGCTGTAGAGGTATAGACTGCCTCGGTTTTGTAGCTACACGATTTTCGAGAATACCCCTCTGTGTGTGTTAAATCCGCACCTGGCCCACGGCACTGGCCCGTGCTTCCCCCAGCAGCGAGCTCGGCCGAACCGCTGCTGCAGCGCGTTGCTGGGAGAGAAGGTGCGTGTTGGAACTCCTTCGGCCCTTTCTTGCCGTGGTTGGAGGCATGGGCCGTGTACCTGTGTGCGAGGTGGAAGCGGGTGCAAGCCCCAAGAGTTCTGCTGGAGGGTTTGGTCTAGTCTGGGAGACTTGGAGGAGCTTTCTGTAAGGGTTAGATGTGCTGGGAATGTCGTTCTGACCATAGCGAACAGATTTTGTACCCCCTTATCGGTTTGGTTACAGAATCTGTTGTCTGCTATGAAACAGCAAACAGTTTATGGGTTTTCTGTGCTGTGTTTTTTAATAGCTGTATGACAATAAAACGTGGGTGGGTGGGAAATTCAGCTGCTGTGGCTGCTCCTGTGCCTGCTCCTGGGAGGTAACGCTGCCCCGAGGAACGGAACCGCAGCGCTGGCAACGCGCTGAAGCTGCCTTGCTTGTCAAACGGTAACGCTCCAACAGGCAGCCTGACAGGTAACGAGGTTAAATACGCTGTTATTGCAGGGGTTGTTCTGGTTTGGTATTTCCATAAATAGAAATGGCAGCGGATACAATTTTCATTCAGTTCTACTTGAGCCGACATAAACACCATTTTAGGAAACACTGTGATACGGCGTAGTGGGTTGCTGTGTCGGAATAGCGAGCAATTGAAGAGAAATGCAGTTTATTCCTAAGGATCTGTCATTCCAAGAGGCTGGGAGGTCGGGGCCGTGGGCTGCTTTAGCTGCGGAGGTAAGGGCTTACCGGTTGGACCCCCCGTTTTCCCCTGCGTGCCGCCGTGACGTCTTAGTGCACGGAATGGGAAGAAATAACGTCCAGCCCTCTCCCTGTCCCTTGGTCATGCCTTGCACAGAGGGAGAAAGATCTGTTCGAAAATGTCTTGTGGCAGAGTGAGGCAGTGAATGGATGCTTTAAAAACAGGCGTTGTTTATGTGTAACCAGAAGGAGTCTCAGTCGAGCAGACTCGGAGGTCGCCTTGCGCGTTGCACGGACGCTGTCATTGCTGACAGCAGAGCGTTCCGGCAGTGAGAAGCCTTGGCATGCGCACTATTATACGGAAGATAAAATCTAGGAACGCTACTGATAAATGTTCGTCAACTTGAAAATTTATTCTTTTAAATCTCTTCTGTCAATATCCACAAATCTATTTTTGGGCATAGTGAGTAGTATTTTTTTAAGCAATAACTATCCGTTAACTGGCAAAGTCAGAAGCAAGAAATATGCTAGATTGACCCATGCTGTAAACTTAAAAATAACTCTTTAATCAGGGAGAGTATTTGTCTGTGTTAAAGATGCAACAGTGTAAGGGCAGGGATTGTGGTTCCTGTGATTTGTCTTGTATCTTACTGTGCCATCGCTGCTGTTGAAGTGCAGCGGTACGTGGAATGCATTTGCGGACATTTTTAACTTCCAGCATTTTCTCCTATTTTGAGCACCTCATATTTTACCCACACTGTCTAGACTTTCTGATTTTGGTACCATCTAACTATTTGAAGTAGTTTTAAATGAGTGCCTAGGTGATATATTATTTTTCTCTGTGTGTTATTACAATTTTTTACTTGAAGGCTTACACTGTAACAGAAGAAAATATTTCAGCAAACTGCAAGTTGTGGACAGTCACCTGTTAAGTCATATACTATGCTTTTTTTTTTTTCCTTTTGTTAAATTTTTAATAATATATCGAGCTTCTGGACTACTTTGGTGGTTTCTCTTCATTCTCTTTCTTACTGCTGGAGTGGGAGTTCTTTGAAGCGGGAGCGACAGGTGCCGTTGCCCATTGCGTCCCTCCCGTTACCAGCCAGACTTCCACTGAAAATTTGGGGTGGAGTGGAGGTACACAACAAATGAAACCATCTGCCATGGCCAGCGAACAAGCCAGTGGCCCACTGTTCAGCACAATGAGGGTGCCAGAAGAGTCAGGCTCTGGACAAAGTTCCCGCTGGGTTTCTTTTAAGTAGGTTAGACTGAACCTGAGCACCTTCCACAAACCCTGTCACATAAATTTTTGTATCTGCAAAGCCCACCATAGAGAGATCAAAGAAGCTTTTAATTTGTGTTTAATCACTCATTGGAAAGCCATTTACCATATCGTGCACTGACTATTGTGTAAAACACCAGAAAAGTGAGGTTTTATCACCTAAAGCAAACTTTATCCTTTTCAGATGCTAATTATGAAAATAGAGAAAATACACACTGACTCATCTCTGTCACTTAGTCTTTTCTGTTACAATTAAAAATGGAATGCAAATTCACAGACACAGGTTATTTACCATATAAAAGTTAATTTTTAATGGAGTTTTCGTGTGTACTAACAGGAATCCTGAAGCACCTTGAGAAATGTGTCTAAGATAATTGTATACCAAGTTAGCTGAGAATCTAGATTCCTACGATTTGTAATTAGCCGTCTACAAGGAAGCATGAAATTACAGGTAAAATTCTGTTTTGTTTTGTTTTAAAGAAACGTAATTCATGTAAAAACACGGCGTTTTTCAACAAAGCTGCATGGATTTGAAAAGATACGGGCGTCTGCCAGCCAAGCAGATGTCGGCCCGTAAGCGCCATTAAGAGCTCTGCCCTGTGCGGGGGTGCGGGCTCGACATCTGCGAACGGCGTCTGTCAGCCTCGGGAGAGCGCAGCCACTGAGGAGCTGCTAATTCAAGAGAAGCGGTTTGCTCGGGGGGCTGCTGGGGTGGTCTCTGATGAACGGAGGAGCGCGGGGCGGTGGGCCGTGCCCGGCGGCGGGGTCCGTCCTCGCCCCCTCACCTCCGGGCTGGCAGCTGCCGGAGGAGCTGGGCGAGGGCTGCCAGAGCGCCGGCCACGTGCCGGGCTGCCAGCTTGTGTTTGATTATAGCGGTTATAGTCACTTAGAAATAACTGACGCTTCCAAAATGACTGCAGATTTAAAAAAAAAAAAAAAATTGAAAAAAAAATTAAAACTGCCTTGGCTGAAAAAGCTGGCAAACTTGAATAAAATTTCAAAATGATTTACTTAACAAAAGGCAATATACATAGGTTTTAAGCTCTGACTTGGATTGAAGCATTGTTAAGTATCGTTGTCCTCTGTAGGAAGCAAAATCGGTTTTTCTTCACCGGCCTCCCGGTGTTCAGCAGCCGCTTGGCTGCGGGCTGCAGCGTGCCGTCTCGCGGCGCTGCTTCCGAAGGAGCACGCGGACCGTGGATCGCGGGTACCCTGGGCGCAGGTTTCGTGCAGCTGGAGCAAATCCACCGAGGGTGAAAGCCTGGCAGAGCGGCTGGGGCTGGGGCTGGCCGTTTCCATCTCGTAGTTAAGTTTAGCGTTCTCTCCGTACCTCTGTATTTACGCTGTAACGTACTAATTTAGAGGCCACGACTTGCATCGTAGAAGTAACTTTTCAAATTTAAAAATATTTCTCTCATCTATCACGGGTTTCAATGAAATCAATATATTACATGAAAGCTACACTTGCAGACAGTGTGGTTTTGAAGAAAGACTGTGTTCAATATTGATCTCTTTAGTGTAGCTTGAGAAGCAGTCTTTAACATGCATTCATCTACAAATGCTTGCTTTTGTACTTGAAAAGAGGACTTTTTTCGTTTAGTTTTGTATACTTTCTGATATCTGTACTTATTTGATGGTGTGCAGTTTAATACTCAGCTTTGCATGACGTATCTAAGTCGTATCAGTCCTTACACCGTCTTATTTTGCGCGTGAAAGTGCGAAGTCGGCATCGTTGTGTGCATTGTATGTCAGTACTTTGTGATAATCGAGCTCGGACTCTCGTCTGATTCTTTTGTTGTTTTGGTGGCAGATGTCTTCTTCCAGTGCTGCGCAGTCTCCCTTTGTGCTGCAGTTACTCTGAAAAATCATATTAACTTGGGAAAAGTTAGTTCTCTCTGCCTTAGAAAAACATTTCTACCTTAATTGTATTCGTCAGACTGCTCATCTTCTCTCAGTGACATTAGGCAGAAACGCTTCAGCGTGATGTTTTCCTTAATTCAATCAATTACTTTTGAAAGATTGTTACAGTCAAAAGAAATTATTTAGAATAATCTCTCCAGGTGTAGAAGTGGAGTCTTAGAGGCACAGGTTATAAAAGCAGCATATTAAAATGTGGGGTTTTTTTGAGAGTCTTCATTTCTTTGTTTTTTCTTTTTATTCTGTTGCATTTCTTTTTTGGCTAGCATTGCAAGAAAAAACTTTATACATCTCATAGTCTTTGGGTTTTTTTCTTTTTCTGGTTGTAATAATAGTGTAATCATAAAGTGTGTGGCAGGAATATGCTTAAATCTCTGTACGGCGTTTC
This sequence comes from Pelecanus crispus, assembly GCF_030463565.1. Lineage (NCBI taxonomy): Eukaryota > Metazoa > Chordata > Aves > Pelecaniformes > Pelecanidae > Pelecanus > Pelecanus crispus. Next base: position 1,072,657 of record NC_134676.1, on the reverse strand, counting down.
CTTTGATGGTTGACGTACGAGAGTGTCTAAACAGTTTCTGGTTTCTGTTGTTGCTGGGCGATGTGTTTGGGACATGTCCAGGCCACCAGCTTTGGTACCGTTCTTAGCCAGCTTCTTGACAGCAGTTGTCTTGCCTAAAAAAAAAAAAAAAGAAAAAAAAGGTGTGACAGTATTGATACAGCTTCTTCTAATGTCCGGCATTTCGGAACGGTGTGCGGTGGCGAACAGTCGCAAACATCTCTCCCGTTTCCCTTAGTCCACCTCAGCAAGTTTTAGCTTGATTGCATGTGCTGAATGGAACGGTGCTGGCAAGGTGCAAGTGCCTTGGGGTGACTTGGCTTTAATCATGGACCCAGCGCGTTACGCAGCGGTTCTGCTGGCGACGTGCATAGTAGCCATGGCTTTTAGCAGTGCTGCCTAAATTAACTGTTTGCCTGTGGAAGACAGTTCCTATAAACGTTGACACAAGAACTGCTGGACTCTAGGAATTTCCATGTGGAGATTACTTTCCCAGAAGCTTGTGCTGGTTATTATTACGTGAATCATTTACTTGATGACCAATGTATTGTTAAATATAACGTACAACTTCTTTAAGATTTCCTTTACTCTTGGCAGCAACTTCTGAAGTCTGGGGAGGGTTTTTTTGTTTAAGTTTACCGGACATCTGTAGTTTGAGATCAGTGTCTTCTGTTTTATGCAACGAGTGAGCTGTTTTCCATCGGCAATCCAGCAAGTCCGCGGCAGAAGGTGAATTTACCGCATCAGCAGCAGTTGGCTGGCCCGTCTCCGCGCCGTGGGACGAGCCGCCGCTCGAAGCGAGCCCGAGGTGGTCAGAAGGGCGTGAGGCCGCCGCCCAGCCGGGGCTTTGCCTCCGTGCTCTCTGCGGCCAGCCGGCGGCCAGCCCCGCTCGCCCCTTCCCCGGCCCCACGGAGCCTCAGCACGCGCCGTGGCAGTGGCCCTTCTCCTGCGCCCCAGCTGGGCTCCCCTCATGGTAGGGGACAGCTTGGTTAGCCGCAGACGAGGGATGTGGTCATAACCGCGTCGTTTCCTCACGCATCGTCTCTGCCAGTGCTGGAAGAGGAAACTTCTCACACGCTTCCTTTTGGCAGATCTTCTTCACTACTTCTCAATAATTTTTTTGAAGGCCTTTTTTAGCTTGCATAAATCTTCAGTTTTTTATATGCAAACCACGCTTCTTCACGCAAGTTTTGCAGGACCTGATGATAGGAAGAACATAAAACGTGGAGGGTTTTAACGGAGGTCGATGTTAAGTGGATAAGGCAGCTGTTACCACAATTTTAGATTGTGAATCTTCCCCCAGGGTGGCAGGAGCAATGAAAAACAAAAGCTGCACAGGGTACCAGGCTGGCATTTGGAACAATAAACAGCAGGTACCAGTCTGCACCTTTAGGCTCCTGACTTTGCTGTTCTGAATTCCCTTATCATAGAATCACAGAATCGTTTAGGTTGGAAAAGCCCTTTAAGATCATCCAGCCCAACCATTAACCTACACTGCCAAGTCCTCACTAAACCAATCAAGGGTAGACTAGACTTCCCTACCTCTTCCCAGTAACTCAAGGGAATTAGGGTCCTGGGTTGTCCTTCGGGTACCATGTAACGTGTTTTAATAGCAGCTGGTCTTATAGCATTTTATAGCATTTTTCTATACCTCCTTCTGGATAGTCAGGTTTTCAAGCTAGCAGTTTCAAAACATCAGTTATCTAGAGAGTATTTGGAAAAACCTGATGGAAGTGATGTGAATTCCCCCAGGCTGTCTTGCCCCGTGAGTGGGATTTGAAGGGAAGGAGAGTGCCTAGGCAAAACCTTGTGTCACTGCACAAGTGAAGAATCGCAGCTGCTTGGACTAGTCGTGTTTGACAGCATCTTCTCGTATTAGTTACAAAAAGAGAAATTGTGTCCGTTCATTGTAGTAATTCTAGACTTTACTGTTTGACGTGTGCATATATATACGCATTGTCTCGAGAAACCAGCTTTCCACGGTTAACTGGGTATTTCAAGCATAGGATTAGTCACAGCAAAGTTAGAGGATGTTATTCTTAAAATGAATTAGTGCTATTGATACATTTTAAAAATGGTTTTTCCTTAGTCTGTGTTGTGTTTTTTCTAGGTAGATCAGTGAAAACAACTTTTAAGTTCTGAAGACCCATTCCTGTTGGTGCTGTCTGATGTCATTTTAGTCTAAACAAAAGTATTTTTCACGAAGACAGAGGTCTGCTATGAAACTCATAGCAGTTTTTTGTAACGTGTTTTAATAGCAGCTGGTCTCATAGCATTTTATAGCATTTTTCTATACCTCCTTCTGGATAGTCAGGTTTTCAAGCTAGCGGTTTCAAAACATCAGTTTTCTAGATAGTATATGGAAAAACCTGATGGAAGTGTAAAAAAAAAAAAAAAAAGCAATACCTTATTGTATTGGCAATTGCTTGTTTTCACATTTCAGCTGTAGTGTGGACAGCTGTAACTATTCAGAGATAAAATACAGTGCAAACATATCGAACTGTGCTAAAAGCTTATCGTTTCAATAGTACTTTTTATATGCAAAAAACCTTTAATTTTACCTACTTACGCAAGAGAGATGATGATTAAAGTTCCTACACTTCACTCTTTTACCAGTCTTTGCACTTTGATAAATAAATAGATCATCTAAGATTCAATAGGCCAATTGCAGCATATAATAGCTATTCAGAGGCAATTAAACCGCCTTTTTTCATGCCGGCGTGTGAGCGTGCCCTTTCACAACCTTCAACTTGATTTGTGGTGATTCAAAATTAACTTAAAAGTCCTGTTTGCTGACAGCTTAAAGCTTAATTGACTGAAAGCCAAATAGAGCGCGTTCTGCATTCAGCGCCGGAGCCCTCGATAAAGCCGTGTGTGAGTCGCGCGTGCTGAAGGGCAGCGCCGCGTCCCTCCCCGCCTGTACCGCCCCGCAGCATCGCCCCGCGGCATCGCCCAGCATCGCGCCGCCTCGCTGCCGGGGCTCCCCGGCCGCAGCCCGGGGTGTTCGGCGTTGGCAGGGCCAGCGTGATTCTGGCGCTGCCCCGCGGCTCCCTCCCTCCCTGCCGCTGCCTCTTGCTCCCGCGCAAACCTGCGCCTGCCTTTTGGTGCTTGTTTCTTCCAGTTTCTAGCTGTGCTAGGTGATAGTGAATCGGAAAATAAGGATGAAGGCTTGTTGGTTGCACTATTTGATTAAAATCATCCCACGGAAAGGTACAGCCTACTATAGCTTGAATAAAATTTTTGACTATTACAGAATATTGGTCTAAAGATTCTCTATATTGCTAAAAACCCAACAAATAAATATTAAAATCTGTGTTTCACAGTGTCAGCGGAATTCCTTTCCGTCTGTAGGTGCAGGGGGAGCTCTGAAGCGCGCGGGTGCACCCATGGGGTCATAACGGGACCCACCCGGGGCTCAAAGGCTGGATGTGGCGGCTCGGGAACAGCGCTGAAGCGCACCTCCCCGCGCGCTGCTTCGTGGGCTAAGCTGGGGGGGAAATTCCCGGCGAATTGTAACCCCTATCTCAGTCTAAATCCCCTTCGTCGTGCTGCTGAAAGCTTTCCTTTCCCCCCGAATATTTCTATATAGAAAATCTGGCGTTGTCGCGGGGTGCTGCTCCACGTGACGCATCGTTCTTCCAGCGCAGCTCCCGAGGTGCAGGTTTGGTGCCTTTGCAGCTGGAAGCTCCCCCGCCCCTCCCAGCGATGGCTGATGCAAAGCATCTGCGAATAAAGATTTGGCGGGGATTTTTTTTTTGTGTTACAGCTGTTCTTAAGGACGCATTAAATCATTTCAAATGAAATAATGTCTTTAGGCAGTGGGAACGTATTTTAATCTGTCAAAATCAGAAAGGTCTTAAAAGCAAAATACCTTAAATTGTCAGACATGATATGATAGATAGGTCAGAAAAATATAATGGCGCCTCACGTGTTTTCTCCTGTAAATCCATACGGTTCTGTTTACATGCAAGTCGAATTTTAATATGTAAAAGTTAAAGAACCTGGGTTCTGATATTGCTCGATTTCTTATTGATTTCTTGGCAAATCATAGCTATCTAATTTCTTCTGCCTTCCTATTGATTTCCAATAGGAGCAACATCTTTTCATAAAGCATCAGCAAAGTTGCCATTTGGTTTCAAAATGACTATAATGTAAAATAGTTTTACTCTTAATGCCTTTCAATAAAATAATAATCTTACCTCAGAATGTGAAGTCCAGATCCGTACCGGTTTTACTGAAGTCTTACCTATGTCTAGAGAGATCTCAAACTCAACAATAAATTTCTTTAATTGTCTCTTATTAACAGCTTATTAAATGCTCTTGAAAAAATACATCTTATGTTTACATTTATCTGGCTTTAGTTGTGTGCAAATTAGTTACTTCGAATACAAACGTTAATAATGCAGTCTTTCACTATTCTGTAATATTTGGTTTCCCCGATGGAATTACAGATTGTGTGTAATTTAATGGTAGAGTTATTTAAATGCTCAGAGGTGTCATACATTTAGAAAGCTGTAAGACAGCCCACTGTAATTTTCATGAGGCTGCTGGGCTTCTGTAGAAAACACGCTTTGCTACATAGAGCAAGTGTGTCTCGCAGCCACTATTCTAATCTGTTGCAGTTTACTGGAATTTTCTCTTCTGCTGTGCCGTTCCTTTTATGATGGAATATTTCACTGTGCTGCAGCATCTGTGAACACAAAATGGGTGAGGATGCTGCTTCCTTGCAGGGCTGAGAGCAGGGAAATAGTCAAAGACAAAATGGATTCTGCTGCTCAGATGGGGAAATATCAGGCATGTTTTATTCAGCGTGACTTGCTGTTTTTAAAGCACTGAGTTAATGCATCAAAACTTCCCTTATTAGAAATGACGTTAAAGTGATCATAATCAGAATTTTGAAAAGGTATGATGAACGTTTAAAATGCTTTTATTTATGACTCATTTATGTAGGCAGTGAGGAAGAGAAATACAGATTTCTGGAAATTGCAGCACAAAACTGCATCTAAAAATTGAAGCGGCAACCTTAGGGGACAATTAATACTTGCATAACTGATGTCTGTGGTTTTCAGATGTGGTATGAAACAGCCAGATGCCACTGTGATAAAATTAATTCTCAAGTTATTAAATACTTTGGGCAATGTGGCTTACAACAGAATTAAATTAGTTTAAGGTGATGATTGCTTAGTCGAGCTTGTTGGTGAAAACACATGCATGCTTGGAGAGAACAGCTGATTTGTTTGCTTGCTTTTTGAAAGCAAACACATTTTCAGCACAGAGTTCCCAAAACACTAGTGAGAAAAGGAGCGGCTCTTGCTAAGAGAAAACAGGTTAACCTCTGTGCCGGTATATTCCAAAAATGAAGTTTATTATTGCTTTACTTCAGGTAGTCAGTAACTATTAATTTTTTGTTGTTGTTTTTTTTATTAGTATGTTAGTGACTGACAGTAGCAACCTCAGTATTCACAGTTACGCAGATGAAATCAGTTTGCTGCTGGTTTCATATAGCCTCGTTATAAAGAAATAATTGGTACTCATGTCAGTGTTTCCTACTGCAAAAAAAAAAAAAAAAAGTTGCATCAAGGCCGGCTAAGAATCTGGAATTGTATGAAAGTAATTAGTACATGTCATCTATCACTAGCTTTAATCTGAACGCGCGAAGCAGCCTGGGACTCAGGCAGTGCTCTTCAGCGTTTCCAAGGTGCAGAAGGATTTTGGTAAATCCCAAGCGCGCGGGTAAGCGCAGAGCTGTACTACGCGTTTGTCTTTTGTCCTGTTGCAAGGCACAGCCACGTAACGTGCGCGCTCATCTGCAAACCGTTCCAGGTGCGCGGAAGAGGCTGGACAGGCTGGAGGGTGCGCGGGCGCGGCGTTGGCAGCGCGGCGTTGGCGGCGCGGCGTTGGCAGCGCGGCGGTTCTCCCAGGTGTGCTGGACCACGGCAGCACGCGGGTCCTCGCTCGCTCGCGCCGCTCTCGAGCAGCATCCCGGAGTTCCCAGGTGTGCTGGACCACGGCAGCACGCGGGTCCGGAGCGCTAATGAGCACGGGGGGGCGGCGCTGATGCCCGGTGGATGCCGAACAAGTTCGGGCATTGAGCTTTTTAGGGAGAATGAGCGATGGCTAATGATTATTTAATGACAGATCTCCGGACTGAAAGGCACTTAGCACTCGGTGTGTACTGCAAAGCCTATTTCTCAGAGCTTCCGACAGGTTTATTTGGTCTCACCTTGAGTAGAGCAGTGCCGTATTGATTGCATTGGTGTGGATTTAAACACGCTGTTGGCTTAAAATAGCACCACCTCTGCAGAAGAAAATCAGCGTCTTAACCCTTAAGGCTGCCCATAGCTGCTATGTAACGCTTTGATTGGAGGCCAGCGGATTCCCGACGGCTGTCGTTATCCATTTTTAATTAACAAACACACGGGCGTTTTTCAGTAGCGCGTGTTTCGGTGTGGCGTGTGGATGGACGATGGGGATTTGCACGTGGGCTCTGACCTCCGCCGGTGTGTGACCTCAGGTCGTTGGTGGGGTCAGACCCTTTGATTTGAGATAGGGTCTTAAATGAAAGATTTAACCAAGGTGAACTTGGGGTTTTTTTTCCCCCTCCAGTTTTTGTAAATCTCTTGGTGGCTGCAGCAGTCTTTTCTAAAAATAATACTCTATACTCGCCTAATAAATATTATTATTCACTATGAGAGGCTTTATAATTCTCCTCTCTTTCAAAGTTGCTGCAGCTGGCTACCTGCATGAAACCATATTACCAGCATCATCCAGGGAATGTATTATCAAAAAGTAAACCAGAAAATGTCCTGCTTTTAATAATACAAAGCTATGTGACTTACTGATATTTAATAATTAAACTTCTCTGTTGTAAGATGTCCTGTGAAATATTAGATAAATAAAGTTTAAACACTTGCGATTTTTACAGTAGTAACAACGCTTCATTACTTCAAATGCTTTGCTGCAGACATGAAAAGAAAATACCAAGACAGGCGTTATCAAATAAATCAGCTCGGTGTGCCAATAGGGAGGAGACCTCTGGGGGAGGAAAAAACCAAACCAAACAAAAAAACCCAACAAGCTTTTGTTTTGATTCCAGAGCAATCCTTTTGCACATCCTTACCTAAATTTATTTTCAAGTGGTGTTACCAAGTCCTCTCCATTATCTAAACGTATACATACCTCTTTTTAAAACACGTGCCTTATCAGTAAGAATAATAAAAATGTGCAGGAAATTTTCATAAAATGTCTCGGTTTCTTCTTATGTGGCTCTCTTCCCTGTCTAATAGTTCAAAAGCAGGTATATTTGTAAAACATAACAAAAGATTTAATTTAAAAATACTAATTGTTACGACACTAAAATGCCTGTACTACTTCTCTTGAGCAAATTTAATTCAAACAGTGTGCTGTGAACTGTATATAGATAATGCTGCAGTGTAGTTGGGTTTTAATCTTTTGTAGTTCTGGTCTCAATTATAGGAATAGTAAAAAGATTGATTACAAAATGTGTTATGTCTTAATGAGCAAGCTAGTGTTTGAAATCTGTGTTTGATTCTCCATCTCATGTGTGCTTCCTGGAACAGCCCAGGGTGAAGTACTATGAAAACAGCAAAAATGAAAATGATAAAAAATGCATAATAACGGTAGAAGGTAAATATTAGGTCAGTGTCAGCAGTCACAGATAAGGTGTCTCTAACTTGCCACGATTGCCAGATTTCTGTGTTGTGCTCAGCTGCCACATACTGACTGTCACGGTGGCAGTCAAGTTGGAAGGTAATTTTTTTTTTTTTTATGCGGGAGGAAAAAAAAAAAATTATGTTCACAAAGTATGTGACCTTCCTGTCTGTGCTCATGTAAATCTCATAAATACATTGAAGACACTGGACTTGCTCTGGTTTGTAAGGGGTAACTTCAGGAATGTGTCAGTTTTCCATATATGCAGATATTTTTCACTATCAACGGACAAAAGACTGAAAACAGAAACAAGTTGCTCCAAAGAGCAAGCTTTATCTATTTGCCTTTTTCTTGGAAGGGGTAGGAAAACGAGCGCGTAAGTTAAGTCTTGGCAAAGCTGGCTTTAGCTTCGGCACGCGCGTGGCAGCGCGTTCCAGCCGGGCGTCAGCCCTGTCGCAGTTTTTGGTTACCCGTGATTTTACCGGGCGCGGTCTGTCCGTGGTGTTCAGCACGGTCTAGTGCGAGCGTCCCGAGTGCAGGCAGTGACTGAGGAATGCGGGGGCGCGCGGTGAGAACCGACTGCCTTGGGGGTGGGCAGGCAGGGCTTCCCGGGAGACCTTCCCCAACTTCCCGTGGCGCTGGCGCTTCCAGGCAGGAACGTCGGCTCCCGAGTTGAGCAGAGGCTGTGCGCAGAGGGCAAGGGTGAAAGAAAAGGTGGCCTTAGACACAGATTTATTTTTCCGTCTATTGGACCAAACTTTCTCATGTGTATTGCATTTACAGTCTGATAGCAGGAACAAATAATATTTAAGGCTATTTAAGCATCCCTTGCCGTTTTCCATGCCGGGCACAGGCAGGACCCTTCTCTGCTGTGCCAGTGGAGGGAGCTGTGTATATAGGAATGGCTACACTTTCAGGCAATCAAAATACTTTTAATAATGGGAGGTTAGTAATGAGTAACCACAGTTTTCATAAGGGCAGATAAAGCAGATTGTTTCCTGACTTTCTGCACTTTCCTCATGGTCGCTTTCTGTTACTCTTATTTCTTTATAATATCTTTCAGTTCTGATTCATTGTGAACTCTGGCTTTATAAGCTTTCAGGAGGTGATGAAATTACAGTAATTAGTCTTCTGTATATAATCTTAAAAACTAGAAATATAGGCAAACCCATAGCATGGCTTTGACTGGTTTAAGAATCCTGAACAATTAAAGGTAAAGATAAGCGTCTCTCGTAGGCATGTTTAGCGTGCCGTTTTCTTCAAGGTTTTTGCTGTTTTCTCTCTAGGTCACAGGCAGAGCATTATGTAAAATTTATTTGCTGTAAGAAAACAGTACAGTTAACATGAAGAAGTATTTTGAACTATTGATGGCCAAGATGAATGTAAGCAAAATTGCATTCCCCCCATAGCTCTTGTGAGTTCTTTTATAATATCCCACCTGGTACAGGGAAGCTACTGCAGTTCCAGACGTGACCAGTTGCAGTGGTCATTGCAGCAAGTTCCGTCTCTCCCACATTTGATGTGTGTTCACGTCCTGGCATCTGATGGAATGACTGTGAGGATTTTCTGAATTTAACTAACTATATATTTTTTTCAGGTCTTAGAGAGAGAGGAAGGATGAATAGAAATCCTTATCCCGACCCACCCAGTTACAAATCTCTCCCCTTCATAAATAAACAGAAAATCCGACCAAAGAAATGCAGAAAGAGAGACCTGGCAGATAGGAGGGAAGAGCGACGATGCTTTACACGGAGTTTAGTTTGCAAGTTTTCGTGTGTAGACAGTGACTGCTGACTGTGTTCACTCAGCGCTGGGAAATACGCGCTGTGACAAAAATCCAGAGGGCTTCGGTTGTCGGTTGTCTTTGTATCCTTGAAATACCAGATTGGGGTGCAGGGTCCGAGTTCTCTACCAGATTTCATACAAAGTACGTTAGTGGTCTTGAGCAAATTATCTTACTCATTTCCAACGTATTGTATTTTCAGAATATTATCTATTTTAATGGGCTTACCGCTGCCGAAAGCCCGCAGACCTCGCTGCGGTCTGTGCTGTATTTCAGCTCCGATGAGGATTCTCTCTCGGCTGGCGGAGCGTGTGGCAATGGCAGTGGGGCTACCGCGACATCTTTCCTAGCTCTTTCTCGCTTTAAAGAATTTTATGCACGTTAAACGTTGCGACTAAATCTCGGTGATTACCTTTACGTTTAAATCGCTGGGCGTAATGGCAGCCCCGTAGTTCATCGTGCCGCCTCGCCGTCCCCGCGCTGCAGCCGGCTGGCTCTCCGTGGCGGCCGCCGCTTGCCGGAGCGGGGCTGGGCGCAGTTTTGGTGGGCTCGGGAGCCCCGCGGCAGCGCCGGCCGCGCAGACGGTGCGGGCGATAGCAATAAATGGGTCTGGCCCCTGCTGCTGCGGGGCTCTAGTACCTCGTGCAGAGCGGGAGCGCCATCGGTATGCGCCCAAGAGCCGGCGTAAAGTAGCTGGGAGCAGTCCATCTTTCATAAAACCACCTTCAGCCTTAATTCAAATCCATTGATTCCTATTCCAGTTAAACCTGGAGAACTTAATTTGTCTTTTAATCCTTTTATTGTAAGCTAGGATAAAATTAATTTTACCCAAGAACTGCACAAAGCCAATTAACATGATCTTTAGAGTAAAGTGCTTCAAACTGTTAAATTTATCCTGACCTCGTGGCTGCACTCTCTGACTGCTTTTTAAATGAAGTAATCAATATCTCGCAGCCTTTTAAACAATTTAAACTTCTGAAATATTTTACCTGTATTTTAAACACTTCATAAATATGCTTTGTGCTATCTGTAAAGCTGCCTCCTCTCAGCAGTTGTGGATGTTTAATTCTCAAAAACCGAGATATTTTGAAATGTTAAATATGGTCATTTTGTCTAGAGAAAACCCGGCTGGGTAAAGGCATGGACACGATAGGTTTCTCTTTTGGTGTGTGGCTCTGGAAGTGTGTTAATTTTACAACTAAAACATAGAACGTTTTTGTCCTTTCAGCGGCGTAGCTTCTGTTTTCCACATAGAGCTATTTGAGGTTATTAATTTTCTTACTGTGATAGGGTGATCAACCGTCCTGTCAAGAAAATGGATCTCTGTGTCACCCTTTAGCATGATTAAATGGAGGCACGTCGCTGTGAGAAAATACCAAATTTTCATGAGACAAATGAAACTGTAGAAAGGACTACTTCTATAGACATTATTTCATTTTAAAATCTCCCAAATGGCTGTCAGTTTATTTGTAGAAAATCATTACAATTAATTGTGTGTTTCCGCTAGTAATTTAAAAAAACAAAAAAAAAAATGTCAAGTCAAAAATATTTAAGGGTTTTTTTTCCCCCTCTCATCTGGGGTTTGGGGAAGAATGTTGCTGGGGGGAGGGTTGGGATTTTGTTGTTTTGGGGGTTTTTTGGTTTGGGTGGGGTTTTTTGGGGTTTTTTTTTAGTTTTTTTGTTGGGGGTTTTTTTTTGGTTTTTTTTTTTTTTTAGTTTCTTGGGTTTGGGGGTTTTTTTGAGGCAGAAAATCCTACGCTGCAGCAGTGAGCAGGGGAAAGACTACCACATGCCAGATTGCTAATGAAACACTCTGAGAATATTTCCCAGGCTGTTGTGGTTGGAATTTATTGTTTGGTTAACAAAGAGTTATCTCCTCGACATCTGGGCGCTGGAGTCACGGGGTCGGCGGTAGGAATTAGCTCCGCTGCGAGCCTGCGCCGGGTGCAGCGCCGTGCCGCTGCAGGCCCGGGAGCTTTCCTGCCGGATCCCGAATTCATCGCAGACCCAGCGCATGGTCGCGTGCCGCGACGACGGTGCTCGTGCCCGGCCGCGGGCTGAGGGGGAGCTTGCGGGTGCCCGCGAGCTCGGTATTCGCCATTTAAAGTTGAAACGTGCGAGGTCTGCTGCGTCAGAGCTGTAATTTGAAGGATGCTCTGAAATCCGTCCTTCGGGACCTAACGAAGGGTTAACTTCATATCGCCGTAATCAAATGAAAGGCGGGCGGGGGGAGGGCGCAGCACCGAGTGCCCCCGTAGTTTAATTTCCTACTGGAAGCGGCACATGTGTTGGCTTTTCCTTTCTTCCTCGCCTGGGAGCCGTGGCCGGCGCGGGCGGCGCGGCCGGGGTCAGCGCCTCGCCTATCGATCAGCACCCGCGCTCCCTGCTCCGCATCTGCTCTGCTGCCGGCTCCCCGCGCCCGCTGCAGCGCCGCAGAATAGAGATCCATAACCAGAGCTGTGCTCATCCAAGCAGGGGAAGAAACTAAATTAAACGGTATAAAACAATCTCGGATCAGGAGTTTGTGCCAATTCATCTTGATCTGAGATGTCACGCCGGGCGGTGGCGGAGCACCTGGGCGAGAGGCGGCCGCGGGGAGCGGGGAGGGAGCCGCCATCCGTCATCGGCCGGCAGCGCTGCCCTTCGGCGGGGGCGGCCCGGGAAGCGGGGAGGAGGAGGCTGCCGGAAGGTGCGAGGTGCGAAGGCACCGTCTGCGAATGGCAGCGAGAAACGGGTGTGCAGGCGGCGGGAGGGGGATAGGCCATTGCTAAACGATTAAAACGGTTACATTTTTTGCTTTGTCTGTTACAGCCCATTTTCACCCTTTTTTCTCTGAAGGCGGTTACTATTGATTTTTCCTTTCTTTTTTTTTTTCCTCCCCTACCATTGCTAAGCTTTCTGTTGTTTTTCTCTCCCTTTTGGCTGGCGCATCGCTGTCACAGCCGCAGCGCGGTTGACCGGCCAAGGATGGGCTTCGAACACAGGTTCTCAGATTTGCGCAGCTCTTGCGGGTAACGTTGCGTTTCCTGGCGCGCCCCGCGAACGCCAGTAGCAGAGACGTACGGCGCGCCTCGCTAATTCACCCTTCGTTAATCTGCAAGCCCGCGAAGTCTCATCCAGTGCCAGGTGGCGCCTTCCGACCTCTCGGCAAAGGTGTAACAGGCGTGCTGTAGGAAGGGTTGAGATGCATCATTTGTGGAGAATATATGGTAGGGCATTTCCTCATACGCTGCGAACCAGTGTTATAGGTAAAAGTGAACTGTACTTGTCAGAGTAAATGAATATGGTATCTTCATTCCAGTCAGTTTCTTCTAAGATTTTGTTTCCTTACTCCAAATAAAAATAAACTTTGTCTGCTTAGTGAAAATAAAAATCCCTGGGCTATATTGGACTAATGATGTAGATTTTAGTTTTATTTAAAATTCATAATGAAGTGAAGGGTTTTTTTCACTGTTTTTAAGAATATTTGTTAAAATACCATAGTAACGTTTTAGTGCACAAAAATACAGTTTGGTTTAGTGGCATATATTGTTAGCTAAAATTTACTAAGAATCTGAATGTGATGGTGAATCCTAAAAAAAAAAAGATGCTTTTGTGTAATACAAATACGTTCTCCTACAAATCCGTTGTCTTAGAAAAAGAAAAAAATCACAACTTGTTATGCAAATTTAAAATTAACAAGAAGCAAAGCAAAAGTCACCTTTCACAAAAAATAGGCAGACACAGAATTCCACAGGTCTTTCATCAAGTGAACAAATAAAACTATGAAATTAGACAGTTTTCCGGTGGCTCTTTTTCCTGTGAGATCGTGACAGTCTCTGAAGGGTGGGTATCATTGAAGACGCACCTTGCAATAGGTGGTGTTTAGACTGCTATCGTACAGTGTAGGTTTTGAGATGTAAAATGGAATCATCTCCAGCAGCCAAAACTCCTGGTAAGGGCAGCAACAGTCCTGAAGGCGCGATTTAAGTTAAACGGAAACCGCTTTTATTTTCTCTGGGAAACACAATGTTGTTTGCACTGTTAAAGAACAACCCTGCTTTTGATTTTTCTCATATTTCTTACTTTTCATTTTAGGCTGTCTGTCTGGTCTCCCACAAATGAAAAAAATATCTACGTCCTATGAAGAGCGGCGGAAGCAAGCCACGGCCATCGTCCTGCTGGGGGTGATCGGGGCAGAATTTGGAGCTGAAATCGAACCTCCAAAACTTCTCACTCGGCCACGTAGTTCCAGTCAAATTCCCGAGGGATTTGGTTTGACTAGCGGTGGATCAAATTATTCCTTGGCAAGGCATACGTGTGAGTAACCCAGGGTACTGTTTTCCCTCGCGCTGTGTGTGGGGCAGGAGGGTGGGCGGGAAGGGGTGTTACTTTACATTTGGGTACAAAGCGGTTCATGTAAAATACCCTCTCACTGGAAGAGATGAAGGTTAGAAATTTTGAACGCGCAATAAGCAACAGCGCGCTAAGAGGTTGCCGAGGAGTCAGTGCTGGCGGAGCGGTGGGGCTGGTGGCTGGGTGTGGGCTTTGCAGCGGTGCTGCTGGCGGGGAGGCACCGACCCCGGGGGAGAACCAGTCTGGGGCTTTCTGGCATCAGCCAGCTCTTCTGCCGAAATTCTGACATCCTTTATTCTCCTCCGGTTAAACCCAAATGCTTGCATTTCAGACTGCATTTATGTAATTCCTTCTTTTATTTTATCCTGAAAACATTCCTTGAGCTGGTAGAGGGAGAGGGAGGAGATCGTCAGTGCTCGTCCTGCCTCTTCCATTGACTGATCTTCGTTTGCAGCGCTTGGTAGGTCTTGCTCTTGGTGGAGTCGGTGCCCTGTAACTGAGCACTGGCAAGGCTGCTGACTTCACCCACAGACATTTTGGGATGTGGATCAGTAGGCTATAGGAAAACGTACTTGGTGATGAGGAGAGATGAGGGCACGGGGAAGCGTGCAAGAGGTCTGATGTAAAAATCAGACATGTTTTTAATAGAAAATGGTGGAATTCAGGCTGTGCTGTATGAAGTGTTACATTCTGGTCCTGTATCAAAACTACCACTGCAGTGTTGATGCAGTAATTATCCTCAGTATGGACAGTAAACGTGATCTTATCTAAGATGGTTACATATCTATGCATTGACTATTCCATGGTCATGTTGCAAAATCTGATAGAAGCAAATGCAACTGCAGCGCCCTGGGTTCATACAATTATTTTGGCCAGGCTCCTGAGCATGCCGGTATTTGTTTGATTTATGTGGAGTCTGGCAAAAGTCCCCTTTGTCATCTCTGTAAGATCTCTCTGACGCGCTACAGACTCACTGCCAGTATTGCTTGAAAAAACATCCACTGCCTGGCTAGCTATAAAATAGTTCCACAGCAGTGGATTTCTCCTCCTGCGCTAGTTCAGTCTTCACCTGATGCCCAAGTGCCTTTGAAGAAAAGTGAAAAAAACCCAAATAATTGAAAACCAGCGTATTGTCTCAGCTCAAAGCTGCTATGGAGGAGGACTGGTAGTAATGACGAAAGAGGGGGGCTGTCCTTCCGTCTGGAGCCCCGGCTACATGGGCTGTCCACGCTCAGCTCCAAAGCGCACCGGTCGGTGCAGCAGACCGAGCCGTGATTTGGGGGAGGGCTGGCTGTCTCGCTGAGCAGTGCTCTGCCCGTTCAGCACAAGAGGTCTTGAAGGCCTTGTCTGTCACAGCATGACTGAGGGCATGCTTTGTGTTGGTTTCATTTCTTATGTTTCTGCTTGCTTGCACGAGAGATGGTCTCGCTCCCAGTGTCTGTATCAGGCTACAAAGACTTCTGGTCAGAAAAGGTGCAAAATTTATTCTGGGGGTTTTCTTCCTAGTCATTTTTTACTCCCAACTCATTTTCCTATAAAATATGCAGATAATAAGTTTCATAATGATGATAAACTTGATATTTTTGTTTTAATGAAGTGCTGCCTTTTTAGTTACACAGTAATGTCATACCATAACAATAATAGGTAAACATAGCTTTATTACTGCACTAATAGATTAAACGTACCATAGACCGTTCTCTTCTGTTGAGGCCTGGCACGGGATGGTTTGCACCCGTGCTGATAAATTCCCTCAGCCTCCAGAAAGGGTGGTGGGGTGCAGCCTGCCCACCGGCGATGGTCCATTGCTCACACAGCCCTGCACTGTGCCCAGGAGCTGCGCGGGAAGGCGTTAGCTGTCACACGACAGCGCTGAGCTAGCAGCCATTTCTACAGAATTGTAGAAGATCCCGTTCAGAAGCTCAAGAACATCGTGGAGCACTGCTGAAGTCACTGGTGTAGGCACAGCCGCCGTCCTCCACGCAGTAGATGGTTGAAATTCATCTTCCCTGAAGCATGGTGCCTCTTCCGCTGGTTTTTGAAAGGCAGAGGGAAGTCTGGTTGGGAGAGCATGCACACAGCACGGTGCTCACATCTGAAAAACGTGCAGTCCTGCTTGTGACAGTGTGGAAGTGTAGGGTCGGCTGTGCAGCACTTCACAAACCAAGTCGTATTCCTGAGAAACCTAGGGAGAGGTCTGTCACTGCTCTCAACTGACATCTTCATATAACTCGTTTGTAGATCCACAGCTCTAGTAAACAGGACTATTCTGTCAGCCCTTTGCAAACTGAATTAAAAGGTCTGGCAGCTCTCTGCTTCCTCTTCTTTTACAGTTTCTTGCACATATACAAGTATTTAAAGCAGAGTTCTATATTTTTAATTTTTTTTTTTAAACTGGGGTTGTTGGAGCGGAGTATTTTATGTCTCTATTTGTTTTCTCGTGTGCTCTGCATTATTGCCCAGTTTAAGTCTCTAAGCTATTTGTCTCTTCAAACGGTATCGGGAAATGAAAGGGTGGAGAAGACTTTCCCGTGTCTCTGGATCAGCCGGCACAAGGGATCTTGCATTGGACAAAACAGGTTCTTCTCTGTTTCTTTCTCTTACAGTGCAAGGCTGAGTCAGACTTCTTATCTTTCCGGGCTGATACCTGGGCGCAGAGTCAAAGTAAGCTTTTTTGTCCTTCAGAGTTTCCTCAAATAAGAGGATGCTGACATCTTTATTAGACTCTGAGCAGTGCAGAGTGCTCTCTCTCTTGTTCAGAAGCTGCTGGTGGTGCAGAGATCAGCGTTGTCTTCTCCAGCCTTCCAGTGGCACACTCCACAAGCGGAATCGGCTTCATTTATGCTTCGCTTCCAAAAGGCTGTCAAGCCTAACGTTGCCTAATCTTCCGTGGAAAAGAAGTCGGATCATTTCCACCAACAGTGCCGTGTCTTTGCCATTCCCACAGTTGTACAGGTCGTGTCAGCTGGTGGTTGGTGGTGTTGCTTTGTCAGAAGCACGCTGAGACACTTGGACCCGCCTTTGATCCTCACAAGTTCTTTCCTCCAGTATCTTTGTTTATCTATTTGCGAGCTGGTGGTTTCTTTTTTTTTTTTAGCCGAGTTATTAACTCCAGCTTTGAACTCCTATTAATCATAATCTCAGAAACACTGTGCAACTGTCTGGCTGACTGATAGGTTGAAATTCAGTCTTTAATGTAGATGAAGCTTGACGTGCTAAAATGCTGAAAATTTAGATCAAGTCTGTAAAGTAGTACCTGAAATGGATGAAGAGCCAGAGGATGATCAGAAATAAAGACTAGTTGGAGGAAAAAATATACAGGAGGTACTGGGTTATCCTTTTGGTTTATGTTGGCATTAGCAGTAAACTTGATCTTCTTCATGAGGTTCTACATACAGCCCTTACTATAAGAATTTAAGTCAGTATTGCTGCCTTGGTGGTGTGACCTGCCCTGAACCCACACTGCAATGTTGTATTTCCACAGGTGAGAGGTTACTGTTTTCTCAGATATTTTGCTCAAGTAGAGGAAGTTGAATTGGAAAACTCGGTCATAAGAACAATATTAATTTCTTCAGACCTGGGCTTGTTTGCATGTGTGGAGGAGCTTAGGAAGCCTGAGAGGGGAAGTGCAGGCTTTCCTCCATGGCAGGAGTAATTACCTGAGGGAGGGGAGGGAGGGAGCAGAGAACACTAATGAGCTTTGGGGATAATGATTTGCTTTAGTCAGAAACAGAGTGCTCCTTCCTGACAAGCAAATACGTGTTGCAGGTACCCTGGCAGGGGATACAGTCATTTCAACGGCAATTTCTTTCCCCTAATATGGCATTTTCACAGAACAAGAAA
The DNA here is from genome assembly GCF_030463565.1 of Pelecanus crispus. NCBI lineage: Eukaryota > Metazoa > Chordata > Aves > Pelecaniformes > Pelecanidae > Pelecanus > Pelecanus crispus. Next base: position 1,055,010 of record NC_134676.1, on the reverse strand, counting down.
ACTCATCTTAAGGGTTTTAGAAGTACTACGCGTCTTTTGGATTTGTATGTGGCAGGCCTGAAGTATTTTTAAGCTATATACTCTTTGAGGCGGGGAAAATTGGGGAAGTCTTTGGAAGTTTCTGCAAGATGAACTCCTCTTCCTCTCAGATTAATTAGCTGGTAATGTTGGCCGTGTCCGAGTCCTGACATGCCAGTACCTCCAGCGGCAGGTATGGTATGGTATTAGGAAGGGCTTTGAGTCATTTCTACCGTATGTGCCTGCGACGCGTCTCGCCTAGAGCGGGTTCTTCGGCTAGCCGCGACGAGGAAGGGTGTCAGCGTGATGCCCCAGACCGACATTTGCTGTCGGAGGCCTCTCAGGTTGGTTTTTTCCTTATATGATCGTACTTGTTAAAAGGCCGTTCTCATCTTTACTCCACATATGTAATAGTGCAGAAGGAATTACTTTGAAAACTGGACAGTTGTTCAGAAATTCAGTTCTTTGAACAAGAAAGAGCAAAATTCCTAGTACGCGCTCAGACTTACTTTTTTTTCTTTTTGACGTGTGTCCTGTTACGACTTTCAGACACCATAGTAAAATGCATACAGTTATTTCTTTGTCTTCCAACGGCACAGAAAATATTTTTGGCCTTCCAGAACAGGTGAAGACTTGATAAGGCGTAGTCTGGTCTTGTGAAAGGTGGCTGTAGGACGTAAGTGGTGGTGTGAACCAGCAACGCTTAGGTAATTTCAAGCGACTGTTCGAGTTGCTGGTGCTGCAGCACGCCGTACCTGCCGAGTGAAGCCTGGGCGGCTGCCCCGGCATGAGTCCCGGAACGAGCACGGCTTCCTTCCCCCGGCTCGCTGCCTGGGGATGCGGGGAGGGACGGCTGGGAGCTGCTGCAGCTTTCTGCTGGCCAGCCGTGTGACAGCGTTTCCAGAAACCGCTCCTGATGAGTCCTCTCCTCCCCTTCAGCCTAAGGTGTGATACCTTTTCAACCACCATGTTTTGTTACCATATACCAAAACTCTGTGCCGTGAGTTATCCAGAGTAATGAAAGAAATTGCGCATAGCTAAAGCAACAATATTTTCTATTTCAAAATAAGTTACAAAATTAATTATTTCTTCATTTACACTGTTAACGCATGCAGAGTTTTTGCTGTATAAACTGTGCACGTTGTGATTTACTGTGTTTAAGAAAATAATAATTGTGATAATGCCTTTTTGAGAGGGTGGAATTCTCTAGAAATCCATGCGGTGACCTTGCCTGACATCCTGCATTAATCTCTGTTGACCTTACAAATAGTTCATGAGATATTTAATTATAAAATGCCACCCAAAGAATTTCTCATTACAGATGCACCACATCGCACTTAAACGGCAGCTAATGCTGTGTTTATAAAGTTAATGGGCTGATAAATCCGAATGACTGTTCTGTCCTGAATATGAAAATACTTGATTCTGTTGTTAATGCAGTGTATTTTTCTAAGCATCTGCCATCAATATAGTTATTAATGATAAGCGTTTTGCCCTTTAACTCAGTCAGTGTCATATGCGACAGCATGTTCACAGCGTTGAGTTATTTATATCGTGTTTGCGGGCTACGTGTACGTATCTCCTTCCAAAGCGAATTTTAGGGTTTCCACATCACATAATCAGTGGCAGTCACCCCAGTTTTCTGATTTCTGGATTAAATAAGCTAGACAGCAGTTGGGTTCCTAACACAGACTCATGAAACCATTTTTCATTTTTTAATTACCATGTCCCAAATTCATAGCAGCTGACCTTCTTGCCTGTTGGGCAGGAGGGGAAGCAAGTGAAATTTCTGGACAGAAATAGAAGTGTATGTGTCTGCGTAATCGTGTAGGGTTGTACTGCCTGGTGTTAAGGCACATTTTCTGTTACTGAGCCGTGTTTGTAAAATGTTACACCTTTGACCAGTTACCTTTAGACTGTTCAGCCACGTCTCTGGAAGCCCTCAGCCAAAACAATTAAGTCATTAGGTTAGGATGAAGAAATAATTATTTTTCAAGGGAAACACAATTTCAGTAACATTGGAAAGCTCCCACATGCGGGTTTGAAGCAGGGATTTGCCGTTAAGGAGGTAGCTTTTGCGTTAGGTGTGCGTCCACCGTGTCCCTTGCCCAGGGAAATCTGTCAAACCCAAGGACGAGGGCAGCGCTGGCAAACCTGGTGTGGGAGAGCAGGGCGGTGGGAGAGGATAAGCGGCGTGCGGTGAGGGTCGCGGGTCAGGTCTCTAGTTCTGGTATGGGGCTGTTGCCTTACGAAGGGGATGAGATATTGCACGTTTGGTTATTTTTCCTCAATTTTGGATTCTTGCCTTTTTGTGGTGTTTACTGCCTGATATTCAGGCTTCTCCACTCAGTAGTACCTTCTAAAAGTCTCATCACTGCAGCCTATGAATGCCTTTTCTAAGCAATATATTTATTTTCACAGTATTTCTATTGCTGCTGGAGTTGTGTCTGTGTATGTTGGAGAGAGGTTTACCTTTCAAGATGCACTGTGGCTTTGCAATCCATTTTTACACATGCAGGCGCACAAAAAGTAAGCAAGCACAAAATTACTTGGACTGTGAAGTCGGATATTTCACACGTTTTGTTAAATTGGGGTTTCCAGCGTTAGAGGTTTTTGTATAGTATCCCAAATGTATTTAATCTGAAAATAGAATTTAACATGGGGTAAACTTGAGACTCCTGGTGAACACACGATTCTTTTTTTACTCCACCAACTACCTTGTAACCTTTTCTAATGGCTTTTGAGCCATTAGTTCCGTATTGTGAAAATATTTAAATCGCCACTGCAGGCAACCCCTGGGAAGAGGAGGTTGCTCCCCACTAATTGTATGCACCTACTGCAGAGCTGATAGGCTGAGCCAGCAGCAGCAATTAATACAGACGAGCGAGCGCTCAGGATCATGGCTTACAGAAGCAATAAATCAGTTGAGCACCTGAACAGCAGCCTTTCAGAGCAAATTAGGCAAACTGGCTCAGTAACTTAATTTAAACAAAACCAAAAACATGACAGTGTGATTACAGCAAATAACAGATCTTATTGTTCTCAATGAGCCCGCTAGCAGAGCATGCCATTTTGTTGGCTGTGTTTTTATATCAGTTATGCAGAAAACTACTCGGATTTGCATGGATCGTGTGGTTCGTGACGCTGTTCTCCTCATTGGGATCTGTACGTTTCAGTCAGCATGCTGTGAAATTCAGCATACTAGTAAGTCTAAAGTGTGCTTTTTTTCTGGAGTTTGGTGTGATTAGATCAGTGTCTCAAGCAGAATTTTGTCCCTGAAGGAAACCAAAACAAAAAAAAGGGGTGGTTTATGAAAATCTGTATCTTAGCCTTAGAGATAGTATTTAGAAAAAATAGTCTGTATGGCAGAAAACTGCCAATCTTTGTGTATTATGCCCGAATTCAAATCTGGTTTTTGGCTTTAGCAACAAAATCAAATCTTAAAAATTAAATTCACCTTTTTCTCCAAATCCTATAGAAGGTGAGTGATTTGAATTATGTATTTTTAATCGGACATTTCCTTCTTGCATATTTAACATCCTGGCTGTTGTAATGGGTTGTATCTCAGTGAACTAAAATCTCTCTTCTTTGTGTTTGGACTGTGAGGAAGGCTCAGCACCAAGCAAGTCCCCATCGCTTACGTTTTCCACTGGTTCGTACCCCTCTGTAAGTGAAGGCTCAGCTTTGTGACTGATACCCCATTTGGGGGTAATAAAAATCCAAAATGCTGTATTTTTTCCTCCAATTTCAGCTTTTCAGCGTCCTGCAGGCTGCTGGGACGAGTTGCCGGGGAGGGGTCAGACCTGCCGAGAAGGGTCTTGGTGACGGCCGGCCGTAACCACGTTTGTGTCCATGGACCTTTATCTGATTTCTGGTTCCAAATGCTCGAGCGCAGGCTCTTGTATGAAATACCGGGCAAAACGCAGACGCCTCCACAAGAGAACACGCTTTTGTCGCACGTGAAAGAAACCAAAAGAGCCTGTTTTGCCCAGGCTGCTTGTGGGGTGGCAGCACGGCGGACCCAGTGTGCTGGTGCACGCGAGCAGACAGAGCAAAGCGTCGTTAGCCGGGGCGGGGAGGGGCTGAACCCAGCGAGGGGGCTTGGGAAGGCGCCCGAGGGAGAGCTGAGCCTGCGCGGGCCGTGGAGCCGCTCTGCCCACGCGCGCAATGGTCGGCACCGGGGTGCCGCGGAGAGGGGGCACGGGCTTGTTGTTTGAAGAACTCCGCGGCTCGACATTCAAAGAATCATCGAGTCGTTGAGGTTGGAAAAGCCCTTTAAGATCATCCAGTCCAACCAGTAACCTACACTGCCAAGTCCACACTAAACCAATCAAGGGTAGACCAGACTGAACCATGTCCCCAAGTGCCACCTCTGCCCGTTTTTTGAACACTTCCAGTTAAAGCTCAGCCTTCAGCACCGCTCCTCTGCGCATCCCACCTGTCATAGAATCATAGAATCATCGAATCGTTTACGTTGGAAAAGCCCTTTAAGATCACCCAGTCCAACCATTAACCTACACTACCAAGCCCACCTAAACCAATCAAGGGCAGACCAGACTGAACCATGTCCCCAAGTGCCACCTCTGCCCGTTTTTTGAACGCTTCCAGGGACGGTGACTCCCCCACCTCTCAGGGCAGCCTGTTCCAATGCTTGACCACTCTTTCCGTAAAGAAATTTTTCCTAATTTCCAACCTAAACCTCCCCTGGCGCAGCTTGAGCCCTGTCGAGACTGTCGCAGGCTGCAGTCTCATGGTAACGCCCCAGCTCGCCCCGTTAAGCGTGCGGAGGGGGCCCGTCCCCGGGGCGAGCCGCTGCGGCGCAGCGCGCGGGGGAGCTGCCCGCGTGCCCCGCGGTACCCGGAGCACGAGGCGCGTGCCTGCTCGCTGCCTTGGTGCCAGGCCCTGGCTGCCCTGCGGACCCCGTGCCGAACTCCGAGGGTCGCCCCCATCTCTCGTGCTCTTCCCTCGGCGGGACTCGGGTCCGCTTTGCCAGCAGCTGAGCGTTTACCGGAGCAGCTGGTCTTGGGGGAAGCTGGCTTAAGATAAAAGGTTCAGTGTAGTACAAAGTACCCTGAAAAACCTGCTCTACAAATGTGTCAGATATGAGTGGGGGTTTTAAAACTTAAAGGGACAATATTATTCCCATTTTACAGATAAGTTTTTCTTGTAGAAGTATGCGAGGGTAGCTCAGATACCTATTTGAACAGAGAGTATCGCAGGAGATACACACATTAGTTATTTCCTAAGAAAACCAAACATGTATGATTTTGCTGTTGGTCTGAACATGCCATCCTCTGGTACCCTTTGAAAACACTGCTGCTGCCAGTAGTTTAGTTTTAGTTTTCTGCAGTTCTTGTGAAAATGGGTGGCTGTACAGGTGCAGGGATCATGTTGATGTCCGATGGGAAGGTACGGAGAGCACAGCCCTGGTGGCTTTTGGCGATCCGGACGTATGGTGTTGTATGGAGAGAGGCAGTTAAAGTGGGATTCTCTCTTTTTGGTCCAGACACAAGAGCTGCCTTCTGACATCCCAGAACCCCTTCCCCGCTCCAGTCACGTCTCACTTCAGCCCCTTACTCTCCGAAACGTGCCTTGCACGACCAAGTGCCTCGTGTTGCCTGGGGGACCCGAGGGATCAGCGCTTTGGGGTTGGGTCCAGCTCCACGACAGTGCCGTTCCCATCGAGGGATCAGCGCTTTGGGGTTGGGTCCAGCTCCACGACAGTGCCGTTCCCATCGAGGGATCAGCGCTTTGGGGTTGGGTCCAGCTCCACAACAGTGCCGTTCCCATCGAGGGATCAGCCCTTTGGGGTTGGGTCCAGCTCCACGACAGTGCCGTTCCCATCGAGGGATCAGCGCTTTGGGGTTGGGTCCAGCTCCACGACAGTGCCGTTCCCATCGCTCTTCACGCCCCTCCTTGAGACGGGGTGAGATGTGTGAGAGCGTAGCATTGCTGAAAAGCTCGCAGCATTTGTGAGGTGTATGATTCCTGATTTAAGCTCTTACGACTTCAGGCTTACAGCCGTGTGTTTTAATGTCCCAAGGGAAATGTACGTACAGGAAGCAGCTGTAGTTCAAGAGGCGAATACCTGCCCGAGTAAATGTAATATCAGGCTAGCGGGATGTACCGTGAGTAATTTGAATGGTTTTTATTTCCACGTGTTTGCAAGCGTATATGCATTTGGACTCCTTAGAAACAGCATTTATGTGAAGATGGCAGTCCAGCAGCCAGCGTTCCTCGGTGCCGAGCGGATCTGCCGCGGTTGCTCGGTGTGCCACCCCAAGGCAGGAGCGGACGGTGCCCGCGCCATCAGCTGGGCTCTCGCCTCCCCATCTCCCGAAGGGCTTGTCTTTGTCCTTGCCTATGAGCATCTGAATATTTAAAAGCAGTTTCTGTAATAACAATTTTTGCATTTAGGTGGGAAATTCAGAAAAATATATATTCTTTTTTTTGTTTATACAGCTGTTTTGCTTGGGTTTTATTAAGAAGTTTATTGTCAGAGAAACAGAACTGATGCTGCCAGTCCTGTGCATATCTAAAGGAAGGTATAGCTTCAGCTCCAGGGACAGGTAACAAAGGGAACCGAAAGCAGGGATGCTGACCTGTTTGCTGTGCTAGATAATTTTTATATTTTGCAGCTGTGGTTCATAATTGCAATAAATGCTTTCTGGCCACAGAGCGTTGTGATCGGACATGTTATCCGAGATTTGTTCTTTCCTTCCTGAAGTGGGTGGTGAAAGGTTCTCTCTATTGGAATCTGATTACAATTTCCATTTTGCACAAATAGCCAACCAGTTGGGAGGCTGATGAAATGTGCTCGGTGCCACGGATGGCACGACCAGCAATAACAGTCTTTAGTAAGACAGATCGTGCGCAAAGTCTAGATCATCGTTCCATGCTGGTCACGTGTTCTAGCTGGGATAGCTGTGCTAAAGGGAAAAGAGGGATTCTTTGCCTGAAAAAAGTCTCAAAAAATTGTAGGTTTATTTTGCTATGTTTTCAATGGCTGATGCCTGCTCTTAAATTAATGTTACATGCAGAGATGGTGTTTGACACAGAAGGTAAGTTGTGTTTAAATGTTACAGGAGGCTTAACCAACCAGCAAACAGTAGCGTGTTTGAGGATTCAAGTACATTATCTACGTGCAACGTTACCAACTTAAAATACGTAGTCTTCATATGTCAAATGGGAAAACCAAAGCTACATATGTTTTTGCTGTTCAGTGTCTGTATCTAAGAAAATAGCGTCCAAACATTGTCAATCAATAGCTTGCATCTTAAAAAGAACAGTTCAGAATAACTTTTTTATGAACTGCTGCTTCATAAGCTGTGGCAAGTCAATAAGTCAGCCTGTGCTTGCCTTTGTAATGAGTGAAATGAAGAGAAACTTAGAAACTAATTTAATTCATCGTACAAATTAACATTATTCCTTCATTAGGATTGCAGATGCTAGGCCAAGCATCCTTATCTTAAAAGAATAAGAGAGGAATCAGAGTTTTACTGTCTTGCAGATATGTGTGATAAGAATAACCGCAAACCCAGGAGAACACCTGTGAGACATTAGACTTACTCATTTTAGGAGGGAGAAATGTGGGAAAAAACCAAAAATAATCAGCATAATACTGCTTTTGAGGCAACTAGCAGGGATTTGGATTTACAGTGGATGGGTTAATTAATGCTTAGTATTGTAATTATGGGAAATTATTTCTCTTAACTGTTTTGGAGTTTCTCTTGACCTGTTTTTTTTAATTACTAGTCTTTGCCGGGAGCTCTTGCATTCATTGGGAAGAAGGTGGGATTTGCCAAGTAAGAAACATGTGAAAATAGTAGTTGTCTTTTTGTTGCCCTTGTTCTTCAGAGAAGTACCAGCTGCGTGTCGAAACAGCAACCAAGCAGGAGGGCTCTGATGTCAAGCTGCGCTCCAGCTGCCGGAGCCGTGCGAGCATTAGGAGCGCGGTCACTTTGGGGTGCTGCCGGGGCTCCCCGCTCACTCTCTGGCTCGTCCCCAGGCTCGCTGTGCTACGCCAGCACCAAGCACCTGGGGCTGGCCTGGGGAGCTCAGTGCTTGAAGATGGAAGCAGGGTTAAGCGTTTGTAAAATTACAAGGAGTAGTGAGAACTGCAGTAAATATAGGGCGTGTTGAAGGGTGTAACCCTTGATGCAGCCCAGCCTGCTGACAGTCAGGGAGTGGGAGCCGGCGGGGTTTGGGGCAGTTCCCCTATCTACTTGTCTATAGCAGGAGCTTTTTTAATAGCTACTATGTCGGTGACTCACAGTGGGAAGATTGGATGAGCAGTCTTTCATCTAATCCAAAATGGCACATCCTGTCTTCACATGTATATGAGTGCATATGTGTGACCATAAATTTTGAAGTATTTTATCTGACATATACTGTATCAGTGTTATTTTCCAACTTTTCATCATATATGTGCTCTTTCCATATAGGTAACAGAGTTGCGTCACTGTGCAGCTGGCTGTACTTAGCACTTAGTGTTTTAAAAAAAAAAAAAATCTTATTTAAATATATACATCCCTTGTTAACTTTGCATTTCTTTAATTTTATGTTTTATAAGCATTTGCATTCATCTGTGTGGAATATAGCATAGGAGCACATAGTCAACTCAAACATGTATGACTTGAGTATCATGTTGGGGATCGTCTCTGAGGTGATGGTATGCAGCTGGTTGGAATAAATAGCTATGGAGAACAGCAGTAAAAATTATGGAGTCTCAGAACAGGCCAGGTAGGAAGGGACCTCAATAGGTCATCCGGGCCAACCTTTTGTGGGAAAGGGAGCCTAGATGAGACTATCTAGCACCCTGTGCAATCACATCTTGAAAACCTCCAGCGATGGGGACTCTACCGTGTCCCTGAGGAGGTTGTTCCAGGAAATGGTTGTTCTCATCATTAAAAAAAACCCAGCCTCTTTCTTATGTCAACATCAAACCTTTCACGGTGCACCTTGTACCTGTTGCCCCTTGTCTTCTCCGTGTGGCTCATTGTGAAGAGAGAGACTGCGTCCCCTTTGTAGCCACCCTTTACTGGAACGCTGTGGTGAGGTCCCCCTGAGCCGTCTCTTCTCCAGGGAGAAGAGACCCAATTCCTTCAGCCAGTCCTTCAGCTAGTCCTTGTGACCCCTGCAGCGTCAAGACGATGGCACGCTGTCTAGGAGTACAATTTCAAACTAACACAGCTAGCTGCTGCCAGGGAAGCGATCCATCAGCGCCAGCACCGGGCTGACACCGTAGTAAGCTGGTTCAGAGATCTGCGTGTTGGAAAACTAACCGCTGCTTGTGTGGGTATCTTTCTGTTGCTGTAGTTACCAGTTTAGCATAAAAGGTGTTACTGCCAGCGTCTTTGTTTCAAGCTATGGCTTGAACGGTTGTAATTCAAAACGTGTAGCAATAGCCAAAAAGAAAAGGAGCTGGTTTTACCCTGTGTCCTGGCCTTTGGAGAGCTTTGATTTCATCTCCAAAGCTACTCAAGTACACGCAAACATAACCCCTTGCTCCAGTAATGCCCGGTCACTCAGGTTTTACTTTCTCCAAAGATAAATCTGGTTGAATCAATTACCGGGTTGCCCTGCAAAGAGCCTGATGACGATGACATCAGCTGCAACATAGACCCAGCTATAGGCGTGCTACCGAAATTGAGGGGACAGGCACCTTTGGGGTGACAGCCTGGGGAGAAAGGAGCAACTGCAGATAGCTGGGCTGCCACGTGTTGCTCACGTGGCTTTGCGGTGGTTGGGAAGAGGATACACGTCATCGTTGGTATGGGTATGTTTATGTATCAGACACGGGTGCTATGGAGAAGGTAAAGTTGCGATACCTGACTCCTACAAGTTGTCGCGTTGACTTATTTTGTTGATATTGTGCATCTTCCACTGTTAACGTAGGTCATGGGTTGTCCGTACTGCTTTAAGAAAATTCATTACAATTATGTGTAACAGGAGAAAACTTCTAAGATTAACATATAGTTTGATCTGGACTGTGATGGAAAAAACCAGCTACTTCCTATGAAATGATGATCATTTTTATGGAAATAGCTTTATTTAGAAAACATTATATAATTTAAATTAAAATAAATAGCGTGGTTTAATGGAATTATGCAATTAACAGGAATGAAAATACAAAGTTTAATGCACAGTTATGACCCAAGTCATATTGGCTTTCTCCTTCCTGCTAGATTATAAACAAATTTTGGATTAAAATAATGATAGTTTACTCTTTCTATAGCACTGTAATACAATTTCATAGTTAGAGGAAGAATGCATTTAAGCCAGCATAGTTGGGTTCTCTCCATAAATTGAAACAAGTCTGATCTAAAACTCATTTACTGTCTTGGAACAGAATTGATCTTGCTTTCACATTTGATTCCCCCACTGCAGATTTTGAGAGGTATTAAAATGGCATTGTTAGGTCGGTTTAACTAGGCCAGAGTTAGACTGAAAAGACTGGGAAACCAGCTATTATAAACATTTTCTTCGTTTTTCCTTTGTCTCCCTTTCTAATGAATTATGCAAAATCTTACAGAATTTTAAAACAACTTAGGGGCAGCATTCATCTGGCCCCACTTAGGAATAGTCTTTGCTGTCTGTTCACTTCATGTAAAAAGCAATATATATTATGCTGTTTAATAGAAATGCTGGGGATTTACTGCGTCTAGGATTGGTTGTTCTGACTTGTTAAACCTCTGTTAAATTTTCTGAATTTACATGGATGATTAACACAGAGGAAGTGCTCCCCTTAAGATTAAATAACATTTCTGATGGTTTTAAGTCGTCAAAGTGAATGGGAAGACTTCCTTTCCCATCAGATACGAGGCAAAAACCCTGTGTTTTCTCTTGTGGTGTTAAAAAATGAAATCTTATCTGTCCAGTAAAGCACCGAGTTATATATGTGCTGCAGAAACACATTCGATTAGGAAGCATTTAATTTTCAAAGCCCTGAGAGGTTGTTATAAATTTCAGGCCAACCTTGGCTTCCTCGGGGGGCTGGGGCCGGCGGCAGGGGTGGGCGAGCAGGGCGTCCCGCGGCCGCGCGCTGCGTGCTCGTCCCCGCTGCGCCCCGGCTCCCGTCTCCGGGCGTGTACAAGCATTGGCCTCTTCCGTACAAATGAGAAGGAGGACCTACAGCAAGTCATAGGTGTCGTTTGAAACGTACGTTTTTGTTAATCCCAACTTCTGCTCTTTTTTCAGCTAATGGGAGCCTCAAGTAACAATTTAAATTTACTGGCAAAATGCACAGGGACTACCTTTCTCCAGATATTTTCCAAAACCGTATTAGTACTTGAGTATTCGTGGTCGGAGGGGCTTGCCCCAGTCCTCAGAAGAGCGAAGCCAAAAGCGGAGGGCTGCGTGCGGAGCAGCGCGTGGGAATCCTTTCCCTCCCGTTGCAGCGGCCGGGAGCTGCGGATCGATCGCCTGCGCGGCGAGCGTCCTTTTGTTCTCGCCCGCCGGCAGGTAGGGGCAGCCTGCGCCGCCCCTGGAAAAATCTTACTGCTTCGGGAATGTTGGGAATTCATTCTGAATTGTTGCACGGCGCGTGCGACGGCGCGAAGTGACCAACCGGCCACGCGGTCCAAGAGTCCGAGCACCGGCCGCAGGCAGCAGTCGCGCAGCGAGAGCCAGGCTTTCCGGAGCGACGCCGCTGCCTTTCCTGCCCGGGCATCCCCTCGGCTGGGAACGCGGCGCGCGGCCACCGCTGCCCCGGCGCTGCAGCTCGCCTGCCGCGGGGATTCGCCGGGACCTCAGCGGTGTCCCTCGCTCTGATCTACAGGAACTGGGAATTCTTTTTTTCCAGCCTCTTTGCTTCTCTCCCTTTATGCAGGAGCAACTCAAATTTTATTCTAAATTTTTTTTTTTTACTTTGAATAAAATGCAGTCTCGTTGCTGTCATACGCAATGATGACTTAGCTTCTTAATATACTCTAATACTGTACTTTTGAAAAGAAATAAAAAACCTACTTATGCCAATTCTGAAATGACCTTCGAAGTTGCAGGCGTTGCACCTCTTGCAAGATTGGTACTTAAATGACTTGAAGAGGTCATCGGCGAAAAGGAAGCCTCTCCTGGCATAAGTTCTGTTGAAAAAATGTAAGTGTCAGAATTACATTAAAGGCCAAAAAAATGCTGAAAATGAATTCTCTAAAAATTAAGAAATTTGACACTGAGTGTGATTGGAAAAAAAAATCTTTTCATCACTACCTCTTTAGAAAAAATTCTTCAAATAATATGACTAGTTAATTTTTAATTTAGGCCTAAAAATATCCTCTGGTTTTATACCTGTCTGAAAGATGAGAGAAGATACGTAGTAAAAATTCACTGCACTAGAAGTAGGAAGGGATTAAGGGACACGGATTTTTAACCCAGCTATTCAAGTTTATATTTCTGTCTTTCTGTGGACATTTCACACAGGTATACGTCAGATCACCCAGAAAGGGTCACAGTTTGGTTTAATTTCTTGTAGAAAACAAGGACACGGGGAGAGAGGGCAGATGGAAACAAATTAGAGCTATGATTCTTCACTTTTTTTTTTTTTTTAACATAAAATCAGAAAACAATGCAAAGCAAGTTAAATCATGTTCTTGGAGTCCATCATTTTTATTTAGTTGGAACTTGATCTCGTGGCAAATTATGAGATTGGGAATCAGAGTTATCAGAGTCTCGTTCATGCCTGTGCTATTGATTTTCCTGGGCAAATTATTTAATTTTTTCAAATCTATCGGCAAAATGGGGATAACAATGCTGACTGATGTCATATGGTAAAAGCTCTTGAGATTCAGCAAGGAAAGACATTTTAGAAATCCAGGCGGGTATATGCATTGAAAATAACTGATGCGCTTTAGTATTCATGTCCCATTTTCATTAATAAAAATTGCGTAAGGATCAAAGACTCAAGCCTTTACTTGAACACTAAAATAAACGCATGGAAGAAGGCAGGTGTGCAACACGGCCGCTGTTCGCTGGATGTGCCTTTTGGGGGGTATCTGCTCCTGCCGCACGCAGTGCTTGCTGTGAGCATGTATAGAAACGGTTTCAGAGAACTGGCAGATTTGCTATCTCTATCCTAAACGTTGACAGCACTTCAACGCTTGTGTCCAAAATTTTATCCCTCTCTACCGGTTGAGAAAAATCCAGTCTGGTTTTGCTACTCCTGATAACTCCCTTGCACGGACGAGGTGAAAAGTTATATTCTAATACAAATGTATATAGGACCGTCATCTCCTGAGCTACGTTTCTGCTAAGTTACTGCACGAAGTAATTCTGCCTAGTGAGTTGCACCCCAGTTTTTAATGAAAGGAGCTTTTGTCGGTTTGTTTCTTAATGACTTTTTGCCTAGCAAGAGGTATGTGTAAATCATCAAAACCTAGTTGATACCAAGGCAGATCTTTTATTTTTTGTTTGAGGAGTATGATGCTGTCTGGATTTCCAGCAATACAGACAACACCCGCTGCGTATAGTAATTTTGGTGTGCGTTGAACGGACGAGCCCCTCCGAAAGCAGGAGGAGCACGCCGAAGGGCAGTCCCAAGCTGCCTTCTGCTTTGGTAGGAGCTTTCCTGTCACGGTACCGCGTTGGCCCAACCTTCTGCTAGAACGGCGTTCGGCAGAGATCCTCTTGCCCGGGTGGTGGTAGCGCGAGCGCGTGGGCTGGCTGCAAGATGCCGAATCGGCGCCAGGCGCGAGCAGGGAGGTGCCCTGGGCTGCACGGGCCAGGCTGCGCGTCCCGGGCACGCACGGTAGCCTGGCTGCTCCGCTCCTGCTCCGCGTAATGGACCCGAAGGCTGAGAGCAAGGGATCTCCACAGCCCCGATCAGCAGGGCTTTTCCGGGGCTAATTACCTCTTTACTGCGCTGACTCTAATGTGACATGTTTATTGCCTTAACTAACAACTCATTAGCTTAGTTGATGTTTTTGTCAATATTAATTCGTTCATTTAAGCCAAGTCAAAGCTTAAACAAAGATGTCCAGGCTGAGAAACGGGCGGCAGAATGACTTTTGTTCAGTTCATCTTTCCCTTAGCTGGGCTTACACAAGGTAGGTGTCAGCAGGAGCAACGCCAGGAGGATTCCTGTGAAGAAGGCAGGCATCTTTCATTGTAGTAACGTTTGAGTAGTCGCGTTTTTTAATAAAGTTCATATATTTGAGACATAAAATTCGCACAAACTAGAGCTTCGTGGCCTGCTGCGCACTTCGAGAAGAAACTTTTGGTTCTTTTGTTACCCTCGTGTAAGGCATTAGAGCGGATGGACTAGAAAAGCGTGTCTGTTGTTGGCTTTTCTGAGTGCTTAAAATCACAGGCAGTTTATTTAATAAACAAAACAAGTGACTCATGGAGGGCAGTTCTGAAAACTAAAGAAAAACCTGTTAAAATCAATAGGTTATCACCATACCAAGCTAAATGAACATTATTAAGAGATAACAAATAATTACGTAGAGATAATGATAAATTGTCTTTATCTGGAAGCGTTGCTTGTTTTAGCCCTCCTACACGTTTTTATATATGTAATTATTTTTGTATAAAATAGTCTGTTCAAAGAAACTATTAATCATGTTTCCTCAATGTGCAGAACCTGGATCAGAACTCAGGTATGTTGAGGTTGTTTGGGACATCATTTCGCTCTCTCCCGGCCACCCCCTTAAGCTGTGTCTCTCTCTAAAAGAAAAAAGAAGAGGCGTTGCGGGGAGGAGGGAGGGCGCGTTGGCGAGGCTGGACACCAGCGCTGTGAGGTTGTCGCAGAAAAACGCCTGCGTTCGGCGTGCGGCCCCGGGGAGGGAGGCGATGCTGCGGGTGTTACCGGCGCGGCGGGGACCGTTCGGGGCAGAGCCCCCAGCCCTGTCCTTCGCTGCCTGCCGTCCTCTGCAGCGATGGCAGGAGCGGCTTGAATATCCTGCTCTCCGATTTGGGAAATCCATTTGCCTCGTAATTCTGGATTCTGCTGCCGTGTTCAGTAAGGAGGGGGATCGTTGCCGGCTCCTGCTTGTTTTCAAGAGGCGACCGGAGGGGCCAGAGCTGGTGGCAGCGTCTCTCTAACATCAATGTCTGAATGGCCAGGACGCTCAAATGTAACCGGAATGACCCAAAACTCAGTTCCTTCCCCTACGAGAGAGAAATGTTTGAGCTTGCATCTCTAACTGACCGTAACCACCAAACGCTGAGTCCTTCAAAGGTGGAGACGTGTCCAGCACTTGTTTGAACTGATATTTTCCCCGGTTTAATCTTTTAAGCTTGTTTTGCTTAGACATCCTTTCAAAACAATGTACCTTTTTTTCTGAAAAATTTACTACCTATATCAATATTATTACAGATGTTCAGGGTTTTCTTACCAAGTGTCTATTGAAGGGAGGATTTTTTTATATCATTTCCATTTTGATTTATTTTATCACTTCTGTTTTGATTCATTCTGACCCGGTTTTTGCACAGTTTTCAGGCAGAAATATTTAGGCACGTAGACTTCTTACATTTTTTCTAAAAGTACATTTAGTCCTATTTCTTCTGTAGCAAAAACACTATGTTTAAGACTCACCAGTGGCAGTATTGGCATGGGCCTGTTTGGTTCAGGTCACGGTGCCGTGTAGGCTGATGCGTCCCAGTAACAAACTGGCCGTCGCTGCCATTGAGAATGCTTTACAGTTCTCGCAGGCAGCGACTGGGGGGTTGCAGCATTGCTAACGGGGTGCATGCTTCTAATCCATCCTGCGTTCCAAGACGGCCTCCCCGCCTCCTGCCGTCCGCTGAGCTACGAGCGGTGACGGGGAGCGCGGATGCGGCTCGGCGGCGGCAGCGCTGGCATCCCGGGCCTGCCGGAGTGGCATTGGCGCCCGCGTCTGGGCGCTCCCGTGGGTTGCCGTCCTGCATTGTGTGAAATCCGCGGCACAGGGAGTCTGCGGGCGCCGCGTACCCTGCAGTTAATTAACATAACCGATACCCACAGAACCGCCTCTTTCTCCTTTTCGCTGACTTTGGGAAGACCCTGCAGTTGGAAGCTTCTGCGCTTTCTTGGTGAGATAAAGCCTGAATCCTAGAATCGTAGAATCGTTTAGGTTGGAAAAGAGCTTTAAGATCATCCAGTCCAACCATTAACCTACACTGCCAAGGATGACTTACGAGCAGGTTTCCACGCTATGTGTTTCTCAGCAGCAAGTATTTGAAAACAAGGCAAAATGAATCCTGCAGCTCTCTCTTCACTGTCCCGTTCTCTCCCGCTCTGCACGGCAGGCAAGGCGCTGACGTTTCTGCTGCTGCAGCCGCCCAGCCCCAAGCTGCCCGCGCACAGCACCATCCGCAGAACCGCCATCGACCTCATCGGCCGCGGCTTTACCGTCTGGGAGCCCTACATGGACGTCTCCGCTGTGCTGATGGGCCTTCTGGAGCTCTGCGCCGACGCGGAGAAACAGCTTGCCAAGTAGGTATCTCATTTATTCATAGAATCAGAGAATCAGAGAATCGTTTAGGTTGGAAAAGACCTTTAAGATCATCCAGTCCAACCATTCACCTACACTGCCAAGTCCACACTAAACCAATCAAGGGCAGACCAGACTGAACCATGTCCCCAAGTGCCACCTCTGCCCGTTTTTTGAACCCCTCCAGGGATGGGGACTCCCCCACCTCTCTGGGCAGCCTGGTCCAATGCTTGACCACCCTTTCCGTAAAGAAATTTTTCCTAATTTCCAACCTAAACCTCCCCTGGCGCAGCTTAAGCCCATTTCCTCTCATCCTAAATACTTACATGCATCGTTTCCAGCCTGCGAACCTAGGTTTTGCAGCAGCTGGTTCAAATCCTGACGCCTGGGGTACTTGGCAAGAAGGTGGGACAAGAAATAACTCCTTTTTCAAGTTTTGTATCAGAACCAGTGCCATCTAAATTACAATTTCAAGTCTGCTTTAGTCTGGCCTGGTCTGCAGTCTCGGGCAGCTCCAGTGGGTGGTCTCGGAAAGGAGAGGGTTTAACCCCGGCGGGGGAGACCTGGTCACTTGTGCGCACTAGGCTTCTGGTCATATTGCTAGTACCTTGAGAAAAGAAGCGAGTTAAACATTTTTCATATCTAAAATATGTCTGTCTGTATTTAACGTAATATTTTTTTACCCTTTCTTAACTGTAAAAGCAGTATTTGCAGAAGGTGTTTTCCACCAGTGTGTCTGAATAGGTGAATGGTTTTACAAGCCATCCCGTCGGGATGTGAATTGTTTTGGAAAGTACATTTTGGAAAAGGATTTTTTTTTGGTTTTGTTTATCAACAGCATCTCTATTAATAGCATCAAGGTAACTTGTAGATTTAAGGATGGCTAAGAAATCATAAACTCAGTAGACCACAGCCTGTCTCTAGGCTCAGAGAACAACTGGTTAAAGTGTCCTAAATCAAGATTTATATGGTATGCTGTCCTATACCTCCGTCCTAACGTCTTTGAAATAAAATCTTCTTTCAATTAGGTATTTGTAATTGGGGGAGGCGCAAATTTCATAAGGAAGTCTGATGCTTCGACATAAAATGCACAGAAAAAATGTAGTACTGTGGGGAGGGGGCTTTGCAGGGTTTTTTGTGCATGGAACTCTAAGCGTGTATTTGTTCCGTTTCTTAAAAATGACTACAATTGCCCAACTTCTAGTTATGTATATGCAAGTATGTGTGCAAGTTGTTACAGTTGATAGTGCTGTGTACTATCAATCATGCCATCAAATAATTATGGCTAAATCCCATAATTATGGCTAAATCAAATAATTATGGCTAAATGTGTAAGTGAAGTCATTAAGAGCACTTGTGTAATAAAGGTAGTGTCTTACCTTTTTTTAATGCATTTCGTGTTAAGATAATGGGATTCTTGAATATTAGCGTTTGGGATTTATGTAATGTGTGCAACTTTGCAGGACACGAGTAGTATTTTTGTTGAGTATCCATGAATTTTATGATCTGAGGCCTAAATGTAATAAATTTCAACTGGGGCCCCGATTCTCACATGAACAGTCTTTACTCGCACCATTAATCTGATTAATGACAAGAGGTCTATTTGCACAGGAAAGGCGTTTGCAATATAGTCCTTATTTTTATTATTGTTTGTTGTAAAATTGATCATCTTGTCAGAGATTTAGCATAAATTTCAATCTGAACAATTTTTTCCGTATTTAGTTTTTATAAAAAAAGCAAACCACTTAAACATGCAAAAGGAGAGGCTCTGATTTCTATGTATAAATAAAGAAAAAATAAAAAGTCACTATAAGCAGCAGACAAGTTAGGCTGTTTATATGAAATAAAACAATGATACTATGCTTTATGTAATTGGATTTGAAAGCTATTTCAAGCTCCCTGCTTTTAATGGAAAACCTTGAAAAATATAAGTGGATATACATTAGTGTCGCCGAGACAAAACTTTCATTCGCAGATACACGGCTCTTGCATAGGAACAAATTAGTCCCCAGTTAGGACATGCAAAACATGTAGCTCCTGCTCTAGGTAGAGGATTGCCTTGAGCAAATACAAATTTCATATTTATTTGGTTGTCAGTGTGAATTCATACTGTAGTATTAAAGTTCTGCAGACATCCACTTGGATAATGACTGCTACTAGAAATATTTAAATTTGATAATAGTTTTCATCACATAAAATATAGAAGTCATTGATCTTTTTTCTAGTAAAACCTCTGCACGTTTTTGTTGTTAAGCAAGCGTACGTTCCTAAACGCATAGGCTGTTACTGCGTTCGCAGTTCTGCCATTTGAACCTGCGCTGAGGGGCTGGTTCCATGCAGAACGTCACCAACACCTGCCTGCAGCGCCGTGGGTGCCACATCATTTCTTTCAGTAGAGCTTTCCGATTTCCAGTCTGCACCAACTGCAATTTTAGTGCCTTCTAAGTCTGGCATCCCAAGCACTGTGTGAATAGCCCCTCTGGTTTTTTAACGTATTTCATGCTTAATTTTTTATTTATGTAGTGTTTTCTACATCCTATTTTAATTAGTGGTGTTCCTTAAGTCTGAATTTGTAAACCATTCAGTAATTGATAAACCATTCATTAATGGGGAAACAGTTGCATTCCTAAAGGAAGGCAGCTGACTGGTCTGTGATTTTTTTTCTTTGCAAGGTTTTTGCTTGGGGTGGGGGGGAAATCTAGTGTCGGAAATTGCCGAGGTCATCATAATTGATTGTTTAGGTCTTAATTTTACTGTCTTTCTTTTCATGAGACGCAGAGGTTCATTTCTCATCAGGTGTTATTTTACCCGACGGCACTGCTAATGTCTGTCAAGCTTTCTGGGTGTATCCTGAGGCGTGTGGGAGAGGAGAGTTTTACATGAGAGGAGGAGGAAATGTCTGCAGTACTTTAAAGCTATTTTAAAACGGCGGTGGGCCGGGGACGTTCATCTGCGTGTGAAACGCTGCGCTTAGCGGAAGGAGGGGCTTTGCTTAGCTTACAGATGTTCTTCTTTACAGCATCGCCGTAATAATAGCACTTTAGATATGTAAAAAAAGAAAAATCCTTTAACAAGTAGCCAGTTTTCCATTTTATTCCAAGGCTGCTGTTTGCTAAATCGCAGTAATCGCTGCTCTTTTATGTTGCAACATATGAAACTGCAGAATATCCTTATGATTACGAATATCTTAATTCTGAGCATCATTGTCAAGTGTTTAAACTACGTATTTATATTTTCAGTTACATTTCTATTTTAGTCAAGAATTTTTTTTTTTTTTGCTTTTAGCGATAACATTGATCGCCATGAGCACTTTTACGTGCCCGTAGCACTTAACCTTAGAACTCAGTTTCAAATCTTACAGGTCTGAAAACTGCTCTATTATGAATGAATCTTACATTACAAACGTGTTTACAAATGGCTGTTTGTAACCACGCACATTTTAAACGCTAGATGCAATTTAAATTGCATCCTGGCCGGGGTTGTCTCAGTACCGCGCGTGCATTTTGTCATCCATCGGTGGAGGCGTTCAGGTTTCCGACTTGCTTTTCCGTGATACTGAGGCAGATAGGACCAATTTTGTATAGCAGTTTTAATTTCCTCAAGGTTCAACGAACGCGTGATTGCCGTGTGGTGGGGGGTTGTTTCTGGAGAAATACGTCCAAACTGGACGAACACTGTTATTTGTCTGAACTCCAGTTAGTTCTCGTAGCGTGACAAAAGAAGCCGGGTCGTTTTGCCTTCCCAGAGAGCCTGCCAAGCCCTGTTGTATGGAAATGCGGACTTACAGAAGCCGACGAAGGCAGTTCTTCAGAAAGTCATTTTCATCTGGCGATTACATCCTTAGCTGTCATAAAGATTAGTATGGCTCTCTATCCACAGAGCACTGAATAAATGAATGTATCAGCATGTAGCCTTGAGGAGCCCGATGCAATTTTCATCATGATAAATTGCATAATAAGCGAGAAAGTGTTTGCTTATTAATCCATAACAAGATTTAGATTGAAAATGGCCTGTTACATTCATGACAGATACAGTACTGACTGCAGACGGCCGAAGATGGAAAGAAACAGAGCAACAACGTGTGCAGGGGGTTAAGTGTGCATCTTACCCTCCCGGTGCCCTGCTGAGCTGCCCCTTTTTGTGCCTGATTTACCGTGTACACAATAACAGCGCCTGGCTTCTCTCCCTGATGTTAAGAACGTTTTATGAAAGAGCTTTTATGTCAAGCTTCTGCTTTAAAAAAAAAAAAAAAAAAAAAAAATCGCTTCACATTTATCGACCAAAAAAAAAATAGCAGTGGTTTTCTTTTTTTTTTCCCCTTCTGAATTAAATAAATATCTGAGCTGTTATCCAAAACTCTGGTATTTATAACTCCTCCACTCTCCCAGTTCATCCTAGTCCCCAAAGACTATACTGTGCTAGCCTGCCATGCCAAATGAAACTGCTCAGTTGTGAGGATTAAGAGTATTTTTCTAGCATTTATTAGGCTTTGATTTCTTGGCATGGATGACGATAGGGATCATTGCTGTCCGTTATTTTTGCTCTTTGAATTACAAGCTACAGTTTGATATAGATTATGATATAATATACCAAAATTAGCAAATTGCATTCGAACCGATCCGTATCATTTTATATATGTGTGTACTAAAATAATCAGGCTAAATCTCTTTAGTTTTGATTGTGTTTAGTGGAAAACTTTACTATACTTTTACATTTCTATGGATTCTGTCTGTGGAGCCGTAGGATATATAGTAGGGACATGCCTAGTTTTCAAGTACAGTGGCACATTTTTAGAACATAATAAAGCCCTAAACGAGGGCTTTAAAGGCGAACGGTGAGCTGGGTACTTGGTCCTAGGGTGGTGTGGCACGTTTCCGCACGCTGCCGCTACAGAAATGCTTCAAACCTGGAAACAACAGGGATTTGTGTGGGTGTCAGTTCTGGTTTAGACCTTGGATTCCAGGAGGCCGGAGCTCAGCCTAGATGGGCTGCAGGCGTATCGCCGACGGGCAGCGGTCCCTCGGCACCCGCAGCATCTCGCGGAGGCCGAGGAGGAGGAAGAGGAGTACCACGCTGGCCGGCTTTGTGCCGCAGAGGGAGTGTGGTTCCTCCCGTTCTTTCGGCCATGGCTTCAAGGCTGCCTGTATCAACAAGAGCGTTTCTGAGGTGCATCAGTGCAGAGGTTTCTGTTAAATAAGATGGGATATACCCATCTTCTCTTTTTTCCCTCCCTCTGACCTCAGCATCGAAGCGAAGTCTCCAGCCAGAGGAGAGAAGAGGGGCCGAATGCCCCTTTTGCAGAAGAGCGGCTTTCCCTGGAAGGTGAGGTGGCCCATCTCCACACCTTCAGCAGATCCCTGGGAAGCAGGTCCTTTGGGAGATCCTCTCGGATCTCTGTGCAGCCAGCTGCGTCAGTGCTCAGTTTCCTTCTTTGAGTCCAGTTAGTAGAAAGATTCGTCGGGATCATTACCTTTCATGCTGAAATTCCACATTCTTAGTCCCACGAAGTTTTCATCTGACAGTGCTTTATGGAAGTCAAGAAATGCAGAGATCCAGTTGCTACATTTTCTGTTCACCGCCATCAAAACCTTTTCCGTCTGCCTTTTTCCTAGGCGTGACCTACAGCTCTGCCCAGGCAGCTTGTTCTTTTCCACTTGTTTTTAAGAATCAGCTTTTTAAATGCATCTTCCTTATTTTTTGTAGATAGGGAAGTGCATAAACAGTGCTCTGAAGTTGTGATAACTTGTGCTAAATGTATAAACAAGTTATCTATTAAGATAATCTGTACTTCATTGAAAACATTATTCAAATAGTATATTGGTTCCTAAAACACTCGAGATGTTCAGATTACTGGCGTGGGGGAAGCTGGTGATGGATTTGGGAAGGGAGGGAGCATCATTCCCTGATGATGCAGGATACTGGCCCCCGAGATCAGCCCTCTAGAAATGAGCAAAAAGGCACAAATCAAGAGCACAAATAAATACAGTAATAAATCCAAGGCTTTTTACTGTCGTTTGCAGATGGAACATCATCTCTCGTGTTGAAGGCATGCGTTACAGGACAAGCTGCATCCATTTTGTCTTGTTGAGCCTGCAGAAATGATCTCTCAAATGTCTGCATACAGTGCAGTGGGAAGTCGGGGGACAAGAGGGACAGCACATGCTGCCGACTCTTGCTGGGCGTACAGGAGTCCTAAAGCTCATCAATACAAGAACAGAGGTCTGGGCGTGAAAGGCAGCGTTTCCCTCCGTACGTTAGGTTCGCATCTGCTTTGGTTTTGTTCTGGGTTCTGGTGCGGTGTGCCCGTCCCGTCTCGCAGGGCTTTGCTCTGAAAGAGGACGTGCAGAGCAGCTGGCCCAGCCCCAGGAGGGGGTTAATCTCTGCCCGCATACTACCGCTGCTGAGCCGTGCTAATGAATTAACAAAAAGCCTGTTGCTTTTCAGGAAAATGCACGCTTTACCAAGCACCCTGTAAGGAAAAATACTGCTGGCAGAAACACGAAGCCTTTTTAGAGAAAAAAGTACTGAGGCGCTGGGGGTTTGATTGCTTTCGGGAGATAACGAGCCCCTCTGAAAGCCTGACTCGGATACCTCCTCCTTCCTGCTTCATCGCTTCTGGCTGTAACATCCGTACAGGATTTTTTAAGTTATATTTGCATAAGGCTTTACAAGTGAAAGGCTGACATCTTCATTGTTGCAAGCATTATTGGTTTTCAAATTCAGTAATTTTAATGCATGCAATGATGGTGAGGAGTGGGAAAGAAAACGGCAATACACGTTGGTTTGCATTTATGTGAATTCAGGTCTGTAAAATGGTGGTCTGTACCTCATCTTGGTGGTGCTCTGGAAAGATAGTTCATTTGGCAGAGAATGCATTAACCGTCCTGAAGTTCTTTGTTGCCAAGTATGTAATTTGTAAGCTTCCGCAACATAAAATCAGATATTGCATAGAGAATTGTATTTAAGGACGCTTCTTTTTTTTTTTTTTTAAAGAAGAGAGATAATGTGTTATCCTCTATAGACACCTCTCTCTCTAAATTAAAGAAATGAGTAAAGTAACTGTTCAGTTACCACATGCTACCTAAATCCTCTGCAGGAGCATAAACACACTTTGCAATAAGCTAGTTGGGTTTGTAAACTTCTATTATGCTTTACAAAAAATATTTGAGACAAAGAGCACTGGGGAAGAGAAATCCCTTCAAATAGTGCCCAAGAGGAGATTTTCAGTGCATCTGAGGAAGTGCCATGTCATGCTTATTTTCTCTTACTCACATTTTCACATGTGGGCCCTTGTTGAAGTGTTGGGGGAAAACCCCACCTTTTGTGCTCTCTATCCTGGCTCTAAAAATGTAGATTTCCTCCTGTCTCACTTCCAGATAATGTCATTGTAAAGGGCAGCGTAAGAAACATCAGAATAACTTCTGTTGAAGATAAGTAATTCTTATGGTTTAGCCTGAAAGAAGAGAAGCTCTCAAATGTTATTGTCACAAGGCGAATAGACAGATTAACCCAAATATTCTTGGAGCTTGAACAAGTGAGCTGATGCTTCTTCTTGCCATTTTGAGTCCTGTGGGTTGGAACTCCGTGGGCTTTGTGGCACAGCACGATGGACATGCTGACACTATTGCTTGGGGCGGTTTGGTGCGCCTGGAACACAAGACACATGTGTTGCGATTTCCACGCCTTTTGGGTTGTTTCAATTTCTCCTTTCCCTCATTTCTTTTCAGAGCAGGTTGTGTCCAACTCTTTGTTTTCAGAGCAGAATGAACTTTGTTGACGCTGATAAACCAGTTTTTACAAAATGGGAAGCGTACAGAGATGCTAAAGGGTTGGGAGTATGGGGTGATTATACTCTTCTCCGTGACGCAGCTCTTATTTTCTGTGCCTTGCCTGCCACAGAGGTTGCTGGCAGCTTTTTGGTTTGCAGAAGCCTTGAGGCTCCTCTGAGGTGTGAGGAAGGGCTAAGCCAGCCAGCCCGGGGGTCCGGAGGAGTAAAGAGAGAGCTCTCGGCCCTTTGCCTCCCAGGTGCGCCGAGCGAGGTGGACGCAGCTGAAGCTCTGGCCGGCTGCCGCTGAGCTAGCGCGGGCAGGCTGGGGCCGCGGAGCAGCGCGTTCCCGTTCCGCCGTTCCAACAGGCGGCATCAAATGCCTGAAATGAACGCGGCGGGAGAGCTGGCAGCGGCGGCCCTGACTCAAACGAGCCATCGCTCTGGCAGCGGCGGGACCGCGGAGGCGGCAGGGCGGGAGATGCCCGGTTGCGGTGGCTGGTGGCGCGGAGCCGCCGTCGGTGCGTTCCGTGCTCCGCCGTAGCTGCGCCGCGCGTTGCGCTCAGCCTTAGCCTGCCCAGCTGGGCCATCTCCGTTCCGCCTTCGGAATCGCGGGGTATTCTTCCGAAACTGCGGATTCTAGATAAGATTATTTCCCTGGACTAGTGCTCATTTTATTGAGTGTGTTTTTATCTCACGTACATCTGTCAAAGTATTAAACCATTTGAAATCACGCTGATAGTAGAGAAAGCTGAAGATTTTATCTTTTTCATATAATAAAACTGTCTTGTGTTGTTAACGTGCACTTGAGTGACATAGTTGCTCTAGCGAAAAGCTTCGCTTTCGTTAACCCTTAGCATTCACCTATACCCATAATATAACCAGCTAAATCTCGGTGCCTCCACGTTGGCCGGTTTGTGCCCTTCGCTTGCGCGTGTTCGGGAGCAGCAATCTCCTGTGCAGCGTGGGAGGATCCGCTCCCTCTGAGCCCCAGGAACAGCGACTGCTGCACGTGGTGGTGTGCAGAAAAGGCCTTCACTTCCACAGAGAAGGAGTAAACCTATATGTGTTGCTTACAGGTTAATACCTTTTTTTGTTACTTAATCTCTAAGCAAAATAGCAAAGAGAAGGGGTAGCTGAGGAGGGGTCTCAGTGCATTCTGAAACAGAATTTTTAATGACTTAGCAAAATCTATGAGGAATTGCTGCATACTCACATGGTGGACTCATACCAGGAATGACCAAAAGAAACTATCTTTGTTTTGTTTTGTCTTTTTTTTTTTAATTTAAAAAGACTTCAAGGGCTACTGCTTGGTGGAAGTGTGGTCGTAGCAGCAGGATTGATCAGACTGTATGTTATAGGAGAATTTTAAAATGTTTTAGAGCTGGCAGACTGGTTTGTGGTCTCTCTTTCCTTGCTGCAGTAGTCACGTCAGAGACAGTTTCCTTTGTGGGGTAGGTTGAATGTTTTCAGGTTGATCCCAATGCACGCTGGTTCCCAGGTTCTTCCCTCCCCTTCTGTAAAAGCCCGGTTCCGTATCGGAGCACGTTCTTCCCCATTGTCCCCATAGCTCTTTCCCCAACATTTCTTCCCCCCGCACTGCTGCAGTTTTCCCTTGGTGAAATGTCCTCTGCCAGGGAGACCTGCGTGCCTGCAGCGCATCGAAGCCAGCACTGACATACTGCTGTGCCGCAGCGCTGCTCTCGTTGCCCGAGTGCCTCTGAGTGCTGCTGAATTCTGTACTCTGGAATTTAGACGCAGATCGGATACATCTTTATGTATGGGGTTGATTTGCTGAAGGCACAAAGTTGTTAGCCTGGAGAGGTACCTGTGCTCTGGGCCTGTGGACTGGGAACGCTTGGGTGGCCCGTGGGTGGGAGTGCAGGAAGGATTTGTAGAATCGCTGGATAACGTACAACTAGCCTAATAAAACGGGCTCTGCTGTCACGTATGCAACAAAGGTAGGTAAACCAGTACAATTTTAAGAAAGGAAGCTTTCAGACAGAAATAAGTTTATGTATCTTCTTTGTCAGGTACATATTCTCTCAATTGCCAAATACTAGATTTTATTTTTCTTAATACAGTTATTGGGTACTTGTCGTTACCTTATTGTTTCTTGCATTTATCTTGTCACAGCAAATAAAAGCATTGTGTATGGAAAATTGAGATGCCAGTTAATCCCTCACTGTTATTCAAAGAATTGCAGTAAAAACCTCAGTGTTAGAAATTCTAAAGAGCATTTGAATAATTTCAGTAATTAGAAAGCATGAGGTATGGGGCTGTCTGTCATCTCATCGTGCCGCTGCAACTGAGTCATGCAGTGAAGAAAATTAAACCGAATAGATTCAGTGGTTTCAGTTCTTCAAGAAGCTTCTTGTTTTACTCTCCTATAACCAGCGCTTAGCTGAATTAAGGAGAATTACTATGAACAGGGTATTTTTCAGCCTGGGTTTAAAATGTTTTAAAAGAATAAACCATAAATTCTTGGGAAGACATTCTTCATTTACCTTGTCCTCAGTTGGGTGATATGTATTCAGCACATACAGATAATTTGTTAACAAGGCCTTTTTAACACTTTGGACAGATGCACATACTGTTTTCAATCTTCATGGTTAATTATTCGATTTTGTATTTGATGATAGAACACCCTGACTCCTAATCACTGCTCATTGTTGGAAGTCCATTATATTCTAACTGTTTGAGTGCTCCCGTTGACCTTGAACTGACATTATAAGCTGTTTCTAATCTTTTCACTCTATATTTCTAATGCTCCTTTTCTTTCTCCCCTCTTTGTCTGGTGCCCGTTTAGCATCACAATGGGGCTGCCCCTGAGCCCCGCCGCCGACTCTGCCCGCTCGGCGAGGCACGCTCTCTCCCTCATCGCCACCGCCAGACCACCCGCCTTCATCACCACCATCGCCAAGGAGGTGAGCGGGGCCGGTCAGCTCGGCCGCAGCAGCTTTTCCTCCCAGCTTTGAGGCTCCGGACAAACAGAGATGGAGAGCCAAATGTCCCTCCCTTCCTCCCTGTCGTGCTTTAACCCCAGTCGACGGCTAAAGCACCACACAGCCGCTCGCTCGCCCTCCAACCCGCGGTGGGATGGGGGAGAGAATCGGGGAAAAAAGTAAAACCCATGGGTTGAGATAAAGACAGTTTAATAGGACAGCAGAGGCAGAGAAAATAATAGTAATGATGGTAAAAGATAAGCATTTATCTTGACCTTTAGTTTTATGAGATTAAGAATTACTTAAAGCAAATAAGCCCTTGTTTAAAAACTGCATCAAGGATAGCCATTAGTGGCTCTTCTGATGATGAGTGACGGGGGAGGGAGAAATAATCCACAGGTCTCAAAGCAAAGCGTTCTGCACAGTACGGACTTTCTTAACGTAACACATGCGTATAACAGTAAGCACAGACGGAGAATATTTAGAGAGTCCGAGTCTCCACGTGTAACCCTGCTCTTCGGTAGGTGCACAGACACACTGCCCTCGCAGCGAACACGCAGTCTCAGCAGAATATTCACACCACCACTCTTGCTCGGGCCAAAGGAGAGATCTTGAGAGTCATTGAGATACTCATTGAGAAGATGCCTACCGACGTTGTGGACCTTCTTGTGGAGGTAAGGCTGTTCTGCCGTATCTGCCTGTGGGTTTGACGCAACAGTGAGCCATGTGTTGGCCTGGAGTTGAATCACAGAATTTCTTTCTGCATGAACCATAAACCTTTTTGTGTGTGAAGAGGATTTGTTTTATACCACCCAGCTCATTTTTTGTACTTCAAGAGCTTAAATTGCATTTAAATTGCATCTAAATTGCATTGTGGGAGAAAAAACCCAAGCAAGAGAATTTGCTGGAGGTACGGTGTGCTCGTCGCACCGGTACTTGGACACGCTGGGGGATCACACGGGTGTGTTTATCTGTTGCATTCACTGGTGCTGATGAATATTGTTGAAGAATGGTACAGATCATGTAATAAATTTGTAGCTTTGATACTGATGCCCAGAGGCCTTTTTCACACCGGAGCTACTTATAGAGCTCCAGTAGCTTACGTTTACCAGTAGTTTGTTGTTTTATAGCTGTTTATGGGTAAGTACTCTGAATGGTTCCAGTTGCCAGTACCCTTGTTGTTGTAGACTGTATCATATGCAAGACAGTTCTTATTTGTTTTATCCCGGCTGTATTTTAAAGTTAGATATCAAAGATGCAGTCGGGCACAGAAATTCCCTATTTTTGCCTGTTAGAACTATTATTATGAAATATAAAATACAGTATGTTAAATGATTTTAATTTTTGTTTCCAAGGTTATGGACATCATCATGTATTGCCTTGAAGGATCTTTAGTTAAGAAAAAGGGTCTTCAGGAATGCTTTCCAGCCATCTGCAGGTGAGCTCTTCCTCCAAGAATACTGTGAAGTAAATCATAGGGTCAGCAGCGGGATGTATCCTTACTTAAGAGTGAAACAATCTTTTACATGATGCTTGCCCCTTAAAACAGTAAATGTGAAGAGTGTTTTTAGCTCATCCATAAGCCTTTGTAGGCTTTTAGTTCTCTGCCACATCTGACAGAGAGGTGGATCAGAAAAACAAAGCGTTAACAACTCCTTGAAGTTCGGATATTTTAAAAGTCCAAAAAGAGGAAAATGTTGTGTAATCTCATGAAAAACTCCGTCCTGCTACCCCTCCGTATGTCCTAGCTACTCCACTGGAACAACCGCACAAGCTGAGCAGCTTCCTCCAAAGGATTTTTCAATATTTTCGTTGTTACAAAAATGAGAATAATGTGCTTGAGTAACAAGTTAGGTTGTGCATATTGGAATCTGCCTGAGGGAATTAGTTGCCACCATCCAAGCGACTGGGGAAAAAAGCAAATGGTGACAGCAGAAAATAAGGCTGTGGCTTGGGGGGCAGGTTGTGGTGTTCCCAGACACGTGCGGGGGCTTGCGTAAACGCCTTGCAGCCGGCTGCTGTCCGTTTGTACGTTCAGACCAAGGCGTGAGCAGCCGGGGCAAGGTCAGAGTGAGATTTCCCGGTGTGCTGAGGACCCAGGGCTTGTCAAAGCAGGAGCTCTTCACTTGCATTTCAAGATCTGCGGTCAGCAGCACAGTCCTTCAGCAAAGCATGCTCTCATACCAGCAGTTTAGCCAAATGGCAAATAAACTTTTCATTCATAGGAAGCTTAAGCCTGACTCTGTTTTGTTCCCGGAAACATCCTCTAATTTTGAGAATAAATGTTATTTCCTTTATGGCAATAGCTAACTGCTGTAATCCGCCGCGTAGCTGGCGGTAGGGCATAGTTACCGGCGGAGCTCATCTCCTGGCCAGGCACTGCCAGGTCCTTCTGAGCTGTTTGCGCAGGCGCGCGGCAGTGCCATCCCGTAGGAAAGGGCAGGGAAATGGGGATAAGAAATAGAAAGTGCCAAATGCCTTCCCGCAGTAGAGCCTTGCTTCCCCTGCCCTGTCACCATCTCCAAGGGAGGGGGCTGTGCTCCAAAACTGTCGTGGGCAGCGAGTAGCACCCTCGCCCTCGCGGCAGGAGGCTGCCCTCTCCCCTGGTTTTAGAAACGTTTTTGGGACGCCTGCACTGGGCGCAGGAGATTCAATTGAAATTAAACCTCGCAAAGCGTAGAGAGCGCTGCTGGTCGCTCAGAGCCGCCCCGCGCTCTGCAGCGTGCGGGAGCGGCTTCGGCAGCGTTAAACGCTCCCCACCTGTGGCGGCCGGCGGCTCGGTCAAACAGCAGGCACGTGCGCGGGACCGGGGGGAAGGGGGAGCGCAGCGGCTGTCTTGTGCTCGCGCTGTGGGTGACTGGGCAGCTCGGAGGGCGCCAGCAGGCACGAGAGGCACTTCAGCCACCGCCTCCCCCTGCCCCGCGGCGCGAGTTCAGCGCCGCCAGTCGTCTTTGTCTTGGGCCGGTTCTGCTTCACTCCTAAAACGGTACTTTTACATGGTAAAATGTGATTTATAAAACGGGAACATTTACAATATCTTTAGACTATGATAAATATCGCAGTTATACTGTTAAACTGGTACAACCAATAAATTATAATAATCATCTGTCGACCGTTACATTTTAATTTAATAAGCTATTAAAATATCGAATAGTTTCAAGAAAAGAACAATTATCCTGTTGACAGGTAGGATACTGATAGAGGTAATCTTCCTTTTTCCTGATACTTTAAAAGGCTTGCCTTAAGGTATAAATGCAAGGGTAAGTGGGAATTAGTGCAAAAATCTCCCTATTCCTGTTGTATTTTTATAGTGATACATTATCTTAAAACTTTGTTAAATTACTAGTAATACTGCCTATTCTGCATAGTTATAGCCATTGTAAAAATGATACAGCACCCCACCGATGTGATCATTCAGCCCAATGGAAATTTTCATCAGATTTTAGCAAATGGTTGAATCTCTTGGAGAGATTCCAAGTGGAAGCACTTTGACATAATCCTGTTGTTAATTATTTTAATATCGCAGTGCTCTTTCTGCTGTACCGCGTTATGTGCACCCCTGTTGTGGCACAATCATTGCGGTGTCTCGGTGCTTGGTGTGCAGGCTCTTCCTCCTCGGCGGACGCTGTAGAAGTACCTTGCTCATGGCTACGAGGGCAAACGTTTGTCGGTGCCTCTGCAGTCTCTCGGAAGCGATGTTCCTGTTTCAGCGGAACATTAAACCCGGGGCTGGGAGCAGCGGTGCGCTGGGTTAAAGTACCTGATTATCATTCCTCTTGGGTTTTCAGGTTTTCTTACTGTTGTACAAATCTAGCAGTCACGCCGTTAATTGCTGTGAGCGTGACTCAATCCTGATGGGTGGTAATGAGGTAAATCCATCGCTGTGGGTATTTTTAGATATCCTATCTTACAGCATGTGGTTATGGTGTCTATTTGTTTTTCCCATAAGTGTTATTCTTTATAGAGGATCGTAATACCTTTTGGCATGCTCTACGCAAACCCATTTCTTATCAAAACAAAATAAGTATTGAAGTACAACGCAATGAATATGAAATGTTTCCAAATTTCTTTTAGATTGTGAAGGATAATATTGAAGGCTGCAAAATTCTGTTTGACTTGAGCGTTTTCCAGATTCAGCAGTTGCATTACAGCTGAGTGGTCCCTGACGGACTCTGCTCGGTCAGGTCGTGGATTTAGCAGAGGCTGCTGAGTTAAAGCGGTAACAGGTGTTCTATATGGCTATGTTTGGGTTTTAAAACAGTTGGTGGGCCTTCACTGGACCACAGTGCTGCTGCTGGCTTCTCCAGTATCAGGCTAAACGCAACCCAGGCCAAGCGGCCCCATTTCCAGCTGGCAAGCGTGCTTGCTAGTATCTGGTGGAAGAGGAAAGATCATTTTCCTAATCGGTAATAACCCAGCTTGCGTACGCTGAGCCGCCAGCCTGCAGCGTGGCACCCAGGTGCTCAGCCTACTGCCCAACACCAGCTCTAGCTCGGCTCGCAGCCTTGGCAGCGCCTTACCCCCGCATCGTCAGGCTGGTGACCTGTGTTGCGGAGGACCTGAAGGTATGCGTGGAAGAGGCTGGTGAGGGTGAGGAGATCACGGCCAGGACTGGACCATCTTTTATGTACCCAGTTTTCATTTGGAAAAGGTAGGAGGGATGGCTGTGTGCGGGTCGCAGCTCATCCCTTAATGCGGAGGATTAGCTGGTAGCAGCGATGGCAGCAGAATTCTGTTTGTTGCAGCGGCGTTCCTCCGAAAGCTGGAAGAAGTGGTCTGCTGGCCAACAGAAGTTTCTCTGCAGAGCAGTAACGGGGCAGCACTCCCAGCAGGGTCTCCGTTAGGATGCCGACTATGGATATGGATGCACCAGCTCAGCTTGGAAAAATGAATTTGTAGGATAGTCTAAATATATGCTGGCCTATATTTATGCCTCCACGAAACTCTGACATACAGATGTTCAGAAAGGGGTGCAAAGGATTAAAATATTTAAATCTCTGTGCGGTTGTAACAATGCTCAGCTAACTAAAAGATAAAGAGCGAGGCTAAAGAGCTGAATGTCAGTTTAAGGAGTAATCTTTTTTAGAAAATTAAACTCAAAACATGTATTTCCTTCAAGCTTTTTTCCCCCAAACCCTCTGTTGTTATGTAGTCTGACGGATTCTCTTTTCCAAGAAAAATACTGACTCTGCGCTCTGTCTAAATGGGCATTTAAATGCAGTAAGGAGAGAAATGCTGTTTGCTTACCTATAATAGTATGTGATACTCTCTTTCTAAATCTGTTGGAGGAGACAAGTGGACTGTGCCCATTCAGTAGTGTGATAGAATTAATGGGGATATAAAACATTTTATAT
This sequence comes from Pelecanus crispus, assembly GCF_030463565.1. Taxonomy (NCBI): domain Eukaryota; kingdom Metazoa; phylum Chordata; class Aves; order Pelecaniformes; family Pelecanidae; genus Pelecanus; species Pelecanus crispus. The sequence goes on along the minus strand of NC_134676.1, from coordinate 1,022,522 downwards.
AGAAACTTTCTGTTGTAGTCCATTTTACTTGTAATGATCAAGCAGTGTGTGGTTTTTTTATAAGTTTATATATAAATCCTGAGTTTGCTGGTTATATGAAATAGCCTTAAAAATAGTCTCCTCCCAGTGCACCTGGGGCACCGCTTTAATTGTGCAGGTGTTTGCAGTTTGACATGAAATGGTGAAAAATGCGACTGCTCACTTATTACAGTCCCATGCCTTATTCACCATGTACGGTGGGCTTTAGACCCTGCGGGTACCTGCTTGCCCACAGCATTATGTCTTTTTTTTTTTCTTTTTCTCATGACTGGCTCCTGCTTCTCCTGCTCCCTAGCTATTTACCAACAGCTTTTGATTTTTTTCTAAGCACTTCTTTTGTCTTCTTAATAATAAATGAGAAACTATTATTATTATTAATATTCAATAATAAATAAGTTGTGTGGCCACGACTGACCAAAGGAATATGAAGAGCAGATTGCTGAGGCAGATGTTAGCTCCAGCGGAAAGCAACAGAGATGGTATGTGGCCTGGAAAGATTTCCATATCCCAAGAGAAGGGAGTGTTGAGACGCTGCCCACCCTACTCGTACGCTTCGGGAAGGGAGGGTTCTGCGCTGGCCGCAGCACGTGGCAGCGTGGGGTGGCACATCTGATGCCTGGTAGGCCGTCATGGAGGTCTTTGTGATATTGGTTGGATGTGCCAGGTAGAGTAAGACTTAGATAAAGAATAATTGGTGTAGCCGAAGTAGGTTTTGTCTTTGTCTTGTCCTCTCGAGTGGGAATTACAGCAGAGCTGTCAGGTCGTTCACAGTCGGCACCTTCCCTTTGGTCTTGCTTGAAGTCATCTGCATCCTGAGGTTGTGGATGGGGAAGGGCAAGGGAAAGTATTGAAGGGCAAGTGAAAATACTTCATGGAAGGTACCCTGAGAGTCTGAGAGCGAAACTGAAAGCGGCGAGCTGGGGAGGGACGATGGGCATGGCACACGTCCTCAGGGATGGATGGGCAGGGCTGCAAAAGTGCATCTGAGCTGCTTAGTCTTGCCCTTTCCCCTGCACAACAACTAGCCATTTTCTTTCTTTTTTTTTTCTTTTTTTTTTTTTTCCTGTAACACCATGTTTCATGCTGTTTTTCTTCCTGACTGCTATCCTGCACTGCAGAAACGAGTGTATCATAACCTGTATGAGAGCAGTTGCTGTGGCACTCTGGGAATCCTGAAGAACAAGGAGATAGGTCATTGGAAGATTTGTTGTTTGAAGCCATAAAGATGGTCAGCAACTTAGTTTTATAGACTGGTTCTAGAAATCTCTGGCAGGCGTTGTTATGGTAAAATCTAACCATAAAATTAAAATCTAATTGGAAATGCAGTCAGCAGTTTTCACAGGTCTGCTCTCCGTTTTAGAAGTAGGGCACAATGATATTCCCAAATACTTGAATTTGAAATAGGGATTTTGACTCTTGTGTTTCAAGGTGTAGAAATTCCTTTAATTTTGCAATTGTTTGAATTCAAATGGATGCCTGAATGTTAAGGACTATTGCATGCTTCTCAGTTGCTTTTCAGCTGAAGGGTGTTATTAGTGTTTGATAAATTTTCCTTCCCCCTGCCAATGCCAAACAACAATTTATGAGTTTGCATATTTTTCCCCATGCTTCCTCTCATTTTTTCTCGTTTGATTTTCAAGGAAAAGTGCTTTGAAATCATTCAGGGTGTTAAGATTGTCTTGTTTAACCATTTGACATCCAGCATTACTGTGGTGTTCCACCGTACACCAGGTATGCACACGGACATTCAGGGACCTGGTGATTATCGCATAGATTATTCCCAAACTCAATGGAAGTGCTCAACACTGCATAATAAAAATAAATAAATCTGGTGTGATTCTGCAGTAATGTATCAAACATCAGTTGGCTTTGTTTGCTGAATGCCAAGTATGAAAACTGGCAGCTGATGGATTTTTAAATCAAATCTCTGTTCTAGCACTAATGTTAATTACCCAACGGCACTGCGAATTAATTTTAACATCATGCAGGCAGGTCAGATCTCACCTGTTACTTGTTATAATGTTCAATTCAGGTTCTACATGGTCAGCTATTACGAGCGGAGTCACAGAATAGCAGTGGGAGCTCGCCATGGTTCAGTGGCCCTCTACGACATCCGGACTGGGAAATGTCAGGTAAATAAATCATTGTGACTTCCTCCCCATAAAGTGTGGAAGTTATTGAAAGGAAAGAGCAGCGAGCTCTGCATCAGTTGACATGCTGAGCTGCTGGAACATTATGGATAATGCTGAGGGGATCAATAGTTTAATGAAGGACTCAAAGTATATAGAGCCCTACTGTCTTCATTCACTGGAACTGAATGGGTGCCACAGATGGGTGAATAATGAAAGCCTAAAGTTAGGGGATACCCCGGCTCTGAAATAATGACAAATCTGATTTTTAAAAGTTAGGGTTTATAGCAGTATACTTATCTACTGTAGAAGTCACAGAGAATTTTTTTTTTCCTAAAACTCCTCTCCACAAAATGCCATGGTACTTGCGTTTGAGGTATTTACGCTTTTCTGATGTTCAATAAGATACATATTTTCTTACCAGTTGCCAGTGACCTAGAAGAGGATATACTTAAGTATAATGTTGAAATGAGCACTTGGGATTAAAAATGTTTAAATGACAAAGTATTTGCCTTATCTTTTCAGAAAAGTTCATTGGTAATGTTCTTTATTATTCCTTGTACTATGTGATCAGCTATTATTTCTCATTGAACTTCAATACTCTTTATGTAAAGCTTCAGTAAGATATCTGTATTTTGAACCTGCCTTATTCTTTTTGTGTGTGTGTGTAAATACAATTTTTTTTGTTGTTTCTAAAAGCTGTTATCTTTAGTCCTTACAAAATATGCGTTATAGAGGAGGTAGCGTAGATGTCTTTCTGCTAGATCTGCAGTGTCACTCAGTACTTTGCTGGCAGAACCGCATGCTTAGGTGTACATGGCTGGTTCATTGTCTGTTCTGAAATTCTGGGGTTTATTTTCCAAACATAATAGCTGACAACCTTGTTCCAGTATTTTTTGTTTAGACAGCTGTCCTATGGAAGCTAAGATGGCCAGATTTATTTTATAAATAGCTATATAATGCAGGCAAATAGGAAATGTGGACCGCTCTATCTTGTTTTAGCTTAAGCCTTTTGGATCATGATTTATTAATTTAACTATAAAATGGGTCCACAAGACCTGCTGTATATTGATATATCCCATGTCACTGAGCATTTTTGCTGTCCTGCAGTCCTAGCCAAGATGACCACCGTGCTGCAAAGCTGCGCGTATCCCTCTTTCCAGATACGTTTCCTTGATTGTCCGTGCGACGTGCCTGTGCACGTTGCGTGACTTTTTCCCCCCTATTCAGCAGCCAGCGTGGCGAAGCAGCTGAACATCTCGCGCTGGCCGTCAGGACACACTGACCACCACCCTCAGCGCGCGTCTTGGGGAGCGCGAGGTCCCGATGGGTGTGGGAGGTCCCGGCATCTCAGACTGCTAGCTAATTCCCGATGCTGTTGGAGAGGGAGAGGTGAGGAGCACAGCTGTGTAACTCCTTACAGCCACTTCTCGGAGCACGAGGAGAGTGGTGACAAACCCGCCCTTCCGTTTAGCAGCAGCATTTAACCAGTGCCCTCATCCTTGTGCTTTTAACTTTGTCCGATTCCTCCTTCAGCTGCCGCGCTGGCTCCAGGGTGAGCAGAGGCGGCTGTTGGTGTGCGGGGTGATTCTGGCATGTCTGGCTTCGCCGCCTGAGTTCCGGCTGGGTCTGTAACGCATCTCACGCAGCCTGGTGATCCGCAGCTCTGCAGAAGCCCAGAGTGCTGGTAGGCAGGACAGCAAAGCGTGCTTACAGCTGCGCCTGTGTCAGGGCTAAATCCTCCATGAAAATCATCCCTCTGGCTTGGTTTGCCCTTGGTTTGGCAGGCATGCTAAAATACCTTATTTTTCTCTTCTTCACTTCTTCCTTCGGCTCTTTTAAAACGGATTCTGTGTATTACCCAGCAGCTGTTTGAAGGGGATTGTGCAGAGCTGACGTTTGCCAGCCTTTGCTCCAAGGCGTGCTCCCCTCCATGTCAGCTGGCATCTGTTCTCTTGGGCTCCTGCAACGCCAGGTTTCTACCGGTAAATTGTCTGAATGATTCGCTCGGTTAATTTGTTGCGTTGGTGGATATTCACTACGCTTGCTTTCTTACTTTCTTAATAAGCTCCCACATAGACCATGGAAGGCGGAGATGGGGAGGACTGGAGGGACTTTCAGGATAATTAGGGCAGGGTCCTTTGCAGATTTTATTATTATTCATGAGATAGAAAAATTTGGTGAGTGCCAGATATATGATTATTAGGAGGCAACGCCATCTATTGGATACAGGTTTCTTATTCCAAATCTGATCTTTTAAGTTATTTCTCGCGGTTGCGGATTTCAGGCTGCTCAGAAGATGTGAAATAACTTCAGGATTGCGTAGGTGAAAGAGTTCTGAAATTGGAAAAAAGCTCAAATTTTCAATTTACTTTTTTACAAAAGTTAAAACCTTTGAAAACGTTTATCAAAATATTTTCATTGCCTTGGTATGATTAAATCGAGCATGATTTGGGACGCTGAGCTGGAGAGCACCCATGAGGATCTGCTGTGAGGCAGAGCGAGAGCTGGTGAGCGGTCGCCGGCGCTGGGACGGTGCGCTGGAGCCCGTGGCCAGCTCCCTCCCTCCGGCTCTCCGGGTGGCACCTCTTCACTTGCTGTACTAATTCCTGCTTCATTTCTGCCAAGAAAAAGGTTCGTCCAACACAGGCCATCGTCTAGCTTAAGCTCATTCTGTTTCTTTCCCTTTATAATGTTTCTTGAACAATGTTACCAGAAACACAGGAAAAAAAAAAATTGCTTAGTCATTCACTGTTGAAAAAAAAGGATGATTCTTTGAACCTTTTCCTGAAGCCATAAACGTAATTTTGCATTTAGTAAATATGTCAGTGTTTTGAAAGTAAAATTTTGACATACATATGAAAGTTTTCTTAGTTACCCCATCACAACTCGCACGTGTAAGCTGTTTTTAATCAGGCATCAGAATTACTTATTGGACGAGAGGAGTGGGAACTGCTTTCCTCGCCTCCCCCTCCCGTAATACTCCTCAGTAAGGATATGCCTTAGTCGAGATTCCCACTGAGAAGCGGAAGGGGCGAAGAGCAAGCCGTGGCTGCTGCAGTGGGGCCTCCTGGGGACGTGAAGGCTTGCTCTGCAGCAGGCATCCCGGCTTCGGAAGCTGAGCAGGCTCCCTCTGAAACAGCCGAGGGTTTCTCGACACCCCGTGGTGGAATACATGGGTTAAAATATTAAGGGTTGGAAATCTTTTTTTTTTGTTATTCCCCGCCAATATAGTTATGGTTATCTTAAGTCTTTGTACCAGCACTGACCTTCAGCTTAAACAAGCGGTTCTTCTCCTTGGTTTTTACCCTTCAGCCTTATTTGCAGGCATCCTTAATGCTCGCTTTCAGCCTTTGTTTTGAAAGGTGAAAAGAACAGAGGACTGTAAAAACTCCTTCCCTGAAAAATGTACTCTCCGTTTTTCTTAATCCTTCTTAGGCAAAATACTCATTTATGTTCTGGGCTGCACACAGACTGACTTCAGTGTTTATTCCAATCTCACTGCTGAGCATCCTCAGATCTTCTTTCCCTTCTCACTGTTTATGAAACCACACAAAAGCAGGACTTTGAAAGGCTTTTTATCTGAACATTATTTTGCCAGACGAAACTGCATGTCAAGGCTCACGTTTTTGACGCGTCCCTCTTGTGCCCGTGTGTGCTCCTGTAATGCAGAACCTCCTCTTCTCCCTCGAGATTTGTTACTCGCTCCTGGTGCATTTTTTGGTGGTTTCTTACCCCGTTACTGCGAAGGCTGTCCCTTAGCGTAGGGTGTGGGTCTCAGGTCATTGAGCCCCCACGGCCCAGGAACTCGCGTGGGGAAAATACATCTTTGAGTTTTTCTTTTCTTTCACACTGAAGCCACTGTCTAAACCACCGTCGCCTTCTGTGGTCCCAGGGAGTACCGGGGAGCAGCGGCTATGAAGAGCATTAGGGAATGAAGATCTCCGTCAGTTAAAGCGTTGCAGCTTAAACTCAAACCTTGGCTTACGCCAAGCGTGTTGCAGACAGCCAGCGCCCTTCTCCTCAGCCAAGGGCGAGCGGGTGCTGCCCTGGCCCCGCTGCAGCCGGGGTCGGCGTGCTGTGGCCGGTGGTACCGCCGGGATGTCACCCGGCTCCATGCATGGAGCTCCGTGTCAGCTCGCGGTCCCCCAGCTCGGTCCCGGTGTCTGTCTGGATCTGCTGCCTCTGCCCATCCCCTCCGAGCTTCGCAAACGCCTTTGGAGAGCAGCGCCGGGGGACCTGCTGGTAGCGTTTATGAAGCAGTGAGTTCAGTACATCGTCTGTGTGTGCATAAACCAGAGTTAGATATATTATCACTAAAAAAATGTTGTTCTTCACTTGGCTTTCTGAGAAACACGAACAGGAGGATTCTCCGAGCCGGCCCCAAGTTCCCCATGCTTACCTTTCCCGAAAACGGGGCGGTGCAGTTCTGTGCGCTTGATGTGCAGCAGAGGACCATGCTCCGCCCGCGCCTGACTGCAGTGGTGAGGCCGCTCAGGAGGGAGCCTGCGCTCGTGCAACGTGCTCCCATGCCTCTGAGCCAACGCTAAAGTAGGCGATCCCTCCTGGAGACGGAGAAGGGCTTTCTGCTTCCTTCTGCCTCCAACCCAACGTCTTTTTCTTCCTCCTGGGTCTGCGCAGCATCTCTGCTCCGGTGCTTCAAACTGGAAACCTGCTTGTAGGGGCAGCGTCCTTCGTTTCCGAGACGAAGGCGGCGAGCTCGGGCGAGCTGCGGTAGCTTGTGGGAGCCTTGTTTGCGGCGGGGTGTTCGAGACATCTTTCCTAGAGCTGCTGGGGTCCCTGCGCGCAGGTTTGGGCGGGCGGGCAGGAGGGCGGGCGGGCTCCGCGTGCCCATGGCAAGCCAGACCGGACCGCTGGCTCCGTGCCGAAGTGAGCCGGGCTCCTCCTCGTGCCGCGCGCTCCGCTCCCGCGCCCCGCGGGGCGATGATGCTGCGCGGGCGGGCGTCGGGGCGGCTGCGCCGAAGCCGCGTTGCTGCGGAGATGCCCGAAGAAAATATCAGAAATCCCCATAAAAGAACGAGATTTCTTTGCTTGCGGTTGCTTTTGATTTTGCGATGTTTGCATTGAATAATTCATGAAACTGTAATCTGGTAGCTTAGCACTGTGCATGCTAACGCAGTTACGGCGATGAAAATAAAGCTTACAATGTTAGTTTTTCGTATCACGCGGCCGTGCTAAAAAAAAATAAAAATCCCTTTCAAGTTCAGTTGATGGCAGGATCCGAGTGGTGTGGGGTTGTGTGTTACTGGACTCATGTCACTGATGTAACACGGGTTGTAGTTGGTAGACAAATTCGTGGTAATTAGCAGCAGTAGAGCAAACTGCTGGCCTAAATACGCGCTCTAAATGTGCTTACTTTATTTTTACACTTACAGGTGAAATAGGGTGCTAATGACAGGAATTTCATGATCTGCTTGAAGGAAAAAGGGCGGCATTTTAACTGAAATAATAGGAAACAAAAACATTTTGTATGGGTTTTTTCCTTCCAGCACATGTTTGTTTTGTTTTCAAGAAAAGCGGTCGTACGTACTGACTGAGAAATTACATCTAATGATTAACAGAATGATGGATGTCAAGTATCACCTTTTTTAACAAATAATAAATCAACATTTATATATGATAGTTTTTTTCCAGTTAAATTTACTATATTAGTATCACTTATTTAACAAGGTGTCAATTATTAATACTACCAGGAAAATGTTGCCTCAAAGCCAAAGTTATCTGCATTTCAGTATTTTGGTTTTGGTTTCCATTATTGCTGTTGTCCAGATATGTGTATTAACATGTGAATTCTACCTGATATTTTAAAAGGTAGATTATTAATTATAGTATTTTAAAACCTGAGAATGTTCTACATTTAATCCTTCTTTCAAGGAAATATCTTATTTGTTTCAGGGGTTTGGGATTTTAGTTTATTTTTAAAACATTAAATTGGAATAAAGATCGCAGCCCCTTTGTGTTATATCAGGAGTATTCCAAATACATATCCTTTTTTATCTAATTTTTTCCATAATTTAATACAGAGATTAGGTTCTCTCTCTCCCCCTTCCTCTTCTCTATTAAGTTATTTATTAAATATTTTCCAGGTGTTACTTGGTATTCCCAGCGCCCAGTGTTAGACACGAGCGAAGCTGGAATTCATGAGGTTTTTCGGGTGCTTCCCTGCGGTAGCAGCGCTGTGCTGCGGGGAGCGGAGCCGGGCAGTGTCCTTCCCATGGCGGTATTGATTTGCCCTTCAGCTGTTTGCAGCGCAGAGAGAACCCGGGGCCGTGCTGTTGATTATCTCCACAATGTCTCGGGGAACGGTATTGACCCACTGCCGCTCGCTGCCTGTGCCTCTTGATTTTTCACACCGTCTCCATGACACTCATAATAAAACATACTATCTTATTGCCGCGCGGCTCCGGAAGCCGCCCGCGCCGCCCGCAGAGCAACTGCTGCCTTTCTGGAGAGCGTGCCCTTCTGCGGGGGCACGGCGCTGGAGCCGCTCGGGGGTTGTCTTTGCGCCCCGTTTCGGGGGGCCCCTACCCCAGCCGCCTGCACGGCTGCAGGGGGCTCTCGGGAGCGGGGGCTCGTTCGCCTGTGCTTTGCTACTGCAAATCTCGGGGAGCGCTTACGTGAGGCTCTGTCAGCAAGGCTTTTGAAATGCTTGAATAATCAAAAGAATTCATGAGGTTTTTAAGGAAAGGAGAAAAAAAAAACAAAACAAAAAAACCCCAGCCAACCAAAAAAAAAACCCAACTGAAAAATCCTGTTATGAAAAGCGAGATGATATAAGATGTCAGATCACTCTTAAAATTTTCAGTGCTTTGATAGTAGGTTCCAAAATAATTATGATAAATAGAAATATCAAACAGTTTAGCTGCTTTGTTTTAGTTAATAAGTTACCAGCTTTTTTCAAATTCTTTACATTACAGTTTGCTATTAAATAACCGCATCTTAGAGGACATTATGGGGAGGACTCCTTTGCAATAGTTTTGTCTTTCATACTAATATTGGTTTACACTGTGCTTTAGATTATTACTGTGAACTGCCGCTGTGGTGGGGATTTCTTTGTTTTTTCCATAAATAGAACTGTTCCACAATAAGTAGTTTTCTGGCATTAGGAACTCTGTTCTGCAGTTTAAGTTAGAATTATTTAAGTTACTAGCTGAACTTTGTTACATTTTCATACAATATTTGCTGTTGAATCCATGTAGCGTTTTCCTTAGCTGGAGAAGTGGGTTTGTGACCAGAATATTTTGAAACCCTTCCAAAACACGGTATGCGGAGGCAGGCGATGGGAGGCGAAGGCTCTGTCGGAGGATCCCGGTGCGGCGGTGTGCGGAGCAGCCCTCCGGGAGATGCTGAGCCCCCTCCACACCTAGGGAGGACCCAAGTTCCCTGGAAGAGCAGATTTTCTATTTTTTTTAATAGCGCCTGGTGCCACATCCATCAGAGTGGCGTCAGGGGTCTCCAGAGCGGCATTTAGCAGTTCGGTGTGTATTCCTCACGGGTGATGTCTCTCTCAGGACAGCAAACTTGTAAATGGAGGGAGCTGATGACGGGCAGCTCCCGGGCGGAGGGAAGGAGCGCAAGCGCGATGGGATCTCTGCGACCGTCAGGTCTGACCTCCTGCGTGGGGCAGGGCGCTTAAATCCAGCCTCGCTGGGCAATGGGTACCTTCAGAAGAGCATCTCGTCTTGATCTGGAATTTTCCAGTAATGGAAAAATCTGCCAGAATCGTCATCGTTTGTTTCAGTAGCTAATGATTTTCATTATTAAAGCGGTATTTTGTCTCTAGTTTGACTTTGCTTTAGCTTCAACTTCTGACCAGTAGGTCCTACGTTACATTTAACTGTTAATTTGTGTAAGAAACTGTTAATTTATTTTCTGCATGTGAGTGCTCTGGACGCGGTCAAGGTCCCCCCATTGCACTTGATGAACCAAGGAGGCAAGTCCTCCAGGCTGGAGGGACGCCGGCGAGCCCGGCCAGCCCAGGATGCTCTCAAGGATTGTGCTCTTCGGGTTTTTCCTCCCCAACTCCAGACCCTCTCAGTGTTCTCCTCAACCTCTGTCAGCAGCAGCTTTTGCGTGGCTTTTAGGTGAAGGCAGGCCCTTTTGGGACTTCAAGAGAAATGCACCAATTCAGCAGTTTTTCTGTTTGCAGCTGCGTTCCAAACCACATCGATTAACCAATATTTAATCCGTCTAACAGCCAACCTGTTCGTTACGCATCCTTTTCATTCTCCCAGGAATGTATAAGACTGCACCAAACACCTTTCAGAAGTCTTGCCACGTGAGGCTTTTGACTTTTATCATCCAAACCGTACATTTCAGTAAGCTTGCTTGATACAACCTCTTTTCTATAAAACTGCATTGTTGACAATGTTTATATTATATTTATATTATATATAAATTATTATATATATTGTATTTATATTTAACCTTTTGTTAGCGCCAAGTTCATATGAAACGTGCCTTTCCTTGGGGGGTTTTGCGTCAGGTAAGTAGGCTTTTAATTATCCGGGTCTTTCTCTTTGCTCTTTAAGGTACAACTTTGGTGTTACTAACACCATGAGCTCTCTTCCTTCCCCTGGAACACCCTCTTTTTTCTAAGGATTGCTGGGAGTCCGTGTTAACGAGCTGCGAGCTCTTTGCCTGCTTCACGCAAAGCTCCTATGTTTGGCGGTGTTTATCAGTGCACATTTTACTCGAGCATCTTTTTTTGTTTGGAAAAGGAAATGATCCCATTGCAATTTATTCTTTTGTCTGAAGAAAAAGTTCAGTTTTAAGCCAGATGCTGAAAATACCTGGTAGTGGGTATAAATAGAATCATAGAACCATAGAATGGTCGGGGTTGGAAGGGACCTTTAGAGCCCACCCAGCCCAACCCCTGCAGCGACAGGGACAGCTTTAGCCAGAGCAGGGTGCTCACAGCCCCGTCCAACCTGGCCTGGGATGTTTCTGGGGATGGGGCATCTCCCACCTCTCTGGGCAACCTGTGCCGGTGCTTCACCACCTTCACCTCAGATTCATCAAGAATCTGCCCTCTTTTAGTTTAAAACCATTCCCGCTTGCCCTATTGCTACAGGTTTTACATCACTTTTCATGGCCTGACAAGCCTGAGGAGTTAATGCCCAAGAGGTAATTTTTTTTTCTTTTTTTTTTTTTTTTCCTTTCCCCCCCCCATACCGGGTCCAAGCGACGGGTTTTGAGCTGCGCTGCAGTTCTGTGCAGGTAGACAGGGTAGCTGCCTCCCTCGCAACTGAGGCGGACAAAAACTTCACACCACTGGGGAGCCCGAGAGCCTCCGCGAGCAGGAGGCACCTGCGGAGACTCCACCGGGACACGAGCTCTTGGAGAGCCTTCTCCTGCCCCGCGCGGGCTGCGGCCCCTTGGGCTGCGGTGTCCTGGGCGTGTGCATGGCCCCCGTGCTGGCTGAGCTCCCCCGCGGAGCAGCGGGGACGCGCTCGTGGAAGGCACTGAGCGCGGGCTGGTCCCGTCGGGCGTGTTGTGCTGGCCTGCAGGTTTAGGACTGATTTTTCAGCGATAATGCCGAAAGGTTACTGCCAGATCCCACAGAATTCCTTGAAGCTTTACGAAGGCTTTCCAGCTGTCTAATGCAAATGCCGGACAGTTTTTGCGGTACTTGCTCAGTGACCAGCAGTGAACTTCCACAGTTGTCTTGAATGCTGAGGAAGGTGGTCAGGGTGGTGGGGTTGGGTTGGGTGGGGTGGGGTGGGGTTGGGTGTCTGGTTTGGTTTGGTGAACATAAACACAGCCCTAGCTTTGTGCCTACCTGTAGCTTGTTTGTCTGGGGCCCTTTCTGTGCTCTACCCCAACACTGTTCCAGCCCAGTAAGTTAGAGATGGACATTCTCCTTGAAATTCCTGTTCTGCTTGTTCGTGTGCCTTTTGACAAATTTCCTCAAATTTCTATTTCTAGAGAAACTGATGGATAGCTAAAAGGGAGAATGTATGGCTGAATCACCTCTCCATTCTTCACAGGGAGGTTATATTCAGGTTGCAGATTACTCATGCTATGCTCAGAAATGAAAACCCGGTACAAAATGTTTACAACCTTATTCTGTGCCTTAATTCTATTTTGAAAAGTAATTATCATAAGAAAAGGGCTCAGTAAGAATAGCAACTTCAACAGAAAGGCTGCTATGCGATTAGCCTAATGCATGTATGTTTTTATGCTTCTTTTTCCCCTTTATCTGTGTGATCTCATCCTGCCTTTATTCTGGATAACAGAACGCTCCCTACGTTTGAATAGACAAATACTTGCTGGCAATTTTTCTCTCGCTCCTGTTCGTTGTTATGCACAGGTTGTCCTTTTTAGGCTGACCGTTCACTGGTGCAGCTTTAGGACCGAGCGTGGCTCTGTTCTTGAAAGACAAAGGTGTGGGTATAAAAATCCCCGAAGCAGGTTTGCGGGGGCTCTGTCCCCGCTGACTTGCTCGGTGCCGGAGGGATGTTTGATGGCGTGAAGGTGCTGTCCGCTTCAACCGGGCGATTCCAGCGGGCTTTCGAGCAGTCAGAGCCTTTAAGTGTATGCAGAGCTGCCTTTAACTGAGTCATAGTTAGCAGGTATTGCAGTTTATCAGCTGCACAAAAAACCGTTGAGGTTGCATCAAAAACTTCCATCCTCACAACCTGTCGACCACAATTTGATGATGATTATTGATTATTTCACAGCCTTTCACTCTCTCTGGCACTGCGGCCAGCCTTGATATACAGATAGGGCTGCAGTCCAGCTAAAATAAGACTCCATCTTGATAATGGACTGAGATGAGATACTGTTATTTGATAAAGATAATTGATGTTTCACAGTGAATTGGAAAACAGTTCTGAGTGCAGCAGATCTGTGGCTGCTCCATCTGCAAATGTGGCCTTTGTTTACAAAACACAGCAGAAGACGTGCCGCTAAACCTCCCGGCCGCCGTGCGCTGCGCTAAACGCATCGTTTCAGCATGGCTGGTGATTTTTAGCCAAAAATAAAACACACCGAGAAGCACGATTTGTGAGTTTGCAGTCATAATGAAGTTTCTGGAACGTGTATGTAGCTTAGCATGCTTCTGCTGAGACACCCTGGAGATCTTGTTTCTTCTGCTTGGGATGCGCTTGGTGATTTATTTCCAGTGAGCTGGTATCCTAAAATCCTCCTTTTTTTTTAAAAGTATTTATACATGGCGTTTGAATTAGGCAAAATGCTACTTGACAAAGTTGGAATTTGTTAAAGGGAGAATAAGGCCTGGTGTATGTCTGGATTTCTTCATTGTCCTGAAGTTTTAGCTCATTAATTTAAAATACAATGCATGCTTGCAGTCTCCCATCTACGCCTTTGTTGACTACACATGTGCAGCCCGGGGTTTTGAATTGATTAAGGTATCACTCACTGCAAGTTCTGTTCGCCCAAGTTCTTTTAGTCCTATTATAACCTTTGTAACCTCTAATTAAGCAATAGGAGATGGCAGGGAGTGGGGTTATCATGAGCTAATGACACCCCAAGTGTGCCGCGTGGCACAGGGTTCATCTGTGTGCTGCTAATCCTCCGGGGGAGTGATTATCTAATGATAAACGTGCCACATTGCAGCTCATTGATGCCGCCGCGGTGTGTTCCTGCCGCTGCCGGCGTGGCCGAATTACGCTGCCCATTCCCAACGTCTTTTTTTTCATTGATTTTACAAACTGACAGTTTTGAGGTTTTCTGAAGTGACTTACATACTGTGCAAAGTCATGACCCGGGAGATGCGCTTCTTTCTTTCTTTCCTTTTAAAGAAATATATTTATTAAGAATATGCAAACAAAAAAAATGCATAGTCATTTTTGCTAGGCTAGAAGCAGTCTCAGCAGGTTGAATGCAACTAACTGTTCTTGTGAAATTCAAAACAAATAATTAATATTTTGCATAAGATTGTAAATTATCATCAACATGCAATTGAAATTCCTTTCTTTAGAGGTCCATTAGTACAGAAAAAGAATGATACTCTGCTACTTTTTTTTCAAATTGAACACTGAATCAGTGTTGGACTGTAGAGATCTATTTCAGGTAACTAGATTTTAGGATACATGATTGTCATTGACTTTGGAATGATGGGAAAACATTGATGTCTGAAAGTTGCTTAGTAATATTTTGCTCATTGGAGACTCTAGCACTATTTTATAGCCAAAACAGATTTAGTGTCATTATTCATTAATTATAATCATGATAATCCATAAGCATTAACTTGCCGACATTCTTTGGGGGGGGGGGCTTTTCCTCGTTGCGCAGGTAAGCAGCTGGCATTTCATCTCACTTTGTAAGGTATCTGCCACAGACGGGTGCGTGAGCTCCGGCACGAGGCTTTCGAGCATCTCTTTCTCTCATTGACTGTATGTGAAGCCCAGAAGCTTGGGGTTGGTGTGATTATCTCTAAAGTCATGTCAGGTAAATTCTTGCTGGGTAAGAGAGTCCGGTCCAAAATCCCCCAATTAATCCGTACATACAAGCTGTCCAGTAACTTTTCCTTTAGAAATGCAAGCGTTTGGGTATATAATAAAAAACTGCCCTTACAGAGTCGCTAACCAAAGGCTTCAGTTAAAACCTGAAAACTAAAGCTGCCTGCTGCTGTTACATCTCCTGGGCCCCTTACCAGCGCAGGAGGTGAAGCATCTTCTGTTCTTCCCACCGAGAGGCTCAAACTGAACAGGCCCATGAATTTCGTGGGAAAATATCAGTCCACTTCCAGTACTGGTCTCATTTTTAGAGGATTTTTGACTATTGACTGCAGCCTGGGTATTTTGCATGCCTGTCTGTGTGTTCCTGTTGGAGCTGGCTCCAGTCTTGGAAGCGTGGAGAATTCCCTCCGAAAAGAGAAACGCTTCAGCATTGAGCTACAGATGATAGAGGGTTGCATATGTGGCTGTATATTTTGATCTGTAATTTACAAAAACTTCATCTCCTGTAAAGACACCTGCTGAAGCCAATGTCGTTGCTGTTACCGATAGGGTTGCGTCTACACCGCGGCGTTCCCAGGGTCTGGACACCAGCTGGGACCTGCATCACGTCCATGTTCCGTGCAAATAGAGAATGGCTTGGCAAAGTGCCCGCAGAGAAGAGCACACAGGATAGTCAAGAAAGCCGTAAAATATTCTATTTTCATTGTTTGTCTTGGTTTTCGTCATAGATGTTTAGAACTGCGTTTCATAGAGATACTTGTTGCTGATATTGAAGTGAGCCGTGCTTAGCGTAAACCTGCTGTACACCTGTAGTACCGGGTGCGTAAAGGGCTTGTCACGAAACCAAGTGGTTCGTTTAGCTGAGTAGTATCTCATTCTTTAGATGTTTTCCTCTGTAAGCATTCCCTTGCCCTGGTGCTTGCTCCCCGGGCGGGCGTCCGTGGGGATTGCGGCCGATGGAGGATGCGTGGCTGGGGCAGCCCCCAGCCCCCCCGCGGCATCGCCGCAGTGAGCATCGCTGCTCCGGCAACCTCAGAGTGCTTCCGCAGGATGCAGATACAAGCTTTTGTACGCAAAAACTCTGCCATTTTCACTGGAAGATTAAAGAGAAGCCTGAGTTTTGGTTCGGTTTATTTCAAAGCAAAAGATGCTTTTAAACACTGGCTAGAATCAATACTGTTTGGTCCGGGGTACTTTATTTAGCTCGCTGCAGAATTAAAATTGGAGCTTCAGCAGTCAAAGCCGTAATTGAATTGTGCATGGTATCATTTTATTTCAATACCTAGATGCCTTTGCAAATTTTTATTCTTATATAAGGCAGAAAATGATTTCATATTGTGTTTGGAATGAATAGTTGCTGATGTCGGATGGCTTGTTTTAGTTAAGTTTGATTACTGAATAAAAGACACTGTTCTCAAATACGGTATTTTAAAGGCAGACAAAGAAAGACAGCGATCCCGCAATCTCAACCTGTAAGTGCATTTACTGACACTGTCACACTGACAAGTTCAGACGAGGCAGGAAAACTTGTTAGCAGAAACACACATCCTCAAATTGCAGATAAAAGATAATTACTGAGTGTAACCTTTTAATTTTATAGGGCAAAATCCTTTTCTCGCTGGAGGCGGGGCGGGAAGGGAAGCCGCTAGGCTGCAGCGCGGATGCTGTCGTGCTGTCCTCCAGGCACGTAGCACATGTGCGAGCGCATTTAACGCAGCGTTCTTCTGCTCGAAAAATACCCCGTTGTGCCCTGCCTGTGGTACAGCCGCCGCGGTGGTGTGCAGGGGGTGGGGGTGCTTGCTGCTCGGTTTTGCGTAGAGTCTGACTCGCATAAGCAATAGCAAAGTTCACAAGGGAAAATCCATAGTAACGTAATACAAGGTAGTAATAAGTGCATCGCTGACAAGCGGGGCAGGAATTTGAGGGGACATGCTTCGGCTGCAGCAGGACTTAACCGTACTCGCATTTTCATCTCCTCATTGATACAGATGCAAGCCTCGCTCTTTAGTTCTTCCTACATTGTGTTTCCAGTGCGAGATGGCCTCGCAGCCGAAGGAAGGCATCGCAGAATCACAGAATCGTTTAGGTTGGAAAAGCCCTTTAAGACCATCCAGTCCAACCATTAACCTACACTACCAAGTCCACCACTAAACCAGTTAAGGGGAGAGGAATAATTAATTTCATGTTTCCTGGCTTGCTGGCTGGATTTTTTAATTTTTTAATGAAAGTGAAAGTAGGAATCGCCAAGGTTGGAAAGGTGCCATCCTGTGTGCGGCAGACCCATTTTCTCTATAGGCTGCAGTAGCTTTACCCTGATTTCCCAAACATGCCAATAATACAATTGAGGGATTTTATTCGTTTTCACAGTAACAAGAAATGGTCTTATCCTATCAACAGCAAATCCCAGCTACATTAGGGATGCAATAACAAAATAGCCACTTTTTTCAAGTTTCTCAAATGTCTTTTAAAACCAGTGTTTAATTATGCCCAGTTGGTTAGCTGGTGGTAATTTGGCAGTATATTTTGTGAGAGTAAACTGTGCTGATATGCTTCTCCACGGGAGGCTGGTGGGGACTTAGCCAAGGTGTGAATTTACAGCACGCTAACTCCTCTGCATGGATGCAACCCTCCACTTGGATGTTGTTGATCTGCACCAAATCTGCATCTGTGCATCACAGATAAATCTACTTTGCACGTATAAACGTGTGCATTAAGCTACAAGTAACAAATGCAAGCTGAGGGTCCTCACGTACAGCCCTAGCCAGTGCACTATAAATTCATACCGCAACTCTGCTCCAGCTTCCCAGCCTCAATAGGCTAAGTAATGAGGCCTCAGGAATCACTAAATTTGCTTTTTAGGTCATGCTCATCAGCAACGCTAGCTTGCTCAAAGACAGTTTTTTCTCTTTCTGTACTTTATTTGGTTGATTTGGAGACTGGGTTAAAGGAGCTTGCCTGTTCTTCCTGTGCGGGCATACGGCGTTTGCAGATAGAGGAACATCTTGCTGGAAGTGCGAAGGCAGGCGTAGATGCCAAGCGAGGACTGCGAGTCCAAGAACAGAAATCAAGACTGCTCTTGAATAATCAAAGTTAGTAAAAATTAAATAAAAAATTGATGCAACTACAGCTTTCTACTTAACTCTTATGCCTCAGCTGACAGCGTAATCCATTCCACTAAGGGCTTTTTTCTTTTTGAAGTGGTACAATTCAGTATGCAAAAGTCAAATAGACTGGAAAAAGATATTAAATTTACTGACCAGCCTTGGAGGCCACAAGCCCCCTGATGAGTTACAGATTTATTACAGCACTGAGTTAGTAGCAGCCCAAGGAGCAGTGACAGAAAAGTAGGTATGCAGATGTTACGCTGAGCTCTGTAAAGAAAACTGAGTTTCCATGTATCTAAAATTACGTCTAATTTAGCTGTTGCTTCCTATTCAGACACTACTTCCTACACAAAAAGTGGCCTCGCTCTTCTTTTTCTCCTCTGTAAAAAGCTCTTTTCTTCAGACACTGCTAAAGCAGTTTTCTGGAGCTGTCCAGAGAAGCGTCCAGCTGGGAAGGGGAATAAGGATTTTTTTATTTTTTTTTTTTTTTACATTGTTCTTATAGCTTTCATAGAAAATAGTTTCTCAGAAATACTATTTTTGTTAAAGAGAGAATCTCGAGATTACCCCATGCAGATTTGGCAGCGTTTAGCCAGATAGATTGTTGTCTGTCACCGCTGCGCATAAGAACTGTCGTCCTTTTTCCTACAGGACTATCACTTCCTGTAAAGAAAAGCTGAAACAAGACTGTATGCAAATACGTTTTACAAACAAAATTTCAGTCTAATGTTAACTCACAATTGATAACTTGAAAAGTCACATTTAATTTCTATTCCATATTTTAAGCATAAACAGGGCTCTGATACGCGCTGAATGGCGACGGTCACATCTGGGTTTCTCCCTGCAGGGTTGCCCATGGCCAACAAGCACGTGTTTAAACACAGCTCGCGCTCTGTAGCTGTACAGAACTGTTTAAAATCATGTTGCTAACACGTGTTTTTTTAACTGACCTATTTCTCCAATCTAGACGTGACCTTTGTGAATGCATTTTTGCTTTCGGGGGTGTGTTCCCTGTTAGGGAAAAGCACGGTCCTGAGCTCGGGCTTTGTGCCCGCTGGCTGTTTTCCTTCCCGCATCCGTAAGCGCAAGAGCTATAGGTGTCCGAGCACGGGGAAGGGCTGGAATCCCGGTGGAGCGGGGACTCGGTGAGACCTGCTGAATGCAAAGGAGAACTCTGCTGCCGGGGCTGCCTTCCTCCTGGAGGCACCTGCTTGTGATTCAGCCCAGCAGGGCTGCCAGCGGCTGCAGAGTGGCTTCCCAGCTGTGGATAGGGAGCGCCTTCGAAAATCTGCGATGAAACTAAAGCTTTTAATCCAGGTATCAAAGTACATTTTGGAGGGGATTGAAACAATTAACACCAAGCAAGGAAAATCTCTATGCCTAACGTACATATAGTTAATAACTCATAACAAAAAATTCACAAAAAATTGTGAACATACCACCTCTTATACTTTGTCAATTATTGAGTAATTATTGTCAATTATTGATTACTGATTGCTAATTTGTTTTAAGATTTTGTAGCTGTACAACGGCATATAACACTCCAGGTATTACTACTATTATCATGAACAAATTTTCCTAAAATTTAGAGCAGTTCTGTGAATTAAGCAGCCCTGATACTGTTCACAGGGTTTCTGAACACCCAGATGCATTTTAAACGCAAGGCCCAGAGCACTTCACCCTCTTCCTCTCCACCCATCCCAACCGTTGTTTAGTGATGTTTTAAGTGCAAAATACTGTGGGATCTGCATAATGTAAAAATATATGCTTGTTTCACAGCAGAAAAGTGACACTCCTGTTAGGTGGGGGACTTTTTTCACAGTAAACTGGGGTGTGATGACAAGGAGGACCGGTCGTTACGTGCTGCAGTTCTGCTGTTCCTATCTAGCACCGCTTGCGGGGACGAGAGCGTGGCACAGGGTCCTGCTGGAGATCACTGCATGTGCCTGTTTGCACGTGGGGCTCTAGCCAGTGTTCCCAGTTCCCAGGCAAGGTGCTTCTCGAAAGAAGCATAAATTATTAAAAAAAAAAAAAGTCAAAAAGCTGTTGTGTTTTTCAAATGCGATGACATTGCATCACTAAGTGTAGACCATTGTACACTGTCCTGGTTTGGGCTGGGATAGAGTTAATTTTCTTCCTAGCAGCAGGCACAGTGCTGTGGTTTGGATTTAGGATGAGAATAACGCTGATAACATGCTGATGGTTTAGTTGTTGCTCAGTCCTGCTTATGCCAGGCAAGGGCTTTTCAGCTTCCCCTGCTCTGCCAGGGGCACAAGGAGCTGGGAGGGGGCACAGCCAGGAGAGTTGATCCCAACTGCCCCAAGGGCCATTCCATACCATACGGCGTCATGGGCAGTATGGAAACTGGGGGGGTTGGCCGGGGAGCAGCGATCGCTGCTGGGAACTGGCTGGGCATCGGTCGGCGGGTGGGGAGCAATTGCATTGGGCATCACTTGCTTTGGATATTATTATTATCATTATTATATTGTTACTATTATCATTACTATTTTACTTTATTTCAATTATTAAACTGTTCTTATCTCACCCCAGGAGTGTTTCTCACTCTCACTCCTCCGATTCTCTCCCCCATCCCATCGGGGCAGGGGCAGTGAGCGATGGCTGCGTGGTGCTGAGCTGCTGGCTGGGGCTGAACCCCGACATACACAAACTACTTGTAAGAAAGACTTAGACTTGTAATCAAAGGTTCTCAAAAAATTTTAAAGTTGAGGACTGCGATTTCCAAGTTTCCACTTGTTTTGATAATCTTGATGCTGATGCTTTTGACCCTTGGCAGAGGATGCGAGTGGTAACTGTGGACAGAGCGAGCAGCATCGGGGCGTTCTGCAGCAGGTGACCGTTTGCCCAGGAACTGCTAAAGATCTGCAGGTACAGAGGGTGCCCATTTAGAAAATCAGAGCAAGGAGCGGTGAGAGTCAGAAGGCTGGCTTCAAAAATGACAGCAGAGCTGCTTTCCCAGAGTCCGCAGGGCAGAAGACGCTTCTAGAAGGATAATTAAGTCCCCAAACCCCACCGTCCTGGCGGGAAGCACTGATCTCGTTAGCTTCTCCTCCTCCGTTGGAGTTGCGGAACGCTTTGCTTTTAGAGTCTCGGATCACTTGGGAATTATGGATTT
The DNA here is from genome assembly GCF_030463565.1 of Pelecanus crispus. Classification (NCBI taxonomy): domain Eukaryota; kingdom Metazoa; phylum Chordata; class Aves; order Pelecaniformes; family Pelecanidae; genus Pelecanus; species Pelecanus crispus. The sequence continues at coordinate 1,001,671 of NC_134676.1, read as the reverse complement.
GTGTGTTTTGCAAGTGCATTGAAGGCTCTGAAGTCAAAGGTTAAAAATGCTCTGGTGCTCCCCGTATGAGTGTGACATTGTTCTAACTAATTTTCTTTATAACTTGGGAGAGTAAAGCTGCAGCTGAAAGGGAAGAGCTGCATCTTAACAGAACCGTGAGCACGAGTGCTTCTCGCTGTGCCAAAAATCCCGTAGCGCTCTCAGTTCCATCGATACTGACACAGCCTAGAATGAATTTTAGCCAAAGGGTACCTCAGCAAAATGCGCTTTGACTGGAAAGAGTGGGAAGCTTACGGGAACGTTGTGCCTGGCTGCAGATCTCGTGACGGTTGCTTGAATAGGGAAGGAGAAAAATTGGGATTGCTGCGACCACACCTAGCTCATCACCGGAGACATCTTAGAGGTTTGAAATGCTTCGTGCTCCAGCCGCTACGTACTCCAATTATCAACTATCAAATAGAAGGCAGCGTACGTAGGCAGGTGAAGAGCAGAATTTTGATGGGTTTCACTGATATTAAGCAGTACATCCCTAACAGCAGGTAGCTGCATGGGAAGGGGGGATGCTCCGTGTATTCCCATCTCCTGTTAACTCACTGTAGGGCAGCATTTAATTCTTAGCCTAATTAGAATTTTTAATAGCTTTTTCTTTCAGTAGGGAGTGCTTTTTACTGCAAATTAGGAGGTTTTGACAAAACGGTATCTGTAAGAGAAGAGAGCGCATTCTCATGGCTGTCTGGTGCTGTGAGCCATGCAGGGTTATCTGGGTGATGATTTATTTTTTTACCTAAATTTCTTACGTTTAAAAAAGACTGCTCTGTGAACTCACTTGTTTCAGTACAGCTCACTGATAAGAGTTGTAGCAACCTTAAGTGTTTGCTAGGAAAATAACGTCGCCTATCCTACCGGCTCCTGAAATCTGTTTTAATAATACTTTTACTCTCACTTTTTAAAATCACGAATCATGCCTGAATCGCGTAACCAGAACCCGTCGTTCTCAGTTCACGCCCGCGGGTTGCGTGCTCTCCCGTGTCCGAGTCTCGGAGCTGACGGGGTTTTGCCTGGAGCACTTCCCTGCCGTGCAGGAGCTGTGCGGGGCGTGCCGCTGCCTGTTTTGTGCCGGGAGCCTCCGCAGGCTTCCCTCCTTCTGCCAAAGCTATTAAAAAGGCCTTCAGGTAGTCACTAAATGAACTCACTTGGCCTTTAGAATTTGGAGACCCGTTAGATTAATTTTTTTAAAAGTTTCTCGCGCTCCACCCGACCAGCACGCTCCTGCCCTTGCCTCCCTCCTCGCGGTGCTCCGCTGCGAGGCAGCCTCTGATCAGCCTTACGCCACGCTGCTTGCGTTGCTCTCCTTTATTGTGGTTTAATTTTCTCTTTCTAACAATTTATGCAGCTCTTCCCATTAGGGATGCGATTTGCATTTTGATAGTTGGTTAGATGAAGTCCGTGTAACAAATGGCACATCTGGTCCACGTTGGGATTTTCTGGGGAGCGTTCAATGTCTCTTCTCCCTGGGAAGCGCTCTCAGGTGCTGGGATATCAGCCCAAATTTCCTCACTGCCATTGAATATCAGCCTTGAGGGATTTGCGATTCAAGAGCTCAAGCTTTGCAGGGCTTCCCAGCAGGGAGCGTGTGCAAATCCAGAGACCTGGTGTTTGTCCAGTATGAACTCTTGTCTAGATTCCTATCTATAGTTGCTGGGGGTTTTTTTGCACAAACTGCTTGTAATTATTATTACTATACCCCTTTGAGTAGGGATTTAAATTAATTCTTTTATATCTAGCAAAATACTATTAAAAAACCTGGAAAGGATACCAAGCACGTTCCTCTTCCATTTTCATTAGCAAGAATATCCTAATCATACTCAGAATTCATATTTTAAATTATTTTCCTAGAAGTTAAAGCTTAGCCTATGAGCTGTTGAAACCTTTTAAAATGGTAATTGTCAAGGAGATAGGGATTTCAATCACAATACCAAGTTGTCTAACACGTACTTGTGCAGATATTCTGAGGTTACATGACAGTGTTATGAGCCTTTAAATAAAGTGCAACGGCATTAGTTTCACAGAGGAAAAAAATCACTGCTGATATTATGGAGTGGCTGGCTTGTATGTTTGGGGGCAATTAATTGCCCTGTGGATTTTGATGGTCCACGTGAAAATCTTGAACTGACAGGTGCATTCCTAAAGTGAGAGCACGCATGACATGTTGGTGAAGACGGGGTGTTAGAAAGGGTTGGTTTTGGAGACCCAAGCGCGCCCTTCTGTTACGGCGTTGGTTTCGGGGAAGAGGAGGCCAGTTCCCAGCTCCTCTGCAGCACCGTGAAGTGTTTGGGGCTGGAGCTGTACGGTCTGGGGACAGTTTTAAACCATCCCGTAACACTTGGGTGGCTGCAGCTGTCATCTCATTTTTTCTGGATTAAGTTCAGTCAAGAAAGAAGCTGCCTCATTTTCTGGTTGTCATTTGCCCAGGAAGTAAAAGCAAATTGTAATGAGGGACTCGCAGCAGGAGAACCTCCTAACAAATGAGAGGCATATATTGACCGACAGCCGGTCTGCCACTCCAGTGATAAATGTATTTTTATATGCGGCCGTTCAAGGGCACTTTCTGCTCCCATTGAATGCTGCCTGTCAGATCATGCATGGCACATTTGAATACTGAGTAGTTGTAATGGCTGATGCAAAATTGTATTACTGTAAGGTTAAAAATTAAGTTACATGTTTTATTAAGTTAAAAAATGTAATACATGCGCTTTGACTTTATCTTGATAGTATTGAGAAGCCACTTGAAGGACAGGAAGAAAATTAATTTAAAGATGCAAATATACTCTTTTTCTCAGTACAGTCCTGAAATTTTTACTGCAATTGTTAGTATTCCTGGAACTAGCATAGAAATTAAATTATTAAAGATACTGAAACTGTTTTAGGTTAATAGTATTTTAGATATTTCCACTAAATTGCTTGGAAAGTAGGGATTTATTTTTTGAAGTGTTCATCAAAAACCTCTAAAGGGCCATCTTGAAAAAAATTTACTTTTGGTATGAAAAATGAGATCATATTTTAGATATCTTTTTGGGTGAAGCCATTTAGTTTTGTATAACTTTGTTTTTATAAAAAATAACAGCTCAGGGTGCCCTGCCCTTGCCTGCCCCCTCTCAACCAGCAGCCGCGGCCATGGCCAGCGTGGCGGCTGGGGGTTCCTAGCCTTGGCCAGGGCGGTGCGCGTCGCCTGGCTGGTTCATCCAGCGAGGACAGCTCTTAACAACTGTTTCCTTCTTCTTTGAAACACAAAGGCTGAGGGGAGACCTTACCGCTCTCTACACCTACCTGGCAGGAGGCTGCAGAGGGGGGTGTTGGGCTCTTCTCCCAAGGAACAAGCGATAGGATGAGAGGAAATGGCCTCAAGTTGCGTCAGGGGAGGTTTAGATTGGATATTGGGAGAAATTTCTTCACGGAAAGAGTGGTCAAGCATTGGACCAGGCTGCCCAGAGAGGTGGGGGAGTCCCCAGCCCTGGAGGGGTTCAAAAAACGGGCAGAGGTGGCACTTGGGGACATGGTTTAGTGGGCATGGGGGCGTTGGGTTGATGGTTGCACTGATGATCTTAGAGATCCTTTCCAACCTGAATGATTCTGTTCCTAGTTTTACTCATTAAAAAATAATCCAGTCAGCAAGCCAGGAAACATGAAATTAATTCTTACTCTCCCCTTAATTGGTTTAGTGGTGGACTTGGTAGTGTAGGTTAATGGTTGGACTGGGTGATCTTAAAGGGCTTTTCCAACCTAAACCATTCTATGATTCTATGATTAGTATACCAACTTTGCATTATCCAAGACTTTTAAGCATAGGACTTTTAAGTTTTGTATTATTCAGAATCCATCATATCTCTGTAAAAACAGAATTAAAATGTAGTCAAAAGTTACATAAATCCTACTCGTGCTGGGGGCGCGTGAGTAGATTATGTCTGCTGTGTTTCAATACTCATTTTGTATGACCCCGCTGTGCGTAGGGTCCGTGCTGGTTTCCGTGCGTGCTGTAGTACGCCCACGCTGGTCGTCATCTGGAGAACAAGGGCTGTAGATCCCAGAAACCTTTTCACTGCAGGTTAATATCAAGGCAGCACAGCTACAGCAGCTACTGCTGGAAGTGAAAGGTCAGGAACGTAACGGCAAATGGGGGCTTCCTACCATCTGTTGAAAGTCCCTGGTACCCCCTCCATTGTAGGTACTGATCTTAAGTGCGTCTATTCTGAAATAAGTAAATTTGTCCATGCAAGTATGATATGACGAACCATATAGCAAAAGAAGACAGATGTGCAGGAGCCCAGGAAGGAATGCTGCTGCAAACAAAGATAAGATTCACAGCCTCCAAAGAAAAAAGAAAAATGGGTCCTGGGCATAGTACGTCGCAGCCTGGCGAAGGTGCTGTTAATCTCCTTGTGACTGAAGTGAGAGCAGCTGAGCAGGTGCTGCGGGGTTTGTGTTTGCCTCTGCAGCAGTCGTCCTAAGTGGTTATTTTAATATATTCACTTCATAGGTCTGCCATTTTTATTGTTATCTCGAAGGCTGATATTTATTCCTCTGCGCAGTTTGGGCTCTATATATGTTCTGCAGGGTTTTGCACCCTATACGTTAGCATTAAAATCCAAGTTCTAACTTTAAAAAAAAAAAAAAGAAAACTTTTGTTTGCATGATGTGGAATCATCCAGTGCATGCCACTGCCGAGGGACCTCAGAGAGGCATATGCACATCAGTAAAGCGCTACTAACCTCGTTTTTCTTTGTGGCGCATTTCTAAGAATGACTAATCTGTCAGAGCTAGCTCTATTTATTAAGATCTATTCTAAAAGTACATTATTTTTTATTTAGTTGGGGGGGGAAGTCGGGGGAGAGTTCCATTTTTCAGTAGTGCCATCAACACCGATGACTTCCAACTTAACATTTCAGTTGTTAACTGTCTTTTATTAAGCTTTGCCTTTAGCATAATGAGCTTTAGATTTGTGATTTATTTATGTTCTTGTATAAAGCTGTATTTATGCCTGCTTTCTGGAGAACGCTTCTAGGTGGTTGCTCTGGCAGATCTCCCCAGCTTGGCTGCTGAAATTGCCCATAAAATCATTGCCAGTGACTCCTCACTGACCCATGAAGGAGTTACAGAATTGCCTCCTCCTTAATTTTCAAATAACCATTCCTTGCCCAGAGATGATTTGTGTCCCATGCAAAAGTTGGAGCTGGTATTTTCATACTGCTCCGTGCTAACAGCAGGCACATCACTTCAAGGGTATTGCTTAGCTGTGGCAAAGCTCTGCTTTTGTACGTCTTTCACGTGACGGGTACTGGAAGGATGTGTTGGGCGTGCTGCTTTCTCAGCAAGTGAATTTTTTGTTTCGCTTTAGTTAAGGTACCCCTAGAGACTGGGGATATAAATATCTAATAATAAAGGTGGTAAAATATTAGTATGTCTCTATAGCAGTACGTAAGTTACTTTATCAATTTAAAGTATGCATGTCAGTGTATTTATTAAAATAAAACTGCTGCAGTGATACAGCGTTTATTTTTTATGTCACCTTTAACAGAATATTGCGGTTCAATGTAGAGTTTACCAAATATTGGACTTAGAATTAGGTTGTCATAGCTTCAGTATATCATGTGTTACAGGACAACGATGGTGGCAGGTGCAGAAGTCAAATAGTCTCCCAGGAGCATCCTGCCACTAAAAAACAATTGCTTGGGCAGAGGGAAGCTGCAAACAGCTGCACTTTGTCCCACCGTCTCTGCCGTTCAGAATTAAGACTATTTCCAAAGCAGTATCGCGCAGATATTTGCATACTTCCCATTGTGTGCCTATATAACTGCCTCGGAGCTGAAAAACTGCAAATAGTAATGTGAAAGCAATCCCAAAGAGCGAGCGCTTGGCATGCGTTCTCTGTTGAGGCATTAGTGCTGTAATCCATTAATGCTGCGTTCAGCGCAGCAGCAAGACAGTGCCAGCCGGGGGACTCTGTGCACCAAACGTACGGGTGCAAGCAGAATATTTTGAATGAGCAGCAATAATTTGGTTTTGTTACGCTTACTCGCTGGCCTCGGAAATGCGAGATGGGCATGGCAAAGCACACGTTTAGATAGCGCACTAAAAAATAAATCTTGGCTTGAGAGGATTAACATCAATTAGAGAAGCACTTCCTTTAAATAACAAAGCAGATTAATTCCCTTAAGGATTGTACTTATTGGAACACATTTTCAGTAGTAAAAAGAGCAACAAGTGTGCTAGTACTATTGATTTTCTACCTTTGTATTACCAAAACATATTTTATTGACAAGTATTGCTTGCTTGTTAAGTGCTAAAGAGTTTGATGGGTCTAAACATTGGATCAGCTAATTAATTGCCCTTTCAAACTTTCATCCGAAGCTGTGGTGCTTACATTAAAGAGGTAGGTTTGGGGTTCTGTTGGAGTTCACTCACCTTTTAGATGATAAACAGGAAATGAATATATTAATGGGTTCTTAATACGTAGGGCTAACTTTAGGCGCAGTGGACCATTCTGAGTTCTTCATCTTTTAACGTCCCGGTGATGGGTACAGGAGCGCTACTTTTATTTTCGCAGCCTAGTTTTATTCAATGAATGTTACAAAGTCTTTTTTTCACACAGTTAAGCCCTGCCAATTTGAAGTTGGCACAGAGCCTCTCGATGCAGAAAGAGCTGCTGTGGTGCATTTTCGAAGAAATACTTTGTGCGCTTCCGATAGCAGCCCCGGTGCTTGCCGGCGCTCTCCCCGGCACTCGCTGGGGCCCGTCCTCGGCCGGATCCCTGGGGAGCTGCGCTTCCTCTGCTGGGTGGGAGAAACCGGCCCGCGGTGCTGACCGGAGCGGGGGGACCAGCGGCGGGAGAGGCTCCGAGACTTGTCCCGCTGGGGTATAAGATGGGAGGGTAGGTGAGCTACCTGGCTTTGCCCGTTTCAAGATCTCCAAAGCGTTAGAGAAGACATAACGCACCTGAGTCTGGCTTGTGTAAAGCATTTTGCAGTTGTTAAGCAGCAACCTCGGGTAACGAGTAAATCCGATCTTACCGGTGACTCTGACCATGGAGTAAGTGAGTAATTTTTCATGGTGTTTCTGACGTACGTGCCTATATTGTTGGATACTGCACAAAACAAGTGTTTAATGCTGGTGAGACCGCAGCTGTAAGCGTGGCGTGTGAGCAGAAGGACGTGCGCCTTGCTGGGCGGGCACAGCCAGGGTGGCATGCCCATCTCCTGCCTTGCCTTCGGGGCCCCCGTCGCTGTGCGCAACAAGCGGCCAGCGGCACAGCCAGGGTGGCATGCCCATCTCCTGCCTTGCCTTCGGGGCCCCCGTCGCTGTGCGCAACAAGCGGCCGGCGGCACAGCCAGGGTGGCACGCCCATCTCCTGCCTTGCCTTCGGGGCCCCCGTCGCTGCCGCAGCACTGCGCGCACGGGCGTGCTGCCGGGGAGCGATGGTAGCGGGGTAGGTAACGTTAAATACTCTCAATGATCGTCCAGAGCTAGGAGTCCATTACTTGGCCTTGGAAAATTTTTTGATGGCAGAAGACGTGCATCACAAACGTGCGGTGCCTGTCTATGCGTCTGTGATGCGTGTTTCAAGTAATAGTTCGAGCTCTGAGAAAATACTAGGTACCTGCCAGCTGTCATATCATTTCTGAAAAAAATCCCTTACGCTTCATCTTCAATATAAGGCTTGAACTTTTAATTACATTTATTATGGCTCTAGTCCAAAGGATTTTAATTGCGCGCTTCTAGTTGAATCAGGACTGGGCATAAAGGGTGCCCTCGCCCGGCGGGCAGGCGCAGCGCTGGTGGGGGGCAGCTGCGCCTGCTTTGTCAGGATGTTTCCGCTCCCCGTGTTTGGGATATGTTCTGCGTAAGCGTACCTAGGTCCTTTGCGTCGCAGTGGGAATATTTCTGTTGCTTGTTGGAGCGGAGAGGACTCTCGGTGAAACGGTTGTCTGTGCGCACAGAGGTGCAGCCGTAAAGGAAGAGCCCGTACGGCTGCGGGTGGACGTAATTCTGCAGTCCGTCCTCTGCCTCTGGGGGAGGTTTTGACAAAACTGTGATTACGTTCCTGTGCCGTTGGAATGGAGTTTGTGGTCCTCTCGTTCCTGTTTCCGTGCAGCGGACCTTACCGCTATCCTGAAGAGAGCGCGGTGGCGTGAGCGCAGTACCTTACCCCAGCGCGGTGCCCGGCGGCGGGGAGGCGGCTGCTGCAGCAGCCGGGGGTGCAGCCAGCCTGCTGCCAGCTCTGCTCCCGGCCTTTCGGCAGCCTCTCGTGCCGGTGCCAGGCGGCCAAGGGAAAACGCTTAGCGCTCTGAATGGGGTGACGTTTCTGTAAAGACTTTGTGAAGGCAGGGCGGTGGGCTTGGGCTTCTTACCGCTCCCTGCCCACCGCCTAGCCAGCTGGAGGCTCCTCGACATCCAATTTACAACCTCCTTTGGGAGAGTAAGTATTAGATTTTTTTAAAAATTCCCGTTAAAGACACATTTATGTTCATATAGCTGACAAATTACTTCGGTTTAAAAACTGGGTTTGGCAGGGAATGTGTTCATACGATGATTTAATTCCATTTTATTGGCTAAGCAGCTATTAGAACACTTAAATTGTCTTGGTATTTAATACTGAGCGGCATGTGCTTAAGTCCCTGCTGGTAAGACGCTTCAGTGCTATGCTTTCATGTTTCGGGTTGTCCAGAGGCATTTAAGTGCCCTGAGGAAAGGGCATGCTCTGTGCTGAGCACGAGTCCCTGCGTGTGACGGCAGGAATGACATTTCGTGCCGTTCCTTCAGGTGTGCGGGAGCAGCACGTGCCACCGTCCTGTCCTCCCCGACCGACAGCAAACAACCTCTGCAAAAGAGCTTTGCATTGCTTCTCAGGGGTCTTGGCCGCTTGGCACAATGACAGTCAGAAAATGGGTGCTAGAATAACAGAAAGTGTGGGTGAAAATGAGGTATTGCCACATAGTATTTAACTTCTGTTGACGGTAATGGTGTCCCTCAGTCTGCCAAAGAAAGGTTGCTACAAGTTCATGTACTCGTGCATTTATGTTTGCTTAAAAGTCTGTTCAGCATCATCGTGGTGACGGGTGATGAATCTCCGGTGTTCCTGTTCTCTCCCCTCTTGCCAGACTATCCACGGCCATAAGGGACCGATAACTGCGGTGGCTTTCGCTCCTGACGGCCGGTACCTCGCCACGTACTCCAATTCGGACAGCCACCTCTCCTTCTGGCAGGTGAGGATGCGTTACCGTCCGTCTGTCTGCGCGCACGTGGTTAATGAACTCACGTTTGGGACTGCCTTGTAGCGGCGTTCAGTAAGGGCGTAACGCGTGGGGAAACGCCGACAACGGCCTGCGGCCGCCCCCGGGCGAGGCACGGGGCTGTTCGCAGGCGCATCCGTACGTCGCTTCTGGGCAGTCAAAGGGCGCTCTCAAATGATGAACTTGCATATTTGGAGTTTAAGTAGGGTGCTGTGGTAATAGTTGGATTTCACGTGCCTAAACTGTCCGCTGGGTAGCCTGTAGAGCCGCGCGGGAGATCCCTAGCTAGTTCTGCACGGGCTTCTGCCTGGGGGGAGGTTTCTTCTCATAACTCCTGCAAGCCCATCAATTCCAACAGAGGGTGAGCTTCGGGAACATGTCTCCTTCTTATTTTTTTTCGAAGCTCGATGCAAAACTCTCAGGACGAGCACTGGTTCCCAGTCCTGCGGTGGCCGTGTCCCTCTGCTCCGAGCCCTCGCGCTGTGGCGTCGGGGGCTCCTGTGCTGAGCGGTGCCAGGCAGCGTGGAGCTGTCTGCCGGTTCCCCAGTAACCCCCAAAACGGGAGAGCTGAGGTGAAAACAACGTAAAGAGGGTCTGAAACGCAAGGAGAAACTGAGAAACAGGCCACCATTTTGTGAAGTAGCTAGAGGTTTATTTTCTTTAACATAGGAGCAGTCTTTTTCTTTGTAATCTCATGTCAGTAGGAATATTTTTTGTCAGTTGTAGACTGCTGCCTACGTTCCCCAGGCAGGATTTTTTTTCTTCCTTCAGATGGCTTTAGACTTAAAAAATACATTATTTGGAAGAAACTGATCTGATCCGGCAAAGTGTGCTATTAAAATCATTGAGTCTTACAGTAATCAGACTATAAAACAGAACTCGGGATGCCCATAAGTACCAGTTGTACTCTTTAACACGCTTCCCTGATTTTCTGTGTCATTCAGTAGTTCTACGGGTGCCATAAAAAATTACTAAATTATTATCCATCACCATGTTGTGCGCTTTCTGAAATAGTAAATGAGAACAGCAGGAATCTTCATCCATCAGTTAACGTTTATTCAATTTAAGTGCTCAGAGAAAATCTGGAAAGCAATCGGGCCAGATCTAGAATTGGCAGGGAAAAAAAAAAGTCAGGCACGAGTTTTAAATTGTGATCTGCGATGCTCTTCCAGGTGTATAAATGTTCACATTAAAGTGGCTTTTACATAAAGAGTTAAATATACCTACACATTTAGTTTTAAAATGTGACCTCGTGCACTAGTGATTTTTCCCTTCTGTGTTCTATTTGGCACTATTATTAATGCAGGAAAATCAGTAACATTAGTCATCTTAAAAGGGTTATTACTCAAGATGATTTAAATTGTGAAAATGTCAGTGGTGCTTGCATGCTCCCTGCTAGAGATGCCATGATTTACACTCTCTGACACCGCTCTGCTGCCGAGAAGAGCCACGAAAAAGTAATGGCTTGTACTTTGTACTGATCAGAATTCAGGACGTGGCATCAGCAATAACGCGCCTTAAATGTCCCAGGATTTGCCAAGGTTTCACGGGGCACAGCTCAGGGATGCAGCCGGCCGCCTGCTGATGGAAATCCTGGGGTTGCGATGCCCGCGGATGGAACGGCTTTCGAGAGTAAAGCGGCGTGTCAGAAAGCGTAGGATTTTGTGCATCTCGCTGCTTTAGGCCAGAGAATCTCATTTTTAAAAACGTGGAGCTAGACAAGATGCATCAGCAATAATTGGCCTGCTTTCCAACGAGTAACTCGACAGATCTCTGAACGGCCCCTTGGTCTACCAGACAAGAAAAAAGCTCTTGCTTTTGGGGTTTTTCTGGTTGTGCCTATCATGACGACTGCTCTTTAGTCTGCATATCTTCAGCTCTAGTGTTGCTGCGATTTTGATAAATAATACGCCAGCATAAATATAATCTTATTAATATTTCATGTCTTTTCCTTAAATTCTCATCGTGTGTGCTTACGCTTAGCGTGCCTTTATAAATCGCCCCCCAGGAGCGCAGTAAGGTATGCCCACTGGGTTCATCGGCCCTTCCAGTTGTGTGGCGGGGCCACTGAGCACCATCCAGACCACCCCGCGCATCGCCTGAACGCTCAGCTCCCCCTCCGTTAAGCGGCATTGCTTGGCCCGGCTCTAACAAAATTTGAATTAAGCCTGGTTAAGCGCTTACTTTGAATTAAGCGCGCTTAAGCTGCACCAGGGGAGGTTTAGGTTGGAAATTAGGAAAAATTTCTTTACGGAAAGGGTTGTCAAGAATTGGAACAGGCTGCCCAGAGAGGTGGGGGAGTCCCCATCCCTGGAAGTGTTCAAAAAACGGGCAGAGGTGGCACTTGGGGACATGGTTCAGTCTGGTCTGCCCTTGATTGGTTTAGTGTGGACTGGGTAGTGTAGGTTAATGGTTGGACTGGATGATCTTAAAGGGCTTTTCCAACCTCAACGATTCTATGATTCTATGATTCTATGGTTTGAGACAGCCGCTGGTCCCGGGGGCTGCAGGGGTGTTGAAGTTGGAGAGGAGGGCTCGGTGCGGGTGGCGACCCTGGCCAGAAGCCCGCGGGCAGGGCGGCTCAGCTGCGGGTGTCTCTGCAGATGAACACCTCTCTCCTGGGGAGCATCGGCATGCTGAACTCCGCGCCCCAGCTCCGCTGCATCAAAACCTACCAGGTGCCCCCCGTCCAGCCGGCCTCGCCGGGCTCCCACAACGCCCTCCGGCTGGCACGGCTCATCTGGACCTCCAACCGAAACGTCATCCTCATGGCTCATGACGGCAAGGAGCATCGCTTCATGGTCTAGGGTAAATCCCCCGCGCTAGAAACCCCTTTCCGTGTCAAAGTTCCTCGTAACCCTCCCTCCCTCCCCGTCTCGGTGCCCCTGGCGCGGGCTGCGCACGCCGGTGCCTGCAGACGGCTGGCAGGCTCCTGCGCGGCTCTGCGGGGCGGCGGCGCTGACGCCGGCTGGTTTTCCCTTGCAGCCGGCGGGAGGAAGGCGACGGCGCGGGGGAGCGCGCTCCTTGCGTGGCGCGGCAGAAGCGGGGGATCGGTAATACTGCGGTGGTGCCTCTCGGCCAGGTGCGCGGCGCTGGAGCCAAACCGGGCTTTGCGGCCGGCTGAACCCGGCCCCTTCCTCGCTGGATGCTGAGTTCACGCGGCAGCCCTCATTAAACGCGTTTTTCCTTTGGAGACTCTCACGGAATCTCAGTGTTTACCAAAAAGGCTCGTGTTTACATGTACTTTCTCCTAGTGACCACTGAATGATGGCGGTGATGCGTCTTAGAGCTAGGCGCTTGGGTTTCTTGATGCGGGGCTCATTGCCTGGCGACGGGAGGGATTGAGTTTCGGGGGGTGGATGGCCTGTGTTCTGATCCGAAGGGGATGTTTCCTCATACAAAGTCTCAGTTTTCAAGAGAATTGGAAGTGCTGCTGTGCCCAGTCACTGTTTGCTGTAGTCTGGAAGAAAGAATAATAGTCCACGTGTAAATAAAAAAAAAAAAAAAAGAAATCTCTTTAAGATGGAATAGCAAACTTGAAAAAAGGAGTATTTATATATAACAGTGTTTTTTGCTACCAATGCAGGTATTTATTTAAAAAACAAACAAAAAAAAAGACAAAAAGCTTTTTCTTCCTGAAGCCGCTCCCATTTGTGCCGGGACGTGCAGGGCAGCGAGACCGTGCACCCGCGCCGTGCCACGGCCACGGCTCCCGCGGTGGCTTCACCCGGGGACCGGAGGGGAAGGGCACAGGCCCCGGCGGGAGGCGGCACAAATGGCACCGGCGGGGAGCAAATCTGCCTGGAAAAATGGTGAAAAGTGTGTAGAAGGTAAGTTATTTGGATGGATATATTGAAACATTTCCTTCAGTGGGAATATTCCTGTGCAACATTAGCTGTGACTGTGTTTCCCTCTTCTTACATATCTAATTTTGTGAAGTATTTAATAGTGTGAAAGTATGCTGGTTTATGCTCACAGTAAAGAAAAAAAATCTATAAAGTACTATTTTATTTAAACATATTGATGTATATGTTTGTATAGCTTTTTCTTTGCCATTTTTGTCTGAAAAGCTCACAGAACTAAGAAGGCTGTCTTTATGTAATAAAGTAAAAATGGTACTTATAGAATCTTCCCTTCCCCAAAAAGGAATAAATTAATTTTTAAAATGGCTTCTAAATATAAAAAGCCTGGATTTTTTTTTTTTTTTTTTTTTTGGTGGTCTGTGTAGTACACTGTACATGAAAGTGAGATTTACAGTCCAGAAGCTACATATCTGTTTTGCTGTTTTAAAATAACTTTAAAAATTTTAAAAAGCAAGAAATTAAGACCATTAGGAATGTTTAATACAAACTGCCATAAAGTTTAATCTTTTCTCTGGCGGGAATGTAGTGTATAGTGGAGAACTCTGTAGTAGAATATCAGGGTCTTTTCTAAGTGATCTAATGCAACATGCATGTACATTGTGTTTATACAGGTAAATATGTAACCTTGGAGGTTTAAAAAAAAAAAAAAAAAAGAGGCGAACTAACAGAGACTTTCCATCCGTAGAATGCAATGCTGTAATTTTCAGCGTAGGCTTATGAGGAGAGCGCTGAGGTACCCTGCCAGCGTTCTCCCACCGGTATCCCGGGATCCTGTCCGTTAGGTCACGGTAGATGTCACGTATATATGTATGTGTTTACTTTCAAAACAAAATGCAGCCCCAGTAGGAATGTGGACCATGCCCCTGCAGCGATTTCCTTTGTGGCATAGTGAACAAACATCCTGAATTATATATGCATTAAAATGTTTTGTTTTAAGCTAGAAGTGTAATGGATTTTCTCAAATGCGGAAGAGAGCTGGGCATTTTCCCCGCAGTCCTGAAAATCAGTTCACGTAGCAAGAGCCGCAGCATCAGCAGTGAGGAATTCGTTTGCTGAGGAAGTCGCTACCCCCGAAACGTCTTCGCCTCGGGCTGGGCCAGGGGCCGGCGCGCTCCCAGCACCGATCCCTCCCGTCTGAGCGGTACGTGCGCGCCGGTCCAGCCCGACCTTCCGCTTCGGCGACTCTGCTAAGCCCCGTCCTGAACTGCCCGGCCTCGCGCTCTCAGCACTGCGGTGAAGTGTGTGTTGTCACTCCAGTGTAAGCTTTTAGTGCTTTATTGATTTGTTAGTACTGTATTCGGACTTGTCCTTGTAAATGTAGAGACGTATGTGGCTTCATTGGCAGTTTACAAGCAAACGATGACATGCCGAGACACCTGTATGAAAATGTTGTGATGATTGAAGTCACCATGTATGGGGAATGGCTCAAGTGTCTGCCTCTCCAGCAACCTCTTGGCGAACCCACTCCCCATCCTCTGTGTGTGAACTTCCCGGTGTAAATATGCTTGTGAAATAAAACTGAGTTGTATTGAAGAGTGTTGGTGTTCTGGCATCAGCCTGATGGCATGTAAATAATTCCCTGCTGCTGACGTGCTGGCCAGCAATCTGAAGTCTTTTCACCATTTAAGAAACTTTTTCCTCTGAAAATGGGCATGAAAGAGCAGAATGAGTCGCCGTCAGAGCAGGCGGGGGGTCACGGTGAAGGGGCTTCAGCCTTTGTTAAAACGATGAAGGTAGGAGGATGCTGAGAGTAAAGTTCTCTCAACTCCCAGAACAACAAATCCAAGCAAAGAAGGGAATATTCATCTTCCAGAAATCCGCCGGCACCGACGGGTGCCAGGTGATGCTCTGGCTTGCATTCCCCGAGGAAAGGAATTGAAATAAATGTAAGACTGAGATTTTTCTGAAGTGGCGTTACAGGATTGCCCAGTGTATTTAATGTAACGTCGTGCTCGCGTTGGGATGTGCGATAGACATTATTTTTCGAAAATGGCAGCTGTGTTTGCCCGCAGAGGAAGCCCCCGTGCCACGCGGCGCGGGGCCGGCGAGCCAGGGAGGGTCAGACATGACCTAATCAGCCTTCAAAACGAAAAACCCACGAGGGAATTGCGCGAGTCCTCCGTTTCCGGGGCGCGCGGATGTGTTGCAACGCCGGCGGCTCTGGCGTTTCCTTGCAGGTGGAGCGCGCGGGCAGCGGCTCGGTGGGCGACGCGGGGCCGGCTCCGAGGCGGGCAGGGCACGGCGGTGCCCGAGGCGCAGCCAGGCAGCGTGGGGCCAAGCCTCACCGCTCCCCTCCTCGGCTGACAGAGCTCAGCCTTGAAAAATCAATACTTGGGAGCCAGGAGGGAAATATTTCCAACCTCTAACTAGAGAATGTATTTTGACAAGGCCAAGATAATCCAGGCTGCACAGGAGAAAGAGAAAAGAAGACTCATTTTTAAAGCTTGACACTTCAAGGTGGTTTTGTGCGATGGTTTAGAGAGAGCATCGATACGTACAAATACCAAAGGTCAAAAAGAAAAGCCGGAAGAATTTCAAAAATCAGATGCGCCGGTTTTGCTGTTTACTTCGCAAAATATAAACTGTTTGATTTGTGCGGAGAGATGGCCAAATGCAGTGAGCTCAGTGTTCGCTGCCATCTCCTCGTTTAATGGAAATGAAAATACGCTAAAGCCTAGATTATACCTTAAGCAGTTTACCTCTAAAAAGTATGTGCCTATTTCCTGCTATATATCTGCATTCAAGGACGTTAATTGGTTTTGATGTGGCATGATTGCATTTTGATGCAAAAAGATCAATATTTTTTTTCATTTATGCAGCATCATTTTTTGATAATTAAATATCTGGCTGCGTACTCGGGTACTACGCGAAGTGGCCAAAAGCGCTACGGCCCTTCTTCCGCTCCGTGACCGAGGTTCTGTTGGCACCGAGCGCCTGCGATTTCTGCTGGGCAAGTTAGGTCTGGCCGAGCCGCGTGCTGCCACCGCAGAGCTGCAGCAGTGCCGGAGCTGCTGCCCGCGCTGCTGCCCGCGCTGCTGCCTGCACTGCTGCCCGCGCTGCTGCCTGCACTGCTGCCGGAGCTGCTGCCGGAGCTGCTGCCGGAGCTGCTGCTCGCGCTGCTGCCTGCACTGCTGCTGGAGCTGCTGCCTGCGCTGCTGCCCGTGCTGCCGGCATTTCTGCGGTGCACGGTGCTGCAGGTGCCTCCACCTTCGGTGCGTTGCATGGGGCAAAGCTGAGCGAGCGGGGCCGTCCCCAGCCGAGTGCTGCGGGCGAGGGGTGCGGCGGAGGGGGTTGCCCTCCTTGGCTTTACGCCGCGCTGCCGCGCTGGCTGCAAATGTCCGTCCCCAGCCTGGCGCCGGATGTAAAACCACACTTTTGGCCGAGAGGTGTAAAATCACATCAAGGCTAATTTTCGCACGATGAAGGCGATGCAGAGTAGCGTGAATGACTGGGACGTTGCACTGGATTCGTTTAATATCGATCCAGGTAACAAAACCACCCTGAAGCATCACGTAGAGCCAAGCAGCATCTTGCATAACCTTGGGAGGAGGAGGGAGGAGGTGACACCCACGCTGGAAACGTGAAGGGCTGACCAGGATGTCTGTGGCGGCAGTGAGGAGCTGACGGCCAAAGGTACGGTGGGGCAGGGGCGCGGGTGTGAGGGGCAGGAGCAGCCACGTTACGCATCGGAGCCGGAGGAGGTGCAGCACCGGGGCCCGAAGGGGACAGCGGTAGCGATGGAGCGGCCGTGCCCGCCCGGGAAGGTGCTGGGGAGCGGCCGGGTGGCACGCGGGGACGGATGGACAGACGGCTCCTGGCACAGAGGAGCGGAGGCAGAGGAAGGGGCAGATGAGATCAAATGGGAAGGTGCTCCCTTCCCTGGCTTGAACGAGCATGCATTAAGGCCGAGGGAAACGAGCCGACCTGAGAGAAGGTGCTTGAGTTACGGAGCGATGGACTTGTACATTATTAATTGCGTATGCGCGGTTGCCTCCAACTGTCACACAATATTCTGCCTGAACTGATGCAATGGAGATCGCCTGTCCGCTAACTAGCGTTATTTGGAGTTAGATACTGGAAATGAGAGGTCACCTGAGATCTATAGAAAAAAAAAAATCTAGAAAAAATTATACCAGGGACTTCCAATTTGCTGC
This sequence comes from Pelecanus crispus, assembly GCF_030463565.1. Taxonomy (NCBI): domain Eukaryota; kingdom Metazoa; phylum Chordata; class Aves; order Pelecaniformes; family Pelecanidae; genus Pelecanus; species Pelecanus crispus. Next base: position 984,370 of record NC_134676.1, on the reverse strand, counting down.
TTTCGGTTGCATAAAACATGAGGGAGGGCTCCGCTGCTTCCCCCCGTCACAGCCCCTCGCCCAGGGGCTGGCGGGGGACGTGCTGGGCCACGAAGGGTCTCTGCCGGCGCCGCGTTCGCGCCTCGGCCGGAGGAGCGGGGAGCTGGTGCGCAGGAGCCCCGTCCCGCCGCAGCAGGAGCCAGGTTGCGTTCGAAGCGTGCCGGCGTGTTTGGTTGATGGCCTCCTCAAAGCGTGTCAGTCGTGCCTAGAGCCAAAGCTATTTGAAAATGCAGAGCACTGAGGTCAGTGTAAACTCCATCAGATGTATTGATCAGAGATTTTTTTCCAAAGAGCATAACGTTACAGTTGTGCATGGCGTGTGTCTTGCCGACGATCAGCATTCCTTGCAGCTGACTCAGAAATCCATCCACATGCATCTCGCTCCCTCCAGCCTGATGCGAAGGGGCGGGCACGGCCTCTCCTGCTGCCTGGCAGAATTCCCCACGCGTTCGGGCAGAGCGGCGCCCCGCAGCGCGCGGTCACAACTCGGATCTCAGGGTATTCCGTGGGTTTCTGGGATGGGCTCAGCTGGGGATCCCCTGATCGCCAGGCAGGCATCTGCTTAGAGCAGCCTGATCCCGCTGTCCCGAGGGCAAGGCTTCCCATCCCACGGAGAGGAACGCGGCCGTGACGCACCAGCGCTCAGGACGCTCCTGCTGCACGCTCCTCGCCGGCTCAGTGTGCCCCTTCACGTGCACGCAGGGCTCAGAATAGGAAACACTTGGGAGCCAGCTCAGCCTGGTTCCAAATCATGATTTTTGTAGCCAAAATACTTTTTCAAGTCGTATGCAAGCAAAGAAGTGTAAATGGAAGGCCTTTCACGTGCTTAGCAGTAGCTTACGTATTTAGAGGCCAATGCATCAATAGCAGAAATTGGAGAGGACCTAAAGGTATTTCATCCTCTGGATGCTGCAGGAGCTTCCATGAGCAACCAATGTGCAGAAGAACCCCAAGTTGAATACGTCTTCTGACCATCACCTCGCAAGCTCCACGAGCTGTGCGAGTTACTTTTCCCTTTAGAAAAGAGAGTTCCTGGCCAGCTGCAGCCCTTGCATCTCTCCCTCTGTCTCCAATGCCAGGAAAGCACACCCGGGGAACAAGTTCCTCTTCCTGCCCCTTCCCTCCGTGCAGAGGCAGCAGAGGTGACAGCCAGGTTTGCTGGCTTGGGAGCACGGGAGGCTGCATGGGAGCTTCGGAGAGCTCGTGGGCACCAGGGAGCACCCGGCAAAGCGAGGTGGGCTGTCGCGGATATTCAGTCCCCGGTGGCAGGTCAAAGCTTTGCAGAATTGTGGGGACCCTTTGCGGGACATCAACTCTGCAAGAGACGCAAGAGCATCCCAATTTGTAGATTAAACCTTTCAGATGGTCCTCCCTGTGTTTAAGGTCTTTGAGCGTGGGTGGAAGCGGTACGGGTCCATAGCATCTGTGCCACTGGGATTGCAAATCAAGGTTTCCTGGCGTCGTGCGCGTCAGGGAACTCGGAAGGTCCCGGGTACCCAGCGCTGGGCAGGGTCAGCGCTCCATGGGCTTCATGGAGCTGAGACGAAAGCAAAACACGGGTTTCTTCTGTTCTCCCAACAAGCTGTCCGGGCTGTGCCCAGCTTTTAGCAAACACTGAAACTTTACCAGCGATAATACTTTTGTCTAAACAAAAATATCAGTAAAAATCTGCGTCAGAGCCTTCAGCGTGATAAATTGACACTTGATGGCAATAGTTGCCTGGAGTGCTCTTTGAACAGGAGGGCTCCTGGGGAACTTCCCTCTATCTCTGATGTCTGAAAATTAAAAATTAATCCTGTATGAAAAATTAAAAGGTGAAATTTTCTGCTGCAGCAGCATAGCTTTTTGAATGTTGATTTTGTTTTTAAAATGAAGGCTGAATGACATCTACGGGAAGATCATTGTTGGTAGTTACATTTAGAATATATGATTTTAATTGATTTTTGTAAATTGGAAACCTATTTACAAAGGACTGGAGTGGCTTAAAATAGGGGGGAGGGGGGAGTTAGATATTTATTTACTGAAGTAACTGACTTTAAACAGGCATTTATTCACTCCTGTAGAGCTACTCCCAATTTACAATACAGTAAAAGAAAACTGCTGGTTTTATCATAAAATGATGGTGAAATCTGCACATTTTGCAAGTTTAAATCTGATTTTTTTTTTTTTTTTTTTTTTTTTTAAATCTTTCTGACATCAAGGAGTGCCTCCTGCCCCTCGCCGTTCAGGCACATGTCCTCACTGCGCTGGCAGTGTCACCGCTCGGTGCCACGCTCTCGTGACCGGTGTCGTGGGAAAGCCGGGGCTCCCGGTGTCCCAGGCAGGGCTGGCCATGGAGGAAGGCTGCTGTGCCTGTTCCCCCCGAGACTGGTCTTCCTCAGTGGGCAAAGCAACCATTGCAGTCAAGCCTGAGTGGTTTTAGCAAGAATATTTCTTCTTACAAGTTTATCCAGAGGCAAGGGGGAGAGGGGTTGACTGCACCACTGTTCTATCAGTATTCATGTTCAGATCTCACCTGTTGCGAGTTTCTTTTAAAGACCCATTTCTTCACCTTCTGCGGGGCTAGGACCTCGGAGCTGCCGTCAGCGGGCTTGGGCAGAAGGCTTCGGTCTTGGCAGCCTGGCTGACTTCATCCTGGCACTGCTTGCCAGTCCGATCTGCAAAGGTACGGCTGATGAGAAGATGTTCAAGTGGCAGAGCTCTATGCGTGGATGGGTTGTCCGGGTGGCACGCTCCTTGGGCCGTGACTGCCAGCATACCCAGGGTCGCCTTCAGGAGCCCACTTGGGACATGATGCAGTATTATGGCACTTACATCTTCAATATCTCAAATATTTCTGGCTTTATTTTTCCTGTTCCTCTCTAACAGACCATGTTCTTACACCCAGGTCACGTACAGCATTACCTGCGTGTATCAGTTGAGATCCAGTAGCAACATGAGAAATATTGCAACTGTGTGTGGGTAAGTTGGGGCCGGGGACGCTCAGCCCGGTCCAGCAGAACAGAGCATTGGAGGGAGCACCCCACCTTGTCTGAAACACGACGGTGGCTTTGTCCAAGAGCACAGCTGCTGCCCTGACCATCGGACCGCTGGTACCAAGCTGCCTGAGCCAAAGGGAAAACCAGAAGAGAAGTTTCCCCACGGCTGGGGTTGCCGCGACCGTTGCTGTTGGTCAAGTTTGTGGAGGTGCGTTTGATGGTCAATGGTAGGATAGCTGTTTAAGGATAAGCATTAAAGCCTTATCCTGTTAAGGATAGCTGTCCTGGTTTCGGCTGGGACAGGGTTAATTTTCTTCCTAGCAGCAGGCACAGAGCTGTGGTTTGGATTTAGGATGAGCAGAATGCTGATAACACACTGATGGTTTAGTTGTTGCTCAGTGCTGCTTATGCCAGGCAAGGACTTTCCAGCTTCCCCTGCTCTGCCAGGGGCACAAGGAGCTGGGAGGGGGCACAGCCAGGAGAGTTGATCCCAACTGCCCCAAGGGCCATTCCATACCATACGGCGTCATGGGCAGTATGGAAACTGGGGGGGTTGGCCGGGGAGCAGCGATCGCTGCTGGGAACTGGCTGGGCATCGGTCGGCGGGTGGTGAGCAATTGCATTGGGCATCACTTGCTGTGTATTATTATTGTTACTATCATTATTGTATTGTTATTATTATCATTACTATTTTACTTTATTTCAATTATTAAACTGTTCTTATCTCCCCCCAGGAGTGTTTCTCACTCTCACTCCTCCGATTCTCTCCCCCATCCCATCAGGGCAGGGGCAGCGATGGCTGCGTGGTGCTGAGCCGCTGCCTGGGGCTGAACCACGACAGCAGGCTTCTGCAGTTCTCGCTGCACCTGACTGCTTTTATACTATATATTACAAAATATTGTGTATCTTATTAAATAGTGCCACTGTAAAAACCAGTTCAGGCATTTAGGTCTCATTAAAAGATAAATTCTTCTCTCGCAGCCTGCAAGGACTAAGAGTAACCGTGAGCTCTTAGGTAGATTCATGGTAATCTCGGTTCATAAATGCATCTCGGCAGTCACCCCGCTGCCGTACTACTGGTTCTGAACCCGAGTCACCCGGGGAGGAGGGTGGATGCTCTGGAAGTGACCTTTGGGGACAGGACCATCGCTGCTGCTGCACCAGCTGCTTTGCAGTCAGCCAGTCCTCGTCCCCGAGCAGGGACGTGGGGGTCAGCGCCCAGGTTTCACATTCACGTGAGCTTTCTGACCGGAGTGTGGTAGCCAAAAACAGGGAGAAAGGGGAAGGAGGCGGCTCTGAGGGAGCTCAAGCCCCGGCGCAGGCTGCCCCGGGAGGCCGTGCCCTCTGCATCCCTGGAGATGCTCCCAGCCCGACTGGAGGTGGCCCTGGGCAGCTGGCCAGCCGTGCCTTCTGCGGGGTCACACCGGGCGGCCCCCGGCGCTGGGTTTTGGGGCGGGTGGCTCCAGGGCAGCCAGGCATCAGGAAAGGGTCTCTGAGCGCCTGGGGAGCCGGGATGGGCAAGGTAAAGGGACACAATGGAGAAGAAGGAGACAAGAGAGCTTCTGGCTGAAGAAGTGCTTTGCTCTGCTGGCGATTGCTTCAGGGTGGTGGTTCAAGGGAAATCCTCGCTCGCACGAAGCGTGCGTGCAAAGGTAAGGCGGTTACGCACCGGGGCACGGGGCCGTGGGAGAGGGCAGGCGGGGGCTGCCCGCAATTAGGCAGCGAGCGGGCAGGAGCTGCCGTAGGAGCCTGGGCAGCGTGCGGCGCGGAGCGGGCGAGCTGCAGGCTGGATCTCAAGGTGACGGCCACCTCTGACCTCCCTCAGGTCCTCTGCCGCCGGTCATCCATCTTGCGGCCGCTCTCCGGCAGCCCCTTCTCTGTTCCTGCAGCCCGCGAGCGTTCGCCATCGATCTCATTGATTAAAATCTGCATCTGCCCCGGAGTGAAGGAAACCATCAGCATGCCCAGGGACTTCAGGCTGGGGTTTTCTCTCCCCTCCTGGTGCGTTTGTCAAGAACACATCCAGTTTCTGCCTGGAGGCTGCATCTGAAGAAAATTTGTCTGGGGGTGTGAAAGATGCGGTACGCTGGGGGTTCTCCGGGACTCCAGGGGCCGAGGAGAGGCACAGCTGCCTGCAGCACCCTCTCCCAAATCTTGCTCAGTGGCCCAGCGGGAGCAAGGGTCTGCCTGAGGAGTGCGGGGGGGTCTTACACCCCGAAACCATCGCTCCTAACTCTTCCCAACTCGCGGCGACATTTAGCTGTGCGCGTGTCCGAGGCTTATGGCCAGGAGGGATGGACCCGGGTGTTTGCCCCTGCCTCTGCCCATCGGGCTCGTGGCAGCAGGCAGCCCGAGAAACACGGGTTAAATCCCTGCCGGGGACCCGGCCAAGCCCGGCCGGGATGGGAAGGCCTGTTCCTGGGGTAGGGGGGGGATTTGGAAGGAGGCGGGAGGTGGGAAGCAGAGCTGAAGGAGCATCGCTGGAGGAGCAGCATCGCCTGCCTTACCCGCGTGCAGTGCAAACGCCTGTCTGTTTAACTTCAGGGCCCCGGCAAACCGAGCTGGACGTGCGGCGGCAGCTGGGGAGGGTGCACGAGAGCGTGAGGGTCCTCTGGGCTGGTGCTGGAACGGGGGCTGGGGGCGGAGGGTGAGAGGGGACGGGGGCAGAGTGGGCAACATCGGGGTCCGTAGGGTGGGAAGGTGACGAGGCTGTGCCCGAGGCGGGTGCACCTCCTCGGGGTGGGGGTACATCTCCCTGGGGTGGGGGTACACCTCCTCGGGGTGGGGGTGCACCTTCCCAGGGTGGGGGTGCACCTCCTCGGGGTGGGGGTGCATCTCCCTGGGGTGGGGGTGCATCTCCCCGGGGTGGGGGTGCACCTTCCCAGGGTGGGGGTGCACCTCCCCGGGGTCGGGGTACATCTCCCCATGGTGGGGGTACATCTCCCCGGGGTCGGGGTGCACCTCCCCAGGGTGGGGGTACATCTCCCCGGGGTGGGGGTACATCTCCCTGGGGTGGGGGTACATCTCCCCGGGGTGGGGGTGCACCTCCCTGCATGTTGCAGAGCAGCAGCTATCAGTATCTCTGCTACCTCTTCCAACCCAAGCAGCTTTCCTCCCTCCATGGCCGTTTTCTCCCCATCCTTCCGCAGAGGGAGCAGCGGCGCTGGCGCGGTCACAGCCCAAATCAGGGAGGTGTCAGCAGCGGGCAGGAGCCATCTGCCCGCGCACCATCACACGCGTGCCCGGGAGCGCGTGCAACGCTGGAACAGCATCCTATAATCGCGGTTATTTTAAAGAATGAAGCGGAGCAGAGATTAAAAGCTAACCTGACACGAAACCAATCAAAGTTATCAGCAAACCATTAAATTGCTTCCAGAAATAAAACTCTGCTCGTCTCGGCAGGGAGAGAGGTGAGATGGAGGTGCCTCCCTGCTCCCGCCTTTCCCACCCCCATCCCTGCCGCTGTGGCCGGGGATGCCTCCCACCTCCCGCCGGCCCCCGCCGCGCCAGCCCTGGCCGGGTAGCGGCACTGCCAGCCCTCGCCGGCCCCTTCCCACGTTTCCACCGGCACAGGAGCCTCAGCTCCAGGCTGGGATGGAGATCGTGCTTTCGGCTGGGTCTCAGTGCGGTTTGCTTCCTCGCGGGCGGCACCCCCGGCTGCCCGGGGAACCACGGGGGAACCTCTTGGAAAGCAATTTTCCCCGGGTAGCGCTTGACCCTCTGCGGCCCCGGTGCTGCGTGGCGCGCTCAGCCTCCGCACAGCTCACCGTGCTCTTTCGGGTTTCCAATGCCACCCGCTCTGCCCAGCCCAGGCCGTGTGGGTCAGGGACCTGTGCAGTGTCTCTGGCCAGGCTTCGCTCCCAGCCTTCGCACGCCGAGCTTGCCTGCGTGCTGCTGCTCGGGTGGAGCTGAGCTGCTGCTGGGAAAATCCTCTGCCGCGTCGAGCGCAGCGGATGGCCATGCTTGCCTGCGGAGCTGCTGCTTCTGCTCGTGCTCTCTGGCATCGCCGGGGCTGGTCTCATACGGCTGCACCTTGGCCCGACAGGAGCAAAGACCGAACCAGGGACAGGAGGAAGCCCGGGCGCTGGGATCTCGGTCTGCGTGGCCGCTGCAGCGCTCGGCTTTCCTGAGAGACCCTCCGTGAGCCCCATTGATCATTCACGGGGTGTCAGGTGGCGTGCAGATGGGAACACAGGCCTATTGATTTTTACTAGCTTACTAAAAATTGAAAAGGGGGAGCAAAGACCCTTAAAAAGCTGGCGTTAAAGCATTGTTTCCTGAGCGGTCATTCCCCGACATGGGTTTGTTTTCAAGGAAACATAAGATACGTACCCGTGTCTTCCGCAAGAGCGCGGGTAACACCAAATGGCATTTATTTCACAGGCGAGATCGCCTGCTAAGCTGCAAGGAACGGAAACAAACAAATAACGCCCGGAGCCCAAACCCAATCTTGGAAAAGCTGCGTAAGTGAATTGGATTCAGCCACCTCTAAACCGGCAGCGGTCCCACCCCTGGAGATCCGCGGGGTGTGTAATCGGGGAGAGCAGCAAGATGAGTTCCCATCAAGTGCATTGGCTTGGAAAATGGGGAAAGTTTAGGGTCAGGCGCACGCATTCTCGGGGGAACGCTTACCATGGGAAATGGGAAGCGGAGCACGCTTCAGCCAACGCCACCGTGATTACTTGTCTCAGTGTCAATTTTCTGTACTTTTCAGTTTCGTGAAGACATCCACCTGCTCACGAGGTGCTGCAGAGATCTGGCTGCAGGAGGGAGATTCTTCCCTTCCATCAGCCAAACGTTAATTAGCAAAGCCCGCATGACGCTCGCCGTGGTTAACGTACGTATCCCACCCCACGGTTACCGGGAGCGCATCGCGCTATCCATGGATAAATTAGATTAAAACATCGCTCGGTGTTCTCGTTTCCCTCACTTGTATCCCAGTGTTGTTTTTCCCGCAGAAGAGATACTTTGGCTATATACGGCAATTCATCTTCGCGTATAAGCCTGCAGGTAAGGCTAATATCAACTCCCTAATGGTCTGCTGTCTTACAAATGATATAGGGTGTTTGGAAGGAGCATAAATGGGACTCGTGAACTTGGAACCACGAGCTGCCTATCAGGGACAGCTTATTTATTCCGTCCGCAATGACTGGTAATTATTCTGTTTGGGAGGGAGCAAGTGCTCCGGCTCCGCACCTGCCTGTCACACCTCTTGCAGACCTTCGGCACCCCAGCCCTCACCATCCCCAGGGCCTGGGTCGAGCACGGGCGAGGCTCTCCCAGCACGTTGGAAGAAATGCCCTTTCCTGCAACGTCGGGTGGATGCACTGGTGTCATAGAATCATCGAATCGTTTAGGTTGGAAAAGCCCTTTAAGATCATCCAGCCCAACCATTAACCTACACTGCCAAGTCCACACTAAACCAATCAAGGGTAGACCAGACTGAACCATGTCCCCAAGTGCTACATCTACCCGTCTTGGTTTTTTTTTTTTTTTCACAAGGATGCAGGGGAAAAGATACGGGAGAAAACCCAGATTGTGCCATCTTTTGTTATTTTAAAAGAGATTAGCCTAAAGTTTGAGTGTTTTTCCAGATTTATGTTGCAGTTTTCTTTCCAGAGCTTTCACAATCGTTCCTCAAAGTCTGTTTTCACATGACAACAAATAATAAGCCCCTGCCCCGGCTCTTCAGCTAAATGAGCAGAAGGCAAGCAAAAGGCCGTGCTAGGAAACACGCGGCAGCCCCCGCTCAAGGGTGCCCGGCTTTCTTTTGCACAAGGTAACGTCAGCTGTGAATTATGCAGGTGAAGGGCAGCACAAGTCGTTAGAATTGATGTCGATACGGCTGATAATATGCCGCAAAGGATCAGCTTCCGCACCCTGCCATTGCTCGGGCAGGGTTTGACGACCGATAACCAAACGAGCAAACCCCCAGCCCCGTGCGTGCCCGGAGGGTCCCGGCTGCCCGGGCAGCGGGCGCGAGGGCTGCGGGTTGGGCAGGACCCGCGATGCCGCAAGTCACCTGCTTCCCCGTCATTTTTCTAAGAGCCCATCTTGTGAGGCAGCCGACCGCAAAGCTTTCCTGGGCAACGCTTCCTGGGATTTCTGGAGGGATTGTTTACAAAACAACCGTCCTGTGCTCAGTTCTGTCCCAAGGGAGGCGGCGTGGGGTGCCGAAGGTCACGGTTTTCAGGTCAGGGGTCCGAGTCACAAGGGATTAAAAGAGATTAAATATCTTCTTCTCCAAAACTGGAGGTTTGGATAATTAATTGCTCCCTAAACATGAAAGCTTTAAATGATTGCCCTGCATATATGCCAGATTCATTCTCCTGCCCTCGTTATTTGTCTCTGCAGGGGAAAACACATGCGGATGTTAAAAATATTTCTCTTTTTGTAAAATACGGTCAGCGTTACTCAGAATGGGGGCTGACTCTAAAAAGTTAAAATTTTGCTAGTTATGCTTACTTGATTTTCCAGGTAAATCAATACTATGCTTAAAATTAAGAATTCCTACAAATTCTGCCCGCACTGCTTAGAACCGCCACTGCGGAACTGCGCCCTGTGAAGGACAAAGGCCAGCAGCCCGCTGCCGAGGAGGGGACGGCAATCCCTCTCTGCCTTAAATACCCGAACCCTCCACCCTCCCCAGCATCACCACCCTCGAACCTAACAGACCTCTTCCCACAGGGGAAAAAGGGAAAAATCTCTGGGAGGTGATGGCATCCTCAGGGATTAGCTGCGACGGCCGTGAGCTCTCGGGCGATGCGATAGCTGTCCTTGGGCTGCAGCGTGCCCACGCGCCGCGGGGCTGAGCGCCCCGTCCCCGCTGTCATCCCCCAGCACGGACCCGAATTTGGGCAGGCACCCCTCGCCGGGTGCCAGGGCGGCAGGGGCTGCCTGCCGAGGGGCGCGTGCCGCACGGGAAAGGCAGCGGCTCCGCGCCCCGGGGTGTTTCCAGGGCAGGGTGCAGAGAGGAGCCGCCAGATATGGAGCACGTCTGCTTTGGGAAGAAGCTAGGCGTTGCTGGGACGGTGAGCTGCAAAACAAAAGGTGTCTACAAAAAAAAAAAAATCCAAAGATAAATATGATGCAGCGTGGCTCAGATTTGCTGGGCCTCCTTCCTAGACCTCTCCAAGAAATCCAATGTTTTGACAAGAGATGGTTTGCCTCTCCCCACCCCGTTTACAGGCTCCCCCCCAGGTTCCCCCCCGGAGCCGGGCAGGGCGGCTGCCCCTTCAGCCCCCGGCAGCCCCCACGGCTTCGCCTCCGAGCATCTTGTCCAACTCCACCAAGGATTTAAACACACGTTGAAATTAATCTGCTGGATAAAACCTTTTCTTCATAGTCTTTCATTAATCACCCTTCCTTCCCATATTTCCTTGTAGGAAAATAGATTTTTAAACCTGTCAGATGTGGTTTTGTGGGATTCATTTTGTGCCTTTTCTGTCTGTTCTTCTGGACTGCCAGGGAGGAAGGAGACAATTAACTGATGTTTTAAAAATGCAGAGCACTCATTACTGTACTTAGCTAATAGATGTGAATTATGTAACTATTGGACGCGCTTAGGGTATTAAATATAGATTTTTATTTTGGGGATATTAGGTTTCCCAGCAAGGCAGGGGATTGACACGGCTGAAAATTCAGTTCCCAGTCGTATATAAAATAGGTAGCTGCAAAATCTCTGGGCCCAAAGTTGGGAAAAAAAAGAACAACCGGCAGGAAAACTGGCGTTAGAAAGCCATATTTGCTTCTTTTTTTTTTTTTTGCAGACACAGCCGCCCTGCCGCCCATGCTGGGGTGGAGGTGCTGGGCATTTGCAGGGCGAGGCAGGGGCGATGGCGCTGCGGGGAGCGGGGCGATGCTCTGTGCCAGCGCCGGGGACCGTGCCGGGGGCTCGCCCTGGCTGCCGGCGCTGCGGGGACCCCGGGGGTTACTGCCGGGGGCTGGGGCAGGCGCTTTGCTCAGGGAGCATGGGAGAGGGAGCGTCGCTATGAGAAGGCCAGACCGTGGCTCCCATCGGCCGTGCCCGGCTCCTGCGCGCGTCCTCCCAGCACGTCGCGATGCCGGCGGCAGGTCGCTGCCTTTGAGAAGCCCGGGAAGCCCATGTCCTCTGCCGAGGGTGGCCAGGCTGTGGCCATGTGCGTTTCCGCACCGGGGTCTGGCTGAGTGCTGCGCCGAGGCAGCACCCATCGAAGCCCAGCCCTGGCACCGGCGCCGTGCCTGCCGAAACCCCCCCAGCAGCCGCAGCTCCCCGTGCATGTGCCCCGCCCCGGGGTGCTGATGGAGAGAGGCTGGTTTGCCAAATACGGAGGCTTTTACCTTTGGACAAGTGCCTCAGTTAGTTTTTAGACCAAAGTTTGTAATTTGCAGCTAAATGCCCCAATTTAGCGCTCTCAATTCGACCACTCCTCTTTCTGGGTTAATCTAAATCCTGGCGGGCTTAAACTCTCCCAACCCAATGCCATCTGCTCCGCTCGGTGGGGCCCCAGGGCTTCGGCAGGCACGGCAGCGGTGGCAGCGTGCCATGGATTGGGGCATTTCTTCATGGAAAGAGTGGTCAGGCATTGGACCAGGCTGCCCAGAGAGGTGGGGGAGTCCCCAGCCCTGGAGGGGTTCAAAAAATGGGCAGAGGTGGCCCTTGGGGACATGGTTTAGTGGGCATGGGGGTGTTGGGTTGATGGTTGGACTGATGATCTTGGAGGTCCCTTCCAATCTTAATGATTCCTAGTTTTACTTTCATTAAAAAAGAATCCAGCCACCAAGGCAGGAAACATGAAATTAATTATTACTCTTCCTTTAATTATTTTAGTGGTGAACTTGGTAGTGTTAGGTTAATGGTTGGGCTGGATGATCTTAAAGATCTTTTCCAACCTAAACCATTCTGTGATTCTGTGTCCCAGGGCCACCTCCCAGGGCGACAGTGGGGGCCAAGCCAGCCGCAGCCAGGCGTCCTGACGCACGTCTGAGAGGGGGCAAGGACCGAGCGAGGAGGGGCTGCGGGCACGGGGCTCCCCGGCGGGACAGCAGTGCCGATGGGCGCTGGGGACAGCGGTGTTGTGGGGAGCAGCCCCAGCCAGCCGTGTGTGCGAGCCCCTTTTCAAGCCCATTTTAAGCTGTCACAGCATCCCCTGGAAGCGAGACCCAAGGTTCCATTAGGCACAGGGTGAAAACCGTGCATCCCCGGGTTGGGCTTGGACTCGGCACGGGTTGTCTGCCCGGAGCACGTGAACCACAGAGGACGAACACTAAGCAGCCAGCATCCCGCAGGCACGTCGGAGGCTCTGCTGACCTCCACCACCGCTTCCTCGCTGGCAACTTGACTTGCGCATCTCGGGGTGAAGCAGTTCCAGTCCCCGAGCCTCATCGTTTGTACCAGTCTGAATAACGAGCACACCACAGGCAGGTGTCTTGGTTTCGGCTGGGACAGGGTTAATTTTCTTCCTAGCAGCAGGCACAGTGCTGTGGTTTGGATTTAGTAGGAGAAGAATGCTGATAACACGCTGATGGTTTAGTTGTTGCTCAGTGCTGCTTATGCCAGGCAAGGGCTTTTCAGCTTCCCCTGCTCTGCCAGGGGCACAAGGAGCTGGGAGGGGGCACAGCCAGGAGAGTTGATCCCAACTGCCCCAAGGGCCATTCCATACCATACGGCGTCGTGGGCAGTATGGAAACTGGGGGGGTTGGCCGGGGAGCAGCGATCGCTGCTGGGAACTGGCTGGGCATCGGTCGGCGGGTGGTGAGCAATTGCATTGGGCATCACTTGCTTTGGATATTATCATTATTATATTGTTATTATTATTATTAGCATTTTGCCTTATTTCAATTATTAAACTGTTCTTATCTCAGCCCAGGAGTGTTTCTCACTCTCACTCCTCCGATTCTCTCCCCCATCCCATCAGGGCAGGGGCAGCGATGGCTGCGTGGTGCTGAGCTGCTGCCTGGGGCTGAACCACGACAGCAGGATTCTGTAGAAACATACACACGTACGTATTACTCATGTATATAAAACGAACGTGGTGGGAAGTCGATGTGGGTGGTTTCTGGGAGCAGGCAGGACGCGGTCCATCACTCGGGCTCACCGAAACACGTGCACACCAAAGCCCAGCTCGGTCTCCACACCGGCGGGGCACCTCCCGGCAGCAAATCACACCCTGGTATCAATTACAGGTTGACGCGAAAATGCAGGCATCAGGGGAGGAAGAATTTCCAGGAAAGGCGGCACTGGAGCCCCTGGGGAGGGCTGCGACGTGAGGGGAGGGAGGCTGTCGCTTCCTAGCGAACCGGGAGCGATTAGCGGCTGTTGCTGACGGGAAGGGTGTCTGCTCTGCCAAGCCGGCACGATACCAAGCAGCTTTAATTTGTTAGGAGTGTGAAGCCATCTCCTGAATAAGCTGCTGGTGGATGCGCTGCAGGGGATTGGGTGGATCCCAGGGGGTGGGGATGGATTGGGTGGATCCCAGAGGGTGGGGATGGATTGGGTGGATCCCAGAGGATCGGGAGCGGGATGAAACAGCAGCTCCGCAGGGGTTGCCCGCTTTGCTGCCAGACCCCTGGACCTGGACCTGGTACTTCTGCAAATTAAAGCTGAATTTGCATTTTCTTGAGAATAAAAGCCCAACTTTTGGGGCAAAAGAAGCTTTGGGGCTAACGATAAGCTCTGCTGCTTCTCTGCATCCCTTGCAGTGAACCTTTGCCAGATGCATGCCCGCGGGGAAGCGAGGCAGCTGTGCTGTTGGCCTGGGAGATGTCCCATCGCCTGAGACAGCCAATGCATGAAGACCCTGACGATGCCAGCAGAGACGGGCCTGAGGTAAAACACGCAATCCCAGCCACGTGAAAACATCCACCTTCGAAAACATGCAAGTTGGTTGAAGAGTTCCGAGGCAGAAAATAATGCCGGTAAGCGCAGACGAGGATGCGTGCCCGCTCTGCCGCCCGTTACACGCTCGCCCTCCAGCTGGCGGGTGCTCGCGGAGCGCGATGGAGCTCACCCGGGGCCAGGTCCGCTGCCGTGCCGTGGTCCCGGGAACACCGCCCCAGCCTCCAGCCCTCCTCCCCTGTGCCGCTCTTCGGTTTCTGTTACGGTTCTGCTAGTTAACAGTCTTGAACTGGTCCGTGGAAAATCTGTAATTTGTGGTGGGGTAGCCACAAATCCAAGTTGTGACTAATTTAAATGAAGTGCTCTGTGTACGGGGCGGGCAGGAGAATTGGCTGTGCTTGTAGCGTGCTGGAGGGCAGCAGGATGGAAACCGCAGTCCGGAGAATCCCCCTGTGTTATTAACCACCGAGGAGACGTCAGAGCAGCGTGAGAGGAAATATTTGAGACAAATATGAGACACAGCTGTCCCGCGGAGAGTGAAAGGCAAAAGAAGTACAGAGGTAAGGACAACTGGAAGTACGTACAACTGGAGGGACGGAGCGGGCAGGGGGTAACAGAGGCTTCTAAGGGTCCCAGGTCCGCAGTGATTAGTGGGACCAGGAGTGAAAACAGAACAAAACCAAAAAAAACCTGGCTGGGAGAAAGAAGCAGCTGAAGATCCAACAGGGCTGAAAAGCATACAAGGCTTGGGATCGGAGGTGAGAAAGAGCAACGCAGAGATTGGCACGCACCATGACAACCGGGATGAGTCAAGAGAGCGTGCCCTGGGAGGAAGGATGCAGGGAGCGCTTTGTAAAGGTCCATGAGCATCTTGCAACAGAAAAAATGGTGTTACGGCAGTTACAGCACCGTTAGCCAGGAGGATTTGCTGCTGTACACAGCTGCAGCAGCAGACAAACTGGAGCGTCCCTCTGGAAGGGAAGGGATCGTGCATTCATTTCAACCGGGACGCAGGCGCGCAAGCCCGCGCGTTGGCGGGAGCGGCAGCATTGTCGGGAAAGGAAAAGCCATACATAGCCAAGGGAAAGAGAGAGCTCTCACCTCGCGGTGGTGATTCCAGCTAAAGGAGAACTTGAACTAATTCAAGGGGGAAAATAAGAAACTTCCTCTTCTGGAATAAAAATCAGCATGAGAACCAAGGGAAAAGCCCCAGCTGCAAAGAAAGCCAAAACCTCGGCCAGAGGCACTCTCTTCGGGGGAGAATATTCACAGAGGAACACGGGAACAGCGGGGAAACCCTCAGCACGGCACGGAGCTGTGCCGAGGTCCCGACAGCCTCACGCTCCTGCCCGTGGGAAACTCCTGCCCAAGTCAGAGGCTGCAGGAGGGCTGGTGCCTGGGGCGTCAGAACGAACGCAGCGGGGCGTGCCGGGCGTGCCAGGCGTGCCAGGCGTGCCGGGCATGCGGGTCTGTCGGCACACACCACGGCTGCCAGGAGAAAGAGTAGACCCTTCCCTCAGCTGCGTCCCGAGGGCAGCGCAGTGTCTGGAGGAGGTGTTCCCCAATGGGAACAGAGGCAAATATTGTCCGTGCTGGTGCTCTGGAGCCCTCCCATAAACTGCCAGTGCCACCACTGCGACCCAGGACGGCTGTGACGCCATCGGTCACTGCCTCGCTCAACGCGCTCCTCTGCTGCCCTCGGCAGCGACCGGGTCCACCCCTGGGCTGGGCTGCTTTGGTTCATTTTAAAATCCAGAGCGTGAGGTAGAATCGAGATTTATTTATTTTTAGCCGCCCCCGCAGGAAGGGTGGGTGGTGTGGAGCATCCCCCAGGCTTGGCTACCACATAGTGAAAGCATCAAAAAACCCGAAATAGTTTTAACCTAATTACCATGGTTCTAGCACAGCTCTATTAACTAGCGTGTGTTACTGCCTGCTTACTGTTTTAGGTGGGAGAGGGAGTCCAAATCCTGGGCAGGAGCAGTCTGAAGGCAGGAGCAGCCAAAATCTGCCAGATAATCAGTGATTAGGAAATATTTGTTCGGCTTTGCTAACCTCGCCAGTGCAGCCTAGGACGACGCTCCATGGAGAGGCGCAGGGACGAGAACCAGAAGGGCAAAGGAGGCAGAAAACCTCTTCAGATCTGACCTTGCCTAACTAAGGAAAATTCAGAAGTTTCTAACACAATCTGAGATTTAAAAATAAGTAAAGCAATTTAAAAATAAGTAAAGCGATTTAAAAATAAGTAAAGCAAATTAAAAAAATATCGACCTTGAATTGTAAATTAGCAAAATAGAGCATGCATGGATTTCGATGCATCTGCCCTACAGCTATACTTAGGGTGTCAGATGTAGGGCAGCTAACTGTGCACGTTGGCTGCTTATGCATCTCCTAGCAGGAGGAACGCCAAGCTTTGCGGCATTGGGATGCGCACATGCACAGCACGGTGGGGGCCTGGCCCTGTGGGAGGGTTTGGAGAGGGCAGTGGGCGTTCCCACAGCCTCAGCCCTCCCTGGGAGAAGGCTGAAACCCCCGTGCTGGTCCTGCCGCGGGGGGCACCTCCGCTACCACCCAGGGTGAGGAGGGCGAGCATCTCATCAGCTTTTGGCCAGCAGACAGCAGGGTCACCCCTGGGTGCCCGCGGGCACGGCCAGGTCTAAGCCAGCCCTGCTTTGAGCCAGCAGTTGGGCCGGAGACATCCAGAAATCCCTGCCAGCCTTAATTATTTATGAATCTATGATTGCAGCCTTGCAGCAAGACTGTGCCTCTCAGCAGTTTTGCTTTGGCCATGGCAGAGGGCTGGGGATGGCCGGCTCCTCTGCTCAGCAGTTTTTCCAGGCGGGCACCTCCTGCTGCTCGGGATAGGGCACACTCCCGGCGCGGATGCAGGTGGAGCTGCAGCGGAGTTTAGTGTGCCGCAGGGGTGTAAAGGTGAGCTCTCAGGTGCAACATGTCCCTGCACCCGCAGCTGGCATGCTGTGCCATGCAGTCCTTGTGCACGAAGCGGTCTCTCCCCCAGCGTTTGCACGCCAGGGTGGCACCCAGGGCATGCACGGTGCCCCGAGGAACGGCTGGAGGCACCGACCCCGCTCCGGACAGGCTGCTCGGACCTAACGATTATAAAGGACGGTTTAGATACTCACGGGGACGTCAGATTAAATACAACATCTTCTGAGGCGCTCCTGTAAACTTCACAAAGAGGCGTGCCGGCGCAGGCCATGGCTAGCAGAAGGCACCAGCAACGCGCAGCCTGCGCCGAGAGCAATGAAGTGCCTGCGATGGTGCAATGCTGCTCTGCAGACTGGGGAGAGTAAAGGGTATAAAAAAAAAAAATCCCACTGGCATTGCTGGTGCTGAAGGATAAACTGCTGTGCGTGGTGACACCCGTGTTACAGTGTCAATTGGCGGAGGGGTTTGGTGGTGAATTGTATGATGAAGAAAGCGCCATGATTCAAAAGCTGTCACCAAGAGGAACCTCTGCTCTGTATAAATAGTGCACAAGTCATCCGCTTTAATAGGATGCAAACAGTGTTGTCACGTACCAGATGAGACAGGTCGCAAGTCAACCTGTCATATTCTAGGACAATTGAATTGATTTGTGTGTGCTATCTTGTTTTGTTTCTAAATGGTTTGCATGGAAAAATATGAGGAGAGCGAAGCTCCCGCACGCTGCAGCACCGTTGCCTTTCGCAGCCAGCAGCCGCAGCAGGGCTCGTTGCTCCCGCTGAAACTGGGGCAGAGGCGCTGGGCCTCTTCATTGCATTTAAATCTAGTATTTGACCAGTGCTAAAACGTGATAGGAGAGAGAGGGGGGAAAAAATGGCGCACAAAATTAATCCAGAGAAACCCGCCCTGCTCTTCATTCTCCGACGAATGAACGTAACTCACAGCTTTGTTTCACAGCTTGTAAGGTCTGGGAAGAGGAGCAGACGTGCTGCAGGTGAAGGCAGGCACCGAGGAGACCCCCTGTGCAAGTAAAAGCATGGGCTAGGGGCTCCTGGGGACAGCTTACTGGCACGTTTCATTTGTTTCCCCCGTTTTTGAGATAAATCCCTGAAGTCCTCAGCCTGAGGTCCCTGCGTGTGAATACCAGCGGGAAGTCTGAAAGCCAGAAGTGTTTTCCAAAAGCTGCTGTGCAGTTTAACGCAGCAGCAGCCACCACCACAGCCTGCAGTGAATCGGCTGCGGCTGATGCGACCACTCGTTCCTCCGTCATGGGGAGGACGGGAGACGGTGACAGCCGACGGACGGCTCCGGGGGCAGGCGTGCGGGGAGGAGGGGGCAGGTGATGGATGCAGGGAGGGTTTCAGGGTGAATAAGGAGCCCAAGGGTGTGCGGTATGTTGAACTGAGCTGGTTTTGTGTCTGCTTTTCCCACCTTTGCGTGGCGCTTCCGAGAGGGGACAACCGGCAGCGACAGTCTTCCCGGCGCTGAAGCTAGGGAGCAGGTAGGCAGCTTTGGGCACGTGCCCGTGTCTGGAGTGCGGAGGAGGTGCAGCCCTGCGGGGTTTTGCCCTGCACCTGCCTTGCAGAGCCGCACGGCCGCAGCTCAGGCACTGGCACCCCCGCCATCTCCCCATTTTTCAACAGATATTGGACTGTATCGGGACACGCCCTGGCAGAGCATCGCCGCACGGCTGGCTTGAGCCGAGCCCAGCGCGGGGACGTGGGAGCTGCAGCCACCAACACGGACCCCCAAGTCGCTTCTGCAGGCTTGTGCTGCAAAGTCCAGGATTCCAGGTAGCTTCTGAATCTCCTGGCTTTCGAATGTTAGAGAAGCCGCTTTCCGCCTGACAAATGTGTAGATGTCCATGGGCGACGCTATGGCTTTGCAACTTTAGCCTTGTTTTAACTACACTTTCACTATGCACCAAACGATGCAGCCTTACCTTGCACTCTATTTCCTATTTATAATCCATCTTCTGCCCTAGGTAAATATGTTCTGCAAAAATCTGGCGGCAGGTAATCTCACCCGAGCACCCTCTCCTTCTGTCAGAGGCGTGACGGTGGGATCACAGTGTCTGTCCGTGTCCATCTCCAGGGCTCTGGAGGTTCCCACCCGGGGGTCCTGGCCCCCCTCGCTCCTCGCTCAGGACAAGCCTGGGGAAGGCTTTGGGGCTGCTCCGGGGGAGAGACAGCTGATTGCTGTGCTCGTTTCCAATAGAGAGAAATCTATACACGCACGGTGACATTTTTAGGGCACGCTATTTTTGCCTTATGAGTGGGCTGGAAAAATCAGAGTGGCTTTCAAGAAATGAAAGCACCTTATTTATTCTGAGAAAATAGCTCTTACTGATTAACCTCAAGCTTTTCCACAATGTCTCTCATGACATAAGACTTAATCCCATGAGATCTAAGGTTAAAAGGACAGGTTTAGGGGGGAAGGTTGAAGATGGTGTGGTAGAGGGCCAAAATGGGTTTTACAACAGAAAACCCCTTGCAGCTGCTGAACGCGGCGATGTATTGTAATGCTATAAAATGGTTACCCTGAAGAATAACCACCCCAAAGCTGGAGTTCAGTAGCTGTTCATCAGCAAAGAGCAACATGACAAAATTGCATGAGAAGTTGTAAAAATATATTCTCCAATGGAAACTAACTGGGCATTTAGACGGACAACTGAAAATGGACAAAGGGGCAAAAGACAGAAAATAAATTACCCCAAACTTCTTCTTACACTTCATTTGCTCTGGAGTTTGCAAAATTTCTCATGTGCATTGATTTTTTTTATGCATGAAATTCCATGAAATTTATGACAATTCTGGGAAGTGAAAAATGGCACGGATCACCCATCTCTGGGGGCATATATACAGCGAGGGGAATTTAGCTCTTCCAGCCTTCTTGCGACACAGAGACATACAAACTGTGGTGTGGAGAGGCTCCCAGACTTTCTTTTTCTTTTCTTTTTTTTTTTTTTCAGTGGGGATAATAATAACAGTGTCAAGGACACCATTCAAGTTGATGCCTGGAGAGCTATTCAGTATAGACCTATTTACGGCCATTATAAAATGCCTGTGGATAGTTCAACGACCGATTTTCAAGAGTCTTTTTCTACCTTTTGAAGGATCAGGAAAATCTATCAAACTGGAGAAATTAAGCTATTTTTCTTCAGGGGAAGAGAAACAGAGTAGGGAGCTTCTCACATTAAAATGCTGCCGTAGATTCCCAATGAATGAAAAATTGGTCTGCATAATAATGAGCCGGGAGATGGATTTTTAAACGGCTTAAACCCACTCTTCACTGCTGCTGCAGCGGCGTGGGGGATTTGGGGCGACCTGCCTGGGTTTTGTTAGATGAAGTTGAAAGATCGCCCTTCTCCGGGCAGCTGGCAGCCAATTTTGCTGCGCCCGCTGTCCGTCGGAGCAGGCAGGGAGCAGGCAGGGAGCAGGCAGGGAGCAGGCAGCGCTCGGGGGACGCAGGCAGGCGCGGGCTGGGCTTTGAACGAGCATCAAACACCGAGTACGGCGAGAGTGGGGCCGTCCTTCGCACCGCGCAGGGTGAAGGGCACTTCTGCCGCGGAGGATGCCTCTCGGCGCTGGCGACGGCTGAGCTGTTATCCCTGCGGCCAGCTACCAGCGGGCTCCCTGCGTGCGACCCACGGCCCCCGGGGAGAAGGAAATCGCCCCTTGCACGCCTGTGCGTGCACGTACCTGTGTCTTACAAGGGGCAAATATCCAACAGGACAGCAAGCAGCTCGGGGCTTCGGCGTGCCCTTGCCGCCCTCCTGCCTGCCTTGCAGCTCTTCTCGCCGCTGCTATTTCCCTCCCGCTCTTTGCTTGTGCTGCCGGCCGCTAACATGCATCGCTTGAAAATATCATATGAAGTAGTTTGCTTCAGAAAAATGCGGAGTTTGAGTAATGCGTGTTAATTACTTGCGCGATAAAAGTCGATCGATATGCTAAACAAACAACTCTCTCTCCGCTCAAATGGGCTCCCGGCACGATTTTGTTATCAAATGCTTGCCCTCCTGCCATCCCGAAGCCATAAATGGAAGCCCATTTTCTTTTCCAATGCCTTAAGTTACATTTAATTGAGTGGGAAAGACATTTATTTTTTCCCCTTACGACGCCAGCTCCCTTCCTGCACGTAACCACACAGAGCATCACGTCCCCGTCCTTCGGGCTGGTGCAGCGCTGGCTGAGCCCCGGACCCAGCCTGCACCCCTCCGGGGCTGGGCACCTGCCCGGCGGGGAGCGGCACGGGGCTGCGTTTAAGTCATCTAAGGACGCGTCCTCACCTGCGTGTACAGCGCGTGCTCCTTCCGCTCTCTGTGCGCGGTGCACAGGCTTTCCGCCGGCGGGCAAGGATGGTCACGGTGCCCCCGGTCGTTATTTCCTGCATCTTTGCTGGATGCAGCCGCCGTGTTCGTGCTCAGCCATTCCCCACCATCTATTTTGCTGCTTGCAAAATACTGTTTTAGCTCTAAAACTCGGCCCCTGCCATACCACTGGAAATTATTGCAACTTTTCTGGATCTTTAAAGATCCCATTGAACTCAGGCAGGCATGTGTGGCATTTTTCTAGCAGGAGAATATTTAGTTAACCCCCCTATAGAAAAGCAGAGAGTGAAATCCTCGATCCACCCAAATCAGCGGGGCTTTCCCTGGGCTCCAGCTGAACCGTGCCCTAATGGTCAGGTTTGTGGTCTGTAGTCAGCCTTGCGGTGAGGGGAGATGGAAAGCACCAAACAGGATTTTCGCTCCCATGTTCTGGGATGAGAGGCCGAGCCGAGGGACACCTTGCTACAGCAAGAAGTGGAGGACCCGGAGGACCAAGTTTTCTTCCTGCGGCCGGGTGTGCTGCTCTGCGTCGGAGGAGCCGCCCCGCAGCCCGGGGGGTCTGGCCGTGCTCCCTGCAGCCCGGGAGCTGACTGTGCCGCGCTGAAGGGGCACGCACATCACAGGCAAGGTACTATTTGCACGCAAGATTTGACCGCAGGCTTAGAACAAAAATACAGGTTGTTATTCTTTTTAATTTTTACGACACGCCAGTCATTGTTCACGTTTCTTCCTCTGCAGAAAATCTGAAATTTCACTTTTCAGTTTTCAGGTTTGCAAGATCCCGTTGCCGTTTCTCCTTCACTTTCCAGCCTAACCCCGCCTAGCAGGTTTCCTTTTTTTTGTGCTTTATGAGAGGTAGCAATCGATTGTGTCTCTCTTACAAATCAACAGTATGTGCAATGTGAATATTAATAAATAATGACGTTTGGATGAAGGGGATTTGGATCTGCCACATGCTCGTTGGGTAAAATTCTTTACTTTAAACATTAGTCTTTGCATGTGCCACTTCTGCATTTTATTTTCTGCTGCGGAGGATATTGCTTCCCGTTAGACTGTGTCTAGGAAACATTTTCAAGGCATTCCTGTGGGACGATAACTTGGACGGTGAATTTCCACAACTGACATTATGCTGTAAGTGCTCCAGGACCTGCAGCCTGATCTGCGTTTGCTTGCTGTGCTGCAGCGATGGCTCCGGCTGGCCGCCCGCAAACGCTGAGCCCCGGGCCGACAAGGTGCTCGGCGAGTCCTGTACCTAACGCGAAGGCAGGGAAGAGCATCGGTGCCTGGGGCTGTGCTGCGGGGGGATGCTTCGCTATAGGGGCTCGGTTTTACATCACGGCAAGCACGCATTTGCACCAGTGTGGGTAACAGGAACGCCAAGTTGCTCTGCCGGGGCGTATCTGGTTGCCCAAATGCCAGCAGTGGCAGTGGTTGGGGTGACCGGCACCCAGTGGGGTGGGTGCCCGGGGCAGAGCCGCCGGTATGGCCCGTGGGAAGAGGCACCTGCGGGAAGGTGATGCCCATGTCCTGCCCTGCGCTGCTGCCCAGAGCGGGTGCCGGAGGGATGTGGAGCGTCTTGCAGGCAGGCAGGAGCGTGGGCTTCGCCAGGCTCGTCCAGGGCTGTGCCTACAAAGGGCGGATGGGGAAGGGCTTGAACTGGGCTGGGATTCCCAGTGCCGTGCAGAACCAGTTTGGGGACAGGAATGTTCCTGGTCCCACCAGACTGGTTTGCTGCATCCTGCACAGCAGGGTCCTCCTGCAACACAGGGCTCCCAGGGACCGTGGTCCCAGCCTGAGAGCTCTCACCAAGGTCACTGATCGGCTTTTAGCTCCTGGCAAGGTGAGGTTATCTTTTCTTTATTGTAATTTCTGTCATTGCCTGCAAAGCCTCCGGATGCATTTACTCCAGGAGAAACTCCAAGTGAAGTGACTGGGAAGGTTTGACCGGGTACCCTTGGGAAGGACGAGGCATTGCAGCCGAGCAGAGGGCGGCGTTCGCTGATGCCACGCTCGCGCTGAGCCGAAGCCGAGGTCCCGGGCCAGGTCAGAAGCCACGCTTGTGGCTGGGCACCACTCCCCGCGTGGCACGGGGCCGCTGGGGTTTAAGCAGAGGAGTGGGACAGCGTCTGCTGGGGAAGGTCTGGAGGAGATGGGGCGTCTGGGCTCTGCCCGCCCTTCCTGGGCAGGCACGGGCAGAGATTTGCAGCGCAGGCATGGCTCAGCGGGGCTGGCCCCGTCCCGCCGGGGCTCAGGGCAGCGAGAGCTGCCTCCTGCCCACGGGCACAGACAGCCCCATGTCTCACAGTCCAGCCCCTCAGGACGGGGGTGTGCTTGGGGCACTAGGGCATACCATGCTGCTCTGTGGTTGCCTCCAGTTTTTCACCCTCTCCCAGCTCATCAGCATCTTGCCCAGGATCTCTGGCAGTGACACAGACACTTCTAGCTATTCCTGACCTGTAAAGAAAGGGAAAACCCTTTGCTCCTCAGAGCCAGGCAATAAAACATCATCGTTACCAGCTGCCTGCCGGTTCAATGCAGCAGCCAGGGAAGATCTCCCTCCTCCTTCAATGCAGCAATAGATACACCTGGCTCCCACCCGGCCCATCTCCGGAGCAGGTTTCAAAGCCCTTTATGGAGTTATCTCTGTCCATCAGCTGGAGAAACTGAGGCTCGGGGCAGGGCTCTGGCTTTCCTGGCTGCAAGGGGGGGTGCTGAAAAATCCCCAGTGCCTCGCAGCCAGCCCCTCCGCAGCCAGCTCTGCCCTGCGGGAGCCGCGGCTGCCCCACGCTTCCCGGCAGGATGCTCCGGTGGGCGAGGGCTGCTGCAGGGAAGGGGCTGCACTGGGGGGGACGGTTTGGGGCCCCCCCCCAAAGCAGTGTTGCTCCGAGGAGCCTTGGCCACCCCCAGGCCGGTAACGGTCCCCGCAGGGCAGCAGCTGGCCGCTCCCGTGGGAAAGGCGCGCTGGCGTGCGGCCGCCCTCGGCCGCCGTCCCCTTTTCTGCCTCCCTCCCGTCGCATGACTTTGTTCTTTGTTAAAAGACACACAGTTGAGGAGATGCAGCCACTCTTTGTGCCAGCAATTTGAATTTGACCCTTTCCAACACCAAAAATCAATACTCCCGTGGAGAAGCAGTGGGTGCTATTTTTCTAAACCCTGTTTACAGCAGTACAGTCCTTTAAGGCAGATGTTATCTGCTCCAGAGTCCGCTGCATACTTTACCAAATTTTACAAAGCATTTTCTGAGCACATAATGACAGTATTATCTTTGTCCACCTGCTGAGAATAGCAGTGGGCTTACAATAAATATCTGCTTCCAAGACGTACAAGTAAGAGTCCATCTTATCTGTCCAGATGGGGAAAAAAAGCCCCTAATTTACATCCCAGAAAGCACTGGGGTGTGACAAAGGTCATCGGCTGACACTGTACCCTCAACTGAGATGAAAAATATATGAGCTAGGACTGCATTTTTTTGAAGGGGAGATAACCAGCGCCAACTGCTCCTGCCGTCTCTTCTGCTCTTCCACCCGCCCCCGGCCCCGTGCCCGCGTGCCGCCCAGCCCAGCCTCCCTTGGCATCCCCTGGCCGGCGAGGGGTAGGACGTGTCCCCGCAGGAGCGCTGGCCTCGCTCAGGACGTGTCCCCAGGGCTGTCCCGGCCGGGGGTGACCTCGTGGCTGGGGCAGCCGAAGGCAGTCCCGTGCCCGCAGCCCTCCTGCACGGCAGCTGTTGCACGGCTGGGACCATCCCTAGTCTTCATTTTGAAAGCCACTTGGTGTTTTGGCGGTGTTGCTTCGCCAAAATCCCAGCTGGCTTGGGTTTTGGGGTGGCAATGCCAACAGGAGGGAGGGAGCTCCAACCTTCAGGAGGAGCACCATCCCCTGCACTTGGTTCAGCAGAAAATCACAAGTGCGAAGGGCTTGCGCGTGACCACACCAGCGTTCCTCCGGTGCACGGCTCAGCTATAAGCTCTCTCTTTTATTCCTCCGCTTGATTTCTTACCACGTGCCATGTTTGCACAGGTCCTTTCCCATGAGGCTCCTGGGATACCTCTACGTGTCGGCGACAGCGGAGCAGAGAGCAGCTCCGTGTTTCTGCCCACAGGAGGGTACCAGGTGAGCTGCTGGCATCTGCACCACGCTCAGCTGGCCAAAGGGTGGGCCGCCCCATAGAATCCTTCCTCACGGCACTGGCGACAAGGTACGTTTTGAATGATGCATTTCCCTTTTTGGGGGGATAGGACCTCTTCAGATCTTCCCAGCCCATGTGCCACCTCCCGCGGAGAACGTGGGACCTTGCTCCTCCCAGCTGGGTTGCTCCCTCCATTTCCTACATTTCCAGGAAATGTTCTGGGCTTTACCAAATACCCCGCAATTAGCTAGTTAATGAGCTAATGAGGCAACTCTGGCCGGCTTCCCCCGCGTCTGAAAGCCCGGCAGCATCCTCCCTCCTCCGGAGGCAGACCCCGCTGTTCTGCTTCTCAGCGCCAGAGCGAGCGAAACCGCCCCTGGTGAATCCCCGGAGGCAGCAGCCCATTACGGCACGGCCAGGTTCCTGGAATTAGTCGTTAGATTAAGAAATGCGGCCCCGGAATTCGCAAAGGCATGTGCGATGCCGAGTCGGGGCCGCACGTCAGCGCGACGGCTCCCGCGGGGCCCGGAGGAGCGGAGCGAGCGGCCGCGTGCCATCCGGCAGAGCCGGGGCCGCTGGGGCGGGCGCTCTGCCCCGAGGAGCCGTGGAGGCTGCTGGGGTGTCGCTGCGAGAACGCGTCCGGCCGCCCCATTAAAAATGAAAAAAGGACAAAGAAAAATGAGTAGGGAGTCAGGGGGGAATATAAAATCATTAACAAAACTCCTAATACAGTGGGAGAAATGTCGATACGAACGCTGAACTAATGCGCCGGTCTCCTCAAAAATTTTATTATCTCTGAAGTTTTAAATAATGCATTGCATTCAGATCGCTGAAGTCCCTCCTGACATTAATCTTTGATCTTCCAATTCAGCACAAGGGAAGTGGTAAATCAGAGACACTGACCCTTGTCTACACATTTTGCAGGTAGCAATTGATCAAAGATTTATTTATTAGCCAAGCCATGATTGATTTATAGGAGTTTTGCTTGATCGAGTTAATTACAAACAATAAGTTACTGTCCTGGCTGCCTGGGAAGCCTAGCAGCCAGGTCCTGCTGCTGCCGTTCGGGGAGCGATAATGCCGGCAAAGCGATAAGATACTGGTTTGTGTCCGGTTCACCACGTGGTTTGGGATCAGTTACCTGCAGCAGATAAAATAGTTATCACCATCAATAATCAACTTGACGTGGAGCCAGGCGATGTAGCAGAGTCAGAGTTAAAGCGTTACTTCCTTGGGATGGGCTAGGTCGGGACATTCCTTTTCAAACAACAGGAGATGGTTAAATGGTGACTTATTCTTGATGGCACTAAAGGAAAAAAACGCCTCGGTGAGGTTATTTTGCTCTGCAAGAAAAATGAGTCCATAGTAGCCCTTGACACTTGTTTTCAACAGGGGAAGCTTGTTGAGAAACTTTGCCCGGGCGGCAGCAGCGGGACGGCTCATCGCAGCACCGGCGCGAAGGGCAGCCCAGGGGGGCACAGCCGCTCCGGGCGTGCACATCCAGCCCCTCGGGAGAGAGGCGGCAGAAAGTGGCCGGGGAGGGTCGTTCAGAGGTAAAGCCGGGGCTGGCAGGGATCCCCGGGCTGCTGAACCCAGTCCTCTGCAGCAGCAGCTTAGCCTGTCCCGTGATCTCTCCCCAAAACCCTCCTAGCCTGTGGCCAGCAAGGGCAGGGTCCCCTGAGCAGCGTTAGGTCTCCTCGCCCATCTCGGGCCCATCCAGGTTTCCCAGAGGATGTTTTTGCTCTCCTCCAAACCAGCCGTTGCCACAGGAGCGGGACCCTCCCCGCGCCGAGGCCAAGCACAGGCAGCCGGGGCTGGCCCCCCGTCCCCGCCGGGCACGGCGCTGGCACGTCACGCAACACCCACGCGAGTGCAGGGTCATGGGCCGCGGTGCAGCGGCCAGGAGGGCACACCTGGGCAGTGGGGGGAAGAGCCCGGCGTGCAAAAACCAGACCTGGGGGTCAGTCCTGCCCAGCCCCGACACTGTGGGGACACGGGCAAGCACGCCTGTATCCATCCTTCTCCCAGCATTCCTTCCCAGTTTGTGTCTCTTTCCAAAACCAACACAAATAAACCACTTTTACATCATCTTCTTGCTCTCACCCGAGCTTGTCAGCACAACTTTCCAGCTAAGCCACCGCTTCAGCAAAGCACCCACCCCTGTCTTTAGCATTTCATCCCATAGCACGGCTGACATCCCTTATAGCAGTAGCTACAAATGCACTACACTGGGAAAAAAAACCTGCGTGCGTTTGACTTTCTGCAGTGCCTCGCTGCGTGGCCAGCGTCACCCTTGGGGACCCCGGCTGGCTGGGGGGACAGGGAAGCCCCGCCGGGACCGGGATGCTGTGCCGAGACCTGCCACGGCGGAGGCTCCGGGCAGGCTCCCTTCCCCAGGAAAGGGAGGCAGAAGGAGAAAGCAAAGGAACCACCTTGTTTCTGAGCCAATGCACATCTAAAAAATTAATTTGGGGCTGGGATTTTCATCATCTTGCGGGAGCTAGGCACTTAACCCAAGTGAAATGCTGGCGGCTTTGACATCTAAAAGCTCTTTTAAAGATCCTAGTCTTAATTGTTCAGATTTTTTTCCTACCTCCCAGCTGTAGTTCAGGCTTCCAGCCTTTTCCAAACAAGTTTATCCATCCTTAATTACCGCTAAGAAAGTGACCCCGCATGAGCCCTGCCGCTGCGCTCCTCTTGGCTGACAGACAACTGCCAGCCAGGCAAGAGCTACTAATTAGTAATTGATAAATATAAGTGTGCTGTCTTCCCCAAGCAGAGTCCCGCCTGATGACAGTAATTAATTGCTCATTGATCCCCCCAGGTTGATGGCCGGTCTGCCGAGGTGCTTCTCAGCTGCTGTGGCTCGAGGTGAGGGGGTCCGCGGTGCCCAACCCTGCTGCCGGAGCTGGGACACTGGCCCTGCCTGCAGTGCCTGCCCTGCCTGCAACGCCTGCAACGCCTGCCCTGCCTGCCCTGCCTGCAATGCCTGCCCTGCCTGCAGTGCCTGCCCTGCCTGCCCTGCCTGCAATGCCTGCAGTGCCTGCCCTGCCTGCAATGCCTGCCCTGCCTGCAATGCCTGCAACGCCTGCCCTGCCTGCAGTGCCTGCCCTGCCTGCCCTGCCTGCAATGCCTGCAGTGCCTGCCCTGCCTGCAATGCCTGCCCTGCCTGCAATGCCTGCAACGCCTGCCCTGCCTGCAACGCCTGCCCTGCCTGCCCTGCCTGCAATGCCTGCCCTGCCTGCCCTGCCTGCAGTGCCTGCCCTGCCTGCCCTGGCTGCAGTGCCTGCCCTGCCCTGCCTGCAATGCCTGCAGTGCCTGCCCTGCCTGCAGTGCCTGCCCTGCCTGCAGTGCCTGCCCTGCCTGCCCTGCCTGCAGTGCCTGCAATGCCTGCAATGCCTGCCCTGCCTGCCCTGCCTGCAACGCCTGCCCTGCCTGCCCTGCCTGCAATGCCTGCCCTGCCTGCCCTGCCTGCAACGCCTGCCCTGCCTGCCCTGCCTGCAGTGCCTGCCCTGCCTGCAATGCCTGCCCTGCCTGCAGTGCCTGCCCTGCCTGCCCTGCCTGCAATGCCTGCAGTGCCTGCCCTGCCTGCCCTGCCTGCAGTGCCTGCCCTGCCTGCAATGCCTGCCCTGCCTGCAGTGCCTGCAATGCCTGCCCTGCCTGCAATGCCTGCCCTGGCTGCAGTGCCTGCAGTGCCTGCCCTGCCTGCCCTGCCTGCAGTGCCTGCCCTGCCTGCAATGCCTGCCCTGCCTGCCCTGCCTGCAGTGCCTGCCCTGCCTGCAATGCCTGCCCTGCCTGCAGTGCCTGCAATGCCTGCCCTGCCTGCAATGCCTGCCCTGGCTGCAGTGCCTGCAGTGCCTGCCCTGCCTGCCCTGCCTGCAGTGCCTGCCCTGCCTGCTGGGGCTGTCTGGCAGGTGGCTTGAACCAGAGGAGTGTGGGCCAAGCGAGGATCCCGAGGAGCAGCCTGGGAGGAGGCATGCAGGAGAGCCCCGGCGCAGGGGCCAGCACTGCATCCCCCTGCAAAACAGCGGGGCCGGAGGAGACTCCCGCAGCTCAGTTACGCAGCTCATTGCAAAATCCAGGTGTCCTCTTAAAGCTTAAAGCGAGCACTTGTTTTAATTCTTCGCCTTCCTTCTAGTCCTTCGTCATCACGCATATTAAAACAATGGAAAATCAAAACCACGCAAAAAATTAGTAGAGATATTGGAAAGGATGGAAAAGGCCCTGGGCTTGCAGACGTTCATGCACAGACTTTGCTTTGTAGGTGTGAGCAGCCCCAGCGTAGCCTCAGCCCTTCACAGGCTCAAGACCCGCGGCGGTGTTAGGTGAGCCGGAGGGAGGAAAGCGCGCGTGTGAAGAGGAGCTATTCCTGTGCCTGCTGCACTCAAGGAGCATCTGCTTTCAGCAAGACCAAAAATGAGGCTTAAAATGCTGGCCTGAAAATAGATTTGCATTTTGTCATGGCCCAAACGCAATTTTTCCAAGAGGAAAAACAATCAAACCACTTTAAAAAACAAAACAAACACAGCTTAACTAGATCTTTAAATTACATCTCCCAAGGCGAATACTTGAACGTCAAGTGTCAGTCCCAAGATTTTTTTTGATGCTCATTATCACCCTATAAACTCCCTGCAAGAGGGGTTATTTCCTGCCCAGGCGGTCAGGACTGTTGTGGAAAAGCCGACGCAGCCGAGCAGGAGCAGGGCAGACAGGCCGTGCAATGTGCACGCTCCCGTTGGGAAACCGTCCCGGTGCGCGGCTTCCGGGGACGTTGCCGTGCTTGGTGAGGGCTCAGCTGGCTGATGGCACCAGAGTGTGCACGGTCCTTTCCAGGAGGACTTTCACCTTCCCCGCCCCAGGTCCTGCACCCCCTCAGCCCAGCTGCAGCAGCAAGGTGCCTCGTCTCGCCTCGGGACCACCCGGAACGTACCCCGGGCTGCCCTCGAGAGCGGCACGTGCGCGGCCGCCACGCCTGGCTCCGTCCCCTCCTGCGGCTCTCGGGGGATGTCTCTCTCTCAGGTTTTAATTAATTGTCTTTCTATTTTTTTTGCCGTTTGGGTCAGGCTCCCAAGCACTGATCTGTTTGATGGCACCCCGGGGAGCCTTTTGTTCTGAATAGGTGAAAAATTGTACCCACAAAAAGAGTTCCCCCTCCGATCAATTCCCTCTAACAACTTTATTGATTAGCTGCAGTAACATTTTTCATTTATTAATTATGAAGAAGATGTTCCAGTGATTTCTTAAAGTTAACTGTTGTGATTTTTTTCCCCTCTCCCCTCAGCCCTCCCAGCCCAGCCGGGGCAGCTGCAGAGCTGCAGGAAGGCTCTGCCTGCGCGGACGCCAGGGATGGACACCTCTCCTGCACCCAAACCTGCTCGGTAGGACTTCAGCTTGCTCGTCCCCTCAGAGCAACAGCGGCTTCGGGTGCTTTTCTCAGCCCGGCGTGAGTTATCCAACTCCTCCTCTTTCCAAAAGCAGCGGGCAGCAGCTGCGGGCCCTGAGCGGGGCATCCCCCCTCGCAGGGCTGCTGCTTGCCCCGGGACGGTGCAGGGCAGCCCGTGCTGCAGCTGCCCGGGCACCTCCACCCCTCGTCCGTCCGCAGCTGGAGCCAGGAGGTGATGGAGAGGGAAAAGGAGCTAAAAAAACCCCAGCCACAATAGTCTAGATATGCAAAATCAGCTGGGGATATGGGGGTGAGGGGACAGAGGGGTGCTGGCTCGGGCAGCTCTGGCCATCTCTGCAGTGATGGAAGCAGAGCACAGTGAGCTGCCCTGCATGCCCTGCATGCCCTGCCTGCCCTGCCTGCCCTGCCCTTCCCCTGCCCTGCCCTGCCCTGCCCTGCCCCTGCCCTCGCAGCACCGGCAGCGAACCCCTCCGGGCAGAGCCGGCCAGCCCAGCTCCCAGCCCAGGTCCCGGCTCCTCCAGCACCAGCCCTCCCACTCCCCGTGCCCCTGAGCAGCAGCATCGCTGCCACGCTCTTCATCGCTGCCACGCTCTTCTTGGTTTGTCACTGGTTTGGAAATCCTAGGCTAGGTCAGGGTGTGACAAAAAGTAGCGTCGAAAGACGAGCTCCACGCTGGAGCGGGTACCGTTACTGGGACACGGCCCAGGGAATGGCTGGCACCATTTTATAGATAAATTAGGACTAGAGAAAGATGACATGCTTTGGCCAGTGTCACACAGGAGGTCTGAGGCAGAGCTACAGATTAAAGCTGCTGCCCCACGTCTGCCAGCCTAATGATTTAATTACCATGCTATCGCTGGTCAACCTTGGAAAACCAATTTTGCCTCCATGCTTTGAGGGTTTCCACTGGATGAACACGGAGGGAAAGAAACTCATCTTGATAAAACCAAGCAGCCCAGTCGGCACGGGGGGGAGGACGCTCGAGCCATCTGCAGCCAGCATGGATCTCCCCACGTTCGCCGCAACCGCCGAGGCCAAAGCAGCTCACCATGGAGAAAGCAGGATGAGCCTGCGGGCTGCTGTGCGCCCCGATTTTCAAAACCCGCCTGCTCTTCCCCAAACAATCCCCATTTCCCCCCGGGATGCACACCTCCATCACAGCAGGACGCTGTCAAACCGTTCATTGCGGCCGGTCAGAAAAGGGCCATAACGTTGTTTCCCCTCCCTCTTATCGCCAGCCCAAACTTTTTAATTTGCATCAAGCACGTCCTCCCTGATCCAGGACCCCAGAGCTGACGTGCAGAACCCGGCCGCGGGCTCAGCAGCGTCCCTGCAGTGCTGGGACTGGGGGGTTGCTTTGGCCCAGGTTCTCTGCACGCCGGACAAGCGGGATGTCTCCATCGCTTTTCTCGTTGGGAAATACTGACATCAGAGGTGACAAATCCCGACGCCAAGGTCCGGGAGTCATTTACACGCAGGGAAGAGATGTGCTGGTGTAAACGCCCCAAATGAGTGATTCTGCACATCCTTCGCTGCGGGTCTTTGTCAAGCAACATGCCCGGCTCCAGCCTGGCGAGGGGCTGCTCCCGCCTCCGCTCCAGCCTGGGGAACACGCCGCCCCCAAAACCCCAGCATCACCGGGGCTCGAGGGCTTTCATAAACCGTGCTCGCACCGTAAATTGAGAGAAGGAGGCAACGGAGGGCAAGGAAGCCCAAAGGCAAGCTGGAAGGAGGAGTGAGGAAGGAAAAGGAAGTTCGGAGGGAAATTAAGGAAATGCAGCAAAGAGAAATTATACAAGAGAAGATTAGAAATGTACAATTGGTGTCAGTACCTGGCAACATAAATCACAGGGAGCTGGAAGGAGATCGCCCGGTGCTGAAGGAAACCTAAGGGTGATAGTGGACTGATTATGAGTTTGAAATATGCACGTTGGCAAAAAATCTGCGACGATTTATCTTCTGTCACAGGCTATCCTGGGAAGGTGGCAGGCCCTTCCCATATAGCTCTTCTGAGACTGAAACTCCAGTGCTGAATTGATTTCTGACTCTACCAGTCTGTGCTCGGCTGAAGGTGGTAACAAATAACACAGAGAAGGAAAAATTAGGAAATCAAAAAGGAGATTACAGTCATGGGAAACCAAATGCATCAAGCACACCTTCAGCACAAGAGATGGAGGGCAAACAGAGATTTGGGTACCAGTTTGCCATTTATAAACAAACATAACCCAGGCGATTACCCAAAATCATCCTTTAACATGGTACCATGGGTATAGAAAGGTTTAATAACTCAGTTTTGCAGTCCTACCCAAATCCACTAGTGATTACCAGTCCATGTGAAAGCTAAGGTAAAAATCTATACTTTTTGCAAATATCTATATCTAAAAATAAAAACGGAATACAGATCTATAATAGCAATATGGAGGAGTTAGTTAGAAGATGAATTACATATCTGGATTAAAATATGAAAGGCTATTTGAACATATGCTGTGCCACAATTACAAACGCGAGGCACCGGCAGCACAAACGCGCTCTGCTAGCGGCTCATCGGCACGGGCTGGGGACCGAACCCGAGCGGCCGGGGCCAGGGCTGCACGGGGAGCCGGCAAGGAGGACCTGGAAAGGGCTATTAGGTGCTGCAGCGACGGTGGGAGGCAAATCAGGAGCCTGAGAAAAGCTTCAGACGGAGCTGCTGGCAAGAAGCATAAACCAAAAATACGCAGTGGCAGGAATAAAGCCGAGAGTGGGGAAAATGGAGATGATCAATACCTGAAGACCAGAAACAAAAGGAGAACCGTGAACAATTTTTATTCCTGACCTGCGCAACCAGGGGCCTGAGCTGAAGACCTGTTTTCTCTTAAAGGTATGCATAGTCAAAAAATGACACAGATTTAAACAAGGGCATCAACTGCAATGTCTCTCCAGTGCATTTACCGCTCCTGAACCCTTCACGCTGCCAGCCTGGAGGATGGAGGTCCTGACACAACAGGGGTGTGCCCCTGCCCCAAAACAGTGGCCTGGAAGTGGGGGAGGCAGCACGACCTCCCCGAGTGCAGGCGAGGTCTGGGGTCCCGCAGCCAGCTGTGACCATGGTGTTCGCCCATCGCTGCCCACGAGCCACAGCACGACTGTGCCCACCCCACCACGGCGCATCGGCAGCTACAGCGCCCAACCGATCACATCGGGTGGATGCAAAGGTATCAATATACTTATTTTCATAAAATTATATATATAGCTTAAGTGCCTAGATACAATGGTCGTGGCCTGTGTGCTGCTCATCACCGTTAGCTTGTGGGTTCATGAGGTCCTGAGCATCACAAAAGACGGTGGGTGGGCAACAACTCTTCTCCATCTCTTCCACAGTAAGAACTGGGGTCCTCAAACAAAACCATGGGGGAGAGCTCAAACCAGGAGGAGATGCATCATCTCACACCACTTGTTTCCAGATGCTGGGATCCTCGATCAGACCTCGTGCTGGTGGCAGGCTCCAGACCTCCAGCTATGGGATCCCACAGCCTCTGCAGGAGACCTGCACTGGTGCTTAGCCATCCTCACCGTTACAAAAATTCCCCCCATTTCCCAGAAAATTAACATAAATCTTCCCTGCACTTCATTAGCAGCAATGCAGCACCTCAATTTTCGTGCTGTCCTACTTCCAGGCTGGCTCCATCTGGGTGACAAGAGGGTCAAGGGACCAGCTCGCTCGGCATCCCCGAGTGCCTTGTTGGCACAGTCAGGATTAGAGCCGGGGAGTCCCGGGGTTCACGGTCCTTCGCCCGAACCAGTCTAAGCACAGGACTCCTGCTGTAAAACAGATGGTAAAGAAAAATGATTGGAGGAGATTAATAACAACACTGGTAGAAAACTAGATCGAAGGGATCAGGAGAGAACAGAGGGGCTGAGCAATAATTTGATGCCTCTGTGGTAAATGAAGAGGACAGATGCTTGCTTGAATTTGGGGATTAGATTCTGTAGACTAAAGAAGATAATAAATGAAATGATTACAGCATTAAAATGTTGGTCCTCCGGTGGACAAGCAGTTTAGAAGGACCCTTGTCATGAAGAGCTTGGGATGAGGGGACAGGTCCTCGGGAAAGGCCTTCCTGCCCAGGGTTTGTACGGGGATTTGCCGGAAAAGCTCCCTGAGCCGTGACTGTGCCGGAGCCATCCCTGGCCCCTCTCTTCTGCCTCCTCCAGGGTCCCAAAATCCACCTGACCACGTGCACTGCGCCTCCCATCCAAAATCTGGGAATCTGGTCCCGAGGTGGAGCGTCTCAGCACACGGAGGATGCTTGTGCCCTGGGCTGCTGTCAGGCAAGGCAAACAGCCATTGCATGCTGCCAGCTTCGCGGCTTTGAGGCAAGTCAGCTGGTGGGAATGGTTTGAGCTGAAGCAATAAAACTCTGAGACATGGGCTGGGTTCGTCAGTTGTTTATTTAGCGACTGATTTGAATGCTCATGCAAACAGTAAAATAATAAATGAGAGATGTGAGAGAGGTACTTTAGCCCAGCGAAAACTCATTCTTCAAGGGTTCCCTGAGGCATGGGGAGAGAATCCTTTTGCCACAGTTTTCAAGGAAAGTTGAGCACACCATAGCTCTTTTCTTTTTATCTGGCTCTTGTGCTATTTGGGCTTTGGGCTTTGGTAAAAGCCATGCCATTTTAGTGGGATGATCTAGGTATATGATCATAAGGCAGATACAGGAGCACCCTACCACCGTAACTGAGAGGGGGAGGAGGCGTCAAACCCCAAGCCCAGGCTGCACAGGCAGGAGCGGGCGCTGGAGCCGGCGCAGCCCCGCCATGGGTTCAGCCCGGCTTTGGGCAGGCTCCGGGGCTGCCCCTGCTGCACACCCGGACCCCCTGCTCCCCAAAAAGTGAGCCTCCCAGGAACAGACAGGGTACTGTCGGCTTGGCTGGCTGTCCCCCAGTCCTTACACTCAGAAACGTGCCTGAAAGAAACAGGCGCTTTTGGTTTTTTTGGTTTTTCCTCGCTTTTGCCACAAGCTTTGGGCACCGAAGTGGCCTGAGTGGCACCAGTTATCATCAGAGCTAGACCCAAGGTGGGATCCCAGCCCCAAACCTCTGCAGCTCACTTTCGGGGTGCCTGGACGATGGTGGATGTCTGGGGAGGCTCCCGCCGGCTCAGTAATGCAGTCCCACTCCTGCCTGCCGTGCCTGGGAAGGTTGGCGTTGCCCCCGAGATCCGGAGGGACGACTGCTTAATCCCTCTCTTGTTCTCCTTTTTGGCTCTCTGCTCATTGTTAGTCTAATTGGTACATCAAGGTTTATGATAAAGATCAAGCCCACCGGGTAATGGCAAGTACTGTAGCTGCCTGGGGTTCATTTGCTGCGGTTCCTGTGTTTATTATTGCTAGAATTAAATAGTTTCCCATGGAGAAATGGCTAATGATGTCACTAAAATATGAGGAGGGAGGAGGCAATTACAGCCGCTCCTGACCTAGCTGTTCTTGCTCAGGCAAACAAAACAGCCTCGTTTGCTGTGTGCGATATGAAAGGCTGCGGCGGTGGGCTGCGCCCGCTGAGCCCGAGGAGGCAGGAGGAGGAGAGGGAAGTGCTTTACGAGGGGAGAGTCTCCTCTTCGTGCACAAATATCTAAAAACTATTAATTTCAGGCAGCAGCTAGGAAGAAATACATGAAAGGGAAATTGATTTCTATTTAAATGGTATGTTTTCATCACCTTTTTTCAGAGCATGAACATTCATCTTTGAGTACCTGTGCTAATTGATTTCAAATGCAATTCAACACAATCACTGTAGAATAATAAATCTAGGGGCGAAGAAGTAAAAGGCGGGATATCGGCGCGGCGCGGCGCGGCGCGGCACGGCTGCAGGATGCGGCTGGGGAGAAGGGCGAGCTGCGGCACGGCGGGCACCCCACGGCCCCCGCAGCCCGGGCAGAGCCGGGTCCCCACGCCGCCAGCCCCACGGGCACAGGCAGCACGTCCGTCAGCCTGCCTCAACAGGTGTGCAGCAGCCTGCAAAAGGTGGGTTCAATCCCATTAGCGGAGTCATTCGGGCATCAAGGAGGTTTGCAGCTAATACGAAGGGTCCTGCTAATCCATGTAAGCTCTTAGAGAGAGGAGATTAGGAGGGAGATGGGGCACAGGACTAAAATCAGGAAACGGAGCCCGAGCTGGCCAAGCAGTGCCTGGGCTGCGGACTGGGGAGAGCCGAGCATCCCTGGGTACCGCAGCCACCCAGCCGGGCTGCGCTCCCCAGCCAAACCCGACCATGAGACCGGGGCCGTGGGGCACAGGAAAGGAGTTTCTGGGGCTGGGAGAGGGTCTGGCTTTGAGCGGAGGCAGAGGGGGCTGGCAGATGACAGAGAGGGCTGAACCGCTGCCAGCTCCTGGAAGCGGTCTTTTATTAAGGGTTTTGTGTGCTCCCGCACGCTCCTCGGCCGCGTCGCTCCGTGTCACGCTGGGTTCCAGCACTCTGGGATGTAAAATGCCACGATGCAAGGCGCTGCCAAATGGAGAAAGTTAAAAGAAGCCCTTTGAGCACTCACAGTGTGAGCCGCTCCTCTCAGGAGCACTGTTAATCCTCGCAAGCACCTGAATTAAATTTATTGCTGGGGATATTGGCTACAGTGTCTCCCCGCGCAGGAGAAAAAGTAAATAAAATTTCCTTCAGGCACATTGATCCTCACCGTCAGCCATCTGATGGTTAGAGAGAAGGTAAGAAATGAAAAGAGGCGACCAGCCCACGGGCGAGATGGTGACCATCGGGGCAGCGGGCTCTGCCCACCCAGCGGCACCCAGACCAAGAAGAAAAGCAGGGAGAGAGTCGAGGAGCTGGAAGGGAAACAGTAAGCATTACATGCCCTTAAACGTTTATGATGTGCCGCAGCGAGGGCTCCAGCAGGCGCATGGGGTGCCAGGCGCAGCCCTGGGGACGAGCAGCCATGTAAAAGCATGGATCTCCTGCTACGGCGCGGTCACTCGGACCAGCGCGTTTCCACATCGTCTGGTGCAAAGGACGTGACTAGGAGGGTACCACAGAGGAGGCTACTCTGGGGAGCAACGGCTCTGAAAAACATCTAGCTTTTAGGTGTTTATCCTCAAATAAATAATGGAACATGATACCCAAAAAGCTGCTGTGGAAAAGTGGGCTAATGGAAGCCCTAGCTAAATGTGAACACGGTGGGTGAGAAGGAGGCGAGCTGCTCCTATCTCAGCATGTGGCACTTACAGACAGATATTGCAGTGCTACTGCCTGTTGTGGTACTCGCCTCCCAAAAGGATGTTGAGAAATTGGGGAGGGAACAGAAAATAGCCATAAAAATTACTTGCAAGCCAAAAATATGCTGCACAGAAACCAGCTAAAAGAGCCTGACATGTTGAGCTTGTCGAGAAAAGAGTGGAAGGTGCCCCGATTACAGAACCTGGGAACTTCTGCAGGAAAAAACAATGGAATAACAAGACATCTTTAACCTGAGGTCAGCTCCACAAGGAAAGAGGGGCCCAAGCAAAAAATTAAAGCCATGGGGGCAAACTACCCAAGGCAGCGGTAGCTTTGGTTTCTTCTGCCAGGCTGGATGCCCTTCCCCACAGCCCTGCAACACAGGCACAAACTATTGGGCATGACGTAGGATTAATGAGTGAAATTCAAAGACTTTTCATAAATGAACAATCTACAAACTTCAATACGGCATTGTAGTATAAAAGCTCAATAGTAATATTCACATTGAGTTATCTCCCGATTTATGGTGCATAGGATTGACTGGTTTGACTCTCATTTAATCTGAGTCATTTCATACATCCTTGGGAAGCAAGCATATGTAGGAACTGCCCAAAATTGAGATTATGGTGCAAATTATCTGTTCTTTTGCACCGCTGTGCATTTTTGCCCACATAACAGCTGGACCGTTTTGAAGCGGTATTGCATGGGCATCATCTTTTCCAAATATACCTGGCTCATTCATTCCCATGCGTCCTTGGTAGCAGTGAGGAATCACACCAGGCACGGCAAGCGGGAGCCCCGGGCTGCGCGGAGCCGCCGTGGCAGGAGGAGGCTGGTGCTTCCAGAAACAAGGAACCGCTGTGAGTCAGGACAAAGCTCAGGGAGCGCATTTCTCCCTCTCTGTCTTCCACTGCCTCCTTCTTTCCAGGTGAAGAGCCTGCAATCTTGCCAGGGAAAGGGTTAGAGCTTAACAAAAAAACCCGCCCTGATCACTGCTGCTACAATTAAACCAGAAACAGTTGGAATGCTTATATTGATGCAGCTGGGACCATAAGCAAAATAAAACCAGTAAAATAATGGCCAGTGGACAGTCGGAGACCATGGAAAACCTATTGATCGCAACAGGGTCTCTTTTCTGTACAGCAGCATGATCTCGGAAGAGCAGAGCTTTGGGTAATTTCTAGCAAACAATGTACTGTACACCATTACTTGTGGATCCTGGAAATCGAACCAGAGCATCCGGGTCTCCCTAGTACATGCTTATTTAAAAGCAGACTCTGGTAACAAGGAGCTGCCAGAGCACGTTGGCTTGCTTTTTTTGGTGCACAAATACTTTTGGTTTATTTGCCGTGCAGATCGGGGCAGGGGGAAGCCATGCGGAGGTAAGCAGAGACCCCATCGGAGCTGCCACCGTGCCGAGGCACAGCGGAGCAGGAGCAGCCCGAGAGGTTGCCTGTAGTTTAAAATAAGACTGGGCACCCATGGCCAAGTTCTGAGCACCGGACGCATACCCGAGCCTCCCCGGACCCGGGCTCAGGGGCGCAGGCCAGGGGGGCAAAGTGCGTGTTTGTCAGAGGCGCAGATCCCGGACGGGCATCGGCGAGAGTGCCAGGAGAGATTAAACACGCAGCGGGAGGAGGGAGCAGCACCGTGTCCTCTTCTGCAGCACGGGTCGGTGCCATGGTCCTGGCTTTCGCTTTCCCGGGCAGACCCTGATCCACTTTCCCAGCTTCCTCGGGGCACACCTGGACTGGGACATCACTGGTGTTTTTTCCTTGATGCAGCGTATTCGTTCATGAGGGTTTCATTGACTATCGTGAGATAAATGACATCCTTCCTCTGCTAGCCCTGGCTCCTCGCTTCGTCACTGGAAATAAAAGAGGGGCAACGTGCCTGGGCCACCTGGCCGCTGTCCTGGCCGCTGCAGAGCCGACGGGGCAGCGCTGGCCCCGGGCAAGGACGTCCCGTCGACACGGCCCCACACCAGCCAAAGGACTTCGTTTAAAATGTGTTTATGGCTTCGCACCGCAAGCCAGCGCCGAGGAGGCCAGCAAATTTATGGCAGCAAAAAGGAGAAGCCCTAAAACACGGGATGAAAATGCAGATGTAACAGCGTCAGCAAAAAGAAAAAGCCCAGATCAGGAATTCACACCGTTACACATTCCCTGTGTCAATAGAGGGGGAAGTGTCAAAAATTTTACAGTTCATTTGTGTACTTTACCGTGTGTCCTGGTTTCAGCTGGGACAGGGTTAATTTTCTTCCTAGCAGCAGGCACAGTGCTGTGGTTTGGATTTAGTAGGAGAAGAATGTTGATCACACGCTGATGGTTTAGTTGTTGCTCAGCACTGCTTATGCCAGGCAAGGACTTTCCAGCTTCCCCTGCTCTGCCAGGGGCACAAGGAGCTGGGAGGGGGCACAGCCAGAACAGTTGATCCCAACTGCCCCAAGGGCCATTCCATACCATACGGCGTCATGGGCAGTATGGAAACTGGGGGGGTTGGCCGGGGAGCAGCGATCGCTGCTGGGAACTGGCTGGGCATCGGTCGGCAGGTGGGGAGCAATTGCATTGGGCATCACTTGCTTTGGATATTGTTATTATCATTATTATATTGTTATTATTATCATTACTATTTTATTTTATTTCAATTATTAAACTGTTCTTATCTCAGCCCAGGAGTGTTTCTCACTCTCACTCCTCCGATTCTCTCCCCCATCCCACCGGGGCAGGGGCAGTGAGCGATGGCTGCGTGGTGCTGAGCTGCTGCCTGGGGCTGAGCCACGACACCGTGGATGCTGTGGAAAGTATAAAAGAACCAAAACGCAACCTCGTGGTAAGCGTATAAAACACTTATAAATTGCCAAGCAAAAACTCCAGCACGATCTGTGCACCACCACCCAGGCTCTGTGTTTTCTGCAAACTCAGCAATCAATCCTAGCAATTAGCTCCGTATTGTTTGGGACTTTGTGACAGCGAGACGTAAGCCCCCGCCGCCCGTGCGCGGCTGCTGCGGGGCAGGCAGCACCGTCCCCAGGCAGGGACGTCCCGGCAGGACGGCGCACAGGGTCCAGCGAGCGCGGCTC
Organism: Pelecanus crispus; assembly: GCF_030463565.1. NCBI lineage: Eukaryota > Metazoa > Chordata > Aves > Pelecaniformes > Pelecanidae > Pelecanus > Pelecanus crispus. Next base: position 943,446 of record NC_134676.1, on the reverse strand, counting down.
AGCGAGAGCCGTCACTTGCGGTGCGGCCGGTGGCCATTGCCCTCCGCGTGCTGTGCTGGGGAGAAGATTGCCCCGCGGATGCACTGTGCCGGCTCAGAGGGATGATATATCAGCGAGGCTGTATTTGGGACTGTTATATATGAGCGGTTGTCTAACAGGTCTCTGTAGTTACAGCCAGTAGCCGGTGCCTTGAGAAAAAGAATAAAAGCAACAAATCAACCGCCAAACAAAATTAAAACCAGCGTGCTCCGCGGTCTGACAAGGGCAGGGGCTCGGCCATGCTCGCTGGTGATGGTGGGGATGGGACGTCGGGGTCCTGCCATCGCTGCCGCAGCCCCGGGGCGCAGCAGCACCCTCCCCTAGGTCTGTATGCCAAACTCTGCCCCGTAAACCCCTCATCAAATCATAAATGAAATAAAGGTGTTCAGCCACAGAGGTGCGAGGAAGGGTTGTTGGGAAGGGGCAGGCAGGGCACGCTGTCGCCGTGGGACAGCAGTTCCGAATCACGAACCTTCCTGAGATCCATACACCGGCTTGATGAAAACAGTGGTATTATCTATATTAGTTACCGGAGCCGCCGACGTTTCCTGCCACGGGATTTTGTAGGCAGAATACCTCCGTCCGTATGGGAAAGGCTGCCAAAGCCGGTCCCGGCGCAAGCCCCACCGCCCAGCCCCCCAGCACCGCAAGGCAGGCTTCGCACCGGCTACCTTCTGCCTCACGGGTAACAAGGAGATTTCACTGCGAGTTCAGAGGTTGTGAATTTGATAAACTGTCTCATATTTTTAAATGAAAAAATGATACTTCATCTTTCTAATGACAGAAAACTTGGAGACGGTTTACAGTAATATATGCCTTTTTTAATACATGGCTTGCAATCTCAGGCCAGCGGCTGTTTGAAGAATGGAGTAGCAGGCAAAAGGTTAATAGAGCATTGGTCCTTTTTTAATTGAAAAAATGACTGAGGGACCATGTAGCAGACCGAGCAGTAATATTATTACAGGCTGTAAGTACTGTTCCAGAGACTTACTGTTCATCTGGGAGCAGAGTAATGAGCACCGGGCTGCGTCTCCTGCCTCGGCAGGAATGCGGGCTCGCTCGCAAACAGGTTCATAACCCGCTCGCCTTTGAAAATGGAGATGATTTCATAAATGTTTGTCTTCCTTGGCAAACTTCGCGCGTGGCACGGTCCTGCAGAAAGAAGCACGCCGAATCGCTGGCGAAACTGATTCCTCCGACTCACACCTCGGCAGCATCACACCCCGTCTGCATCAGCGCGAGAAAGGGCTGCGGGCTGGGCTTTGTGTTGTAAGAGGATGCGATGCGGGGCCTTCTGACCGAGCGCGTTTGGCATCGGGCGTAAATCAGCGTCGCTGTATTGAGCTCAGGTAAACTACAGCAATCTACGTCGCCGGTGGATTGGGGCCCCGTGCCCGTCCCTGGTGCTGCCCATCACGGCTGCTGCAGGCCTGCCACAGTGCCCCAGCACCCGCAGCGTCCCCGCAGCGTCCCCGCAGCATCCCCGCAGCATCCCCGCAGCATCCCCGCACCACGGCTGTGCTCCTGCTGCCCACCCTCCCCAGCCACGTGCCGGGGGTCCCGGCACCCACAGACCCTCCTGCAGCTCTGCCAGGGCTCCCCGAGCAGCTCTGGGCCACTCTTCAAGGTGACCCCGTGATTTTACGTGCAAATTCACCCTGCTGGGTAAATAAATGCGTGCTGCACTGCGCAACACACGGGGAGAGCCCCCTGCAGCCCCCGCAGCCCTGCGCCTCGTGGGGTTCGGCTCCGCTCCTCCGCGGACCTGGCCAAGGGAAGTGGCTTGATTTGCACAGACAAAGCGGAATCACTTCACTTTTCTGCTATAAAACAATTACGAAGCTTTTATACACCGGTCTTATCAGGCTTGATGTGTCTTGCAGAGCAGGAAAAAAATCACCGCAATTTGGCCGGTGAAGCAGCCAAGCGCGCTGCACACCCGCACCCCGAGCCCAGTCCCGCAGGAGCGCGGGCGCAGGGCAGGGAGGTCGTCGGCGCAGGCGTGAAGCGTGGTCCTTCCCCGCAGCTCCCGGGACGGGCGCCCGGGCTGGGGACTCGCAGCACCAACCCGTCGCCGTGCCCCGCGCGCAAGGCTGGACGTACAGCTATAGGGGATGTGTGCATATGGGGCACGCTGCACGGGCTGTGCCCGCGCTGACCGAGGCGACCTTGCTGCTTGAGCTGGAGGTTTCTCCTCCAGCAGTTGGGCTTGAAACCCCAGGGAAGATCTGTGTGCACCAACAGAAGAACCGAAGATAATAAATGAAGCCAGTAACATGGGCAAAGCTCTCCAAAAGCCTGCAAAAATGGGCCTTGAGACTAAAACTACCCTGAAATCCGCTGGGGAAAAGGTGCTCAAATAATAAATAAAAATTAAACTTGTATAAATTATGGCAGTAGATTAAAATGTGAAGTAATACTGAGCTTGATGTCCTGCTTAGGCTACGAAGAGGAGGAGCAGGGCTGATGGTCATCAGTCGCCGAGTCCCCCAAGCTGGGGGTCTTGCTGAAGGCATTAAAAAGAGGAGCTGGCGAGGACGAAGGAGCGGAGGAGGCGGTAGGGGACAGGGATTACTTTCAAAATACGTGGCTGCAGCAGGAAGCCAGAGGGTCGGGGTCTGCGGGGGCGGCCGGGCTGGGCAGGGACCCGGGGCTGGGTGTCCCCATCCCCATGGCAAGGGAGCGTGGTGGAGGCAGAGGCTGGAGAAACCGCATAGCGGTGACGGAGGGGTCTGGTGCTGCGCGGGAGGTCGCTAATTGGGGTAGACGGCCCTCAGGACTAATTGCAGCGGGGAGGCTTCGACGGCGGTTGCATGGTGCCGGTGGCGGGGCGTGCAGCCGGGCGCTCAGCCCCGAAATCCCGGGGAGCAGGGTCACCCCACAGTGCCGCCTTCTCCAGAGGTCAGCAACAACGATAAATGGCAGTGAGGGAGGCGAGGAAGAGGGGGAGGAAGGTCAAAACCTGAGATGGGAGGGGAAAGGCGCTTCAGCCCGCAGGGGCAAAGGGATCCCTGTTGCAGGAGGTTTATTCGGGAGCTGGGGCTAGCACCCAGCTCAATCCGGGGTGAGTCCCGAAGCAGAGGCTGCGGTGGGGAGGGCCAGCAGTGCGGACAGGGCTAATTGATGAGGAATTGCCGTCAGAGCGCTGTGTCATCCAGAGGAGTTGAACTCTGGGCTGGCTGGGAAGCAAGGCTGTTAAACAGGTTGTGGCGGTACTTTGGGCTGGCGAGGATTTATGCTCCGGAGGAGCAGCTCTATCCGTCATCTGTGAAAAGCCTCATTTACAGAGAGACACCGTGAGGAAAGGCAATCAGCCTGAAACCTGCTAAGCTGGGAATTTATAACTGCTCTGCAAGGGAGAGCTCGTCCCTCCGTTCAGCAGGAGCCACGGAAGCGGCAATGGCAGGCAGCCCTGGGAGCCGCAGGGACCTCGCATCCCCCCGAGGAACACCCCCTCCGGGGCTCCCCCGTCCCCCAGCAGCCCCCCCCAAAAAAAGTCTAAGTACGGAGAGTAAAAAAGGCGATGGACTTCCTAACCAGCCTCCGCTGGGAGACGGCCATCTGTGGAAATAGCTGGGAGCACCTCCGCTAGGAATACGCCTTCCTGTCTCCAGGGAGCAAAAGGGAATTCTCACGGAAAAAAAGAAGTGAAAAGTGCATTTGGGAGGCACTGCATAGCCCCTGGACCTGGCGATGCCACCCGGGCTGTCACCTCTTGCGCTGGAGAAGGACTTGCAGGCGTGGGCGTTTGTGCTTGCAGAAGTCTCGCTGCAGCCTGGCGCGGATGCTTCCTCCTTCCCACGGGCACATGGACCCCCGGGTCCACCGCACTACCGGCACCACCGAAGCCGGGCTACTGCCGTCCCAGGGCAGCCACCCACGGTCTGCACCCGCTGCCCAAATCACAGGGGGACATCTGCACCCACACCTGGCCTGCGTGGAGCGGGGCGTCCCACCGTGTCCCCGGCGCTCCCCGGGGAAAACCTGCGTGCAGCAGCCGCGTCTCCCACCCGGCTCTGCCAGCCACCACTCAGGAAAGGGAAAGCGGTGGTTGTGGTCGATGGGTTATAGTTATTGGAACCGCTCCTGGCGAAGCGGTAAGGCTGGAGGGCACCTCGCAGGGCTGGCGAGTGCCCTCCCCTCGTTTTCTGCCGCCCTTTTCATTGCCCTCCCCAGCCTGGGGCTGAATGGGAGAGGGTGATTTGGCACGGGCTGCTCAGTGGCACTGCCCCCCGCCCCGAACGTCCTTACAAACCCCTCTCCCTGTCCCCTGGCTGCTGGGGTGACAGCCTGGCCACAGACACCAACATTTCGGGGGAGAGCCAGGGGACCGGGAACAGCCAGCCCCCTCCCCCGGACGACCCCGTGGGGATTTTAAATTTTTTACCATCTGTGAATATTTGCTGGCAATGGATTATTAAGGTTGCGCAGGCACCTGCGTTAGCAGAGCCCACACTCATCCCACGCTCGGGTCCCTCCGTGATGGACCTCCGTATAAAACCCCTGACTGAAGGATGGATAGCTAACATCATCATTTGTGCTGCATTTTTCTCCCCCGTGGAGGATGAGCTCCAGTTACTCCCATCCATCTCATTCTTTCAAGTCATCTTCATTCTGCAATTTCCCCTCACCCCGAAAAGAGTAAAAAATCGATCCATTTCTTTCCAATTTCAGACCGGGAGAGGGAAGGAGCCCGGTGAGAGGCAGAGGATGCCTTTTGCCGCTCTTAGCACATGCCTCTCCGCGCTCCTCCCGACGCCCCCCGCGCGCTCCCCGTTCAGAGCGTGCGAGTGCGGCTGGTCGGGAGTATTGATCCCTCCCCGGAAAGTGCAGCAGGCTGCGCCCGCACCCTGACCTCCAGCTCACCCTGCCAGAGCCAAAAATACACAGCGTCAGGTCTCTGCAAGGCGAAAAGACGCAGTTTCTCCGCTCGAGAAGGTGAAGGCTGTCCCAGCGGCTTGCGAGCTTGGGGCTGTGCATGCCCCGGGGCTGCACGGGGTGGCCACCAACGCCGGCAACCCAGGCGAGGGACGGAGCTGCTCCGCTTTTTCCGTCTTTCCATTATTTCTGCATTTCGGTGACATTCCTCCACCGTATTTACACGCACCTACAGGAAAACGATTGATCCTGTGAAAATCACCCTTTCCTTTAAAAAATAAGGAAATAAATAAATAAATGAAATTTTAAAATAAGCGCATTTCTCAAGCAGTCGCTCCCGTCTGTGCCAGGGGGGACAAAACCTGATGGGCACTAGCACTTGAAGAGCTTCATCCCATCCCAGCCCCGCCGCTGGGCGCTGGAATGGCCCGGAAGGAGGGAAGGGGGACAGCTGGGAGCGCGGAGCAGCACGGCTTCCCGCTGCGGGGAAGCAGAGCCATCCCGCGGGAGAAGGGGGAAAGGGGACGGTGGAAGACAGAGCCAAGCCCCTGGCCCGTCCCCAGCCCCTCCAGCCGCTGCGGTGGCTGTCCCAGACCCGGCCGTTCCGCAACACCGCGGGAAGGGCTTAGCAAATGCGTTACATCCCTGAGAGGAGGAGGACAGGCACTGTCCCCGCCTTAGTGAGCCGTGTTTGAGTTCAGCTGCTCCGCACCATTTCACTGCAAGGCGGGACCTCTAAGAACGACATACGCTTTTTAGAGGGTAACAAAACAAAAGTCAAATATACACGTTCTAGAGGCAAATGTCTTTGCCGTACAGTGGTTACTCTTACGCTAAATTTATGCTGTAATACATCACTATTGTACCCCGTGCCATATCTGACAACAAATATGATTTCAGGTGTCACGCAGCAGGTATTTAATTATTGCAGACATTGGGCTTAATGGCATTTGTGTCACAGGAGTGAGCGGTACAGATGTATCTTGACTCAAGGAGACTGAAATGCTTGCTTCAGAACTACCTCTCCTGATAATAGGTAATTTTACAAAAATGGCTAAATGAATCAGATTCAAACAAGGTCTGTTTTTTTCATCTGATCAATAGATCCAAAAGAAACAATGCCAAATATCATGAGTTATTGTGCAGCACTGATGACTGTCAGGACAATGGGAGTAGCAAAGACAAATACACACCTTTTCCTTGGTTATTACTTTAAGCCTTTTATTATCATTATTATGGGTGATTAAAAATCCCATTAATCAGATGCTAAACAGATTAAACTCTATGAATTAATTTTCTGGAAATAACTAAGACAAACATTCTGTGCAGAGCTCATTTAATGAAATAGAAGCTGTTTATCTGCAAAATTAGGGCTTGCGCATATCTGAGCTTCAGCTGGAAAAATCCACTACCGTGTGGGCACGGCGGGCGCAGGCTGGAGACGCCACCTATTTTTTACCCATTCTAAGTAAAAGAAAGATCTTGCTCTAAGTAATTTATGATTCATTACACAAAGAGCTCATTAGCTAAGACTACAAAATAAAATTACAGTCATTTAAGAAATAATTCCTTGATGTAGTGTTTAAGAAAAGGAGGCTTCAGGACAGAGGAAGCGTGTGCTGCCCGACGGGGACCGCGGAGCTCTGCCCGGGGAGGGGGGCTGCCGGGACAGGGCTCGGCGCGACGCCCGCGTGCTCGGCACAGACGTGCCTCTTCCAGCCTGTCACGGGCTTGCACAGCCCTGACCCTGCTTACAGAGCTGAAAACGGAGCCACCGCCTCCCTCGCCCAGCTCTGCCCTGCGGTCGCCGCGTCCCCCTCCAGCGCCGCGTTGGGCACCCGCGTGCGGCGGGACGGTGCCGGGACCCCTCCACGGAGGAGCCGCGGGTCTCGCCAGCGCCCCAGGAGCATCGGCTCCGCTCGCCAACACCCGAGCTGCGCTGGGTGAGGGATGGCGTCCTCCAGGTATGCGGGAACCCGTCCGCATTGCGGGCTTGGCGGCTCACGTAGGAAAGCCGGGCATTGCCTCGGGACTAATGGCAGCCAAGGCAGCGCCAGCCTCAGCTCCAAAGTCCTCCCAGCCATGAGCCCTGCTGTGACTCACCAACGCTAAAACCCTAAACGTCTACTTAATTTCACCTTTGCACTTACCTGTGCTGTAAAACTACATGAATAGTTTCTTAAAAGTTGTGGATAATATTAGGTAACGCTTTAATTGTAGAGACCCATCTCTATCCGGTTGAAGTTTGGCCTGTTATTCATGAATGTAAACAAAACGGTGGAGAACAATCACAGCAGCCGCCCAGGAGCCCACGGAAACACCCATTGCCTCATCAAAGTTCAAAATCCCCGTGCTCTACACCGCCCCGATGGCCCCAGCGCGTCCGCTCCGTGGGGCACCTCAAAGCGGCTGCCCGACGGCGACTGTCAGCAACAGGAGGACTTGGCAGAGGAAATCTCTAAGACAATTCATGTTTTCTTGGAAGCCATTTCGTAATCATGTTATTTCATTATCATGAATTATTGCTAACATCTTTTTAACACGACTGCGTATCGTGTAGGTCCTTCCCGTGAACCTGCCGCTGGGTCCAAACAACCTTGTGCCTGATACTGCAACGGGGATGAAGAACGATGGCCTTGAAGGAGCACCCTAAAATAAGATCTCTCCTTCTGATATGCCAGCAAAACATAAATCTGGGGAACTCCAGGTTGGGGCCAGCTTCGGAAGTTGAGATTTACACAAAAGGCAACATGTTTTTCTCTAAGGCAGCAAAGGAGCACAGAGTTCCATCCAATTAAATTGCTCAAAGGTCTCAGTTCAGCCCCTGAAGCCCACCGACTGAGCAGCGGTGAGATTTTAAGTCAATTTGAGGATTTGCTTGTTGGTTTATCTACATCTGCACTCCTGTGCTAGTCACATCCTCAGCCTTTTCTCTGTAAGCAGCCTTTTCTCTGTAAACGGGAGCCAAGATTCCCGTCTAAGCGCAGAAATCAAGGCAAGATTTCAAATATCACAAGGCTTTTTGCGAAAAGTATGGGAGTTTGCAGGTGTGTATGCGTCCTACAGACCGGCGGCTAGGTCAGCTGGATGGAGACACGCCAGGCAGCACTTCAGTTAGGGTTTGCTTCATGGCTCGGCAGCCCGATGGCTCAGCCCAGGCTCCCTCTACGCACCGAGCCCTTCCCCACGTTGCCGGGCCTGGGCCAGTTCAGTTTTGAGGGAAGCAGGGTATGTGCCGGGACCCCCGGGCCACGACGCACGTCACCCACCCCACCAAACACTGCTGGGACAGGCACGGCTCTGCTTCTGTTTGCAACGGCCAGCCCTCCTCAGTGCATCATTTTTACCTATTAACAATTAAACAAGAAGATGATTCCTACCAGTTTTGCCACTCATGACAATGATACAGGAAATGAGCATTAATTGATTTTTCACCAGTATCTTTCCCTCCCACAATTACGGAGCTGCCTTGGAGTGTAAAATATCGGAGCCAATGTGCTAAACAAATTTCACCTGTGGTGAATCATAGAATCATAGAATCGTTTAGGTTGGAAAAGACCTTTAAGATCATCCAGTCCAACCATTAACCTACACTACCAAGTCCACCACTAAACCAGTTAAGGGGAGAGTAGCAACCCCACGCCTCCTGGCTTGGTGACTGGATCATTTATAATGAAAGTAAAAACTAGGAATCATTAAGGTTGGAAAGGACCTCTAAGATCATCAGTCCAACCACCAACCCAACACCCCCATGCCCACTAAACCATGTCCCAGAGTGCCCGGGCCAAGGGATTAAGCAGCAAAGCAGTGACACCGTCTGCCTTTATAGCTTAGGTATGCACACGACGCGTGAAGCCCCTGCATGATCCATGTGAAAAGATCGGCAGAGCAAGCGACAGGGCCCTGGGGTTCCTATGCCACCCCACAGCCCCGTGGTGCCCCATAGCCCCCACGCTGCTGCAATGCCCTTCTCTGCGGGTGCAAGCGTTCGGTGCTGGAGCCAGCAGGATGCGGGCGCTGCACCCGCGGCCACGGGAGAGGGGACGGGAGCCCTCCCTGCCCTGCTGCTGCAGCCCTGCCCTTGCTGCAGCCCCCCCAGGGCACCCAGACCCCCCTGGCGCTCGTTTGCCGCTGGTCCGTACGATGCACAAGCGTGTTTACACTCCTGGTCCTGTTCTGCCGTGCAACTGTGGCAATGTCCTCCTCCTGCAATCATCCAGCTACTCACTGCTGTTATCCCCATCCCTGGTGTGACGAACAATCCCCATCTCTAAGGCATTTCTCTGGGTCCTAAGTAATGCTTTTGTGCTAAAAAGAAAGCACTGAAAGAGCTTTTAAATCCAGTATCTAACCCTTAAAGCATCATCAGAGACAAGTGGACCTTCTGTTTGCATTCATTTATAGCCTTCTCCAGAAATTGCCTATTGAATTACTATTTCTTGTGCCTGTTTAAATAAATAGGCGTATTTGTTATTGCTGTTGAAAGTTCCATGTTTGGCCTTTTTAAGTCATTTGATTAGGAAGTAGAGAGAATATTTGAGCAGCAAAGAAGGCACTGACAATCAGCACTAGTAGGAATAATCCAATTTTCTTTGCGAAGAAGGGCAAGGGTCCTCCTAGGAGGTCAAAGCTCCCTTAGCACAATTAGAACTTTAATTAATGAAATTGGTTGAGCCTCTGCCAGCAGAGGCAGCGTATTTGTCCCTGCCTGGCAGAGATCTAGGAGGGGAGACGCACGCTCCCCGTGCCGTGGGGCAGCGGGCTCTCCCGGCCGGCACTGCCGTGGGCAGACCCGTGCAGACCACCCGCTCCCCCCAAAACGGAGCCGGACCCCCCGCCCCACCGTGGCAGCCATTTACTCTAGAGATGCATCTTTTGGGCTCTTCATTTAATGTCAAGAGCAAAACCGGCCTTCTTCAGCGGCTTTGTGACAAACGGCACGACTCTCAGTATGTCGTGCTGTTCAGACATGCTGTCTGCAATTAATATTGCATAGCAGCCTCCTGATTCCTAAATTATGTATTTCTCCTTCTCAGCATCGTGTGGTTTTTTACAGGGTTAATTATTTTCCATCATTCCGCCTTTAGCAACAGTCGTCTTAATTAAGGGGGCCAAGTTCCACTCTCATTTCTGCCTGGCAGATCCTAATGAAATCAACGGAGCCACACGGTGTAAATGGGAGAGGAATAGTGGCCATCTACGTAAAAATAAAATGTTCCCTCTCTTGTTGATTAATGCGTAAAATTAAACCAAGGCGTAATCTCCAACTTCTGACTAAATGTCACGGAGTAAATTACTGCAAAAACCCCACTCGGAGTGGCTTTTCCACGTGCAGTTCAACTCTTGCCCGTTCCCCTCCAGCCGCCCCGGACCACCGAGGCGGGGACCGAACTGAACCGAGCTGCTCCGAGGAACCCCTGCCGCCGTGGAAACCAGCAGCAGCAGCTCTGCCATCGCGCCGGCAGGTGCCACACCTCGGGGCTTTGCTTTTGGGGGTTCAAAACGACGGCAGAAGTTCGCGGGGAGACGCCGAGGTCACTGTCACCTCTCCTTCTTCCTTCCTCCTTCCTTTTTTTCCCCCTTCCCCTCCCTCCCTGCCCATCCCAGCTGTGGGACCCTCAGCCCCGGGAGCTGAGCAAAGGTTTTCAAACGGCCGAGCGCGCCCGTGCCTGCCAGCGTCCCCCCGGGCTCGGCACAAGGGGTAACCCGCTGGTCTCCTTCCCCTGCCCTGCCGCTCGTCTCCTCCTAATAGCCCTCCGCTGCTGGCAGCAAAAGGGCTTATCTCGAGCTATTCCTCCCTTGCTTGCATTTCCTGACAGCCACCTATTAAAGCAGACCCAGGCATCCATGCAGCGGAGGCTCCAATAAGTGGATCCACATGCAATATTCATGGATCACTTCAGAATAGTTACAGATCCATCACACTTGGCAGCAGGACGGCGCGTGCTCCTAATGCTGGGCTTAAGCACCTTTTTGAACCGGAGCCCTGAGGATGACCGCACAGCTCAGCCTGGAGGGCGGCCGGACGGGCGGCGATGCCCGCGGTGGACGGGCACTGCCTGGGGGACACGGGCAGCCCGGAGCCTCCTCCGACGATGCCGATGAGGCCGAAGTCCCGAGATGTTTCCCATAAGGAACGGCAAAGGGCTGTGGGAGAGGATGAGGGCCACCAGACAGTGCCATCAGCCTGTCTCGCCTGTGTCCCCATCAATACCGCATCCGGCACAAGAGCACCGGCGTGCCCCGCGCGGTCCCCGCTGCTGGCACGGCTCTTTCCCATCAAAGCCCCTTGCCCGCTCTGCAGCCCCCGCACCCACCGCAGCCTCCCGGGAAACCCTGGAAAGCCCTTCGGAGACCTGGGGCATCCCTGGCCCACCCCGTGCACCCGGCTGAAGCGATCAGATAAGCCCCCGCAGCGCATCGAAACCAAGGGAGCCCGACCGGAGCTTAATTCCCTCGCTCTGGGAAAGGTTTGTTTACCAGCTTCTTATGTGTCTGGCCAGCACCACACTGCAGCTCCAAAACTGATCTCATCCCCCAGGATTAATTTTTACACAATCATTCCGGAGTCTATGATAATCACTCCATAAAAAAAAAAGAAGAGATTTGGGATTTTTTTTTTCAATGCAGAGGATTAGGTCTAAATACAAGTAATCTGCAGGGAGCTCAGCTGTATGCACACCACTAATCGCTCCCTCACTCTTCCCAGCTTTAGCCCTTTCATTAGTGTTTTCCACAGTAGAGCTGCTCGTCCTTGGTGAGGTCAGGCCGACGCAGTCAGACACGTCCCCAGGGGCCGCGGCCGTGCGCCAGCCCACGGGGGTTTGCCCCAGCAGGCAGAGGACAACTTCCCCAGCAGCATCTCAGGCGAGTGGCAGCGCCGTGCATTGCTGCAGGGCTGCACATCGCTGCAGAGGCATGCATTGCTGCAGTGCTCTGCCTTGCTGCATTGCCGTGCATCCCTGCAGTGCCGTGCATCCCTGCATCGCCATGCAGCCCTGCATCGCCGTGCATCCCTTCAGTGCCGTGCATCCCTGCAGTGCACCACTGCGGTGCCGTGCATTGCTGCAGGGCCGCGCATCGCTGCAGAGGCATGCATTGCTGCAGTGCCATGCATTGCTGCAGGGCCATGCATTGCTCCAGCGAGCAGCGGAGCGGGGCTGGGTGCAGCGCTGGCCTCACTGCCTCTTGCTCCACTCCAGAGAGGAGGCTCTGGCGTGGAACCCCACGTGCTCTTCACTCTGGGGTCTTCCTGGTTTGCTTTTGGAGGGAGGTGCTGTAATTAGCACAGGAAACTTCTAATGCCACAAACCAGCTGGTTTAAAACACAGTAAACTATTAAAAGAGATGACGAGCTTAAATCCCGAAGCCTTTAGTAAATTCCTGGTGGTTTAACTAAGTGAAGCGTGACTAATAATCTGGGAGCTGGCAATTTCCCCAGACCTAGGGCAGTTGTCTCCGTGTTTCCCTGAGTCCCTAGGAACCTCACAGAACCATGGAATCGTTTAGATTGGAAAAGACCTTTAAGATCATCAAGCCCAACCATTAACCTAACACTACCAAGTCCACCACTAAACTAATTAAGGGGAGAGGAAGAATTAATTTCATGCTTCCTGGCGTGCTGGCTGGATTTTTTTTTAATGAAAGTCGAACTAGGAATCATTGAGGTTGGAAAGGACCTCTAAGATCATCAGTCCAACCGTCAACCCAACACCACCATGCCCACTAAGCCATGGCCCAAAGTGCCACATCTATGTGGTTTTGGACCACAAAAGCCTGCAGTCACCGGCAGCTGCTGGCGGGGCAGAGGCAGCCTGCCCGCCCGCCCCACCACCGGAGGTGTGCCTTGCTGTAAAGCGGGAGGTGGGGATGAAGAGATGGAGCCCACCACGCCGGCGCAAACACCTGCAGCCTTTCTGTTCTGTTCTGTTCTCTTCCCAACCCACGCGTGCGCATGAGCATCCCCCCGCTGCAGGGCCGTCACTTCTGCCTAACTCTCACCTGCCAGGCTCTTGCAGCCCTGCTTAACTAACCCTTGTCTTGTATTTATAGCAGCAGGGAGTGGAGGAGGTAACTGCACGCACACCGCTCCCTCCCCGCTGGCACGCCAGCATTATTCCTGGGGTTTGACGCTGTTTCCCGCTGAGGCTTGGGGCTGAATTCCCGCACGTTCCTGGTGGGATGCGAGCAACGCGTGGGCCAGCCTGTGCCTGGGGCTCGGGGGGGACGGGCAGCAGGCTCCTGGGGCTGCCAGAAAAGCGTGAGCCCAAAGGCTGAAAGAAAATCCTGTAGGTAGTAAAGTCAGAAAGAGATGTGTGCTCTTTATGTCCAGCAAGCGTTTTTGCAAATATAATTAAAATAAATACATATCTGGGACTGGTCTGACCGCAGGTATAAGGATGCAGTGCCAAATTTTTAAAACAAAATAACTTAAGCACTTAGAAAAGGACTTGAGCAGACTTTGGGTACTTATGTTCAAAATAATTGTCCCAGGAAACCCAATTCAGCAGCCACCCAGGCTGAAAGCACTTAGGCACACTCGGGCAGGCATTCAACAAAGCATTTAGCTACCCCGGCGCTGCATCAGCAGAAACCTCGGGGCCTTCCTTCAGGGCTCTGACTCAGGGAAAGCATGGGGGCTTGGTGCTGAGACAGCCGGGGTCCTGCCTGGGTCCCGCCTGGGTCCAGCTCATGCTTTTACAGCCACCAAACAGCAATTTTTGCAGGCGTCCTCTGCCGCTGTTGCGGCCCATGGCTGGTGCGATGTCCCTGCCAGGCACGGGTGGCAAAGCCTCTGGGATGCCCACCCCATTTCAGGCAGCTCTGCTGCGTCCTCCTGCCATGGCAGCCCCAGGCCAGGCTCTGGGTGTCCCCACCGGAGCGAGGACCGGGCTCTGAGCACCCACCACGGCGCCGTCCCCTGTGCCGCTCTGTTTGCCGCTGGCTCCTGCCTCTGTTGGCTGCTGCAGCTGCTTCAAGACTCAGGGAGAGGGTGGCTCGTTAGCACGGCAGCGCGGCGGGAGCCGCAGGTGGCTCGCTCCTCGCCGCCTTCCCCAGGGAACGCATTTTCACTACAAGTGGAGATGCTGCAAACCAGCAGCCTTGGCTGCGAAACGCGGCTGAGGAGGGAGAATGCGTCTGGTAATAAATTCATAGATCTTCACACACCAGCAGGCTGACAAGCACCCGGTTTTAAAGAGACTTTAAAACTATTTTGGGTGCAGTCAGTCAGGAGACCCCCTTATGCTTGGAGACCCTAAACACCAGCTTCAAAGGAGGGAAGGAAACCGCAAAGATAGCCCAGAAAAGGTTGATTTCAATGGGGGCAAATCTTCAAAGAACAGCTTTCCTGTAGAGTTAAAAAGACCGTGTCCCATTTCCATGAATAAGTCAAAAAGTGGGAACCTTCCCTGAGCACCCACCCGACCCAATGGGTGTTTCCTCGGTCAGGCTTGAAAGCGAATCGATGCTCCCGCTTTCTTTTATGTGGTGCGGCTGCGCTTCTCCTCCGCTGCAAGGCCGTCTCTCCTCTGCTCCGGCCGGTTGAATCCTTGTCCCTGTTTCAAATGCATTTCTTTTCTAGCGCTGGTAAAAATCCCGTCAGATGCAGCTGCTGGGGGTTGTTTTCTTATTGGCAACCGGGCAAACACTGCTTGCGGCTGATGGCTGGCGAGGACCTGCAGGTTGGTCCTCCTGACCTGCCCAGCACCCTCCGTGCCCCGGTAGCTGCCCCGCACACAATGCTAACGATGCTAACGATGCTAACGCCGCTCGCAGTCGCAGCCAGACCCTCTCCCTCTCCCAAACCCTGCTCCCTGCACCCACCGCAGGCTCCATTTCTCATTGCAAGAAGCAGTCCTGGGGCTGCGCTGGTGGTGCCAGCCCTGCCTGCCTGGGATGGCCGCAGGAGGTCTGCGTGCTGCCAGCCCCGCGGGCCACTCTCCTCCTTCGAGCGCAGGGATGGAAGCCATGGCTGGGTTGTTTTGCTGCAGCAGATTTGGTTAGTGCATGACTTGAAAGAGGTCTGGAGAAACATTCCACCCAGCGTGTGCCGGGCACGCATCGGCTGCAGGGAAATCCAGCACCTCCCCATCGGGGCCGAGCACGCGGAGCGCATCAGAGGCGCTGGAAAGAGCTCTCACCCCTCACCGCGAGTCGCTCTGGGCTGGCGGTGACGTCTCCTCTCAGAAATCCCCTGCCCGGCTGCTGGCCAGCGGGGCAGGGTGTCCGTCGAGCGCCCGGGGAGCAGGGTCTGTCACCTGCGCTGGGGCACCGCAGCTGCAGGCGGAGAGGTGAGATATAGAAGGCACGTTCCTCCTCGGAGAGCCTCAAATCTAATCTAAACAGTAATTCCTACAAATTTCCTACTGTGTGCCGCTGTTGTATTTTCTCGCAAACACGCTCACTTAAGGATGGGTATTTATCACCAGCCAAGGGCTCGGTGTAAGCTGCACGCCAGGGTTTTCACGGCTCCTGCAGGGGCAGTGGGAAGCAGCTGGTGATGTGATGGCATGGGACACAGCCTTCTATGCCCCTTGTCTTCAAGGCAGCTTGCAAAACACCCTGTGAATAGTGAAAATGCTGGCTTACCAACCTACCGCCTCTTTCACAGCTTCACACAAAAAATAAGCCACCTAATTGAGGAGAGGTGTTCCCAGGATCCGGGGCAGGGAGCTCTGTACCTGGGCCTCCCCACTCCTCTCGCCCGCAGCCTCCGGCGAGCCGAGCTTCTGTGTCAATTACAGGAAAATCAATGAAGATACTGTTCAGGACTCCTTTTCACCATTCAGTGCGGATGATATCCTTCACTTTCTAGCACTGATTCATTTACTTTCAGCCTCTCCAGGGGCTCCTGACATATTGCTATCTCTGAAGAATCTGAAGCAAGAACTGCCTTTGTTTCCACTGCAACTTGTTGGCGTGCGCAGGCACCGGGGACGGCGCTGCCGGGGCTGGGGCTCACAACGGGGTCAAAAGGAGCGCGGCGGCGGCACACAGCAGGGTTTTGAAACATTTCATGCCAAAGCACCTTTCCAATGTCCTCTCAGATCTCATCTGCAAAGAGAGATTGGGCAAGACCGGCAGGCAAAATGGGTCCAAACCCGGGGCTGGTGTGCCATCCTTCCTCTGGCTCCGCGCGGCTCTGGCTGAGCCGTCCCCAGCAGCGGTGGTACCGGAGCTGCTGCTCCTCCCGCTGTCCCGCCATTGCCAACGCCTCCCTCTCCGAGCACCGAAGCTCTGCCTGCACAGTGTCTCCTGGCATCTGGGTGGGAACCCTGCTTCACCTGGCTCTGCTGCCAGGGCCTTTGCCTGGGCCACCAGGACAGTGCGTCGCCTTCCCCTGCTGCCCACCCACTCGTGACAAAAAGCCTCTGATCCGCTCACCGCGTGTGCCCCGCCGCCGGGCGACACGTTGGGTGTGCTCCAGGACACAGCGGGGCCAGCTGCAGAAGGGGGAAAGCCCCACTTGTCCAGTATTGTTGGCAATAAATACCTGCTCTTGCTCATTACCTTTCATGGGGGCCCCTGGGAGTTTTGTACAACGCCCAACGGCTGGGAGCTCTTCTTCTGCCTGAGGAGTGCCCGAAAAGTGGAAAGGTGTACGACATGAGGGCTGTACAGTCTTCCCCTGGGATTTATACCCAGCCCCAGGACGCATGGTCAGAAACTACGCAAGGCAATGTTAAGTATTATAGAACTGATTTCCAAAATATCTAAAGGCAAAAACTGGTGGATGGTATATCCTGGGACGCCTGGGTGGACATGCTGAAGCTGGGGACACCATGCACAGGGTGGAGGACAACAGAAACCATGTAAACAGTCATGTAAAAAACCTGCTTCCTGCATTGAAACAGTGTTATTCCCTACATTTCTCTCTCCAGCAAAGCCACAGGCGTCCCCCAGGAATGGGATATAGACCTCCAGGCCATACTCAGGCCAAACTCCCACCGAAGGCTGAAGAACCACGCTGTGACGTAAAACCCAACCCTGCAAGCTCCTCGTGTTCCTCCTCTTCAAAGAGAGCTTCATGCATGGAGAGCTTGTAGGATATAGCCCAGAGCAAGGATGGTGCTACAAAGACAGTATTTATTATTTATAAGGCACTTCTATGAACTCAGGGCTCAGAGGCAGAGCTGTCTATGGGGGCGAGCTTTATTAGGAAAAAAAAGGTAGCTTGAAGAAACACTGAAAGTATGGCAGCATGCAGAACTCACGTGCGTAAGAGACATTCCTCAGATTGCAGAAGTCAGGCTCTCTTGGAGTTCACATGAAATGTGCTGTGTGATTTACGGGGCAGTTTACTTGCCGGCAGGGTTCTTTCAGGTGGTCGCGTGCCCCAAACACCAGGCTTTTAAATATTGAGGGGTCTCCTGAGCCAGCTTCGGGTTTTGCTCTGCCCCGGTGCCAGCTGTGGCGCAGGCTCCCGCAGCGCTGTAGGTGCTGTAGGGTCATCGACAGCAGCACAGGGAAATGCCACAGCCCCGCGGCCCTGTGCTGGGGAGCGGGGGGACGTTGTGCACCCACCCGGACGCTGGGCCCCCAGTGAAGGCACAGGGTCGCAAGCAGCCCGGGCTCCCCGCAGCTCAGGCAGCGGCAGGGCTTGCAGCCGTGCTCAGCCCCACGTGCACCCGTGGGGCTCGGGGGTCACTGCGGCACTGGGGGTCTTGGGGGGGTCACTGTGGCTGCCAGGCTGGGCCACCCCTGGTGTTTTGGGGGGGGTCACTGCAGGGCACCCCAAGGTGATGGGAAGGGCACTCTGGGTACCCCAGCGTTGTCAGCGACACCCCGGGGATGTCAGGGTGGGCACACCTGGGATGCCAGGCCAGGCACCTGGCGCTGCTGGGGCGGACACCCCGGGGCTGGAACAGAGGAGACCTGGGGCTGTCGGGGGGCACGCTGGGGCTATCGGGGGCCACACCGGGGCTGCTGGAGGGCACACCGGGGCTGTCGAGGGGCACACCGGGGCTATCGGGGGGCACACTGGGGCTGTCGGGGGGCACCCTGGGGCTGCTGTGGCGCATGCTGGCACTGTCGGGGGGCACACCGGGGCTGCTGGGGGGCACACCAGGGCTGCTGGGGGGCACGCTGGCACTGTCGGGGGGCACGCCGGGGCTGTCGGGGGGCACGCCGGGGCTGCTGGGGGGCACACCGGGGTGGTCAGGGGGTACCGGGGCTGCTGGGGAGGGGGGGCACAGGAGCTGTCCGGGGTGCACGGGGGCTGTCGGGAGCACCGGGGCTGCGGGGGGGGGGGGGGTGGTCACGCCGGGGCCGCCGGGGCTGCCGGGGCCGGGACAGCGGGGCGGCCGCTGCCGGCTGCCATTTCATCGCGCCGCCGCTCGGTCCCTCCATTTTCTCTCCGGCTGCCGGCGGTGCCGGCCCCGGCCCCGCCGCCGAACCGGCCCCGCCGCCCCCCCATGTAGCCCCGCGGCAGCCCCCCACCCCCCGCACACGCCCAGCCGCGGGGCCGCCTCCCGCAGCATGAGGAGCTGCAAGATGGTGCGGGTGGCCAGCGTGCTGGGGCTGGTGATGCTCAGCATCGCGCTGCTCATCCTCTCCCTCATCAGCTACGTCTCGCTGAAGAAGGACAACATCTTCGGCGCGCCCCGCGCCGCCGGCCCGGGGGGGCCCCGCATGTACATGTTCCACGCGGGATTCAGGTGAGGACGCGGCTGGGAATGGCCGGCGCGGGGGGCTCGGGGGCGGGGGTCGGCCCTTCTTCCCATCCCTTCCCATCCCTTCCCATCCCTTCCCATCCCTTCCCTCCCCCGCCGCCCCCCCCCGTGCTGCTGCCGGGCCCCCCGGCCACGGCCCGCCCGCAGCGGGGATGCGGCTCCCCCCGCCCCCAGCCCCGGCCTGCGGGGAGCGGCGGAGCCCCCCGGGACCGCGGTACCCGGCGGGGGGGGGGGGGGGGGGGGGCGGGGGCGGGCCTGGGAACCGCAATGCCCCGGGGGTGCTGAAAGGAGGGGAGCAGCCCAAAACCACCCTGCCTGGCTCGGCACGGCCCGCTGCAGCCCGGCCCAGTGCCGCCCAGTGCAGCCCAGTGCAGCCCAGTGCAGCCCGATGCAACCCAGCCCAGTACGAGCCGGTGCAGCCCGGTTATAGCCCGGCCCGGTGCAGCCCGGTGGGGCCTGGTGCAGCCCGGTATAGCCTGGCCCGGCCCGGCCCAGTGCGGCCTGCTGCAGCCCGGTGCAGCCTGATGCAGCCCGGCCCAGCCCGGTGCAGCCCGGCCCGGTACAGCCCGGCCCAGCCCGGTGCGGTGCAGCCCAGCCCGCTGCAGCCCGGTGCAGCCCGGTTGCAGCCTGGTGCAGCCCAGCCCGGTGCAGCCCGGCCCGGTGCAGCCCGGTGCAGCCCTGCACAGCCCGGTGCAGCCCTGCCCGGTGCAGCCCTGCACAGCCCGGTGCAGCGCGGTGCAGCCCGGTGCAGCTCTGTACAGCCCGGTGCAGCCCTGCACAGCCCGGTGCAGCGCGGTGCAGCCCGGTGCAGCCCTGCACAGCCCGGTACAGCTCTGTACAGCCCGGTGCAGCCCTGCACAGCGCGGTGCAGCCCGGTGCAGCCCGGTGCAGCCCTGCACAGCCCGGTGCAGCGCGGTGCAGCCCGGTGCAGCTCTGTACAGCCCGGTGCAGCCCTGCACAGCCCGGTGCAGCGCGGTGCAGCCCGGTGCAGCCCTGCACAGCCCGGTACAGCTCTGTACAGCCCGGTGCAGCCCTGCACAGCGCGGTGCAGCCCGGTGCAGCCCGGTGCAGCCCTGCACAGCCCGGTGCAGCGCGGTGCAGCTCTGCACAGCCCGGTACAGCCCTGCACAGCCCGGTGCAGCGCGGTGCAGCCCGGTGCAGCTCTGCACAGCCCGGTACAGCTCTGTACAGCCCGGTGCAGCCCTGCGCAGCGCGGTGCAGCCCGGTGCAGCCCGGTACAGCCCTGTGCAACCCGGTACAGCCCTGCACAGCCCGATACAACGCGGTGCAGCCCGGTGCAGCCCTGCACAGCCCGGTACAGCTCTGTACAGCCCGGTGCAGCCCTGCACAGCCCGGTGCAGCCCGGTTCAGCCGGTCCCGTCCCGGTGCAGCCGGTGCAGGCGCGGCGCGGCCGGCGCTGTCCGCGGTGCTGATGCCGGCGGCCACGGGGGCGGTCGGGCAGGGCCAGTAACGGGCTGCGGGGCTCTGTGTGTGTGCGTGGGTCCGTGTGTGTCCGTGTGTGTCCGTGTGTGTCCATGTGTGACCGTGTGTGTGTGCGTGGGTCCGTGTGTGTCTGCGTGTGTCTGCGTGGGTCTGTGTGTGTCTGCGTGGGTCTGTGTGTGTCTGCGTGGGTCCGTGTGTGGTGTCTGCATGGGTCCGTGTGTGACTGCGTGGGTCCGTGTGTGTCTGCGTGGGTCCGTGTGTGTCTGCGTGGGTCCGTGCGTGGTGTCTGCGTGGGTCCGTGTGTGTCTGCGTGGGTCCGTGTGTGTCTGCGTGGGTCCGTGCGTGGTGTCTGCGTGGGTCCGTGTGTGTCTGCGTGGGTCTGTGCATGGTGTCTGCGTGGGTCCGTGCGTGTCTGCCTGGGTCTGTGTGTGTCTGCGTGGGTCTGTGCGTGGTGTCTGCGTGTGTCTGCGTGGGTCTGCGTGGGTCTGTGTGTGTCTGCGTGGGTCTGTGCATGGTGTCTGCGTGGGTCTGTGCGTGTCTGCCTGGGTCTGTGTGTGTCTGCATGGGTCTGTGCGTGGTGTCTGCGTGGGTCCATGTGTGGTGTCTGCGTGGGTCCATGTGTGTCTGCGTGGGTCTGTGTGTGTCTGCGTGGGTCTGTGCGTGGTGTCTGTGTGTGTCTGCGTGGGTCCATGCGTGTTGTCTGCGTGGGTCCGTGTGTGTCTGCGTGGGTCCGTGTGTGTCTGCGTGGGTCTATGCGTGGTGTCTGCGTGGGTCTGTGTGTGTCTGCATGGGTCCGTGCGTGGTGTCTGCATGGGTCTGTGTGTGTCCGCGTGGGTCCGTGCGTGGTGTCTGCGTGGGTCCGTGTGTGTCTGCATGGGTCCGTGCGTGGTGTCTGCGTGGGTCTGTGCGTGGTGTCTGCGTGGGTCCGTGTGTGTCTGCGTGGGTCCGTGCGTGTCTGCGTGGGTCTGTGCATGGTGTCTGCGTGGGTCTGTGTGTGTCCGTGTGTGTCTGCATGGGTCCATGTGTGTCCATGTGTGTCTGCGTGGGCCTGCGCCCTCCTTTCCAGGTCCCAGTTCGCGCTGAAGTTCCTGGACCCCTCGTTCGTCCCCATCACCAGCTCCCTGACCCACGAGCTGCAGGAGAAGCCCTCCAAGTGGGTCTTCAACCGCACGGCCTTCGCACACCAGAGGTGAGCGTGCGGCCCCGCACCCCTTCCCACCCTCCCTGGGGTTGTCCCCTTCCCCCCAGGACTTATCATAGAATCACAGAATCATTGAACCGTTCAGGTCGGAAAAGACCTTTAAGATCATCCAGTCCAACCATTAACCCAACACTGCAGAAACACAACCAGGGAGTGCTAGATGCTCTGAGCCCGGAGTAATTTGCCAGTGGTGAGAGACAAAGGCTGAATCGGAGCATTTCCCCAGACGGTTGCAGCTCTCTTGGAAGAACGGATCATTTCGGAGCAGGGCACCAGGCTGCAACACACGTTATTTTACCAAACAGAACGTGACCCACTTTCCTGATGTGCAAGTGAAATTGTCATTACATCAAGATAAATGGCTGGGTTTTTGAAACGTGAAACAAATCGGACCGTAACAGCCGTGAAATGCCGTGTTCGTGGAGGCCAGCACACGCCCCGCTAAACTTCCCGGCTCACGGCAGTTCTGAGCAAGTGCGGCGCTGCTCTGCCTTCCAGCGCTGCTCCGGCGGAGGGGGCGGGCAGAGCGAGGGCTGCGGGTGGGGGTCTTCGAGCCCGAATCCGCTGGAGACACTCTCTTTGTGCATCGCCTTCTGCCCGCTCTTCGCGGCTTGCACTGATTTTCCTGCTGTGAGGCAATGGAAGGGGTTTCTTGGTTCCTTCAGCTTCCTCAGAGCTGCTCAGTACTGCATGGGAAGTAAAATGCGCTTTCCATTTTCTCACCGTGACGTGAACTTGGGGGTGTCTGGCCAGCCTCTTTTATTTATCAGCTTTACTGAGATATATATCTCTCTCAGTAAATATATATAGTTGTATATCAGTAAATATTTATATATTTATATATTATTTATATATATATATATAAAAAATATATATATATTTACTGAGATATATCTCTCTCTCAGTAAATATATATACTTGTATATCAGTAAATATATATATCTCAATCAGTAAATATATATTTATATCAGTAAATATATACTTTCTACAATTTTTTTATATATATATATTTACTGATATATGTATATATATAAGAATTTCTATAAAAGAAAAGAAAAACTTTTAGCCATATCAGACAGCCCTTACCATCTGGGACTGCAGTCTTGCCCTGAGGAATGCCTGCTGGTTTAGACCCCGCTCACAGGTCCCACCTGAGAAGCAGGAACCCCCGCCCCTCGCTCTGCGCCAGGCACCTGGCAGAGTCGGGACGGGGCTGCTGCACCCCTGGGTGCTGGCGGGCAGGGCTGGGGCCCCTCTCCTCCCTTCTGCTCTCCCTCCGGTCGCAGGTCAGCGCTGCTGCCGGCACGGCGGGGCGAGCAATGGCCTTCTAGTGCCGCGAACGCTGCCCGCCGCCCCGAAGAGCTGGGGGCCGCAGGGAGGAGATGTCGCTTCGCCTGCCCCGTCCGTTCCTGGCGACCTCCCGGGCCAGTGTGGCAGTGGCCACCCCTCGCTGCTGGCACCGCCAGCCCATCCTTCATAAGCCTATCTCTGTGCCACCCCTCTGGTGACTTTAGCTGATGCCTCAGGATCTGCCTTTGCACTTGCCCGTTAGCCATAACCCATAATTAGGGCACCCAGTGGGACTCCATTAACGCTTAGACATTGGAGGATGCAAGCTGGAAGAAGGGTTGGTTGTTTTCCATAAACATGAGCAAATAAAGTGGTATTGGTTTTCTAATTTTATGCCCTGCGAGGGAAATTCCTGAGCAGGGTTGGTTTTGTTTGGTTTTTAAGTATCTCTAATAACCCTTGTAAAAATGCCAGCGCGCTTGCCCAAATAAGACATTAAGGAATTGTCTACATAAATGGAGACAGCAACAGTCACTTGGTTTTGTGATTCAAAGCTGCTTAATGAGAACACAAAAAATATATGTATTTAAAAATCAGCTACTGTTAATTCAACCCCATATCCTGGACTGCTTGGTTTTGCTTCACATCCCTCACGGCAAACGTGGTACCCACCACGGCCGAAGAGCCGCGGTCCAGAACCAAGGGCGAAGCGCAGGCAGAGAGCACGGGCAGCAGGCTCCTGCATCCAGCGCAGGCAGAAGCCCTCGGCAAGGTGGCTGGGAGGGGTGTGCTGCTCACTGCGCGCCTCGCACTTACGCAGGGAAACCAATATTTTAATCCTGACGCTGTTCTGAGAGACACGGACACATCCTTACCTGGCGTCAGTCAGGACCACCCAGTAAAGGAAGCTGCAGTAAGGAGCCAGCTCCATAATTCCTATCTATTTGTATTAATTTAAAAGCCATTGCACCACATTGCTCAGGAAACGACTTTACTACGTTTAAAAAAAAAAAAAAGAAAAATGTAGGTCTAGCTGGAAAGAAAATGTCTCCGCCACAGAAAGAGGGGAACTATAACTCCGTGTTTTCTTTTCTTTTTCTGTTTTATTTTAGGCAAGAAATCCTTCAGCATGTCGATGTAATAAAAAATTTTTCTTTGACCAAGAATAGTGTTCGGATCGGACAGCTGATGCATTACGATTATTCCAGCCATAAGTATGTTTTCTCTATTAGCAATAACTTCAGATCGCTGCTTCCTGACGTGTCGCCGATCCTGAACAAGCATTACAACATTTGCGCCGTGGTTGGAAATAGCGGGATCCTGACCGGGAGTCAGTGTGGGCAAGAAATAGATAAATCTGATTTTGTTTTTCGTTGCAATTTTGCTCCAACTGACGCTTTCCAAAAAGATGTCGGAAGGAAAACCAACCTTACGACCTTCAACCCCAGCATCCTGGAAAAGTATTACAACAATCTTTTGACCATTCAGGATCGCAACAACTTCTTTTTAAGTTTGAAAAAGCTTGATGGGGCCATTCTTTGGATCCCCGCTTTTTTCTTCCACACGTCAGCAACAGTCACGAGAACGCTGGTTGACTTCTTTGTTGAGCATAGAGGGCAACTAAAGGTCCAGTTGGCTTGGCCAGGAAATATAATGCAGCACGTTAACAGGTGTGTGGCTTTGCCCTGCTTTTAACTTGAGAAAATACCCCTCTCCCTCTGTACAAACGCAGCTGCATTTGGTTTTCTATTCACACCTGATCTGGCAGGCGCTGTCTGGCGAGTCGGGACCCGATACTGCTTGCTTTCAGAGCAGATGCAGGTTTGCTATGACCTCAGTAAGTCCTTCAGTTACTTCTGTACAGATGCGTCCCCAGCGCAGCAGAGGTGGGCTGGCTGTTCGCACCGGGGCACGGTGCTCATCGCGGGGCTCCGCTCCTGCCGCTGCTTCCGCAGACGGGAGGAGTACGGGGGAGCCGGGTGAGGTGCTGCCTAAGCAAAGCGCCGCTTACGGAAGAGCCAGCAAACAGGGATGCTGACAGACAGCTGCAGGGTGGTCCAAGGAAAACTGCCATAAATCAGAGGAGGATAATGTTGCCAGCTCTAGCAAACGCACGTGTGAGCAGGAGCCAGTGAATCGTACTTTTCTGGACAAGGCACTGCCTCTCCTGGTTAAAAACCAAAAACATTCAAAGGGGACCACACGGGGCTATCGGGCAGAGTGCTGCTGAGGTTGTTTTGCACTCCCGGTCGTTACAGACTGACCTGAACAGCAATCCTTGCCTTATTCAGGCCATCAGCTGGCAGCACTGATGGTCTCCAGGCAGTAACGCTATTTTTCTCTTGCAGCAAACCTGCGGCATTACTTGCACCCCAGACTAACACGCCTTTATTTTTTTCACAGATACTGGAAGAACAAACACTTGTCACCCAAGCGGCTGAGCACAGGTATTCTCATGTATACCCTTGCTTCTGCCATATGCGAGGAGATCCACTTGTATGGATTCTGGCCCTTCGGGTTCGACCCCAACACGAGGGAGGACCTCCCGTACCACTACTATGATAAGAAGGGAACAAAGTTCACGACCAAGTGGCAGGAGTCCCACCAGCTGCCTGCAGAGTTCCAGCTGCTCTACAGGATGCACGGTGAAGGACTGGCCAAACTCACCTTGTCGCATTGTGCCTAAGAACCTAAATCTCGAAGTGCCAAATGATTGTCTAAAAAGTGCCCAAAACCGAATTAAACATTCTTCAGATATAATTCTAAAAAAAAAAAAAAAAAAAACCACGCCACCCTAAAATATTTTCCATAATATGAAGATGCTTTTTAGTCACCCTTGTCACTGCTCATCAAAGGGTTTAAGCATATTTAGCAGTGCAGAAGCATTTATCAAATTCTGTGGATGCTATTCATGCAGCAGCGAAGTTGAAATATTTTGCATTTATAGATATGCTACTAAGTATGTTTTAAGATATTTTCGTATTTTCGCATTCCACTAAATGCCCTAAATCTCTTAATTTTATTGTCCCTTCCCCATTAGAATTAGAAAAGCTAATTTTAAAAGGTTTTGCTTCTCTTGTATGTGTTGCTATCAATAGCTCAGCATACGTATATTGCCGTGGCCAACTGAGAAAGCCACTCGGAATTCCAGTTCATCGTCACTTGCAAGTTCTTCAGTGTGGATCCTCATTTCCACCGCTTGCATATTTTCATATTTACTGAACTTTACATTTTTTTAAGAATAACGTGAAGAAGGTGGTCACAATATGGCTTGTACCTTAGCTAGGCGTTTATATCGCTCTCGGAATACTTCAGCGCTTTAATTCAATCTGGGCCAAATCCTCGTCCAAATTAGCCAGGCTGAAACATGGTCATTCCCATCCGTGTGATACTATTTGGTCTTTTAATTTTAAAGTCAAAGCACCGGGACAAACAGCGTTAGGTTTCTCTGGAGATGTGGTGGGTGGGAAGAGCCCCAGACCCCAGGGCACCCGCCCCCTCCGACGACGAGGGGTCCTTCGGGAGGACGAGCCCCGCAGCCAGGGAGCACGGGAGCTCCCGTCCATCCCTTCGCACCCGCAGCGCCCGTTCCCCCCTCCCGGCCCCACCGCCGGCTGCACCCCACTGCGCCGCGGGGCAAGGAGCCCGCCGGGCACGGCAGCCGCCCCGCTGAGCTCTGTGGCGGTGGCACCCAAAATTTCCCCTTACGGAGCCGCGAGCGTCGGCGCTCTACGTCTTTCGGTATGTCCCGAAGTGCCGGTGGGGCGTATTGCCTGGCGACGCGGGGTCTGCAGGGAGCGGTGGCAGCCTTCGTTAGCCCAATTAACGGCGCTGGGGCGGAGGGGCCGGCCAGCCCTCCGGTCAGCGAGGCTCCGGTCGTGCCCCCGCCACGGCGGCGGTCCTGCCGTGGGGCAGCATTTTAAAAATGGTTTTACAAAGGGAAGCGAGCGCAGCGGGAGCGCAGGGAGGAGGAAATACAGTTACCAGAGTTCCCTGTTCACACCTCTCCATCCACGGTCAGGCGACTGAAGCAGTGGCCCCATTTTGGGGTCACCGACAGCCATCGAAGGCAGCCAGAGGAAGGCAGGGCTGCCTCCGTACTGCTGAAAACAAGGCTGTTTGCAGGGAGGACAAACCTTAGGGTCACTTACGGTTTGAAAATGTTGGCCATTTTGTCTCAGGATAAAGGAGCCTGTAAAATAACTGGGTTTCTTATTACAATAAGTATACTTACGAGTATTTTAACATTTTTTCTACTCTTCTGTATGATGCTGAGAACTGACTCTACACTGAAAGAAGATGCAAAATCCAATTCAAAATCATACTTTAAAATGGCACATTTTAATTTTTCTCAGCCTCTTTACCTCCGAGCAGACGTAGGAGGTGAGGAAGGAGATCTCGAGTACAACACCCAACCTGAGCGGCCCGGAGTGTCTGCCGGTGCCCGCCGCCGCCCTGCCGTGGCACCGCAGCTCCGCCGGCCGCCGAAGCTGTGTTCCCCCCTCTCCCCTGCGCCCCGGCTGGAGGAGGAGCTGGAGGCTTTCTTCCCCGTTTTAATTATCCCGCATTTTCTGGCTTTTGCTTTTCCAAAGGCTGTTTAGGGCTGGGGCGCGCTGTGGAGGGGCTCGGGTCTCCCCTGTGCTGCAGCATGCACAGACCCGCTCCCGCAGGGAACAGCGGCGATTCCCTCCCCGGCTGCCAAGCCTGGCTCCGCGTTCCCGGGGGGGCTCCGGCTTTCCGTGCTGTCGTGTTGGTCCTGCGCTCATCGCCGTTCCTACAGCAGAGTACGGCCTCTAGCAACTTGTTAGTACGAAGACATAGTCGTGCAGTGATGGTGGTGTCTTATGCCCTATGGTGCCATATGAGTTGTTCTTGCTATTACCACGCATTCTTCGTGTCGTAGTCGCGCGCGAGGGTCTGGGCCAGGGAGCGGAATTCGGCTGTGCCGGGCGCAGACCCCGGCGGAGCGCGAGTCCCCGGCACTCGCAGCTCCCCGCATCCCCGGGGCAAGGACTGAGTCTCCCCGGTCCCTGCGGGCGCTGCCGGCGAGGTTTTGCGGGATCGCCTGCACCGTGCGCCCGAGCAGGGAGCTGCCGGGGCCGGGGGCAGCCGTGCAGCACCAGTCCCCACCGAGTCCCGCAGGAAACCTTCTCTGAGCGCTGGCGCGCACGGATTGCTTTTGCCCCGGAAAAAGAGAAATTGCAGAGGGAAGGAAGAGTTCTGCGCTAGCTGTTGGTGAAGTACGGCCATTAATCATGGCCGGTATCATTTCCTATTGAGCCGTACTGCAGATGCGCGTTCGCCGAGGCGGGGGGATCGCTGTGGGGGTCGCGGAGGTGCGTGGTGGAGGGGTGCCCGGCGGCCGGGAGCCAGCTCGGCAAAGAGCCCGCGGGGTCACCCCCGCTGATGCCTGTTGGCTTGTGGTTCGTGCCAGTTGTTTTAATTAAGAGGCGCTTTATCAGTTTCTTGTAGGGAGCGATCATTTTTAATCAGCAAATTAATGTGACCTGTTATCGTTATATTGGCACGGAAGCGGAGGCCGATGCGTCTCTCTCAGGTTCACCCCGCGTGCGGCGAGGTCCCGTTATGACTGAGGGCGGCAGACCCCGCCGGGGGGTCTCGGGGGGGAGCCCCACAGCCCTCCTCCCCCCAAAAAGGGCCGGGACCCCCCATCAGTCCCAGGGAATGGCCCTGGCAGCACAGCTGGAACTTTCCAGAGGCACAAAGAGGCATCGAGTGCGGAGAAGGAAGCACGAAAACGACTGCAAATATTCGGAAATGGGAATACAGAAAAATTATTGACGGAGCGCCATATTATATCATTGATTTTTAAGCAAAACTCCCCATCGATTTTTCAGAACCACATTGAACATTTCAGAATCATTGATTTTAATGGGGAGTTCTGCCCCAGAATCAATGGCGCAATACAGCCCAAAGTAAATTGCTTCTTAGTATCAATATTTTTTGTCTGAGCTGTTGCAACGTGTAAAGCCATCTTAAAATGTGCATCTTTTGGTTTCACCTCTGTTCGTAGATGCTCTTTGAATTCTGCTTCTAGAGAGAGCCCGGAGGGGACGGGCAGCTCGCGCTGACCGGCAGGACCAGCAGCGGCCCCGGGTGGGCTCTGCTCCCCGGGCAGGGAAGGACCCTCCTGACGCCTCGCGGTCAGGCTGGGCTCTTCTCCAAACCCCATTTTCAGGCTGGTTTGCTTGCAGGACCTGGCCTTAGGGCACCGAGCACCCCAGAGCAGCAAAGTGGGGTGACCCCCCCCAGCCCCAGCGTTTGCTCTGATGGGTCTGGGCTCGGCGTCCCCGTCTGAGTGCGCCAGGCTTGTGGCACAGGTCGTTCTGGGGTTGTAGAAAAATCGCGTGTCCCTCGGAGCTGGAGGCGATCAGCGCTGGGCGTCCCTCGGCTCAGAGGTGCCCTCAGAGGAGGTGCGGGCTTGGCTGCGCTTCAGGCGGCAGGCGCGGGAT
This sequence comes from Pelecanus crispus, assembly GCF_030463565.1. Lineage (NCBI taxonomy): Eukaryota > Metazoa > Chordata > Aves > Pelecaniformes > Pelecanidae > Pelecanus > Pelecanus crispus. The sequence continues at coordinate 914,449 of NC_134676.1, read as the reverse complement.
CATGGAGGGGTCCGATGGAGAGGTGGGGGCTGAAGGGAGACAGCGGCTGAGGAGGAGAGGCTCTCTGGCTCTGCCTCTCCGGCAGAAAACGCCTTTCCATTAAACTGCTCGCCTCCGGCAAATGCGGCTCCCGGGGCAGGGAGGTGCCGGCTGCCGCCCTCCCCGCGCAGGACAGTCAATGGCCCCTGCGTTCCGTACCGCCGGGGCTGAGCTCTTCCCTCCCTTCCGCTTGGCCCCAAAATCTTCCCGCCTCCGTCTACCTAAACGAACGCCCGATGGGTCAGAGAAAATACTCACTGTCATTACCGAACGTCTAGACAAGCGAATACGGCTAAATGACAGTACGCGTAACGCGACGTGATCGGTATTTGTAAGTACGAAACATTTTGGTTTACAGAATCAAGAGAATTCCTTCTGGCCGGCTCCCAGGGGAGGGTCCGGCGGGACGCAGACCCCCCTCGGCCCCAGGCTGCCAGGGCAGCGTCCCACGGGCCGCGGGCAGCTGGCGGCGAGCGGCGGCCGCATCCTGCTGCAGCCCCCCTGGGGCGGGTGCTGGGGACCCGCGGCCGCAGCAGGGACCCTCGGCGGGGCTGGGTGCTGCGGGTGGCGGGGGCGGGCTGGCGGGTGGGGGATGTGAAGAGGGGGTGTACATAGGAGGGGAAATCCGTGCGTTACCTTCTCTTCTTTCATACATCTCGGGTTTGTATTTTCGTTGCTTGCATCTTTTCAGTGAATGGTAGCGAGACGCATTAAAGCGAAGTCATTTTGGCTACCGGTTTTAATTGTGGAGTATACCAAAAAGCAAGCGTTTGTGAAATATAACTAACTGTGAACGGAGGTTGCAAAAACGTTTAGAAAAAAGCAGGTTTTCTGTAAATGAATGTGTCTTTATTCTAATGGCTATACATTCAATGCCTGATGGAGTTGTTTTCGATAAAAAAGATAAATATTTTAGAAAAGGAAAAAAAAAATGCCATAATTGTAATAAAGGGTTCGTTATTTAATGGCCATACTAAAAGCATTATTTATTTTTCAATGGCTAATGTTCATAAAGAGCCAGGGCACAGTCTCAGGTGGACAGCAAAGCCGCTGACGGCGTGCCATACGTGGCGAGCAAAGCTGGCGTTCAGCCGCGCTCCCCCGGAGCAGCTCCGAGGCGTCGGAGGGGCCGGGATCGGGCCCGCAGGCTGACGTGCTCCGGACCAGCTGCGGCCCGAGCGTGGCCCGCGAATACGTGGGCACGCTGGTGAGCGAGGCCCTGGCTCTTCTCGTGATGGACTACCGCATCCTCCTCGCGAGCATCGTTTGTGGAGAGCGACGCGACGGTTCATTTGGGATCTCTCAGCAATGTGATTCTTTGGTGTGAATGTGCCTGCGACATTGACTCATGTGCCAAAACACGGTATTGAATGCATTGTTTTTAAATAAAATGTTTTATTGTGCATTGAAAGTCTGTAAAACTCGGCTGTGTCTGCTTCTTCCTTCTTATTATTTCCTGAACTGCTTACGGTCAATAATAGTGATGGGCCTGCGCTGGGAGGGTTTCCGCGCTGTAGGTACACTCTGCTGAGCACCAGATTGTCGTTGTAATCAAAAAGCCTTCCATATGTTAAAGGATACACTGTGGGGTTGGAAATGTGCCCAAATTGTATGAAAGCATGCCACGGTTACTCCACCCTAGCAAAATATGAGCACGGCTTCATGCAGCCCAAGTTTTATTTTAGGTGCTGGACTAACAGAGTCGGTCGTGAGAGAGGTCAGGTTTTGGTGCCATGCCCCCGCTGCTGGTTCCTCTCAGGACACCGGTGACAGATGCTCCGTGGTCGACACGGCACGTGCTTTGCTCAACCCCATGCCTGGCATACGGATCTCCACGGAGGGCCCCGGTGCTGCCCGAGGCACAGCCCGGTGTCTGCCTGGCCGGGCTCACTCACTTGCTCCCCATGGTTGCAGCCCCTCAGCCCTCAGCCCGGCATCCCTCAGACTCCAGACCCGCATCCCTCAGACTCAGCCCCGCATCTCTTGGTCTCAGCCCTGCATCCCTCAGTCTCAGCTCCGCATCCCTCGGTCTCAGCCCTGCATCCCTCAGACTCAGCCCCGCATCCATCAGACTCAGCCCCGCATCCCTCGGACTCAGCCCCGCACCCCCCGGACTCAGCCCCGCATCCCTCGGACTCAGCCCCGCATCCCTCAGACTCAGCCCCGCATCCCCCAGACTCAGCCCCGCATCCCCAAGACTCAGCCCCGCATCCCTCGGACTCAGCTCCGCATCCCTCAGTCTCAGCTCCGCATCCCCCAGACTCAGCCCCGCATCCCCCGGACTCAGCCCCGCATCTCTCGGACTCAGCCCCGCATCCCTCAGTCTCAGCCCCGCATCCCCCAGACTCAGCCCCACATCCCCAAGACTCAGCCCCGCATCCCTCGGACTCAGCTCCGCATCCCTCAGTCTCAGCTCCGCATCCCCCAGACTCAGCCCCGCATCCCCCGGACTCAGCCCCGCATCTCTCGGACTCAGCCCCGCATCCCTCAGTCTCAGCCCCGCATCCCCCGGACTCAGCCCCACATCCCTCGGTCTCAGCCCCACATCCCTCGGACTCAGCCCCGCATCCCCCGGACTCAGCCCTGCATCCCCCGGACTCAGCCCTGCATCCCTCAGTCTCAGCCCCGCATCCCCTGGACTCAGCCCCGCATCCCCTGGACTCAGCCCCGCATCTCTCGGTCTCAGCCCCGCATCCCTCGGACTCAGCCCCGCATCCCTCAGACTCAGCCCCGCATCCCCCGGACTCAGCCCCGCATCCCTCAGTCTCAGCCCCGCATCCCTCAGACTCAGCCCCGCATCCCCCGGACTCAGCCCCGCATCCCCCGGACTCAGCCCCGCATCCCTCAGTCTCAGCCCCGCATCCCTCAGACTCAGCCCCACATCCCCCGGACTCAGCCCCACATCCCCCGGACTCAGCCCCGCATCTCTCGGACTCAGCCCCGCATCCCTCAGTCTCAGCCCCGCATCCCCCGGACTCAGCCCCGCATCCCTCGGTCTCAGCCCCGCATCCCTCGGTCTCAGCCCCGCATCCCTCAGACTCAGCCCCGCATCCCTCGGTCTCAGCCCCGCATCCCTCAGACTCAGCCCCGCATCCCTCAGTCTCAGCCCTGCATCCCTCAGTCTCAGCCCTGCATCCCCCGGACTCAGCCCCGCATCCCTCGGACTCAGCTCCGCATCCCTCAGTCTCAGCCCCGCATCCCTCAGACTCAGCCCCGCACCCCCCGGACTCGGCCCCGCATCCCTCAGACTCAGCCCCGCATCCCCCGGACTCAGCCCCGCATCCCTCGGACTCAGCCCCGCATCCCTCAGACTCAGCCCCGCATCCCTCAGTCTCAGCCCCGCATCCCCAGGACTCAGCCCCGCATCCCTTGGTCTCAGCCCCGCATCCCTTGGTCTCAGCCCCGCATCCCCCGGACTCAGCCCCGCATCCCTTGGTCTCAGCCCCGCATCCCTTGGTCTCAGCCCCGCATCCCTTGGTCTCAGCCCCGCATCCCTCAGTCTCAGCCCCGCACCCCCCGGACTCAGCCCCGCATCCCTTGGTCTCAGCCCCGCATCCCTTGGTCTCAGCCCCGCATCCCTCAGTCTCAGCCCCGCATCCCTCAGTCTCAGCCCCGCACCCCCCGGACTCAGCCCCGCATCCCTCAGACTCAGCCCCGCATCCCTCAGACTCAGCCCCGCACCCCCCGGACTCAGTCCCGCATCCCTCAGACTCAGCCCCGCATCCCTCGGACTCAGCCCCGCATCCCTCAGTCTCAGTCCCGCATCCCTCAGTCTCAGTCCCGCATCCCTCAGACTCAGCCCCACATCCCACAGCCGCATCGGGGCCGGCAGACCGGCTGCCATTATCCCGACCGGCTGTGCTGCCTGGCCAACAGGCAGAGCCCCCCCGCCTCCTTCGGCGTCACGCTGATGAGCGCAAATTACCCTTCATGCTAACGAGCCCAAGGAGCTAATGCTCTCTCCCACTATAACTGATTTTTTTTTCCTCCTGAGTGGGTAAATATGGAGCCTGTTGGCAGATTCAGACACACTTACCAGCTTGACAGCAATCCAGCTGAAATAATTATCCACAATACCACACATGTCAAAGGGGATCAAAGTCCCGTTTTCAGAAAAGTTCCCAAATTCGAGGTCGCTGCGGGTGGGATTTTCCATAGGGGATGGAGATCCCTGTTGCAGAGAGGCTTCACGCGCCCCAGATTAGTGGGAAACGCCGGCTCACGCGGTGCAATTAAAACTCGCCGGCTGCCAGGGCTCCGCGGGCAGCTGCCCGCAGCCGAGCCCCTCCCCGGCGGTCTGCGGTGCAGGGAGAAGGCTCCGGCCCCCGGCTGCCCTTCGCGTGCCCCGCTCCCGACACCCGCTTTGGGATGAGCTGCCCAGGGCGTCCGGCCCCACGCGCCTCCGGCCGGGTACAAGCAACAACACAGCGTAAAGCTTGACTTACACGTTTTTCACTTCCAGCTGGTGTACGGAGTTACAGATACTCTGCCTCCGTGCAAGCTCCAGGGGTGTTTTACGCCAGAGAAAACGATGTTAAATAACACCAAAAATGCCCCATCAAAAATCCCCGCACGGGAATAAGTGACCCATGGAAATGCTTGCATGGGTTAGTGCTGGGTGAGCGACAGTAATCGGCGTGAAACAAACCCCGAGGGTGGGATTGCGGGGGACCGTGGCCCCTAACAGCGCCTAACGAGCTCCCACGCTGCGGACGCGTGGGCTTGGTTCGTGGCGAGCGAAAAGCGCGCCCCAGCCATGTAGCAGGCAAGATCCCGTGCCTCCCTGCTGGCCCCGTGGCCAGGAAGGAGCCGGCGCGGGGAGCAGCGGCCAGCCCAGGGCTGCGTGGGGGCGGCGAGGAGGGGTCCCCGGGGCCGCTCTCTTCTCTCTGACGCAGGAGCCTTGCGGGTGAAGGGCTCCTTCGGGGTGTCACAGCAGGTCCCCGCCTGCTCCTGACCACCGAGCCCGGCCGACCCGCGCTGGGCTCGTGGCCAGCCGCCCTCCCTTCTGCGGACCCAGGCGGTGATCCCCGTGCCGGGCTGTGATGTTAATCGTTCCCGACCACGCTCCTTCGAGCTCTTCCTTACCCCATCGCATCGTTCCTAACCCCCAGCCCGTCCTCCAGCGCGCTCGCTGCTCCTCCCAGCTGCGTGCTGCCCGCCAGTTTAATAAGCGCTCTCTCCACCCCGCCATGCCGGCTGCTAATGAGAATATCGGACAGTAGCTGGCAAGGACAGGCGCCCACAGCACCCTTCCCAAAACCTCCTCCCGTCTTGACCAAAGCACCGGTAACAGCCTCCGCTCCCCCCTGGCAGCTCTCCCTCCCCGCAGAGCAGCAGAACAACTCCCCTCGGTCGCCTTCCCGCCGTTAGCCAGCCACAGAAAGTTTTGCTGGTGCTTTTTCATTCTCCCGCTGGCCGGCTTTCACTTGTGCCTGCGGCTTTCCCATAGCGTTCCTACCTTTTCGGCGCTTTTCGTGTATCCTCGTCCTGAGCCATCAACTACGCACCGCTTCCTTGCGCTGAGGTTTTTTGGCGAGTTTGTGCCCCAGCTGCTCTCCCAGCACCCTTCCTGTCATCTCCCTGCACCCCGCTGTCCTGGTTTTGGCTGGGATAGAGTTAATTTTCTTCCCAGTAGCAGGCACAGTGCTGTGGTTTGGATTTAGGATGAGAATAACGCTGATCACACGCTGATGGTTCAGTTGTTGCTCAGTGCTGCTTATGCCAGTCAAGGACTTTTCAGCTTCCCCTGCTCTGCCAGGGGCACAAGGAGCTGGGAGGGGGCACAGCCAGAACAGTTGATCCCAACTGCCCCAAGGGCCATTCCATACCATACAGCGTCATGGGCAGTATGGAAACTGGGGGGGTTGGCCGGGGAGCAGCGATCGCTGCTGGGAACTGGCTGGGCATCGGTCGGCGGGTGGTGAGCAATTGCATTGTGCATCCCTTGCTTTGGATATTATTATTGTTGCTATCATTATTATATTGTTATTATTAGTAGTAGTATTTTGCCTTATTTCAATTATTAAACTGTTCTTATCTCACCCCAGGAGTGTTTCTCACTCTCACTCCTCCGATTCTCTCCCCTATCCCATTGGGGCAGTGAGCGAGCGGCTGCGTGGTGCTGAGCTGCTGCCTGGGGCTGAACCATGACACCCGCTCAGGGTGGGCTCGTGCCCTTGACCCCCCGTCTTTAGGTGGCTGCCAGACACGCTGAGCAACTTCTCCCCTTCTGCTTTTCGTGGGCTGCCACCCTCCCCGTCTCCGCGCGCGGGTGCTGCCTGCAGCGGAGGGCGTGGGCAGCGGGCTCCCTGGGCCGCACGCAGCAGACAGGCAGGGATTTTGAGGGATACATCGTGGACGCCGGGGCCTGCGTTCCGCACGTCGGCGCATCAGCTTTTCTGTGGATCTGGCCTGAAACAAAAGGTTTTACCGGAAAACTTCATCAGAAGAGTTGCCAAAGGTCTTGTTTATTGCTCCCAATATTTCATTACACAGTGCAATGCGCTTAGTGTGATGGATCAAATCCTGCACTCCCGTGAAATACGTGGCGTTACAAGGCATGTAAATCAGTACGCAGCTTGGCTCGGGGTATTTGTTCATTAAAGTGAATTACATTCCCAAGAACATCTTATAACCCGCTTCCATTACCTACAGAACACTAGCAAGGACAGATTGCCCCGCCTGTGGGTTTTACCTTCTGTTGCAGTGGATGCTGTAGCACAGCAGTCCTTGACCTTGAGGACGGCACGCCTGTCCTGATGCCTTCTCACCAAACCCTGCCGCAGGCGGCAGCCCCCGGTGACTCTCGGGCAGAGGGACGTCCGCGCAAGGGGCCGGCCGGCGTGGGACGTGCCGAGGAGCCCTGCCAGGGACGGCGCGGGGTCAGCAGCTGCTCTTTCCCTGGTTTTGCCGGCGTCAGTGGCTATTTCAGTGGACTCAGGCAAATTTGCCCGCAGCCTGAGCCATGACCCTCCTGGCCTCCTTGCAGGTGGGTCCGGAGCCCCGGGAGCTGCCGTCCCGCTGTGTCAGAGCCGATCGTAGAATCATAGAATCATAGAATCATAGAATCATGGAATCGTTTAGGTTGGAAAAGACCTGTAAGATCATCCAGTCCAACCATTAACCTAACATTACCAAGTCCACCACTAAACCAGTTAAGGGTAGAGTAGCAATTTCATGTTTCCTGCCTTGGTGGCTGGATTATTTATAAAGAAAGTGAAAATTAGGAATCATTAAGATTGGAAAGGACCTCCAAGATCATCAGCCCAACCATCAACCCAACACCCCCATGCCCACTAAACCATGGCCCAAAGTGCCACCTCTGCCCGTTTTTTGAACCCTTCCAGGGATGGGGACTCCCCCACCTCTCTGGGCAGCCTGTTCCAATGCTTGACCACCCTTTCCGTAAAGAAATTTTTCCTAATATCCAACCTAAACCTCCCCTGGCGCAGCTTGAGCCCATTTCCTCTCGTCCTATCGCTAACTACATGGGAGAAGAGCCCAACACCCCCCTCCCTGCCCCCTCCTGTCAGGCAGTTGTAGAGAGCGATGAGGTCTCCCCTCAGCCTCCTCTTCTCCAGGCTGAACACCCCCAGCTCCCTCAGCCGCTCCCCACCAGCCCTGTGCTCCAGACCCTGCCCCAGCTCCGTTGCTTCCTGCTCTATTTCTGCCTCGTGGCCAGTTCCCAGGCCAAGGCAGGACTTGCTGCTTGCCCCAACACTGCTTGGCGTCCTTATGGGCTCCTGGAGGAACTCCGCCGTGCGTTTTCGGAAGCCCACGTGAACTCACAGCGACAGAGCCTCTCGGGCTGGCAGGGGCCGTGGCAGACCCCGGGCCAGGGGAGCATCGCACTGCCCCAAGCACGTCGCGCAGGGGCTCGGGCGCCGTGCCCGTGTGCTGCAGCTGAAAGGCAGCGCTGGTTGATTGAAGGACTTTAAGATTTTAAGCTGACTGATTTAAGGACTTTAAGATCTTAAACTGACTGATTTAAGGACTTGTGCTGCTGCAGAGACCGCTGCCTTATTTCTAAGTTCTCACAGTGGTTATTTCCCCACCGCTAAATATGTGCTTTGGATCTCTCGTCTTTTATTATAGGCAGCTTGTGGGTATCGGATCCTTTCAGGCCATTATGAAATTAAGAGGATGTCCAAACATCCTCCCTGTACCTACAAATTCCTCCTTACTGCCCGTTTCAGTGCCTGTGAGAGCAGCGCAGGAGTGTCCTGGCTCCCTCCCATCCCCCTTTCAGACTCACCGAAGCCCCGGCGGCGGCGGGACAATTGCCGAATCCATCTGCATTGTCAGCGTTTATTGCCTAGCAATAGTCGCTATGGGATATTTTGGGGGTACCGAACCCCAAAATTCTGTAAAAAGTGACAGTTTAGGTGCTAACCAGAATACCTAAAAATTCTAACTGGTTTCCAGCAACTCACTGTAAAATCGTATATACGAAAATCAGCTGTCACATAGCCTGGTTCCCTCCCAGTTAACGCAGGGTCAGCATTCCACAGCACATTTTATACTACTGCGTTCAATCTGATTTTAAATATAGTGGCCGACTGCCGCGGCAGGAGTAACATCGGGGTAAAACTCGCAGGGATGGGGCTGACTGAGACCTCCTGCCCGCGCCGGCCCAAGCCCCGTTCCTCAGCGCATTTCTGCTCTCTGAATGCGGCCGGCACTCGAACCCACCTCGGGACATCTCTGCCTGGGACAGCTTGCTCTGGGTTTGTCCTGATGCGCAAATTGCTCCGGAGAGGCTTGCCTGGCACAAATGCAAGTCAGCTCCTGAAGAACCTTTGCCACCCTTGCGCGCGTCAGGCGCTCTCACCACCGAAACACGTTTAAACCCCACGCTTCCGTATGAACTGGAGGGCTCGCGCATCTGTGTGGGTGTTTGCAGAGCAGGGCTAGTTAGTTTGGACAACCGGCTATTCATCTTTGAAAAAATGTTTTAGTAGGTAAGGTTTAGCGCGATATAAATGAAAGAGCATTATCTGCCTATGCTAGTTACATGCTCCCCATCGCTAATATCTAATATATCTGATATATTTATCCTTGAAACGATCCTGGGCGAGAGGCAGGGGCCACCGTCTCCATTTGAGGGGCAGGACATGGGGCACAGCGTGGGAGGGGAGCGGCCGCGTCACCGCCCTGGGGTGCACCCATTGACGCGGGCCCCTCCCTTGGGTTTTGTCCCATCCTGCCCGCGTCGCCAGCGCCGCCGCGTCCCCCGCTCGCCGCGCGGGGCCTGCCGGGACACCGCGCCCCGGCGGGCGCCAGCCCGGTCGGGTGTCTCCGCGCCAGCGTCACCATTTCCCAACACTTCCCACAAACCAAACAAGCCGGGGCCCTCCTGCTCCCAAGATAAATATTGCAAACTGGAGCCAGTTTTAATCTTTAACCGTGGCCCTCGCCAGCCAAGTGTGCCATCAGCCACGCCGGGATGGCCCCGCTGCCCCTCTCGCAGCAGAGTCTGGGGTGCACCGAGCCGGGGCTCTCCGTGAGAGGCATGGAGCACAAAACCCGAGCGAGCAACCACCCGCCCGCTGCCCCGGTCCCTCGCCTCCACCCGGCACCCCGTGCACGGGGGCTTCGCTGCCCATCCCTAAAAAATCTGGGGTGCTGCCTGGTGAGGACGCCCGGGGACAGGGGCACTGGGGCTGGCGGCTGCTCGGGGAACCCCCAGCAAGAGCAGCCCTGCCAGTGCCACTCAGGCTGGGATTTAATTGCCCCGTATCCCGATTTCTGGTGTAGTGATGGGAGAGGAGAAAATGCTCTCCTTCATCTTCCCACTGATAAATCCGAGGAAGGCTCCCCAGAGCCTCTGCCCCTTGCTGCCAGGGCCGGAGGGTGCTGGCAGGGGAGGCAAGCAGCCCGGCTGGGAGCTCGCTTCCCCCGGGTAGCCCCTGAGCCATTTTTCCTGATTATCAGTTTGCACTGATAAAGCTGGATACAGCTTTCTCAGGCCTGTTTCACCCTCTAAACTGCCCCCCAAAAAACTCTGGGGAAAAAAAAATCCTATATTGTCCAACTGTTTTTTTTACTTCTAAATAACTGAAATCCTGTCTGGGAGGAGAAAAATCATGAGGAAGGTTGGTTCTGCTTCTCAAGAGCAAAACTTAGTCCCTGGGCAGCAGATACACCCGGGGCCAATACGGGTTTACGTCCCCTCCGGACCCGTGCCCAGCCGCGCTGCCGTCACTGGGAAGATGTCATGAGGGGCCGGGGCCGGCCCCTCTGCAGAGCAGGACGGACTTGCGACAGCAATTTCAAAACACCAAAAGAAAATATTTGTTTTAAAAACAGGTGAAAATTATGTGTGCCGTCCCTGGCCGGCTCGTGCTGGCTATTTTAAGGGAAAGCTCACCCGTGCCTGTGGCACGTCCTGCGCTAGCGCGAGCGGGGCGTGCAGGGCTGTGAGCACAGTGATGCAGCTCCGGACTCTCCCTTTCACGGGCAGTTTCGCAGCGCTGAAGGGCCAGGGCTTTCTCTTCCCCGTGCTCAGAGATGGGTGTGGGCGCTGGAAGAAACTGCAGAGGCGAAACCCTGGTGAACAAGAGGAGAGGAATTAAAATTCAAATACCCGGGGGAGCCACAGCCAAAAAAAGGATGCCGAGCAAGAAAGCCTGGGGCGAATGCGGCCAGGCCAGGTCAGCCCCCAGGTCCATCCCATCCCGCCGGCCGCCGGGCACCGCTGCCGGTTTCAGGGGCAGAGAGGGCACCCGGCAGCATCTCGGAGAGTCCTGGCTGCAGGCAGGGAGAAGGAGGAAAGCTAACAAAGAAACCTCCCTCCCTGCAAAGGGGAGGGAAAGCCTCTGGCAAAGGCAGCCATGCAGGCAGGGAACGCCGCTTCCCGCTGGGCAGCCGAAGCTCGTTAGGGTGGAAGCAGCGACCGGCCGCCCTGGCTCTCCGGCACCGCTCCCGCCAGCCGTGCCCACGCCTGCTGCTGCGACAGGGCTGACGGCAGGGCTGCGTTTGGCGTGGGTGCCAAAGGACACCCGAGCACCCTCCATCGCACAGGGGGAAAAGGTTTAACGGGCGCGGGGGTCTCGGGGAGCCCCGTGGCGGATGCCGGAGCAGGCGGCAGCCACGGGGCAAGAAGGGCAGAGCTCTCCCTCGCACCGTCTCCAGCGGGGCTGACGGCAGCCCCGGGGCTTCGCAGCCCCCTTGGCAGCGCCGGTGCTGCCTGCCGGCTGCAAGACGGCAGGCAGAGGACGGGCAACGCCGCAGGCGAGCAGAGCCGCACAGTTACAACCACGCTGTGCGTTGGTATTTATACGTTTGCGGGTTGACTACCGGGCATGATTTTGACGTCGGTTTGGCAAGGCGCCAGAGCTAGCCGCTGCCATGTGTAATGGAACAGAATCATGGAAGGCAATAATCAGGCGCTGGTTTAAAAAGAAAAGGTCAAAGTCAGGCCTTATCGCCTGAATTTTGAAAATATCATTTTGTCATCATGGCGGGGGTGGGGGGGATCAATTTCTCATCTTTCCTCTGTTAACTTCGCGAGAGCATAATGGATTGAAATGAGAGGCGCGGGCCAGCCCTCCGAAGGCGCTGGCAAACGCAGCCCCCCGGCACCAGCCTGCGGCGGGCGCACGGCAGCCCTGCTCCCTGCGGCCGGAGCGCTCCGGCTCTCGCTCTGCCGAGACTGGTTCTCCCTGCCCGTGAAGCCGGGGTAAAGCCACATCCCCAGCGGGCATTGTCCGCAATGGGAGCCTTGATTTTTTTGTTATTTTTAGGAGAGAAAACTCTGCGGCACTTTGAGCAAATAAAGTAGCCTAGAGGCAGCCCAAGCGCACCCAGCAATTAATAATTGCAGTAATAGCAACCAGTTGTCACCCAGAGCAGCTGCCCAGTTCGACTCAAAACGCTTAGCAAACCAGCTCGTCCCAAAGATGGGGGAGACTGAGGCTCAGGCAGCCGGGAGTGACAGCCCCCAGCATGGAGCAATACACATTCGCCTGCAGTGGTAATAAACTGCCACATTATCCACAAATCTCAGGGCTCCTGCTGGGTTATGGGAGTTCCAAGTCTCACGCCCACCGGCATAGACCCCACTAAAGCCAAGTACCCCCCCAGCTAACAAAAAGAGGGGCTAGGTGCCTACTGAGAGCGCTGAATGCAGCTGGCTTTTTGCGAGAAAAGGGGATCAATACACAATCAAGGAAAACAGCGCAGCTCATTTTTTGCTCAACAAAAAGTTGTATTTCATTTAAGTTATGAAACGTGTTAGAAGATCTTTGCGATCCTACGGAGCTAAAATTCAAAGTATGATTAATCTTAATTTCTAGGTACCGGTTCCCGCTCTGTAAGAGAGTTCTGCTTGGTTCCCGGGAGGGGATGGAGCTGAGTACCGACAAAAGCGTGTCCTGCCACCAGCTCGCGCTCGGTGACACGGTCTGAGCCGGGGATGGAGTGCCTCGTCGCCAGAGGTGCCTTCCAACCCCAGCTCTTCTGGGAAAGGGGAAGGGGAAGGGGAAGGGGAAGAGGAAAAAAAGGAAAAGGAAAAGGAGAAGGAAAAAAGGAAAAGGAGAAGGAAAAAAGGAGAAGGAGAAGGAAAAGGAAAAGGAAAAGGAAAAGGAAAAGGAAAAGGAAAAGGAAAAGGAAAAGGAAAAGGGAAAAAAGGAAGGAAAAGGATACCAGCACATCTGTGGCACCTGCTCCCATCGGGATCTGCCCACCGCTGCACCTCCACCTCCGGAGGGCTGCCCTTGCCTCTCTTTTCCCCAAATCAACTGCAACTTTTGCTTCCTTTAGGAAGGACAAAAAGATTTCACGCATAACTTGCCCTGAACAAAGGCACCTCACGCCGGGGCTCTCTTTTTCTTCTTCCTTCCTTTTCTCTTTTCCACCACAGGCTGACAACAGCAGGGGTAGCTGGGGTAGGGGGGAGCTTCATTTTGTGCACACTCGGTTAGTGCCAAAAGGCAGCTTGGAAATACCGTGAGCTCCAGAGACGCACGGGGACGGCGGTGTGGAGAGAAATGGATCATTAGCCTTTGGGATCCATAGTGGAAATCTATAGGGAAACTGGGTGCTATCATATGTGACCCGCCTGTAAAGAGACCCTGGGTGTCCTGGTGAGGGGTCTGGTAAGAAGTGGTGTCAGAAGAATATAAAATACAGCCGGTTTGGGGCTGGACTCAGCCATTCTCACTCGCCCGCTGCATTTCTTTACAAGCCCACGGTATTCCTGCATGTCCCAAAGCAGAGGGGTGCCCAGCACCCATCCCTGCCCGTGCCCGTACCCAGGCGGGTTGGCTCGGCACGCTGCCCACGGCACTGCCCACCCTGCCCTCGGCTCCCCGCAGCCCCCGCCACACCGTGCCCGCACACCTCTCCCCCTTGGCCCTTTTCAGAATTTTACTCCCCAGCGTCCAACCCAGGCTGAACTCTCACTGATCCGATCAAAAAGGTGACGTTCCCCTCCATTTTTTTCACCGTTTTGTTACTGGAAAGACACAGTGGGGGTGGGACCTTTACAAACGTAGCGATGGTTATCAGGGCCGAGATAAGGATGACAAAAACGCGAGTCTCTGCGTTACTGATTAAAGCCGAGCAGGGGGCGGAGGCAGCGAGGGGAACCACACGGCTGGGAGCTGCTGCATGGCCTGGCACGACACACTACAGCCCTACGCTCCAGCACGGCATGGCTCAGCACGGCATGGTACACTCCGGCACAGCCTGGCACGGTGCAGCACAGTCCGGCACGGCCCAGCCTGGGAATAACATGGCACAGCCTGGCACGGTGCGGCACAGTCTGGCACAGTACGGCACAGCCTGGCACAGTACAGCACAGCCTGGCACAGTACAGCACAGTCCAGCACAGCCCAGCCTGGGATAACATGGCACAGCCTGGCACGGTGCAGCATGGTTGAGCACAGTCCAGTGCTTGGGATAACATGGCACAGACTGGCACGGTGTGGCACAGCCCAGAGCCTGGGATAGCATGGCACAGCCTGGCACGGTGCAGCACAGTCCAGCACAGCCCAGCCTGGGATAACACGGCACAGCCTGGCACGGTGCAGCACAGTCTGGCACAGTCCGGCACGGCCCAGCCTGGGATAGCATGGCATAGCCTGGCACGGTGCAGCACAGTCCAGCACAGCCCAGCCTGGGATAACACGGCACAGCCTGGCACGGTGCGGCACAGCCTGGCACAGTATGGCACAGCCTGGCACAGTACGGCACAGTCCGGCACAGCCCAGCCTGGGATAACACGGCACAGCCTGGCACGGTGTGGCACAGTCCAGCACAGCCCAGCCTGGGATAACATGGCACAGCCTGGCACGGTGCAGCACAGTCTGGCACAGTATGGCACGGCCCAGCCTGGGATAACATGGCACAGCCTGGCACGGTGCAGCACAGTCTGGCACAGTCCGGCACGGCCCAGCCTGGGATAACATGGCACAGCCTGGCACGGTGCAGCATGGTGCAGCACAGTCCAGTGCTTGGGATAACATGGCACAGACCGGCACGGTGTGGCACAGCCCAGAGCCTGGGATAGCATGGCACAGCCTGGCACAGTGCGGCACAGTCCAGCACCTGGGATAACATGGCACAGCCTGACAGGGTGCAGCACGGTGCGGCACAGTTTCAGCACCTGGGATAGCATGGCACAGCCTGGCATGGTGTGGCATGGTGCAGCACAGTGTGGCACAGTCCAGCACCTGGGATAACATGGCACAGCCCGGCATGGTGTGGCACAGCCCGGCACGGCCCAGCCTGTGATGGCGTGGCACAGCCAACACGTCTCAACACGGGTGCCCTGCAGTGGAGCGTGCCAGCGGCGCAGGGACTGGCAAGAGAAGGCAGGTCCCCGTTTTCCAGCTCCGTGCCAGGGCTCTCCCCACAGTCCCCGCGGCGCCGACGCTGTGTGCGGTGACATCCCCGGGGCACAGGGCGCTCGGGAACCTTCGGAGCTGGGGCGGGCGCAGCTCAGAGCGAAGCTGGCTGCCAGTGCCACGCTGGGTCAGCACAGGGGCTCGCTCGCAGCTCCCAATCGATGGCCCTGCAATCGCGCGCCAGATGGTTTTTTTGGCAAGGGCAAACGTAAAATAGTTCAAACCCGATTCGTGGCGCTCGGCTCAGCCTCCTTGCAGGCAGGGGCTCGGGGGGGCCTGGGGAGGCCGCTTGTCCTCCCAACGGGGGAAGAGGCGTGCGTATGGCGGGGGGTGCGCGTGCACCGGCGGGAGGAATCATGCACTTGGGCGAAAGCAAAGTGACACGGCGACGCGGATTCCTTTTGTGACCGCGTCAGTTCATTCACTGCTCCGCGCTCATGACACGTTTGGACCAAGCCGTACTTTCTGCATCTTTAATGCAATTAAGAACGCAGACCAACACTGCGCCTTGGTTTAAAAAAGCAAAGAGTGCAGCAGAACAGCGCGGGTGCTGTTAGCCCGGCCCGGCCGTGCGGAGCAGGACCGCCGGGAGCGGGACCCCCCGGGAGCGGGACCCACGGGCAATGGGACTCACGGGGAGCAGGACCCCTCGGGAGTGGGACCCCTCCGGAGCAGGACCCTCGGGAGCGGGACCGTCGGGAGCGGGACCCCCGGGAGCAGGACCCTTGGGAGCGGGACCCCTCGGGAGCGGGACCCCCCGGGAGCGGGACCCACGGGCAATGGGACCCACGGGGAGCAGGACACCGCGGGAGCGGGACCCCGGGGAGCGGGACCCTCGGGAGCAGGACCCTCGGGAGCGGCACCCCCCGGGAGCGGGACCCCCCGGAGAGCAGGACACCGCGGGAGCGGGACCCTCGGGAGCGGGAAACCCCCGGGAGCGGGACCCCGGGGAGCGGGACCCCCGCCCCGCCGGCCGCGGCATGCTGCGGGGCTGGGCTGCGCGCCGGGGCTCTGCCCGCACCTCGCACGCTGCTCCGCCGGGCAAGCGCCGGGCCAGGCATCCCCGCTGCCGCGGGCGCCGGGACCCGCTGCCGCCGGGGGCCGAGCCCCGAGGGCGGTCTCCCCGCGGGGGCGGCGGCCGGAGGGGGAACCGAGCAGCCGAGCGGGAGACATGGCCCCCCGGCCCCCCATGGCCGCCTCCGCACAAAGCGACACCTGCGCGGCGGGCAGCCGGGAGCGCGGGGCTGGCGGGGCACCGGCGAGCCGGGCGAGCGCCCCCCCAACCCGCGCGGCTACAAAGAGCCGCGGCGCCTTTAAGCGCCCGTCCGCTGCCGGCCCGCCCCGCCCCGCCCGCGCCGCCATTGGCGCCGCCGCCCCGCCCCGCCCCGCCCCCGCCGCGCCGCCATTGGCGCCGCCGCCCCGCCCCGCCCCGCCATTGGCCGCCCCGCCCCGCCCCGGCCGCGCCGCCCGTCAGCGGCGCAGGCCCGGCCCCGCGGGCGCGGCCAGGCGGAGCGCGCAGCGCGCCCTGGACAGCTCCCGCCGCCCGCAGACGGCGGCGGCGGCGGCGAGGCGAGGACATGGCGCGGGGCCGGCGCAGGCCCGGCTGAGCGCCCGCTGCCCGCGGGGCCGGCGGAGCGGGCGGCCCCGGGGCGGCCGCCGCCCCCCGCCCCCAATGAGTGAATGAGGAGCGGCCGCGGCGGCCGTCGATGCCTCGCCGGGGAGCCGGGTGCCTGCGCCATGAACCCCGAGATGGCGATGGAGCCGCTGGGCAGCCTGCACGGGGCGGCCGGCCATGAGCCGGAGCTGATGGGCAGCCCCAGCCCCCACCACGGCGGCCGCAGCGCCGGGCCGCTCCGGGTGCCCCCCCCGCCGCCGCCGCCGCCGCCGCCGCCTCCGCCGCCGCCGCCGCACCAGGAGCTGGCCCCCGCCGCCGGCCGGCCCGCCATGGTGTCCAGCATGGCCTCGCTGCTGGACGGCGCCGCCGAGTACCGCCCCGAGCTCTCCATCCCGCTGCACCACGCCATGAGCATGCCCTGCGAGTCCTCGCCGCCCGGCATGGGCATGAGCAGCACCTACACCACCCTGACGCCACTCCAGCCCCTGCCGCCCATCTCCACCGTCTCCGACAAGTTCCACCACCCGCACGCCCACCCGCACGCCCACCACCACCACCACCACCACCAGCGCCTCTCGGGCAACGTGGGCGGCAGCTTCGCCCTCATGCGGGACGAGCGCGGGCTGCCCGCCGTCAACAACCTCTACGGGCCCTACAAGGAGATGCCCGGCATGGGGCAGAGCCTCTCGCCGCTGGGCAACGGGCTGGGCCCCCTCCACAACGCCCAGCAGGGCCTCCACGCCTACGGGCCGCCGGGCCACGAGAAGATGCTGGGCCCCAACTTCGACGCCCACGCCGCCATGCTGGCGCGGGGGGACCAGCACCTCTCCCGGGGGCTGGCGACGCCCCCCGCCATGATGCCCCACCTGAACGGCATGCACCACGCCGCGCCCCACGGCCCCCCGCCGCCCCACGGCCCCGCGCTGCCCGCCGCCCGGGACCGGCCGCCCTCCTCCTCCTCGGGCTCGCAGGTGAGCGGCTCGGGGCAGCTGGAGGAGATCAACACCAAAGAAGTGGCACAAAGGATCACGGCGGAGCTGAAGCGCTACAGCATCCCGCAGGCCATCTTCGCCCAGCGGGTGCTGTGCCGCTCGCAGGGCACCCTCTCGGACTTGCTGCGCAACCCCAAGCCTTGGAGTAAACTCAAGTCCGGCCGGGAAACCTTCCGGAGGATGTGGAAGTGGCTGCAGGAGCCGGAGTTCCAGAGGATGTCGGCCCTCAGGCTGGCAGGTAGGTGCGGGCCGGCGCCCCGCGGGAGGCCGGCGGGCAGCGGGGACCCCCCCCGCGCCGCCCCGGGAGCCCAGCGCTCCCCGCCGGCACCGGCACCGGCACCGGCACCGGCCCCGGCCCGGCGGCCTCCCCTCCCCGCGCCCCGCCTCGCCCGCTCCCGCCGGACCGGGACCCGCGGCCCCCGCCTCCCCCAGCGCCGGCCCCGGCGGGGCTCGGCGGGGCTGCGGGGGCGGCCGGGGCCGGGCGGCGGGGCCGGGGCAGCTCTCCCCCCGGCAGCTCTCCCCCCGGCCGGGTGCTGAAGGGGTCCCTGCGCGCCCCCCGCGCTCGCAGCGAGCACCCCTCACGCCGCTCCCGGGAGCAGCCGGCAGGGGCTGAGCGCTCCCGGCGGGGGGGATCCGCGGCCCCGGGGCAGGCGGGGCCGGGACGAGCGGCGGGGGGGCGGGGGGCGGCCCCGCGCAGACCCCCGGAGCCCCGCAGCCCCCGGCCCCGCAGCCCCCGGCCCCGCAGCCCCCCCGGTTCCCGCACCCCCCGGCCCCCCCGGCCGCATTGTCCCGCGGAGGGCGCGCGGGCTCCCCCTGGCGCGGTCGCGAGGCGCCGCAGCCCCCATTGTTCTGCGTGCGCGGGGGCGGGCGGCGGCGGGGGGGCAGCGACCCCCGGCGGGACCCCCGGCAGCACCCCCAGCGGGGACCCCCGGCGGGACCCCCGGCAAGGACCCCCGGCAGGGACCCCCCGGAAGCACCCCCGGCAAGGACCCCCGGCAGGGGCCCCCGGAAGCACCCCCAGCGGGGACCCCCGGCAGCAACCCGGCAGGGGCCCCCGGCAGTGACCCCCGGCAGGCACCCCCGGCAGGGACCCCCGGCAGGCACCCCCGGCAGGGAGCCCCGGCAGGGACCCCCAGCAGGGAGCCCCGGCAGCACCCCCGGAGGGACCCCCCGGCAGCACCCTCGGCAGACCCCTGGCAACACCCCCAACGGGGACCCCCGGCAGCGACCCCTGACGGGACCCCCGGCAGCACCCCCGGCAGGGACCCCCGGCGCGACCCCCGGCAGCGCCAGCCCCGCAGGGTGCTGGGGCGTCCCGGCCCCGGTGGCAGCTCTCCCGGTGCAGGGGTCCGGGCCCCGCTGCGGCCGCCCCGGGGGGGAGCGGCGCTGGCAGCAGCTCCGCGCAGCCCCGCGGTAACGCGGGACGTGGGGCAGGAGCCCACCCTCCGTGGGAACGGCTCACGCGGCGGGTGTGCGGTGCGCGGGCTGTGACACAGGCAGACACGCGTGGACAGGCGGGCAGACACGCGTGGACGGGCGTGCAGACTGCGGGCGAGGTGGCCTGCGTCCCGCGTGGGTCTCTGCTGTGGCAGCGAAACGCCCGCAAGCGACGTTCAGAAACCTTATTCCCGCCCGTCCGTCCCTTTATTCCCATTGATTCCAGCCCGGCCAGATCCATCCCTGCGTGTTATCGATTAGCAGGTCCCCACGGGCTGCCCCTCGCCCCGCAGCCCACTCTGCTGGCACCCACGAGTGGGTGGCCGTGTGGGGAGCGGGGTGATCTGTGTTATCAACCAAACGAAGGTTCGCCTGCAACGGGAGCAGCGGAGGAGCAGAAAGAATTTGGGTTTTCTTGGTTTTTTTTTTTTTTTTGCCGGAGCACGCGGTGCTGTCGCCTTCTCAACCAAAGGCGTACCTAGAGGGAAATCGATGCGGATAATGTTTAGAAGATTAAAAGAGCATTAATGCTGGCAACAGGAGCATAAACGCGTGGACCCAGTTTTCATTGATCTGGAACCTGAGCCGGCTCATTTCCAGGAATGCTGCTGGTGCTTTTCCTTCCCAGCACCGGTCCCGGGTGGGGGGTTCCCCACGGACCCGTACGTATAGGGCAGAAAATCAGAAATCGCCTCTACCCACCCGCCAGGCGACAGCGTACGGCTGTCACCCGGCGGATGGGTAGAGGCGATTTCTGATTTTCTGCCGTACACGCGGAGATAAGCGTATATAATTCTGGATCTCCGCTTTCCCAGTTCCCCCTGAGTTCATTCCAGTGATGCCTTTGCCTCCAGGAGTAAAGTTTGGAGAGAGCTTGGTGGCCGAGGGAGCACGGGTTCCCTGTGGAGTGGGAGCTGGAGCAGGGAAAAAACCTTTACAAATTACCATCCCCATTGGGAAATTGATTTTTTATTATTACCACGTGTGAATATGCAGCCTCATGGCCTCCGTGCTTCCTTCCTCCCCTTTACTCGCCTGCTTAAATCCCTCTGAGCAAGGGGGATCAGCCGAAAGTATTTCAGAGTTCTGAAAACAGGCCGACTTGCCCCCTGCTCCTGGAAGTTTTCCCCAAATGGGACGAAAATCTGCTGTCCTTGAGGGAAATCCCCCCTCTCGCGCGGGGGGAGCCGTAGCACTGGGGTGTGCTTATTAATTCTGCTCATTATAGAAGATTTTTTTTCTTTTCTTGTCCTCTTCTTCTCCTTCTTTTCTTGTCCTCTTCTCCTTCCTCCTTTCCCTTTTCCCTTTTCCCTTTTCCCTTTTCCCTTTTCCCTTTTCCCTTTTCCCTTTTCCCTTTTCCCTTTTCCCTTTTCCCTTTTCCCTTTTCCCTTTTCCCTTTTCCCTTTTCCCTTTTCCCTTTTCCCTTTTCCCTTTTCCCTTTTCCCTTTTCCCTTTTCCCTTTTCCCTTTTCCCTTTTCCTTTTCCTTTCCTTTCCTTTCCTTTCCTTTCCTTTCCTTTCCTTTCCTTTCCTTTCCTTTCCTTTCCTTTCCTTTCCTTTCCTTTCCTTTCCTTTCCTTTCCTTTCCTTTCCTTTCCTTTCCTTTCCTTTCCTTTCCTTTCCTTTCCTTTCCTTTCCTTTCCTTTCCTTTCCTTTCCTTTCCTTTCCTTTCCTTTCCTTTCCTTTCCTTTCCTTTCCTTCCTTTCCTTTCCTTTCCTTTCCTTTCCTTTCCTTTCCTTTCCTTTCCTTTCCTTTCCTTTCCTTTCCTTTCCTCTTATTATTTCCGTGCTTCTTGTCTCTTTTGGGGACCCCTTAGAAGCCCCCCGAGCCGGGGCGCGGTGCTCGGCCGGTGCTGCGCCGCTGGGAGCCGTGCGGGCAGGGGCGGGCTGGCTGCGGGCAGCCCGGGCAGAGTTGCGGGGCACGGGGGGGGGTTCGCTGCGTGCTTTGGCGATGCGAGAGTTCCAACATCGTTTTGGCGTGCCCGCCCGGGTCCGGCTGCGCTTGCAGCCGGGGGAAGCGGCGGTGCCCCCCGGGGACAGCGGGGGAGGCTGCAGCAGGGACGGGGGCTCCGGGGGAGCTGCGCCGGGCAGGCGCTTGTGCCGCCGAGCAGAGCGGAAAACGCGAGAAACCCCGCGGCTCCTTCCCCGCCTGCCTCGACGGCGGCGCCACCCCCGGGGCCTCGTCCCCAAAACGGGCTGGGGTCCCCTCTCCGGCTCGCCCCCGCCGGGGAAGCGGGGCGGCCGTGGAGCAGCGGGGCTGCGGGCTCCCCCGGGCTCCCCCGGGCTCCTCCGGGTTTCAGGCTCCGGGCTCCCCCGGGCTCCCCCGGGCTCCCCCGGGCTCCTCCGGGTTTCAGGCTCCGGGCTCCCCCGGGCTCCTCCGGGCTCCTCCGGGTTTCAGGCTCCGGGCTCCCCCGGGCTCCTCCGGGCTCCCCCGGGCTCCCCCGGGTTTCGGGCGCCGGGCTCCCCCGGGCTCCGGTTTCCGGGCTCCGGGCAGGAGCCCACTCGCCCGCCGCGGCCCCGGGCACGCCTCGGTGAAGCCTTGGGGGACGCCGTCCCCATCGGGCAGTCCCTAAATTTCTGCCGGGGTGCCCCGTGAGCGCTGCGGGGCTGAGCCGGTGTCCCTGCGTGGGGGGGGTGGGGTGTGGGCAGGGGGCAGCTCCCCGGGGTGCCCGAACGCCTGCCCGGGCTCGGGGGGGGCTGAGACGCCGGGCGAGGCCCCTGGGGTGCAGAAAACGCTGTTTGTGCGTGGGTGGCGGCTGTGCCGGCGGCCCCCACGCGTGGAGCAGCCGCGGCGGTGGGCCCGCGCCCCGAGGCTGGCGAGCGCTGCCGGGGCAGGGCGAGTGGCCCCGTTACTCGGTCCCCCCGCCTAACCCCACCGAAGCCACCGGCTGCCCGGAGCGGGGGCAGCTCGCCCCCACTCGCCACTAAAGGCGGGCCAGGGCCGGGCCCGCCCACGGCCCGCGGGGATCTTCGCGGGTGGTCCCGGGCCGGCCAGCAAAACGCTCGCAAAAACTCCGCGCTGGCGTTTCCCGGTTGCTGAACCACGTTACCGACGATCAAACACGCGGGATCCACCGCCCGTGACCGCGCCGTGTGTTTCGGTCCCGCCGAGCGCAGCGCCTGTCGCGGGGGGGGCGCGGTGCCAGCCCCCGTGGGGCTTTTTGGCTGCCCTCGGCCGAGGGGGCGGCGGCGGCTGCCGGGGGGGCTCTGGGTCCCTCTTCCCCTTCCCGAGGGTCCCCTCTCCCCCCGGCTCCCCTCTCCCCCCGGCTCCCCTCTCCCCGAGGGTCTCCTCTCCCCCCCGGCTCCCCTCTCCCCGAGGGTCTCCTCTCCCCCCAGCTCCCCTCTCCCCGAGGGTCTCCTCTCCCCCCGGCTCCCCTCTCCCCGAGGGTCTCCTCTCCCCGAGGGTCTCCTCTCCCCCCGGCTCCCCTCTCCCCGAGGGTCCCCTCTCCCCCCAGCTCCCCTCTCCCCGAGGGTCTCCTCTCCCCGAGGGTCTCCTCTCCCCGAGGGTCTCCTCTCCCCCCGGCTCCCCTCTCCCCGAGGGTCTCCTCTCCCCCGAGGGTCTCCTCTCCCCCGGCTCCCCTCTCCCCGAGGGTCCCCTCTCCCCCCAGCTCCCCTCTCCCCCCAGCTCCCCTCTCCCCGAGGGTCTCCTCTCCCCGAGGGTCTCCTCTCCCCCCGGCTCCCCTCTCCCCGAGGGTCTCCTCTCCCCGAGGGTCTCCTCTCCCCCCGGCTCCCCTCTCCCCCGAGGGTCCCCTCTCCCCCCGGCTCCCCCCTCCCCGCGGGTCCCCTCTCCCCGGGCCGGGAGGTCTCGGTTTCGCGGGGGCGGTGCTGGAGCCCCCATCCCGGGCCCCCCGTGGAAGCCGCGGCCGTGCCTGTGCCCGTCGCCCCGCGGGTGCCGGGGGTGGCGGCCGGCGCTGCTCCGGCCTGGGCCGCCCTCCCCGCCGCCCCCGGTGCCCGCGGCGCGGCCAGCGCAGGGACAAGCTCTGCTGCTTCCACCCGTGATGCCGCCGGCTGTGGGTGCGGGGCAGAGGGGCTCGGCTGCCTGCGGGGGGGTGCCCGGGGGGTGCCCGGGGGATGCCCGGGGGATGCCTGAGGGGTGCCCGGGGGGTGCCCGGGGGGTGCCCGGGGGATGCCTGAGGGGTGCCCGGGGGATGCCTGAGGGGTGCCCGGGGGGTGCCCGGGGGGTGCCCGGGGGATGCCTGAGGCGTGCCCGGGGGTGCCGGGGGGTGCCCGCCAGAGCCCCGGGAGCTGCGGCCCCCGACCCCCGGCTGCGGGGCGGAGCGGAGCGGCGGGGCCGTCGTCAGCACCACGGACAGCGGCGGGAGCGGGAGGGAGGGGAGGGGGGGAGCGGGGGAGAGGGAGGGGTGGAGGGGGAGCAGGAGCGGGATGGAGGGGAGAGGGATGGAGAGGAGCAGGAGAGGGATGGAGGGGAGAGGGAGGGATAGAGGGGAGAGGGAGAGGGATGGAGGGGAATAGGAGAGGGATAGAGGGGAGAGGGAGGGGTGGAGGGGAGCGGGAGGGGTGGAGGGGAGCAGGAGAGGGATGGAGGGGAGAGGGAGAGGGATGGAGAGGAGCAGGAGAGGGATGGAGGGGAGAGGGAGGGATAGAGGGGAGAGGGAGAGGGATGGAGAGGAGCAGGAGAGGGATGGAGGGGAGAGGGAGGGGTGGAGGGGGAGCAGGAGAGGGATGGAGGGGAGAGGGAGAGGGATGGAGGGGAATAGGAGAGGGATAGAGGGGAGAGGGAGGGATGGAGTGGAACAGGAGAGGGATGGAGAGGAACAGGAGAGGGATGGAGGGGAGAGGGAGGGGATGGAGTGGAACAGGAGAGGGATGGAGAGGAACAGGAGAGGGATAGAGGGGAGAGGGAGGGATGGAGGAGAGGGGGAGAGGGAGGGATGGAGGGGAACAGGAGAGGGAGGGGAGAGGGAGGGACGGAGCAGAGGAGCGGAGCAGGAGAGGGATGGAGAGGAACAGGAGAGGGACGGAGGGGAGGGGGAGGGATGGAGGAGAGGGAGGGATGGAGCGGAGCAGGAGAGGGACAGGGGGGAGCAGGAGAGGGATGGAGAGGAACAGGAGAGGGATGGAGGGGAGGGGGAGAGCTAGAAGGGGATGGGCAAAGGAGGAGCGAGGGGAGCAGGAGAGGGGCGAGGCACCCCGGGGCGGGCAGCCCTGCGGCCTCTCCCTGGCCCAGACCCCGGCACACGGTGGGGCCGTCGCAGAGGCGCGAGGGGCGGTGACCCCAGGCCCCACCAAGGCCACCCGGGCCCTCCGCACCCCTCACCCTCCAGCGCCCGGGACAGCCCCCGTAGAGCTGATGGCGAGGGTGGGTCGTGTACAGGGGCACTGTTGTTGTTTGTCCGTCCGCTGCCTCTTCGTGCTCCACCTCATGCTTCTGTCTCTGGATGTTGAGACTATTTTGTTGTCTGTAGGCACAGCTAAAAATTAAGGCACAATAACGTCTGTATCAAGTGCGTTATCTATATATAAAACTATTTCTTAGTGTTGAACTAAATATACAGGTACATAAAGATTCTTTGAAAGGTGCTTAGTGGCTTGAAATATTAGTCCTCTCTTCAGATATAGATTAGTGGTTATGTTTGAACAATCCATGCGGTAAATTGTGGTGCTGGGTGATAAATTATATTTCTCATGTACCAACTTTCTGAAATAATATCCTGCCCTATCTTTTTGTTCCACATTATTTCGGAAGACGTTTCTGCCCCGCAGAAATTTGAATACCATTTTTGTTAAGCAAACGGTTTTTATCAGCTTCTTGGTTGGTTGATAAGGATAAATCCGACTGCATTTGTCATTAAATGCATTTCTATCTTTTTCCCCTCCTCTACTTTTTTTAAGAATCAATTAGTCTATCAGCATGCGTTACTCACGCTGAGCTTTTCCAATCTGTTCTTCACTGTTTCCTTATTAGATTTTTTCCCAGCATCTCATTTTTTCCTAGTATCTCTTGGCCATCACCATTTGAACTGAAATATCTCAAACTCAAATATTGCTCTGCATTTGGAAGCGGACAGAATTTATTTGTGGCGAGGCGCGCATAAAGGGGAGAACATTTTTGCCAAAAGGGTTATTTTCCAGTAACTGATGCTGTTTCTTCCCTCGCTCTTTATAGGGACGTTTTGACTCAAGCTTTGCGCTTCTCTTCTCTGCACCATGGCCCTGGCTGCTCATCCTTAGCGCTCCTCCCTTGTATTAGTCACAAAATCTTGTCCTAGGTGTTCCTGCCATCCACCAGTTGCAAGTGGCTTTTTCATCCCTTCCAATTAGACATTACTCAGAGATGACAAGCTTCTTGCCAGTAACCCAACGCGTCTATTCTGAGTCTCCAAGCACTGAAAGTAGCCGGCTCCTCGCTTCAGAGGAGCTCCCCTGCGGCTGCCTTCAGAGTGGAAACAGGGCTCTGCAGGTGTACGGAGAATTAATCTCACAGGGAAAGCAGGGCTGAAAAGGACTTGAGACATCACTTGTCCTGACAGTCTGCCCCGTTCTTCAAGAATCTCCAGTGATGGGGATTTCTCCGGCTACCTAGGCAATCTCTTCCAGGGCTTACAGGTACAAAAAAAAAAATCCTTAATGACTAGCCTTAATCTCCCTTTTTGTCTTTTAAATCCTTTGCTTCTCATCTTATCCCCCCTAGACACAGCAAAAAAAATTACTCCCTTTCTTCTGATAGCAATCTGTTTCTATTTAAGACTACTATCTTGTCTCCTGTCTTCTCTAGAAAAAGCCCCATCATACTTTGGAGATGAATATGCAGAGAAAGCATTACGTCCAATGGGACAGATAATACATCTCTTTTTCCAAGGTAAAAGATTTTGTATCCGGCTCTATCAATCTTGCGGACTTTTGCATAAAAGGCTCTCCGATTTATAGAGGATTTTTGTACGCAGAAATCATACAAAATAGACTGATCTTAGATGGGCTCAGTGATAAGATCAACCAGACAACTCACTGACGGCAGATAGAAATGCAATCAGAAAAGAAATTGGAGAGTTTTGGGGCTGTTTGGGGTTTTTGAGCTATAAAATCAAACTACTCCATTGTGAAAAAGGGGGACTCAAACCACTGGTAAATGCTGCACAAAGGAATTATTAGACAAGCGATAGAGGCTGGCAGTTTCCCAAAACGCAAATTGTCTCTGAGACCAAAATATCTCTAAGTAAGCAGGGAACATATTTATGAGCAGTGGTGATTTTCCAGCAGATCTCATCTTGTCATAATGGGCATTTAAGAACAGGGGCCTGCGCTGAGGCATTAAGCTTTGGCAAGCAGCACGCAGCTGAAGAAGATTAAGGAAGAGCATGAGGAAGTCTTCCTCGGAGAGCTTCCCACACACCTTCTTCTCCGTTTTCCTTCCCCTCTCTGCTTAGCGTGCCCACTCGCTCCCGTATCAGGCAAGGAACATCCCTCCTCCCAGGCCTGCTCTTGCATTCTGTATTCAGCAGTTGCCGCCTGAAGTGCAAGGAGAGCTCGGAGAGCCAGGAGAGCAGCACAGGTCTGGATCTCCCAGATAAGTCAGCAGAGCTTTGCCTTGCTCCGCTCCCCTCCTGTTCTTCATAATTGCGCCCTATCAATAACAGCCATTAAAAGGAACTGATCATTTCCTGCTTTCTCCCATGAGTCAGCCTTTCTGAAAACAACCTGGTTCTGGAGGCACACAGCAAGAACTCGGTCGATCCGTACCTTCCCTTGCAGTAGGGCCCGTGGGACTCAGCTCGCAACTCGGACTTGTAAGCGTAAGGTGCCAGGAGGGACCTGCGGCGTGGGAGGCCGTCAGAGCCACGTACTGTGGGAAGGCTGCTAGATGTAATCAGCAGAAAACAAGGCGGCGAGATATTTAAAATGCTAATCCACTCCAAGATTTCGGACCCCTATTCAGCGCTTGCTCACCTACCTCAGCTTTAAATTCCCAGTCCTTTCTTGGAAAAGATGCCCGAAGTACTTCCCTTTCCCCACGGGGAGAAGAAGGTCCCAGCTGTACGCTGGTACTTGAGGGGATGTGCTGGCGCATCACTTGCAGATGCTTGCTGCTACAGCAGCCACAGCGTTCGGTGTGGGGAAGGTCTGGTTTCAGCTCTGCGCTCTGACAAAGGCGATATAAATCCTCGTTACAGAAAAGCGTTATAATTCAGCCGGAAACTGGTTTGGGATTCAAAAGGGAGAATCTGCAGAACAAGAGGAGAGATAAATCTCCCAGCCATTCCAAGTGAAGGACTTGCAGAGTGCAGTTTGAAGGATCCAGCGTTTTGCTGTGACTGGGTAGAGCACCCGAGCAGCCTTGCTGCTGCAAGAGCCGGCGGTGCTGGGGAGCGGTGCATCAGCGCTGCAGACGGGGCGACTGCTCATCGCGGTCGGGCGACGGCATTTACATGCTACAGCTTCTGCAGTTTCTGTCAGCTTCTGCTTCTGAAAGCAGCTGGGACTCTGAGCCAGCACAAGCGGATTTTTGGCACCTCGACGAGGTCGATGCAGTTATGCAGGGTGTCTGCCTGTCTGTCCCTGCTCCTCTCCACACAAAGTCACAGGTACCCTGCGGGGTACCCCAGGCTGTCGCTGCACCCGGGGCCGGAGGTCTCACGGGTAGCCGTGGGCAGTTGCACCCCTCGTTGTGAAAACGGCAGCCTGAGGAGAGAAGGAAGATACTGTAAGTGCCCGCCCTGCAACAGGGCTACGGCATGAGCTTGCACCACGCTGGGTGGTGATCCCAGCAGGAGGGAGAGCTTATGCATCCCCAGCTACTGGAAAGGAGAGCTTACGAGCTCCCGAGCAACTCTGGAACAGAAATCTGTCAGAAATGGGGTCTGTTCCCTTTGCAGCTCGCAGAACAGCTTGTTTGTAAAGAGGGCTGGATATGGGGTGTCGGGGAACGCTCCCTGCCTCGGCCACAGAAGAGAAACTGGGAGGCTGCCATGCAGAAATTGCTTCAGCGCATGGTTAGAGCCTGCGACCGCTCAGTGACAAGGAGTGCGTTGAAACTGCACTGCATGCTCACCGAGCCTCCACTCATTCTCGCCCCAGAGTGCAATAAATTGGCCCTATCCCATCTATTATTTATTATTCTGTATTAATGATGGAAGTATATTACAATAGTACTTAGAGGGCCTTGTCAGAGATCCCGCACTGAGATGGGTGTTGCAGCATTGCACGGGAGGAGGCAGCCCCTGCCCTGCTGAATTTACAGCCCAATTTCAGCCACCCAGCAGATTTACAAGAGACTTGACACAAATGGCCTGAGACCTGCTACATGCCAGAAAGAAATATAAAAGAACCGAGTCCTCAAACCCATTCCTCTTTCCTTCTCAAATAGCCGAAGGATGCAAGACCTAGCCAGACGAAGGCGTTCCCTCCCTGGCAGAATTCAGAGAGAGAAAAATCAGGTTGAGTACCAAGAACACCCATTCCTGGCAGGAAACAGGGAGGCTGCGCGCTTCTTTCTCGGAGCGTTGTAGGAATCCCCGTATCTCCAAACGGGAATTGCGGTGTAGGGAACGTCTTGCCCTTACAGGAGGGTTGGCTTGGGTGAGCAAAGAGATCTTCTCCCGTAACAGCGGGTCTTCTCTGCACTTTGTGCTACACTTCTCATTTCTGGGCATATTCTGTTTTCCCAGATGAATGCCGTGAGAGGGCATTGACAGGGATCGCAGAAATCAGGAAGGTTTCGCGCGTGTGCCGCAGATGGGAGCGCGCAGGTGAAGGCACGCGGGCTGCCCACCCCAGCAATGTGATTATTTGCATCTTCATTCAAATTGTTTCTCGTTACATAATGATTTTGTACACAGTGGAGTACTTAACCTAATTTGTATTGATCTCAATTGCTTTCATTTGTGCATACTTAATTCAGAGAGGTAATCAAATTGATTTTTGAGGCCTAGTTTTTAAGAGATTGTAGTAACACAGATATACAAGAGGTTGCTTTAAGTGAATCATAGGGAAAGAAAAACATTTTAAACCTTTGGAAAACCTTTTGATGGTCATTTCATTGTGTTCAGTATTACTAGCATAATTAAATTTCCTTCACATTGAGTTCTCTCCGAAATCAAATTGAGGAACATTTTTTTAGTTCCGTCAGACAGATAACTGGGTTTAGTTGACTTTGTACTACACCCGCATGAAACCACATACGGGAGATCAATATTCGCAGCTTATCCTTACGAACGATAGACAGAAATTACTTACTGCTGGATTAAGGGAATATTGTTCTCTGCTTGGCTCCTTCTTAACATTGCTGTTTGTTTCATAGTTCCAAAGTCACTTTTGCCATTGGAGTAAAAGCATCGTAAAACCGGTGATTCTCTGAGGGCGTTAGTTAACTTGAAAAACTGCAGGGAACCAAATTTAGAGGAGGTAAGGACAAAGGGAGGCTTTTTTCAGTGAAAGTCGACCATGAAGTGTGGCGCTGAGAAATTTCAGACTGCTGAATAGTCCTCCAGGATTTCTGGTTAAAACCCCCGTCGCCTAATTGGTTTAGAAGTAGAGATACCTGAGGGGGGAGGTGGATTGGCGCAGATGTATGCTGGGGTTTTGTTTGTACGAGTGCGGCGCTTGCACTGCGTTCGTGCTTCACGGGACATGAAATCACACGAGCCCTTTCATTAACGTTTCCAGTATCCGAAGGAAACCGGTGTCAGGGTCTTGGAAAAGAAACGGGATGGGTCTGTGGTCTCCACAGGTCCCTCTGTGCCTGTCTCTAGTTTGTGATATTAAAGCTCGGTCGGCAAAGCCCCTCTGCCCGTAAGCATCGCTGCCCAGGGCCCCTTACGGACCAGCTCCCGCATCTCCGGGACGTGGCTTCCCACACTGCCTGCAGCTCCGGCCGCGGCGGCATTCGCCACTGGAAGATCTCACATTCACACCTCTTCCTTTGCTGGAGCAATCATTATTTCTGTGTTGGCACGCCTGCCGCAAGCGTAGCTCCAAGCGGCGCTGGCACAGAGGAGCGGGGTTCGCCCCATCCCCTGCCAGCGGCACGGTCACCATCCCCTTTCTGAGGGGTGGGGCGTGGGCTTCCTCTGGATGTACTTGCCGCTGGCGGCGTTCCCGTGAGCGCGCACCCACCCAAGCTCTGCAGGTTTTACTTTCTGAAGTACCCGCCGAGGCGATTCGCAGGCACGCAGCCTCCAGCCCACCCGGCTCTGCAAGCAGCTCCTCTTCTTCACTGAGGAATGCTCAGGCACCACCCCAGCCCCCGGGACCCCTCCCTGTCCTCCTCCTCCTCCTCCTCCTGATGCTGGCGACCCTCACGTCCTCGTCCCCCGGCTGTCTCCCGCCCGGAGCACCGGTCTCTGCGCGGGGAAGCAGAGGAGCGGAGGGAGGGGGGAGGCCCCAGCTCACGCCAGGGAGCATCCCTGCCCCGTGCCTGGGGGTTTGGAGGGTGGGATTTGGCCGAATGCTATTGCAGTGCTGCCAGTCACAGTGGGGAGCTTGGCATCAATCAGCTTTGGCCCACATATGGCAAAGGCGGTCAAGCTGCGCCAGGGGAGGTTTAGGTTGGAAATTAGGAAAAATTTCTTTATGGAAAGGGTGGTCAAGCATTGGACCAGGCTGCCCAGAGAGGTGGGGGAGTCCCCATCCCTGGAAGTGTTCAAAAAACGGACAGAGGTGGCACTTGGGGACATGGTTCAGTCTGGTCTACCCTTGATTGGTTTAGTGTGGACTGGGTAGTGTAGGTTAATGGTTGGACTGGATGATCTTAAAGGTCTTTTCCAACCTAAATTATTCTATGATTCTATGACCAGTCCTTCCGTGCCTGCAGCGTTCTGGAGCGTGTCCGGAGAAGGGCAGTGGAGCTGGGGCAGGGTCTGGAGCACAGGGCTGGTGGGGAGTGGCTGAGGGAGCTGGGGGTGTTCAGCCTGGAGAAGAGGAGGCTGAGGGGAGACCTCATCGCTCTCTGCAACTACCTGAAAGGAGGGGGCAGGGAGGGGGGTGTTGGGCTCTTCTCCCAAGGAACCAGCGATAGGACGAGAGGAAATGGGCTCAAGCTGCGCCAGGGGAGGTGTAGGTTGGATATTGGGAAAAATTTCTTTACAGAAAGAGTGGTCAGGCATTGGACCAGGCTGCCCAGAGAGGTGGGGGAGTCCCCATCCCTGGAGGGGTTCAAAAAACGGGCAGAGGTGGCACTTGGGGACATGGTTCAGTCTGGTCTACCCTGGATTGGTTTAGTGTGGACTTGGCAGTGTAGGTTAATGGTTGGACTGGATGATCTTAAAGGGCTTTTCCAACCTAAATGATTCTGTGATTCTATGATTCTAAAGAGCGGATAGGAGCTGTTGCTGCCTACGGGGATGTGCAGTGCTGCTCCTGGGTTTCATAAGGCCAGCGTTACACGCTGCAGATTGATTGCTCTGAGCCACGCATTGTTGCAGCCGTTAACGATGGAGGCTGGTGGGTATCCTTCAGCGAAAAGAACCTGTCACGAGAAAATGCCAAATCGCCTGATCTGAGCCCTTGCTTTTTATCGAGCTCTCACCAGCTCCACGGAGGACTCGCACCGGACTGTGGGTCCCACCCCGCCGGGACCCTCCGGCTGCCGCAGCTCTCCCCAGTGAGCTGGGACGGGGCTGGAGCCGGGCGGGATCCCCGGCCTGGCAGCGGGGCTGCTCCGGGCGCTGGGGACCACGGCAGCGCCCGGGGATGGGCATTCTCCTCTTAGAGGGGCGGAGGGGAGACCCCCGCGGCAGCGTTAGCGAGCCCACTGCCTTGTGCTGGTAGCTGCCATGCATTCAGCTTTCATGACGGAGTAAGTTTCCCAGTGCTTTGGTCTTTATAAAGGGAAGTTGTAAGGCGATACTTATCAACTGAAAGGCTTCTGGATATTTTTCAGGATTTATAGCTACTTGTAATGCAGGGGCTGGCTAGGTTCCTCTGTTCTGAGGACGAAAATGGAAAATAAGAGTTATTGTTGCAGAAAATAAGACAAACGAACTATTAGTAGAAATACTCTGTTTAATGATACCCAGTGACCAAAAAAAAAAAAATTAGCTTAAATTAGAAGCGTGTGAAGTTCACAAGGAAACCAACTCAGATGGGCTTGCAGAAATAAAATTTAAAAAAATCACGACTTTCCTGCGGATCCTTTTCAAGCAGATGGGGTTGCAGGTGCTGGAACTGGCGCAGCACACATCGCTCACTACAGCTCCTGGTTACAGTGGTGTCGTGGTTTCCTCCGAAGCGGTGCGACGTGATTCTTTTTTCCACGTGAATTGTACTGAAAGCTATTAAGCGCGGGCAGTTTAGAGCAACGTGTTGAGAGGTGTGTCCCAAGAGGCGATGGAGGCCGTGTCCTTCCCCGCCGTCACCCGCTCGCGGCGAGGCGTCTGCCCTGGCTGCAGAGGGGAAGCCGGGACACGGATGCCCTGCCATTCCCTGGCTAATGCTAGGTGAAACGAGTGCCAGGCTCGCGGAGGGGGGCAGCGGGCTCACGGGCGCGGGGCATTCGGGGAGACAGCCCCTTAGCAAGGCTCTGCGGAGGCAGAGGCGGACGAGCCGGGGGGTTTGACCCCGTTCCCGGAGCTGCAGCCGCGCAGGGCAGCCTGGACCGACGGCTGCGTTTTGCTTCCCTGGCTGACGAACAGGGCGCGGTACGCGGGGGGCACATTTCCCCGCGGCCAAAGGCTCGCATGGGAAGGCGGGGTTGGGTGAGACTTTCGGAGAGCTGCTGTGTCTGTCAGCCAGGAGGGACGACCGCCTGCCTGCCTGTCTCTGGGATCTAGCAAAATATTCCAGCACATGCTTAACCTCAGGCTAGCAAACACGCTAATAAAAAATCAATGGAGCGTCTTGCATATTTAAAGTCGAACATCTGAATAGTTGCTGTCTTTGTGGAGAGGAACCTTGTTAGCGCTGAGAGCTGCAGAGATTCTGGGACTCGTTCCCATCATCTCCTGGTGCCTCGCCTGCCTCGCCTCTCCACACTTACTCTGGGCGCTTTTTTTTTTATTTTTATTTTTTTAATCTCTAAGCAATACCTAATTCGTTCAACTTAAAGCAACGTTTTTTTAAACATTCCCTTACTTTCAGCTGCAGGACAAAACCGCGCTCACTGAAGACAGGCTGCCCCTCCTTGGGGACACGGTGCGGTGCCCGGTCTCTGCACCGCTCTTAATGCCCCTGAAATCAGTGGCTTTCCACTTCAGTCAACATTAAGCGAGGCAGTACTGAAGCTCTTTCTATATTGTTTCTACGTAAAACATCTTTAGTCCAGTGTAGAAGAAAAGGGAAGTTATTTTTGGTTTTTTTCCCCCAGTTATGGCTTTCAGTTCTTGCCAGTTGTCCATTTCCTTCCATAGAATATGCTCAGTGTTAACTGCAGTTAATAAATCAAATTGTCCTTAGAACCAAGATGGCCGCTTCCCTGCCCTCTACTATTAAAATGTTTCTCTTTCTGTAGGCAGGTTTCCTGGATAATAACTTTATTTTATTAGAGTGCTCACTCCATTTTTCTCTTGTGATAAATGCATGTCAAGGAACAACATTTGCCTTTATGGTGCCTTTTCAAGAGCAAACTTAACAGTTCAAGGAAAGTATTTACTGAATGCATCGAAAAGCACATACCTTTGCATTATTTATTATAAGATACCAATAACTGTAAAACGCAGAGTATCTCTGCACATAAATTAGTGATGCTAGGAAACACTAGACTCTTCCCAGTGTCCCGGAACCTATTAGAAACTGCAGCAGAGATGCAGGCGCTCATCACATCCCCGGTGCTGGGGGTACCGCTGCATGCATTCCAGACAAAAGACGAAGTAAAGCGTCAAATGCAGAAATCCAGCCTAAAATCTGCTTTTTCATCTCAGACAGGCAGTAAAACAGTATCTGTGGAGTGTGTTATCGGGTAGGTTAGAGACGCAGCCAGGGAACCCCAGTTCTCCCTGCGTGATGCCTTTGGGCTAGTCGCCTCCGGAGACGCGAGCCTGGCCATCGGACGCAGCACCGGGCTCACCCTGCAGCCCCCGACGTGCCCACGCAGGAGCGTCCCCGCTGCTGCCCGACTCCCTCGGCTCCCAGCAGGAACCCTGTGCCGGTGCCGCTGCCTCCGGGGCGGCCGTGCTGCGAATCGCTCCGGGGGACGCTCACCCATAACCCGCAAGGCTGGGTTTGGAGCCGACTCTCCGGAGCATCCTCCTTTCACACCTCGGCTCTCTTGGCGTATTTCGAATGGGCTGACCCCGACCCTCCTCCCAGGGGCAGCTCTGCTGCAGCCACTGGAATTTGGCAGCTGAGAATGGGTGCAAGAGAGGGGTCAAGTCAGCCACTCCGACAAAATATTCCAGTTTCCTGCAGAAATCCTGTTAAGTACTGCCCCGTGCACAAAACTAAGCTGACCGGCGTAGTCCGTTCCGCACCGGCTGAGCCAGGCTCCCTGCGGTGCCATGCTCAGGCACAGGTAGATGGGTACGGTCCTGAGTTTGGGTTAATTACAGACATTTCCACAGTCTGAGTTTCACTTTTTGGAGCAGGTTCTCATTTCACATTCTAGACCTGCCGAATTATTTAATAGGGCTGCTTAAAAACCCGTCCACTTATCAATTCACTCTACTTATTTTGTCCCAGCACATTATCTAACCATGTCAACATATGGATTTTTTTTTTTTTTTTTTTATCTTAGTGCCCTGTGTAGACAGCCTTATCAGGCTATTTTTAAATCTGAGTATGCTACGGCAGCGGTATTGGTTTCAGCACTTGATGTTCTCTCTGTGCTAATAAATACAGATCAGCTATTAATACTGATTTTTTTTTTTTTTTTTAGGATCCATTAGCATCGCTTGGCACAGCAATGGTCAGGCGCTGCTGCCCCGCCTGACCGGAGCTCTGAGGGGCATTTTTGGCTGGCTTCGCCCTTACCCTTGGGAGATGCCCCGGGGAGAGGGCTGCCGCCGAGCCCCGCCGAGCGCTGCCGCCGTGGCCAAGGGCTGCGCCGCTGCCCCGCGGCTTCCAGCCCTTCCCACCCAGCCAGCGGCTCCCCGGGCTGCAGCGAGCTGGGGCGCGGGGAGGCTGGCCTGGCCGGACCCGCGGCCCGGCAGAGCAGAGGGTCGGGCTTTAAGGCGATAAGGACGATCTGAGGAGGAAGGGGACACTAGGCAGAAAGGCAGGCCGGTGTGCTGCGGATTTCAGCCGGTGCCCAGAAAACGCCCCACGGCCCCAGACGGAGGGTGGGTTTGTGTTGCAAATCGTGGGGCGGGCGGGGGGGCGGCTTCTGCTTGCTCAGCTCTTCGTTCCCCTGCACGAACAAAGCGGCTTATGGGGGGTTCCTGCCTTCCCCGTTGTGCCCACGGTAATTGTTTTAAGCATGTGTTTGGAATGGCAGATCAAAGAAAAGGCTGTCTGCCCCAAAATACGGATAGATTTATTCTCAGTGCATAAACAGCAATTTCCAGTTGTAATTCCTCTGTCCTGTACGTTACCCAGGGGGTAGAGCTCACATTATGGAATAGTGGCCTGCACGGTTTTGATAGAAAAAACTAATCTGCAGTTGTTATATGCTACGGCACATGAGATGTTTCTGCAAAGAATTAATCTTTGTCTTGGCTACTGAGGGGAAAAAAAAGGATGCGCTTTGCATTTTCTTTCCTAGACTGACATCAGATAAGCTAAACTGTTAATTCTAATGCTGCTGTAACAGCAGGGCAACGCGTTTCTCAGACGGTGGCTTTATAAAAAGCGTGAAAAATCTCAAGTTGCGCACTGTCCAGAGACGGCAAGTGTGTTCAAGGGCTCTGTCGGGGGCAGCGCTCCAGTTGCCCAGGAATTCAGTGCCCGAACGCCTAACGATCAGGTGCCCGTCCAAAATAATTTCTGAAAAGGCAGGTCTTTGGGGTGCGAGCGCAAACGCCGGCGCAGCCCCCCCGGGATTGTTCCGCGAGCCCTCGGATCCCGTGTGCCGGCGCGGTGCCGGGTCCGGCGGGAGGGTGACGGCCGGCGGCCGCCGCGCACCGGTCCCCGTGCCCGGTGTGGCCGGCGGGGTCTGCGGTCAGCCACGCGCGTCCTGACGCTTGCTTTCCCTCTTCTGCCTCTGCCCACCCCTTTTCCCAGCCTGCAAACGCAAAGAGCAGGAGCCGAACAAAGAGCGGAACAACTCCCAGAAGAAATCTCGCCTGGTTTTCACGGACCTCCAGCGCAGAACGCTTTTCGCCATCTTCAAGGAGAACAAGCGCCCTTCCAAAGAAATGCAGATCACCATCTCCCAGCAGCTGGGCCTGGAGCTCACCACCGTCAGCAACTTCTTCATGAACGCCCGGCGGCGCAGCCTGGAGAAGTGGCAGGACGACCTGAGCTCCGGGGGCTCCTCCTCGGCCCCCAGCACCTGCACCAAAGCGTGACGGGGCGCGGCCGGCGCGGCGCGGCGTGGCGGGGAGAGCGGCTTCGCGGCGGGGCCCTTCACTGGTGGCTTAAAGCACAATCCTCCTGGAAACGAACCCCAGCCCAGCTGTAACAGAGGACACTTCTTACGGCTTTTAGTCAGTCTTAGCAGGCGCAAGTTAAAAAATTAACCTCTTTCTATACAATACTATGCTCAGGACAGGCGAAGCAGGTCTGAAACGCAGGGGAGCCGTTTGTGAGGCAAGTCTCTCCTGAGCCCCAAAGAGCCCCGGCCGGCGGGGGTGCCGCTGCGAGCCCGGGCAGCCCGCCCGTGCCCGGCGCGCTGGCCACGCCGCCCGGCGCCGAAGCTCGCCGCCGTGGCGCAGCCACGCGAGAACGGAGCACAAAGTCTGACACGTAGACGCTAAAGAATCCGAGAACCTGTTTTTAAAACTCAGGCATGGTTTTGTTAAGTGTTTTAGGGGGTAAAAAAAAAAAAAAAAAAATCAAATTTAAGTTTTTGGTTTTGTTGGTTTTTTTTTTTTTTTTTCCAGTTTGTTTAATTTAACCAGCGAATATAGCTCGATCTTGGATCAGAAAAATTCAGTTCACTTGAGCTCAAAGTATCAAGCACAAAGCCACTAGCTATAGAAATAGGTACAATCCTGGACTCACTGCAGCGATCGTTTCGAGATGCAGTCTAACTTCCAAAGTCGGTAGGGAACGCCTGTGTGACCACACGAGCCTCAAGCACAGTTTGCAGTTCGTCACAAGTTCTGTGTTTGTACCTAATGCAGATGCACACTCAGGAGGTCAATTTAACTGCTACAGTACACGGAGCAAACACAACGTTTTGAAAGATCTAGATTTTTTTAGGTCATTAATACGTCCTTTTCAGTTACCAGAAATCTAGTTTCTCCTCGACAATGTCCTCGTTACTGAAACATATTTAGCGTTCAGTGTATTTTTGTTCATTTTTTCGGTATTTTATGGTAATTTCAAGCAGGAAAAAAACAGAAAGAAGCCCTTCAGATGCCACTGACCATTTTAGATGTGCCGCGTATGGCTTCAATACGCCATCTCGATCTATTGCATCCCCAAGTTCCTTTTATCCACCAGTTACCCAAGCTGGCGGGAGCACAGCACACCAAAGAGACAGGATTACTGCAAGCCAAAGATGTTTATAACTTGCCATTTTCTTTCCGTCATCGCTGGAGCGGGTGGCTGTTTGGCGATGGGGAAGCCTCACAAACTCCAAGCCCTCTCTCCACCTCCGGCGGCTGCCGTGCAGCGGAGCGGGCAGGCAGCGCCGACGGCCCAGGTCAGCAGAGCCCCGGCTGCGGCCGCCGCGCTCGCAGCCGCGCCGATGCCGCGGCCCCACCTGCGCCTCGCAGCCCCGACCCGTGCCGCGGAACGGCCGCGGCCGCCCGATGTGCGCGCTTACCAGTGAACGGCCCCTCCCGGAGCGCCGGCCGAGTCCCCGGCAGCACGCCAAGCGCGGTCGTGGTTCTTTAGAGACACTTGAGACTTTTTTTTATGTACTACTTAATCGAAACCAAAGAAACGTTTTCTGCACCTACTTCTTCTGCAACAAACTGTTCCATTTAAAAATAAAATAAAAATTAAAAAACCAAGGAAGCACGTCAGGAAGCAAACGAGTAACACACTGTGTTTTGACAGACATCTTGGACATTTGAGGAAGCAGATCTCAAAGAAAGGGTTGACAAGGACGAGAACAAAGCAAAGCCAGTACGATTGCTGCTTCATTTGACAACTCAGTCATCTTAAAGTTGAAGATTGTCTTTAATTTGTGCCTATGCAGTTTTTTCAAAAGAACAAGGAACAGAGCAACCAAAACCTCAACAGCTACAATACCAAAGATGAGGATTCTCACTACTTTTGTTCCAGTTTGTTGTCTCCTCTTGCACGACTAAATGCATATAGCACCATTGAGCTGTGTACAGGTAATCACCTCTGTTTCTTTGAGCAACCAAAAGGGTGGGTTTATTTATGTTTTTCCTGTTTCTGCCCCACACGGGATCTCTCCAAGAGCTGCACAGACTCCAAGTGCAAGATGTTGGGATACTACGCTGGTACGTCTCCTCTCTCCAGAGCCACGTAGGAAAAACGTGTCGGTTGGGTATGACTTGTTTTGTCGGGTAGCGTTGGTCTCCAGTATGTCTAGAGCTTTTGAACAGCCATCCTTCTGTATGTGAAATCAGTTGAGTAACCTACCCCCTTCTTTCTCTTCCCCAGGGATAAAACTTGCAAGATATATATACCGATTTATGTCATTGTAAGTGCTGAGCACCGCCACAGCCCGGCTCACTGAGATCAGATCCTGATCTGAACCGAAATTGAGGTTTCAGCAGTTCATGTGGCAGTTCAGTAGTTCATTTTGGCATATTAGACATGTTATGTTGGTTGATCAAAGTCATGATGATCCAAATCATGACACGCAGACCCAGGTCCAAATTTATCTTCAGAGCTGGAGCACAGTGGTACCATTTTGCTCCATCTCTACCTTTAAATGAGGGCTTCTTTTGAACTATGTTGCAAAAGTGCTGCAGTCATTTTCCAGTGCTTACACTTCAAAACAGAAAGAAAATCAAAAAGCCTTGTCTGCTCAGGACAGGAAAGGTGTCTGAAAAGTAAATTCAGGATCCTCACAGCTAAACTGACAGCACATACTAGCTCTGGGAATCAAAACATCCTTCAACATAGATTTCCAGACAGATCACGCATGATTCGAAAGCGATCCAAAGAAGCCTCGTAGTCAGACATGGAATAAAGCAGCCAAAAAACGGTTCAGGTCTGGGCTGATGTGTACCGACGCCCGCGGGTATGTGAGAAGTTGTGAGTCAGCGCACTGTAGAGCAGGGCCCAGCTGAGGTGGTTTGGTCACGCTCAAGTTTCACCTTCATTCCCATCCAAGAGGGTCCGCTCAAACCAGCCTCTCCATGTGCATTCTGAACGCGGCATTGCCCTCCTGGGAAATGTCTCATTCTGAAAGTGTCCTCCCCCAGCCTGCAGCAGCGTCAGGCGATGCTGGGGTTCGGTCGCTTTTCTCATGCTCCATCCCACAGTGCCCTTGCATCCGCTGCAGGAGATGAGCCACCGCCAGCGAAACCCGGCCGGCCCTGACCTCCCCTTCCCCTGCCGCAGCCGCAAGGCAGAGAAGTGCATCTGGGGCGAGGAGAGTCGCAGGCGTCCTCCACGGCGTGCACTTGGCAGTCGGCGTCCCACCGCAGGGACGGGCACGTGGGACGCGCCACATTAGGGACCCCCGCAGCATTAGGGACCCCCGCAGACTGGCGGCTTTGCCTCCCGCCGGCCCCCGCCCTTAGAGGCGGCGAGGAGCCTGCCCTGGGCTTCTCATGAAGTCTGTGAGCAAAGACCGGGGCTTTTGGTTTCTGTTCAGGGTTCATCCCCATAGCCGTAACGAAGTAAGACCAGGTCAACTCCTGAATTACAAAAATATGTACATTCAATGGAATCATAAATTTTCTCCAAATTGTGGAAGTTCTTGTTATGCAAAATTATGGCTTAAGTTCTTGCCTCGATCTTTCAAATGTTGATCCGCAGTCTCACACCGGGAACGGTATAACGATGTGGACTGAGTAGTACTGAGCCTGATGTTGCTGTCCGCGCTGCATCGTTTGTTTAGCAAAACGCGTGAGGCTTCTCTGTGCTGGGGATCGCAAGTATATCAACACCCACGTTTCCCCCATATTTGACAAAACCCATTTTCATCTGAACATCTGAAAATACTGCTGCATTTTTTATCCCTGCATCTTTCATGGCCCTATGTTACGTCTTCCATTTCACCGTTAACTCTTGTAGGCGTTTATGTAGCAGCTATCTCAGAAGAGGAGTGTCGATAGCATATACTGTGGGTAGATGTGTTTGTATGTACGGGTATGAGCAGCATATATGCTATATTCTGCCCATACTAAAAAAAAAAAACTCAAATAGATATGTTACGTTTATATACCATATATTTATGAATCTATAGAGCCGTGTAATGTAACTTGTTCCTTTTATTTATTCTGATACGAAAGACTAGTATGTACAGATAGTATCCCAGCATCTTCCGTACCGTGGACTTGGAGTTACTACCATGGGCACATCCAAGATGAATTCAACTTTCAAGAAACCTTGGATATTGTTTAATCATCCGTGAAGGAACAAAGAATGTGCTTGATGACTTCGGTTGAATAGCTTTATTCTGGATCTCTCTTACCTAAAGCTGAATCCAAAGACCTGAGAAGGACTAAACCAGCAAACTACACTCAAACCTGCGTAAGGGAATAGGGATCTCCTCTTCCAAAGCAAGACACGGTAACGACATGGTATTGCAAAGGGTGTGCTAGCTTCGGACAAAACCCAATGCTTTTCTTGCTTGTCACAATACCTAAGTATTTTTAAGACATGGGGAAACTTTATACTTGGCCTCCTTTATATTTATTAAGGGGAATTTTTATTGTTTAAATTTTTTAAAAAGGCAAAGCTTAAATGGTTTTATTTTTTTCCAGACACTTGTGGGTTTTAACCCAATATATTATCTATCAATAATGTAATTTATTTAATTTAGACTTAGAGTAGGGCCCAAAATCTCTGTTCAGCCTAAATCACATTGAGTTTCCTTTTAGCTTTAAAATTCAATGGGAGTTTTGCCTGAATACAGACTGCGGGATCAGGCTCCAGTGTTAGTTATTTGTAACTATTTAATTCAATGATTTATGAATGAATTTGGGGTTAATTTTGCTTATTTATCCATTTTACTGTTGTAGCGCATCAGAGATGCGAGGCCTGTGTTAGTAAATACACTTAAAAGTTAGAATTGCTTCATCGAGCAGCCAGGTCCTGTTACAGGCGGGAGAAAAATAACAAGTTACATAAAACAGGCGCCTAGTTTTAATTTCTTCTTTTAATTGATT
The DNA here is from genome assembly GCF_030463565.1 of Pelecanus crispus. Taxonomy (NCBI): domain Eukaryota; kingdom Metazoa; phylum Chordata; class Aves; order Pelecaniformes; family Pelecanidae; genus Pelecanus; species Pelecanus crispus. The sequence continues at coordinate 873,268 of NC_134676.1, read as the reverse complement.
TTAATTGTTTAAATATCAAAGTTTAAATTATTTAAGTTAATCTCTTCCCATCTGATTAGAAAGTGCGACGTACCTTTATTATGGCACATAAAGCCTTCGTAATATAACTTATTTATTTAACTTATTCATCATCACCTGAGGATGCCCTTGTATAGTTTTTTGTTTTTATTTAGAATTACCTTTAAAGCACTACAGTTGATTTTCTGTAAGAACAACAGAGCGAATTTTGAGGACAAGCAATGAATATTCAACCTAAAACTGTGCATTCAGAAACAACAGGGGAAAAAAGACACTGGGATACTTTGCCTGAACTTTGTGGCTTCTTAAAACTTAAGCTGGGGGAAAAAATAATACATGCCAAGCAAAAAGAGAGAAACCCTTAAACTAGCTGCTTCCAAGAATGAACTTCTGTGTGTATAAAAAAAAAAGAAAAAAGAAAAAAAAAAGGAAAAAAGAAAAGAAGAAAAAACCTTTCTATTTCTAGTGAGAACCAAAGAGGCTACCTCACTGACTTTTTCCATTTGTAATTTTAATCGTGTTGATGATACCAAAGATACCAAAGATTTCTTTCTCTGTGCGGTCTGCATTTTGCTTGTGCTCTTTTATAGTTTCAACTGTTCTCTCCTCCATACAGTAATGTACAGCTGCAACCCACATATCCAAAGAAACACTTCTTGTGGAAGCTGCCAATTCTGGTGATGACGTTTTCTGTGTTCCCCTTATGCCTTCCTGCCAGCCAAAAATGTTTGGAGACGTGGAACCATTTCACGTCCTTCCCCACGCCAAATTCCGGTGGATGGAGCGGTTGTGTTGACCTGGCGATGAATCCAGGCTTTGCCCGTCAGCCGATTCCTTGGGGAAAGGGAAAAGGATCTGCCTGCCGCAGAAGTCCTGCCTAAGTATTTATGGGCGTGCATTTGCATCAGCAGCAGAAATTAGCGGTCGAAATTGTTATTTTCAAGCAATGCCGTGGTTGAACACAATCTAACGGGCTGGGCTGCGGCCCCCCGTGCTAGCAGAGCCCACTGCTGACAGCTAGCCTGAGGGGAGGGGGATTCTTCCGGATTTTGGCCATCCAGACACCAAGCAGCGAGCCCTTTGCTCGGACGGAGCCCGGATCTGCCTGGCCCGCCTGCGCTCGCGGCGCCTCCAGCGAAGCCGGTGTGCGCAGCGCATACAGGGGCTGCTCCCTCCTGCTTACGTGGTGGTGGTGCTGCTTGCAATTACAGTTTTCATACGAAAATGAATTAATTGTTTTTCTCAAGTTAGCAATGAAACAAAGCCACATTAGGCTCCATTAGTATTACGTTCCGAAGCGATTACTTAAAAGTTGGTTGGTTGTCTTTGGGGAATTAGCGGTGCCCTTTAGCATTTGTTTCTTTTAGCACGTTTTATTCTGTTCGTACAACTGAACCAAATGCTCCGATGAGCTGAATCCGCTCCTGGGCACTGCTTGCTCTTCCCACCGCTCCGGACCTCCGCAGCTTCCCAGGGCCGTTCAGACACAAGCTCAGCTTTTCGGTCGGAGCCCCCCAGCCCTGCCATTAGCAGAGCTGCAGGAACAGCAGGAGGGTGAGCGCTGGCTGGTAGGTAAATTCAAAAGAGGAAAAAAAACCCTCCTTCAGATTGCAGGTGCGCACTTTTGGTTGAGCTGAAAAGCTGGTTTCTATCTCTGGTTTCTATCTCTGGACCTGCCCCGCATGGGTGCAACGCCTTGATTTAATGACAACTAAGGCAGGCGACGCTCAGCGCAGCGCAGCATCTCCTGCGTTGGCGAGGCCCCGCGTCAGCGCGCAGCCCGGGTGAGCGGCGTCCCAGCGTGGGACGCGCCGCCGTCTGCTGCAGGGGCTGGAGCCTTGCCCTGAGAGATCTGCACGCAGGCAGATTCCCGACAGCTCAACACAAACGCTCCACTTCAATTGCATGTTGCCTCTTATTTTGCATTTCTTTTTGGTTTTGAGTCTGTATTGGAAAAGGTAGGGACTTGACAAGTGTGCTTTTTATATCTCTCTATATATATTCCTTCAATAAAAAGCTATAATAATTCTCAGGATGCCTTCTGGGCGTGGAGGAGACGATCTGTCCCTGTGGTAGGTGAACCCTTCCCGCCGCGCCCCCCGCCGCCCCCCGCGCAGCACGGACGGGCGGCAGGCTGGACACAGAAAACCCCCAGAGCTGGCAGGGTCCCCTGCAGCGATCGCGTTTCTTACCAGACTCATGCTTCACTTGCAAAGTGTGACATTACCACGGGACGAGTGCCTTGCTTGAACCAAAGCAACGATTTTGCCAGTCTAGACCTCTCTGTGCTTTTTTTTATTCTTCCTGTGAATACCTCAGCTTCAACTGGGCCGCCGAATCGTACCTGGTGGGCTTTTTGTACTGTGGTGCTTTGCAATGCAGCCCTGCAAAGAACAAAACTCCTAATAATACCAAAGGCTCCTCTCCTGCCTCTTCTCCTTCTCCTCCTCCTCCTCCTCCTCCTTTCTCCCTCTCCTCCTCCTTCTCCTCCTCCTCCTCCTCTTCCTCCTCCTCCTCCTCCTTCTTCTCCTTCTCCTTCTCCTTCTCCTTCTCCTTCTCCTTCTCCTTCTCCTTCTCCTTCTCTACTTCTTCATGGTTCCAAAGCTTTAATATAAAACTCGGCATGTTGGCAACGCAGACCGTGCAATCCCTTACCGAATTTTCTCAGATATACCTCATAGAGAATAGTTCTTTAGAGTAATGTTATTATAGCGTATGTAATAAATTATTCACTGTTTCTTTTTGGTAACTGTGATTTAAAAAAAAAAAAAAAAAGAGCTTTATACGTTTTAGGTTGTGCTTTTGTAATAGACGGAAAAGGTGCGCTTAAAAATGTACGTCAGTCTTTCTTCCCGTTGGGTTTTTTTGTTTATTATGGATTAGGGAAAAGTTGCAGAATGAGCCCAAAGTTTACAGTTTCATATTTTGCTGAAGAAACAATCTGTGTTAATTTGCTCTGTTGAAAAAAAAAAAAAAAAAAAGAAAAAAAAGATTATTTTCTACATTTGTGCTACTTGGTCTGAACAGCTAATTGTTCTGTGTGACGGTGTAGTATTATAATTAGCAACTGCCAATCAGCGCTACCATTTTTATGCATGAGGCAAAACCTTAGCAGTGTGATGCATCGTGGTCCTTAATGGCAACTTCTTCCTTTGAATTTGAAAATAGGTCTTTTGGTTTGATGGCATTTATTTATGCATGGAGCCTGTTATCTGTTAGCAGTTGTGGCGCAGTTGTGTACGCATTTAAGCTGTGAAAACATGCACAGTTTTGCCTCATACGGCTAAGTACGGATCAGTGCTGATACCGAGATCAGTTCTCATCTAGCCGTGTTTTAAACGCGGGCTCAAATTGAATTCCGGTTAAATTAAAGTTTTGTAAGAGGAAAAGTTTGGCCAACTCGCAGCTTTTTCCCGGCCAGTTCCACTGAAAATCACACGTCTTGCTCAAAACGGAGCCAACTGTGCGTTTTTTCCCAGGAGCAGGAGTTCCTTTGGCTTTATGGCAGACCCGTGGGCACGGCACGGGGCACCGGTCACGGTGGGCGCGCTGGGGAGCCCCGGCTGCCTCCCTCGCCCGGCTGCGGCTCCTGTCCAGGCCCGCCATCCCGCCTGTCGCGACGAGGCGGGCGCTCGGCAGGATGCAGGCGAGTGCGGGGGCGGCGGCACTCTCCCAGCCCCGTCGCCTGTCGCGACGGACGATCCCGTCGCGGGGCGTCAGTCCGGGCGGCACAGCCAGACCCTTTGCATCGCCCCTGCCTGTGCCGCCGCTGCCGCGCTGCTGCCGGGAGCAAGCACAAGCACCGGCTCTGGCAGCCCCGTCACTCGCCACCCTGCGCCCTGGGTTCAGATTTCTTAAAATGTTTTCTACCCCCTTTGATTTACCCCTCGTGTCCGGAACCGGTGCCACGCTCGAGACCCCCGGTTTTACAGTACCGCTAGCGGACTGGCAAATTGATTTTGTCTTTTCTATCCGGGTTCAGCTTCGGACTCTTCGCGTAACCCTGACTGACCGATCATACGGGACATAAAGCCAAATCAACTACTAAATACACTTTACTCTGCGTAGAAGAGTGCCACTTGGGGAATAGGAGTACGGAAGTCGCAGTCTTCTAACGAGGCATCTGAAGTAACGTCGGTAGAGTGTTTATATTGTCTGTCATTAAGGGTATATTAGAGATGTGCTTTCATTAGTGCAAAGAAAAATATTTTTATTTGGCCTTATACGGTAGATTGTGATAATGAAAGCTTTGTAATATAGTCTGTTTATTTTTTTTTCTTATTTATCTGCCAAAGACGGTAACGGATACAAGGATTTTAAATAGGTTTTTTTGTAAGACAATTAATGATTGTAATAGTGTTTAATCTTCCAGAAAGCTTTATATGTTCTTCCGCAATAAGCAGACTCGATATTTGTTTCGGCAGACTCAACTCATGCTAGCAGAGCCCAGACACTACTCAGACGACACGCAGTTGTTGTAATACCTACACGCTGAGTTCACCTGCATTTTTCAGTCCAAAGGCAACAAGGGGTATGTGAGACGATGACAATGTTCACTACTGTGGCCAACAGTAGATGGTCCAGCTTGCTAAAATTTGCCAAGGTACTTGTATTATGAAATTTAAGGTATATTTTATTATGTCATTTTATGTCATTTTTTAACTTTGTGGAAGGTGATATGTTGAACTGAGTGTAAGCTGAGTTTTCAGACAAATAAAGTAGCTAAAGAGTGAATGTTATTTTATCATTAAAGGGTTTTTACTCAATGATTTGTGCCAATAGATGTCCTTTATCTTAATGACAAGTATTACATTGCTTTCAAATTTTTATTTATAGCTATTGATGTAAAACCCACACACACATATTACTTGCCAAAGTTCAATAAAGGAGGAAAACAACGCTTTTGCTTCCTTGTGCGATGAAAAGTTCCTGGGGTTTTGGTTGTTTTTTTTTTTTTTCCAGGTGCCTTCCTAGCGTCTGGCTGCTCACCGCAGCCTGATCCTGCTGGAGAGGGAGTTCTTACAAGGGCATGTAGTGATAGGACAAGGGGTAATGGCTTTAAACTGGAAGAGGGTAGACTTAGATTAGGTATAGGGAAGAAATTCTTCACTGTGCGGGTGGTGAGGCGCTGGCACAGGCTGCCCAGAGAAGCTGCGGATGCCCCAGCCCTGGAAGCGTCCAAGGCCAGGTTGGACGGGGCTTCGAGCGACCTGGTCTAGTGGAAGGGTCCCTGCCCGTGGCGGGGGTTTGGAGTAGGTGATCTTTAAAGTCCCTTCCAACCCAACCATTCTGTGATTCTACAATTATAAGGGAATAGGGACAAACCAGAGCATGTAGAGAGGCCACTTAATTATCCTGCAGATGATTTCTCAAGCGGAGAAAACCTTGCAAACCTTCTCTCCCAGGCTTCCTCTCGCACAGACTTCCCAGTGCATTAACCTTTACTCCTCCTGCTTAGCATGCGTGGTACGATGCATACGCATTGACTTCAGTGCCGCTGCTCGGGGTCTATGCACGACAGGGACTCGGGGCTCTGGCATGGGAGTACTCAAGGTCTTTTGTAAAGAAAAATCCTATAATTATGCAGGCTGACTGAAAACGAAACAGAGCATTCACATCTGGTAACGCCATAGCGCCTGAGCAGAGGGTGACGGTACGGCTTTGCTCTAGGGGCTGAGAGCAAGAGAAGAAAACGGGATGAGCACCGCTGCCTGCTGAGCATCCTTTTCCCCACCAAAGGGGTCTTGGGCCCCTGGGGCAGGGGGTGACAGCGCTGGCAGCGCCTCGGAGGGGAAGCGACGGGAGCACGGCCCGTCTTTGCTGTGCTGGTACCTGGGTGCAGGACCCACGCGCTCCCACTGCTCTCCCCAGGCGTTTCAACCTCAGCACTGGCTTGGGGGAGGGCATTGGGTTTGGGTCTCGGAGGTGGGACGGGCAGGAGCAACTGCATTTATAAGCAGAGCTTTATTACTTGTGTGCAAAATCCTGTCTCAGCCTGGCCGGGACGCATCAGGTCCTGATCAGAGAGGGTAACTCACCCGAGGAAGCACCATCCTTCAGCCACGGTCGCCGACATCGCGCCCAGAGGGGCCCGCGCCGCTACCCAGGGCAAACCAGCTGAAGGAGGGACCAGCACAGACGGAGGTCATCAACCTCAGCTTCTTTATCCTTTTCCTCTTCCAACGGCCTCTGGTTTTCCCAAGGAAATTCAAAAAATTGCTTCAGTCGGTGGTAACTGGCTGTCTACGCCACAACAGTGAAGGTGTTTGTTAAAGAAGAAAGCGCCTTATATTTATGTAAATCAGGGAATTGCATGATGCACTGCATCTTAATTTATCGTCAAATTAAGTAAATTATCACACTTTCATTCCCTGAAGCAGCACTACTGGAGGAGGCAGGAGGTTCCTCGAGATGGAATTTCAGGGCAAGGAGAATGTAGCAGGTTTGCATTCATTCATGCATTTTACTCCCGCGATGGGCAAGTCTTTTTTGGTTTTTCTCCTTGAGTAATCTCATCCTAAGTAGATCAAATGCAAAATGAAATGGACAAGGAAAACCACTTTCCTATGTTTAGCTCTTTAAATAAAAAAAAAATCCCATAAAACTGGCCCTTTCCTTCCTTAACCTTTCGGCAGCGCCGGAAGAGTCGCTCCAGGCGCCATGCCTCTCTCTGCCCACCCCGGAGCCACGGGCAGGGGCTGTCGGCCGGCCACCTCGGGCACCCAGGCGTAGCCCTGGGGAGGGCAGGGGCGGGCAGGGGGCTCCCTGCAGCCCCCCGGGACTCGCCGCGTCCCCTCCCCGGGCGAGCACCGCGTGCCACACGCAGGGCAGCTGCGGGGGCTGCAGCCCCGTCACCGGTGGAAAGATGCTGTGGGTTTTATTATCTTGAATCTAACCTTAGCACTGATTTTTAACCTTGGGGTTAATGAAATCACAGAAGAATTCATTTTCATGCTCATTCTCTTCATACCCCTCTCTCGACACCGAGCCAGATTCTGCCATTAATTACATTTACGCTGCTTCATTTAACTTCGCTGCGCGGCCACCGGTGCAAATAAAAGCAGACCTGCCTCTTCAGCATTTTGTGTCAAAGTCCAAGTCTCCTTCCCACCCTCACCCTCCGGCGCGGGGTGCGGTGGGGAGTCCTGAGGCGCCGGAGGGAACGCAGCCGCCCCGAGCCCCCCGCTCCCGGCAGCTCGTGCACCCACCGGGCGCTGCCCCTGCCCCACGCTCCCCTCGCACAGCTACGACCGGCTGCTCCCACGCAGGGGCAATGGAAGCGACAACGCAGCCTTACCCGAAACCCCCTGTCCCCGCGCACCCAGGGAAAGGAGCCCGCCCCCTCAGATTTGGCCTTGTCCCAAGCCCGATCCTGGTGCTCTGCGGTGAGAGCAGGAAGGAGCAAGCCGGGTTAGGTGTGTTTGCCCGAGCCCCCTCCCCGTGCAGAGCTCCGGGCTCCTGCCGTGGGCAGCAAAGGGCCCCGGCAAAGGGGTCTCCTCCGGGAGAAGGCGGCAGTGAGGACTGCAGGAGCAAGTGCTGCCGGGATGGCTGCCGGTCCTGGGGAAGGGCCGGGAGGGTAGCTGACCGCTGGAAGGGTAAAAACACTTTAGCAGCAAAAAGATAAAAGGGATGACACTGAGACTAATGCAGCCCGCAGTAGGTCATTTCCATTTCACTTGCAGGATCATTCCCCCGGGAATGCATTTTCCAGGCACTTAGCAGCGGGCACATCTGGAAGAAGGAAACGGGACCATTTCATTAAGCTGACAAAAAGCTGAAGGATGAGCTGAGTGCGTGGCAGGATTTCAGCCGGGCCGCAATGCCGTATTGGTACGGCACGCTGTTCAGCTTCTCCTGCAAAGGTTTAACTGCAGAAAATCCCCGTCAAAGGGACGCCTTCAGCTCTGCCGGTGCCCGACTGTGCTGGCACTGAAGCCACTGGCCTTGGTGGGCGCCAGGCTGTGCCGCAGCAGCGAGCGGTGCTGGGAACGCTGGGCAGCACCCACCGAGCCGTCAAACCGGGGCGGCTGATCCAACCCGGCACGGGGCAGCCTTGCCGGAGCATCCTCAGCAGCCGCGGGCAGGCGGCCTCGCACACGGCAACGCGCACTTCCAGGGAGAGAGAAGCGACCGCGCTCAGCCGAGGAACCCAAGGAGAATTCAACGCTCTGGATCCCCCCGTTGTCTCAGGAGAAGCTCCTGGCCACGCGTGGCAGCTGCGGCGGGGCACCCACGGCACCGTGGGACCCACACCACCTACGTGGGACTCTTCTTCACCCACCTCGGTTTATCGGTTTACTTGAGTCACGTTTGGGCCTGCAAAACTCACCAGTATGAACCCAAAGCGATGTCAAACTGCTGCGGTGTGCTTCTTTGCACGCCCTCCTCCGACTCGTCCTGACAGCCGGAGGGCAGGGATTGCAGGAGCCGTGGCAGCTGGAGTGGCGTCCCCAGAGCAGAGCCACTTCCATGTCCCGACTGGACTTTTCCCAATTCCCCTCCACCACCGCTCCCATTCCCCTCCGCCGGCTGGCAGCAGCTGGAAGCCTCCAGAGACAAGAGTTGCTGCTCTCTCCTTCCGTGGCTTTTCCCAGTGCCGGGTTGTGACATCTGCACTCGGGTCCATGCCAGACTTGGCATCCCATGGTGAGGGGATCAACTTCCCTGTCCCTGTTGGAGCAGCTCATTCCGGTCAATTCCCCTTGACTTGCTGCTTCTTAACCCTGCCAGGGCTCCCACAATCATTCCAGGTTAAAACGCCTTAAAAAAACCCCTCAGTTTTGTCACCAATTTAAAACAACCCACCAAGACACTGCACTTACATCGCAGGGATGCAGGGGCACCCCGGGGAGGCCAGGCCGGCTGGTGCCCCTGCTCCCCGGCTGGGCTCCACGGCATGTGGTGGGGAGCCAGGGGTGCTCCCCGAAATGCTCACCCCCAGCTGCCCCCAGCAGCGCAGCCCAGCCCGAAGGAGCTGGCGCCACGCTCTCCTCCTCCTCCTCCTCCTCCTCCTCCTCCTCCTCCTCCTCCGCGGGCAGGCTGGCGCGCGGCAGTGCCGGGGACGGCAGTGCATCCGTCAGGCCGAGCCTGACAGTAACGATCCGCGGTGTCGGACCCCGTGGCGATCGTGGCGCGGGTCCCTCCTGACTGCAGCTGCAGCGGCGGCAGCGGCGGGCGTAACTTACAGCATTGCCACCCTCTGCGAGCCAAACGCTCAGCCCCGGTTTGCAGCCTTGTAGGGAGCCCCAGGGGAAAAGCCTGGAGGACAGCATGCAGGGGAAGCTGCACCCCATTACAAAGTGGCTTTATAAGGCACCTGGCTTTCTTTTGGGGCAAAAGAGCAGAAGATTGTGCGATGCCACCTCCACATGCGGCGTGGAGGTGCTTAAGCAAAATAACCAGGAGGAAAAAGCATTTGTGGTAGGCAGCGCGGTGGGACGCCGCAGCGGGACTGTCGATGCTCAGGTGGAAAGAGCCAGCGTCAATGCACACACACAGAGGAGAAAAAAATAAGATTAGCTCTGCCTCCCACCAGATGTACCCACTGGAAAAACGCCTTTCAGCTTGTGCACACATAAAACCTCTGCGAGTGACTCCAGGGTCCATCTCAGAAAGGCATAATGGCAGGAAGCCATAATATATTAAAACAGTAGATTAAAACAAACAAGAACACTTTGGATCATATTACACATCACTTTCCTAACGCCTGACAACAGAAGAAATCAAAGGCAGTAAAAGACAATCGTAGACCATAATGGCCTAATAACTCTGTGATAAAAGCGCTTGTGGGAGTTGGCTGCGAGGAGCCCGGCGCAGCCCGCAGCAGCAGAGCCACCCCCGCAAGCCGCAGCGCTGCGCTCGGCAGCATTACAGCTTAAGTGCTCGTTTTAGGACTTCCTTGAAAATGCAGCGTGCTCACTTGAGAAACGTAATTAGGCCTCGACTGCGGGTGATGTTCACACGTTATGGATCATCCTTAAAAATGACAGGAAAAGAATGAGCGAGCGCTCTGGATTCTGCATTATCGCTCCCTCCCCATCGTCCCTGGGGAAAAAGCCGCCCCCCGGCACCGCACCCGCCCTGTCCCCAGCCGGGTGGCCCGGGCTGCTGCTCCGGGTGCGTGGAGGTCCCTGGGGTGCAGGGAAGGGCCAGCCCTGCCAGGGCTCCCGGGCTGAAGGCAGCGGGGCCGGTTCACGCAGCATGGGTCGCTCCATAAGCCTTCGCTTCCAGGCACTTTCAGGGGCACGAACGGTGTGCGCACGCTCTCTGACTCGCCGGGCACACACGCAGCCAGGCAAAGCTTACGTTTGTCCCCAGACACCTTCACACATACGCAGACATTTTAAAAAGATTTAAGTACCAGCAGCCATTTAAGGTATTTCTCACACCCTCTAGCACAAACGTCAGCTTACACCACAGCCAGTGTCCAAACCTCCAAGTCATCCCATGGTAGCTGGCTGTTTTCTCAGTGCAGAATTCAAGGAGAAGCTCCTTTCTCCAGGGTCCTTCCTGCCGTTCCTCTCCCTGTAGCGCTGGGACCTTTGGGCTCCGTGCCGGGCCGCTGGGCAGAAGCTGCAGCTCTCCCGCAGCTCGGCCAGGCACCCCTTGAAGGAGCACAGCTGCTTCGCATGCACTCGGCTGAGAAGCTGCAATCCCCCTTTCAAGCCATTTTGGGCTACTGGGGCCCCGATGAGCAGTAAATTGCTCCAAGACTCTGTTCTGCCAACCAAAGGACCGACAGCCCTCCCCGTGAGAGCAGACGGCCGTAGCAACCACGGATCACAAACCCTGCAGCGCTGACTCGGTGTTCGGTTGGATTTGGGGCGGTTTGCAATGGCTGCTAACACCATTCTGGTGCCCACCACCCCTGCGTGAGCTCCCAAAGCCTCCCCAGGGCCACCTCTCACCCAGCTCTGCATACAGCAGTCTTTTCTCCATCCCTCAGCCCCAAATCTGCTTTGTCGTCTCACCTCCACAGCATATTGCACATCCTAGAGCTGAACTGAGCTGCCTGCAGCACCGCTCTCGTGACAGTTGGCATCACGGATTTCTGCTAAGCATTGACGATCCTTCCAGAGGCTGCAATTCACATCACCTTCCTGCTGTCTGCTCCTGCCTCCCACCGCTGGGTCCCCGTTTGGTCCCTGGGCAGGGGCGGTGGCTCACACCACGCCGTCAGCAAAGCATCTCCCGGCTGAGATGCAGTGGATTAATGCTGACTTCATCCATCAGAGAAGATCTCCGAACCGCTAAGCAGGCTCACGTCGAGATCCCCCTCAATTTCCAATAATCCACTGACAGACCTCGACGTTCTGCAGGCAAGATTTTAGTTACCAGGCAGGGAGGCATCGGTGCTGGGAGCACTGGGAAGGAACTAGCCTGGAGCAGGGCATTGGTACAACACGCTGCCTCCGTGCCAAACGCGGGGCATTTTCCTGAAGAAATGTGCAATATGGAAAACACGTTCCCATGCACAGCTGCCTCAGGCAGCTTTTGAAAGGAGCCGGACATAACATGGATCGTGATGAAGTCAACAGAGTTTGCCAGAGAAGATAGAGAGCAAAATCCCGGCGACACGCTGTCAAGCAGCAGTGTCCTCCTTTTCTTCCTTTTTGTGAAAGTAGCATTTTTCTTCCATATGAGCATCCATGTCAGAGGGAGACCGTACAAACACGCTGACTCTAAACAGCACTCGAAACCACAGAGCTTGTGGTTTATTTAGTACGATACCAACCCCACCCTGACCGTACAGCCAAGGGAAGAGAAGAGCTCAGCCCCTGCAACACCCCTTTGCCATCGCCTGAAACCGCGCTCCTCCTCACCGCAGGGCCTGGCCGTAGCCCACGGCCACGGGAAGACCCCATTGATTCAGCAGGCGTCAACCTGGGTCTTAATTAAATTCCTGGTAGCTGCAATTAGCGAGCACATTTGCAGGGGGCATCAGGACATTATTTACTGCACATTTAAGTCCCATCTGTCCCCACTGCGTGTTCTGAGCACACCTTACATAGCATCAGAGCTGTTCCAGTGCTTTCACAGAAACATGTTTTTTTGCCATATTTTTCTGCATTTGAGTGGTTTATGCCCATGGTAGCAGCTGCAGTTCAGACCAACGCAACGAGGTACGGCCGCACTGCTGGCAAACAGTACCTTGTTTGGCAGGATAACGTGAGATATGATAGTCTAAACCACACGCATAGGCTTAATATCCCAAAATCTCACTTAATATCCCAAAATCTCACTTAATATCTTCAGTTTCTCTCTAGCACCGTTAATGGAAGCAGAGTGCTGCAGTTTAACCTAACAGGCTGTCTTCTGACCGAAGTTACGCTGACATAATTATTCAAGTCGGTATACTGACTTCAAATTATTTACCCCAGCCAAAATTAACAGCGGCAAATCATCCCAAACACCAACATAAGTTCTGAACACCTTGAGCAGAACCCTGCGCTCACACGCAGCTCTGCCATACGCCGTCTCGGCAGGCTCCCCTTTGCCAGAGGCGCGTCTGCACGCTTGCGGTGCGGGTCCGGCGACGCCTGCGGTGCCCAGCCGGCTGCAGCATCCCCAGCAGCCCGGCACCAGCCGCGGCTGCTCGGGGGACCATGTTTCATCCACCCCTCTCCCTCTCAGCTGCATCCATCTGCTCTGCGGTTTGAGATCTTTCAAAGCCTTTCTGGCGCTGCATTAGGTGCCCCAGCATCTCGGCCTGGGAGCACTGTTTGGGGAGAGGTTGCTATTTATAATGGCTTTTTCAAGGCACTGCGGCGTACGTGCAGCGGTTATGCTTTCAGCTCTGCCGGAGTATTTCTGCTCTCCGCCGCTGTGTCAGGTTTTCCTCGCCACTGGGGAGTGTAAATGTGTCTTCACATGCATTTCTCAGAGACCCTGGAAACCTTGCCGTAAATCAGCGGGAGGTAATGTCGCTCTTTAGTACTTTGCGGGTAATGTATTTTGACATCAAGGTAATGAGACAGAGGTTTGACTTCGAACTCCGCATCCTTCGTGCTGCCTGGTCCTGGGCGGGATGAGCCCTCGCAGCCGTCCTTGGGGCCGCTGAGGAACACCCGCCGCCGTCGCTCATTACGAAATGCAGGGGGGCGTCCCCGTCCCCATCCCCGCGACATGTGGCCCTCTTTCCTGCCCCGCGAGCGATGCGATTGCAGGCACGGCCCCCTCTCCGAGGACAACGGCAGCGACACCTTTAGCGCTTTCTCCCCATGTTATGGCCTCGTGATCTCTTGGCCTTTGGGGTCCAGATGTCAGCGGGCAGCCGCTCCCGACGCAACCTCTGAGCCTGGGGGGATAAAAGGCCGCGCGTCTCGGAGGCGATCCATCTCCGTGCAGTCACTTAAAGGATGCCGTTCAGCCAGGCCAGCAGATGCAAATTAAATAACCTTTTCCTAGCACTTGCAGATGAGTGCAAAGTCAGCAGGAAAACAAAAGGCAGATTTTAGATGCGATCCAAATTTACAAATCCGTGTTCCACGTGCAAGAGCAGAACTCGCGGCTTGAAAGTTACAAATTATAAATAAATCACTTGTCCAGCACACCACGGGTAGCATCGCTACAAGATGAGCACTCTTCAGAGGATGAAAGACACAGCGCAGCCCACACGCTCGGATGGCCCCGGTGGTGGTCTGACCCAGCCAGGACGTACAGATCAGTTCAAGCCTTCAACCAGCCCGTGCTGAGCGTAAAGTTGCAAGGACCCGGTTGTCGGCCAGAGCTTGAGGGTCTGCCCGCCCTCTGTGAGGAAAGCAGCAAAACAGGAAAGCAGCGGAACAGGGAAGCAGGTGGACACGTTACCTCTGCAGTTACTGGCAAATATACGGGCCATTTGCTGGGACACTGAGAATGCACTTGCAGCAGGTATGCTGGTTTTCGTTTCTACAGGGTCGCAGGAGGGTAGCAAGGAGTCCGGCTTACCCGCTGTTAACAGGGCATGAACGTTCATCCTCCTGCAGCCTAAACCCCCGTCTAGCCAACACAAAGTGGCCTTGTTGCCAAGACAATCCTCTAACTTCCTAGGACGAGTTTAGGGAAAATACGCGCCGTGCAATGCGGTGCAGCTGCTGCGAGCCTGAGCCACCTCCGTCTGCAGCATCGCCCGTCGCCAACGCCCTCGCCGCTGGTTCCGGGGGCACCGAGGTGCGCGGAGCCCAAGGGGCGAGCGGCTTCCCCCGAAGGTCATGATTCCCCGTGCAAATCTCAGCAGAAACCCGTAACAAGCTGACTTACCACAAGGCGAGAAGTTGCCAAAATCGGCTTCTCTGCCACCACAGCAGCGGAGGGACTGTCGCTCCTGCCGAACACGCAGGAGCTTCTCTCTTCGCTACCACATCTGGGAAACGAGAAGGTAAAAGACAGCAGGTACGCGATCGCCACAGACTAACTGATGCTTGGCAATTTTTTTCTAAAGGGAGAGCGAGCCGATGCTTCCACAATGTTAAAGAGATTCTTTTGGCTTCAAATAAATGTGACGTTGCTTAAGTTCTGCCACGCTTACTCAGCCAAATCTCCATTCAAATGCAAAATGGCAAAGCTACTGAGTGAAATACCAGAGGAAAGAAAGGAAGTAAAATCACCGCTCTCCTCCATTCCTCCCATCTTCCACCCATTCAGCTCTCTCCCTCGTCACAGTCGAGTAATGAGAGCTCACTAATGGATCAGCTTAAGTATACAACAACTCTCGCCACTGTTGTAGAAAATAATCAATCAAGCACTTAATTTTTAACATAAGAAATAAGCTGCCTAGAGACTGTTAACAGATAACTGAATAAATTAACAATCACAGGTGGGATTCAAAACTAGTGCAAATCTTTTATTCACCACCTGCTCCAGCCCGTTTTTACAGGGAGCACGCAAACCCTCCGTTTTCACAGAAAGCAGACTGACAATTCCACACCTCCTCCAAGCGTGTGGAATTTCTCGGCATGAGGAAACCGCACCACACACATCCACATATTTTATATCCCCCTTCCACATCCTGAAGCATTGCGCTTGGCATTGTCCCGGACACTCAGCGAGACCGTGGCAAACGGAGCCAAAGAGGCAGGACGAGGTGCAACTCGCCCCAGCCTGAACACGCTCATCCGCACGGGACGAGACCGCGCCTTCCAAACGCAGGCTCAGGCTGAATTTGACCCGTTACACGGAAAACCACAACCGAAGGCGCTGCTCTCCGAGCCAGAGGTGGGCAGGATCGTGCGCGAAAGCCTCGCTGTGCAACTGTCACCTCCACCAAGGGACCAGCTGAACTGATGCTGGAGTTCGCTGCCCCAGGTGGGAAGTCACGGAGGCGAGGGCAGGGTGAAATTATCACGGCCGACGTTGTACTAACTGCTGAAAGGTCACGGGTACCGACACTGCTGCGTGAGCGGAATAAGCAGCTTTGACTGCTGGGGACATCCATTTTCAAAACCACGCATAAATACCCAAATAAAGGCTGCCACTCGCAGAACTTCATTAGCGAGCTCTGCCCTCGCGCGCGCCCGACTCGACCTGAAGGGCTGCGAGCCCAGAGGGCTGAAGTGCCGTCATTTCCCCCGAAAACCCACCACGGCGTGGCTACTTCGGCGAGTAATTTGGCACATCGGGACCAGAGCAGTGTATCTCAGCGGGTGCCGCGGCCCTGCTCCAGGTAACACGAGCCTGGTTCCTCGGGCCGAGCGTTCACGTAGGATTTGGGCGAGACCTGCGTGCTGCGGGAGCGCTGGGCGCACATCTGGAGTGCTCCTTCCAGAGGCACCCGGAGTCGGAACCTCGCGCGCACGAAGTGGGCCAGCTCTCTGTCGGGGGGAACCACCGCTTCACGGTTCCCTGCTGACCCGAACCAAAATGCTGCCCAGTACCTGCCCAAATGCTTTTGCTTTCTGGTGCAGAGAAAAGGAAAGGAAGAGAGAGGACATCAAATACCGTCATTAAAGGGCTCTTACTAAAGACACACAGCTGTTATTTCTTCCAAAAAGTTTAATTGAAATTCCATCTTTATGGCAAACGATACACAGCAAGATTATACAAATTTTTTGTGTTACATTAAATGGAAGTCCTTGCTCAATCTGAAATACATTATGTTGGACTAAAAGCGAGTATTTGTACACATCTGGAATTAAAAAATAAAAGGAACTTCTCTCTCTCTTGCACCTGACACTTCATATTGATTTCCAACTCTCCATGTGTGGTAGAAAGGGAAAATAAAGTGAGCTGTTAGATATTCCTAGGAAAATCCTGGCCCCGCTGAACTCAGCTGTAAGATCCTCTTCTCCAGGGGGAGCAGGTTAGCTCACAGACACTACCCACACACCTTGTCATATTACAGCACCACTTTTGGAAGCTATCACATTTTCTAAAATGCAGCTAGTAATAAGGGAAATTTTATAAACTCCAAAACATAAAAACCTCAATGAAACAAGGGAAAAAAAAAAAAAAAACAAAAAAGCCAAGTTGCAGAGAGTTAAATCAGGAGAACAACTTAATCATGACCAAATTCTTCAAAACGTTCCATTTGCAAACACCTTTACCTCCCACTTCCTTCCTTAGGACACCAAGGGCTCCGTTTCTGAACGCCTCTATTTTTCAATCGATATCCTCAGGCCAGAGCTCCCGAGCGCTGGGAGTGCTGGTGTGAGGATTTCGCTCCCCGGCTCTCACTCCTACTTGCAGGCGCCGTCTCGGCAGTGCAGCGCTTTGTCAGCCCGCACTGCAAAGGGCACCGCCAGCGTCAGCCGGAGCCGCACCGAGCAGCCTGGGCAAGGGGACAGCGACACCGCCCCGGCCCCGAAGCCCCCCCACCGCTCAATTCCAGCCCAAGGACTCGGCTCTCACCAGCGAAATCTTGGGATACAGCGCTGCCTCAACACATCAGTTAAGCTCACTTCCAACTGGTTGCTTTATGTCAGGGCGTTCGTAAACGATAAAATACTTGCAAATGACATAAAGTACTGCAAAAGAAGCGTAACTAAGGAAAAAAATCAACCTAGATTCTTGTCTGAGGACTAGAGTCTCCCAGATGCTGACACTTCCATACGCTCAAATCAATTCAAGCAGAGCAGAAAGTGCTCAGGATCTGACGAGACTGCGTCCTGAGCTAGTAGCACCAAATGTTTAAAGTCTGCCAGAAGGGCAAACTGAATGCATAACTGTAGGATTAAGACTGCAATCTCCCAAATGCAGCGGCTACACATGACTGGCAGAGTGCTGAAGAAGAAGGCACATGAATGGATGGGATTCATCTCTCCTCGTGTTAGACATGTGCAACGTGGCTAACTACCTCTGAGTTAGTGCACCGCGCTCCCTTCACGGTCAGAGGCAGCAACGGAGTGAAACTCATCCAACCCGTTGCGGACATCTGCTTCCAGAGATGAATAATTTCTCAGAAGCGGGTATTAATACAATCTTTTGAACATAACAGTACCTAGGAGACCAGCTCAGCTGTCGACATGTAGATCGGAAGCATCTAAAGTAAGGTGAGATGAATTCCACTGTTAGTTAGCATAGTCAGAAACACTCGCCAACAGAAAACCCAGGATCACAAGATTTCAATGGCAGCAAAATTCCCACTGTTACTAGTCTCACTGTTACCTTGATTTCTATTAAAAATATTAAGCAGAGCTGCTAGCTAACTTGCTCAGGTAGTTTTTCAACAGGCTTTTGATGCTGCACTAAGAGACAATGATGTGTTAAATAGCAGGACAGAGTGATATTACATGATCTGTTCAGCAAAATGAAGAACCCCACCAACTCCATGAGACGAGATCCATCTGCTAAAAGCTAGAAAATTAAGTGATTTCTACATTACGATCTAATAGCAGCAATAGGCTTAGTAATTATCTCACTTGTGGTTAGCATACTAAAAAGTGAATTTTAAATACCTTTTATTACTGGGGACAAACGTAATGCCTCATAATTAGTGCCAGCTAATATTTTCAATGCTCTCTCCAGCATGGAAATAAAGAGCCGATCTATATTTATAGTATCGCAATGTTCATATTGGAGTTAACCTTCACTTTCCAGCTTCAGCCACACTTCTAGATGTGCTGGTCACAACCTGGACTTGAAGGTCACTATACCCTTCAGCTGGTAGGAAAGAGGTGTAAGTAGGAAGATTTTACAGAACAGATTGTTTTCCTCTGACCCATAAGCATCAAGCAGAGAAATGGGAACGGAAAAAGTTCTTTGTCCAACAGGAGACATAAGGCCAGCATTCCCTTCCCAGACATACTGCAGACATTTTTATTCTTTTGACATTGATTCAAAGCTTTTCCATGGAAAATTTACCCTTCCATACACATGTGATAACCCTACCTACTCCACCTGAGCAAGGGCAGGAATCAGCTTTGCATTCCTTTTTCCTGCCAAGGCAGCGAGCAGAGACCAAGAACGGAGCAAGAAAGGGAGAAGAGAAGCCCCAGCTTCTGGCTCCCTGCCACTGAAACAGGCACAGGTATGAAGGGTCAAGGAAGACTTCTTTCTGCTAAAGCAATGAGGGACAGCAGTTATGTAGGAGGTTCTGGCACTGAAGGAATTTACGTCTGTCTCACCATAATCACCCTTGGAAGCTGCAGTATGGCAGTGGAGACACGTCAATCAACTCTCACGATGCATTAGGCCACAGGCCCTGGCGAGGCTGTACGCTAGGATTTACATCGCTCCGCGGCACTACCTGGCCCACTGGCTGATCAACACAGCATCCATTCATTTCTTTAGTATCCCGTGTTTACTTCTTTCAACATAAAACAGAAGAAGATAAACCTCTGTTATACCAAGAGGCCTATTTTCTTTTTAAACAGCCCTATCCTTGAAAGATCAGAGGTTCAAATTGTTCATGCCTTGTAATTACGTAAGCAAATAAAACTGTCTGAGCAGCGTGGCATCTGCTTCTCAAACATCACGATTAGCTGAATCATCAATTTACAGAAAACGACCTGCATTGCCAAAGTACTGGCACTTCAGTGCTAATTACATAAAGTAAACATTTATACCCATGAAGGTGACGGCTAGACTAATACACGTATGGCTCGGTCCCACAGAACACAGTCACAGCTTCGCTCCTCCTCTGCCCCACCCAGGAGGAGAGGTCCCTGTGCGAGAGGACCGCTGACTGAGGTGCTGCGGTGCTTCTGCCCTGAACTACTTCGAGTGCCGAGCTCGGGCGTGCTGTGCGGTGACCAGCCGTTCAGAAAAGCCACCTCCTATCCCAAGACTAACCTGGACACCAGTCCCAGTGCTGACAGTGAGGGAATACTGCCCTAAAAAAGTTTTTCACTCTGCAAAACTACCACTACTTAGGAGTGGATTCAGCAGTCCTGATGCACCTGAACGCCGGCCGAAACAAGCAAGAAGTTTAGCTGGGTTACGAGTGCATACTCCCGGCCCACCATCTGCGCCAAAAATCTGACAGGCAAAATTTGGCTTTTGACAAAAGGTATGCATAAACCCACAGCTGTCAGTCTGCGGGGCAGCCTGCTCTCGGGCACCTGCAGTGTAAATTACTCCTAACTTCTCATCTCAGTTTTAAATAACATCATCAATTAAGCTAGATCAATTGTACCTATGGAACTCCATAGGTATCCCACAAAACCCACAGCACTGTGGCACGGTAGAAAGCACAGAGCAGATCTATAAACCTTCTGGAGAGCAAGCCTGACTTCCTAAATTTACTTAACCAAACAGAGAAAGCCCTTTTTCATAATAATTTTAAAAAGCCATTTTGCTTAAAAGATAAACCAACATGTTTCCATCCGTGCTGCTGACAGCTGCTAGATTTGAAACATGCACAGTTTGTTTGAATTGAGCATGTTCTTCAGCATCACCCAAGCAGGCTTATTCCTTTCATTCTATGCTCTTCAAATGCAGAGGCTTTCCTGCAGATAACGAGAGTGGTTTTTCTAGAAAATGTAAACAAACCTTATGCATTCTACTATCCCAGCTAAGCTTTCAGCGGAAGTTTCTAGCAGGAGAATAAAAACCAAAACAAAACAAAGCCTTATCTTTATGTTCTAAAAAATAAACGTTATTTAAAAAGCATTAGAAGTCACTTGATCTTCAAACCCATCTGAAAAATCACTCTCAGAAGAGACAATCGGTGACTATGCTGGTTATACTGTACCTGAAGCATAAATGAAACAAATAATTGTATGCTTGACCTGGAAAGCCGGAACTAATGCACTCATGACAAAACTGCATATAAATAAATCCCTGCATAGGAAATATAAGCTAATTTGTAAAAAAAGATTTTTTCAGTGCGTACTTATGGGCTCATGCCAAGTCCAATCAGGATCAGATGAAATGAGATCTTTTCACATCTCACAGGATAAACGCCCTTATTTCCCTACTTTCTACAAACTCTTCTCAAACAAAGAAAACATAAGAGAAAATAAAACAAAAAAGTCAAGTTCTCACTGTTACATGAGGTTAACATCACAGACTGCCAGCCTGTAAGTATGTAACAGCGGAGAGTTTGGTCAAACGGTTTCTTTCCTTTGCACTGCTTCACCAGGGCAATTTCCCTGTACGATCCAGCGGTGCTCTCCCAGACCGCCCATCACAGCTGTTGGTTAGCGAAGAAGGCTTTTGTCTCCCTGCAGACGGGATTTGCACAGAGCGGGCAGCAGAGGGTTAACTGCCTAGAGCAGACTTCATTCGACTGGATATGTGAACAGACCAAGTCTGCCAGAGCCTGAAAGACAGTTAATTAAAAATCAGAAGTGAGCAAACCTATCTGCATAAAACAAAAAAATGCTTTAACATGTGTTACACTGACCAATGAGATTGCCGAATTGTGTATCCATCAGACTACACTTTTTAAGCACCACCCTCCTTTACTTCAGGGGAAAATCCTGCTTTAAAACTGCATTGTCATAATATCTCAAGAGAAATATTTTATTAAAAGATTACTACAAATGAATACAAAACTCTTTCTTTTTCGTCAAACCAAACTTCTGAACTTTTTTTTTAAAAAAAAGAAAGAACACCATCTGTGGTAAAAGAAAACACTTTCTGGTATACAGGTTAAGTACAGGGGTTTCCATTTTTGCTCTTAAACTCAAAATACTTTAAAACTACAAGAAGACATCCATAATCCAGTAGGAAACACACAACTGCAAACTTTTATAACTATTGCAACAAAGAAGTACCTTGAAGAACAGGGGATTTCCATTAAGAGACTCTGCTCTTCTGATATTTTCAACTCCACACTGAATCAAAAATAAGGAGAAAAAAAGTTAAGTCTGCTAGATCCTTCACTAGTTAGCCTTCAAAATCTTCCTTTCTACTTCATTGAGAAGTTGCTCCAAAATGATGGAATTAAATGCAGTACCATGCTTTTCAATACAGCAAAAATAACTACGATGCAAAATTTCACTTTGCTGCCAAAAATCGATGATTCTTTTTAGTAAAGATAGTAGTGGCTTAAAGAGTTAAATCTAGAAAGACAAATTCCCACCTGTTTTGTGTTGCTAAAAATTAATTTGAGTTAAGCCATTTCAGGTTAATTTTCAATTTACAGAAAAATAAAATATGCCCCAAATCATATTGCAAGAAGCAGTTACAAAGCAAAACAGGAAAAGTAGTTTCAGAGCACCACTATCCAAACAGTTATAAAAACCATAAAACATTCACCTCATTCGCTAAAACTTGGGCATACTCAATATCCAGCTCATGAAGCGTTTCAATGTGGTCGCTTGTAAACGCTATTGGGACCAACAAGATGTTCTTTTTTCCTCTTTGGCACAGTCCTTTAATGGCCTCATCTGTCTGTGGACCAAGCCAAGGCACTGGTCCGACCTGTAAGAAAAGGGGGAGGGAGATAAAGAAAAAAGAAATCATCAAATCATTCTTACAAACACCACCCACGTTCTCTTAAGCAGGACAACACAGACCAGATTATATTTTAGATGGAGCCAGTTATTTGTCTCTCCCTGCTTTTGATAGCATCTCTCACTCTCTCCATTTAATTTTTTATGAAGACATTTCAATCCCAAAGAATCAGAACCTGGGCTGGCCTAAATGAGACTCTCATTAAAATAAATGAAAATTTAAATAAAGGTGCACTGGTTTCAGTTCAATAAAACCCTGACCACTACTGCACAGGGTTTGCCTGCCTTTTAAGGAAGTTACCATTCCGTAGCAAACTGTCCTTACCCCCTTACTACCCATGAAGTACTCGGTGCTGATGTACCATAATATGCAACTTTAAGAACAAGACAACAATGGCATGATAGGTGTAATGCCCTTGAGACATAAGGTTACTTGTACTACATAATTCTGGTAAAACTTACATTCCTTGCTACTTGCAGCAGTAATAATAAGTACAAAGTAATGCAAGCAGTCTTTGTGAAGAATAAGGAAGCCTGTTTGGATTAGGCTCATATTATTATTAAGAATGTCTATATCTCAGTGATGACTTCAGAAAAATTGCTCAGAGATCCTCAAAAAGCAATGCCTCAAAATCAAGCGAGTGCTCAATCCTTCCTTCTGACAGAGAAGGACAAATGCCAAACTAGATGTTATGAGATCATAGGTTTTCTAACAGACATATCAAAAATCTACTTTAAAATGATGCCATATACAAAAAAAGGCAAGCAACTGTGGATAGAGTATCTGGAAAGACTGAATTTGCGTAAAAGATAGGGATTCCATTCTAGGAAATACTTGCTGAAAATGGGAAAAAGGCAGAGGTTATGACCTTCTTAAGCTGGAATACCATAAATTCCATCACCTGAAGAGCCTTACAGCTGCCGGTGGCTTTACAGCTTCCCTGAGCACATACCTTGGACTGCCACACAAGCCTGTAAGGGTTGGAGTAGTTCAGCTTCTCCATGACTCCCTGGACAGTAGCTCCCACTTCTTGAGGATACGGATCACCACGGTTCACTACCTTCGACACAAAAACACCAGACCTTTTTCTTCCAGTGAACACGTTTGGGCAAAGCCCACCTAAAGACTGGGAAAGGTGAGCACGCTGCGCATGATGTGGCTGTGCCCGGGACAGCCGTATCAAGTGCCTGGCTCATCCGAAACAGGGAAGAAAAACTGCATTCTTCCCCAGCAAAACCGATTATGAAGCTGCTTTCCCAGAACATCTACTCGTCCTCCTTCTCACAATAAAAGATAAATTATTCTATCATCCTATATAGATATGGTTACATTTTGGTAACAGCACTGCATTTTTGAAAAATGATCTGAGAACCATTTCACTGCAGCTGCTGGTTGCTGACAGAGGATCAAGTCATTTATTGCAACCTTGCAAAGTTTTTACTTTCATTCCTTCAGGGAAAGTATTATTACTGCTTTCTAGAGATGAGAAAATAACCAAATGTCCCCCTGACGTAACTCACAGACATGGGCAGCGAGTGAGCTGAGAAGAGGATGACGACATCTTTCCTTTTGTCAGGTGGAAACAGGTTCAGTTCCTTCTGTATGTGATCGGTGAAGCACTGTTCAGAAAAAAAAATAGCAAAGACCTGAATCACAGCCAGTGTGCCTAGAATTCCCTCTTTGCTGCCGGATGAGAATCTGACAAACCGGCGTGATCTGTATGTGTGTTGACCATAGACCTGCTCTGAGCAGGAATTTGGACCAATGACCTCTAGAGGTCCCTTCCAGCCAACACTGCTAGGATAATATGACTACACTTTTTAAACAAGATGTGCATGGTGGTCACTTTCACACATTACCATGCCAAAACGTTCGGCATGAAATAACCATCCTTCTCCTGTAATTTCATACATAGTAGACAAGACACATTTCATTACCCTAACCACAATGTACCCTCAAATTGAAGCATTCCTTTTAGTCTTCTCAAGTTTGTTTGGTTTTTTTTAAAGAAAATACATAAACACAGCCTAAATCAGCAAATAGGTTCATCTTCTTTTAATACATTCTACAGCTAAAAGTCTTGTAAGCTTTATTAGAAGCTAAGACTTGATCTAAGTGAAGTGTTTCCTCAGAATGTTTCTGTTGCTTAACATTACACTGTGTTTTTACTGGTAGCAAATGTTTCTAAAAAGGGAACTCAATAAACATCTGTATTTGCTTAGTTCTTTGTTGTTTTAAAGTCAGCTGGCAACACAAAGATACCAAGTTTCTCCTACATCAACCAGTCTAAGAAAACCCCAGGGAGAGCCAGCTGGATAAGGTAGCAGACCTGCTCAGTTCACACCTCTCATTCTGACTGCTAATTTCAAAGGCTCTCATACAAATCCATACCTGAATAAGAAGGGGATGTGTGGGCCATCGGTCAATTACACTCCACTTCATCTTCGGCTTCTCCCCTTTTTTATTATAGTAGTGATAAATGGCATTTAAACTGCTTCCTGAAATGCAGAGAATTAAGAACACAAGTTCAGCCAAGGCATTAGCAACTTGTCAGATGAACAGAGTTTTGTAGCAAGGTATTATAATATTTTAAAATGCTACATATTTAAAATGCAACCGTAAATCAGAACTGAGAGCCTCAAATGGGAACAATTATATCGAAGTTCATACAACATACCAATTATTCAAAGTTCATACAACGTAGCAGCCAAGAACAATTTGCTAAACCATTCTTTAACTGAAGAACAGTTATTGCCCTAGTTTCCATGAAGAAAGCTTACTCAGTCGTGTTCCCGAGCCTTCAGTTTATGTTATCTCACAATAACAAAGGTAACATAAAGCTATCCTGAGTTAAGAAGTTTCTACCTAAAATTTGGAATTATAGTAAATACAGAGGACCTCGAGTTGGCAACGAAGCCAAGAGGAAGGGGCGCTTTGAGGAAGACAGGACAGCTTGCGCTGACACTCCGCACGCTCCAAGGCTCACAGACACGTGTCGACATTCGCCTCTGTCTGTGCGCTGCTGATGCAGAGACGCTCACCTGTGGTAGAGCAACTGTACTGTGGGTACTGCGTGAAGGCAATAGCCCTTTCGATGCCGTCTTTCTCCATCTCTTCAATTGCTTCTTCTGTCAGAGGATGGACGTACCGGAAGCCAATGTAGTATTTGTGGGGTGCTGCCAGCCAAAGCACAGGAAAAGAAATTGCAGAAAAAACCCAAAAACTCTCAATAACACATCATTAATAAGTACCAAGTACACAACCAGACAGACTATACACGTTGAAATAAACTTGTTGATAATTTTCTGTATACTTTTCTAACCCACTGTCATACAAACACATCTTTCTTTGGCCAAGTATTTTTCTAGTAACTCACTTGGCTGTCATTAGAATTTAAAAGTGATTTATGCTATTGTTTGCTTCTGCAGGAAGCATCACTCTTCTGCTCTTACTTAGTCTAGCAGAGGCATGGTTTCCAGACTGCACAGAGCTCTGATGTTTCACTGGGCAAGTTCTGATTTAAAGGATGTATTGGTAAAGAAGCGTCACTACGAGATGCTAAATGAACACTACCATGCCCTAACACAGACCACAGTTACAGACGCGCTATGGGCTTCCTAACAGCACAGCTCAACTCGCTTTTGAAGTCAGAAGTCAGATGTCTGAAATACACCAACGTAATTAAAATGCCAAAACCTTGGGAAAGACAAGGCTTTCTTCATTCTGCCATACAAAAAGAAACACACTGCTTAAGCAGTTTGCACATTCCATGAAATTTTGTTTACCTAAATTTTCAAATACAATTGGGCTACAACTGTGTGTGCCAGCACTGAGATATTCTGCTCTACAGGGATCAGCTTCAAACAGGAAAAGGCCCTGCACCTTATAGACATCAGCTGTCCATAAGGCTTTTCAAGAAAATCAATTTTATCCCTTTCACGCTCCAGGTGCCAACAGAGAAGTCATCAAAACAGGATGCCTTCACTGCATGAAGGACTCGTGTCTTTGCTGGATCAGGCCCTCAGTCCCAGTACTGCAGGGACGATCAGGCAGAATTCCCAGGCACCGACCGTTTGCTCCACGTGCCCTCCCCTCCTTGCCCTCTGATTCCTACTTCAGCTTCAGCAAAGACCTGGCTCCCTTGCATTTCCCTCACCTACTCTACCTTTCCCTTCATCGTTTAATGCAGATGTAATTCTATTTCACTTCTTTCCAATTCCTTGCCTCCAGTTAACCACATTAAAAAACAAAGCTAAAAACAAGAGCAGGTGGAGCCATCGTTTGATGGAACTGCTCTGGTCACCACCCTTGTGAGAGAAGATGCCTCCCCCACCCTGTAAGTCTGCTCCCTTTGCCCCTAAACCCCCAGGGACCGGGACCGTTGCTTGGGGCAGACCATCGGTGGTACTGAGTAAGGGATACACATTCTTTCATTCTGATTTCTGGGTGTTTTTCATAGAAATCTTCATGCCTTTAAACACTTTATTTTGGAGGCAATATTATTTGCTCCAAGGACAACATTTTAGGTTTTTCTGGTTTTCACCTCTAATCTTTTGGGTGTTGGCTTCAAGGTTTGTGGAGTTGGTTTGGTTGAGGGCGGGGGGAAGGCCCGTTTATTGTTTTGTTTTGGGTTTGATTTTGGCTTTGGTTTTTTTTTTTTTTAAGTAGAGGACAGTGGTTCTTAGGAGAACAAAAGCAAAGTTTCTTTTTCAGGGTTTCCAGGTCACTAGCTCTGAAATAACATTTAACAGGTTTCCGAAGGAAGCAGATGTCCCGTGTTGGTCTACACTCCATACATTTATACAGGATTCAGAAAACAGGTTCAGTCAGCCCTAGCTCTCTGCAGGAGGCAAGAGAGCTCCCAGCTGGGAGCAGTAGCAAATAATGACCCAACTTCAGGAGCCCCGGGAGCCAGTAACCTCATTAACATTTTAAAATGGCATTAAAAACAAAAGTCTGACTAACCAGAGCAAAGACAGTAGGAGTTTAACCTGGGAAAGGACATACTGGGAAAAAACATGGCCAACTTGGAAACTTTTTGCAATACTCTCGCAGTATTATGTTTTGTCCTGGATCACAGGCAGCAAAGGAGAGATTTTCATGTCTGTATACATACTCGTTTTGTTGTTACAGTTAGAGTCAGAACTACTGGAAATAGAGTGACATCTCCTTCCACGAAGAGCTGCCAATCTAAAGAAATAATGTGGCTCCCTCACCCTGAGAGCTTTCGTTCTGCTGACAAGGGAATCTCAGCTAAAACACAGCTTGTAAGAAATACTAAGAAACGTTATAATTAAAAACAATAAAAAAGCAAGATGTGCCTTCTTAAAATATAATTACCATTGCAAGACATAAACCTATTTGATGCCAGCACTAACTAAAAAAAACAACAAACCCAACAATAGAAATGGATTTTCCTATCACCATGTTTGTGTGATTTATTCTTATAGACTACTGAGCCTACCCAACCCCACTCATTCAGAAGGAAGAACTCCTGTTCATTTTCAGACAACTGCCTGTAACAATAAAGCTTAATTTTAAAATAATATTATTCCCAGATGACATGGGTGAGGCTCTTTATTTACTACTTTATATTAGTCCCATTGCCAAAGTGTAACATGTCAAATGTATACTACAAGTCAGTAAATCAGTAGATTGATTTACACAGGAGAGAATTTCACAGGTGGGTTTTGATACTGTCTAACATGAGCTCTTCACCAACTGCAAATACACAGCAACTACGAACTCTACGCCCCAGAAGTCCAGGTCAAGGTAAAATGAGTATGCAAAGTATTTTTTCTTTGCCCTGTGTTTGAAGTCTTACCACCACGTCTCGCGATTTACTCATTCACAAGGCTCAGCGCTCCGAAAGTGCTACCTGTGAGCACACAATACACTGTGAGAGTAGCTCAGTCTGGAAGCACATCCAACTGTTTCAAGCTATTCTGAAGCAACACGGTACTCAGTATCGCTGCAAGGTTACTGGAAATGCTTAAGGGAATGGCTAGCACTCAATTCAATTGTTAGCAAGGGTCAGCATGTTCAATTTCTAAAACTGCAGCTACTGTTAGGTAAAAAAGGAGGTGTCTTAACGCCTTATCAGGTGTAAGGACTGCCCAGAGGCAGGCGTGACTTCACAAAAAGTGATCACCACACAAAAGCAAGCGGGAGTGGTACGCTGAGAAAAGCAGATAAGCTTTCTAAGCTTTATCTTCAGAACCTGTTGCAAGCCTGACCCTTCAGGGGCTACTGCTGCTAAAAACACTACCGCCTTCGATGCCGCAGCCCCGTGCGGTTTTGGCTTCAGGCTTTGACTATACCTGCAGGGCCCACAGCTGGCATTAAGCTAGAGAGTAGCATCTGTGGGAAAAAGGATCAAACATCACCGGAATTAAGGTATCGGTGACATGTTACATGCTGAATGAATGAAATAAATTTGGTTCTAGCCTTCCAAGAGTTATTTTTCACCTTCCAGAGCCATTTACCAATCTTCCACCTCTAGCCCTTTTCTACCCAAGTCTGAAGCAGGTTCCACAAAGAATTACAAAATAGCTAGGAATCAAATAACTTGTATTGTCAAACATGGAGGGGGATTCCCTGACACACCAGCACCACATCAGCAAAGGTCATGGAAACTGAAGGGAGAAGGCGGCTTGCAGCACCACGCATTGTAAAGCTGCTGAGCTGAAGAGAATGGAGAGCTCTCCTCTTCGGCTTCTCTTACTCCAGCAGTTTTTGTATTAAAAATGTTTAGTGTTCCTATTGGAGTGGCAGGATGAGAAGAGTTATCTGTAGCTAACACATCGGTGCGGAATTCAGCAGGCAGCTTAGTGATCTCGTTAATTCCTTCTACTCACAAAGGTAGTCTGCGCTTCGAGAACAAAAAGCATAATGCAGAGAAATACCTCATTGGAACAAAGGTCATTTCAGACAGACCAAGCATCACGTTACTGTTTCCTGGCTTTTGTCAAAGCTGCGGTGATCCACCGTCTTTTTTTGTCTGTCCCATGAGACGCAAGACACAGAAGATGGCCATCACCCTTGAGCTGCTACAAGTTTAATTTCTCGTGCTGCCACTCAGGTTTATTAACGCCATGGTTTTAATGTCACATAGCAAGAAACTGTAGCATAAAAGGTACTGTAAGCAAATGATCTACCACTTTCAGCAAGCGGCAGGGGAGAAACAGACTTCTAGTTCATCATAGCTGCTAAGTGAGCAACAATACAAGCTGAAGTCAAATTCAACTAACAACCAATTTGAAAGCAGTTTAGCTAAACTGGTGCAAATTCCACCATGAATGCATTTAACCTGGGTGAAAAATGACTCATGCATCAATTTGGCTGGAGGTTTTAGGAGAGAAATTGAACATGGTTGAACGACAGCAAATTAACATTATGCAAACCACCACAGTTGTCTGTGTTTGCGCACCTAGCCCATGGCAATTGCACGGTACATGTGTTAGCTGAAGCCCTTACTAGAAGGACATTCACAGAAGCGTCTGCACCCATTTCCCATCACACCAGTGGTACCAGGTTGCTTGGCCCGGGGTAATCCATACACTTCACAGCTCCTTGCTGTGAGGAAGCAAGGTTCAGAGAGATTCTGTGATCTGGAGAGAGGGGAGGGAGGTTGTATTCACCTTTCAAGTTTTCTTATTATCAAGGAAGAACTGGCAAAGACAGTATCTACTTCCACTCAAGGCAAACGGTCAGGCCTTATCTCCTGCTCGTGTCCTCGGGTGGGGCTCCTGGCTATCACTCAACCAAGCCCTGCAATGTTCAGCTACGAAACCTTGTGTTTTCTTCCAACCTGAAATCAGGCCTAACTGGTGTTAGTTGTTTTATCCGTTATTAATAGTTACAGATTCAGACAAAGTTTCAAAAGCTCTGGATACATCCAAGCAATAATTTCAGAGGGACATTTCAGAGGAACGAAAGACACCTGCGGCTCTGGAGAACAGTCAGACTCCCAACGCCCTCCCAGAATAGGTATTCTTTAGGCTCAGGTTGGCAAATACAAAAGGCTTTACAGCGTGAAGTTCTGGCCTCAGAGCTGTTCTATATCAGACAGTCCCTGCACAGCACCCTGGCGGAGATAGCCCTGACCAGGGAAGGGCACTTGGAGGAAGCAGGAGGAGCAGGGAACGCCGCACCGTCCTCTGAGCCCTAACTGCTGGCTGCTGCTCGTGTGCGGCAGCCAAGCGGCACCGTCCCGCAGTTAGCTACGAGGAGCAGCCACGAGAAGGTGGCCGTGCGCTTTACAGCAGGAGATCCCCCCCGCTGTGAAACTCAATAGCACCAGCGTGCAGAACACGAACAACCAGGAAACCCTCGACCGACAGGCGGTTTTTTACTCTGTGTGCGCACACACATGCGCTGCCTAAGAGGAGCGTCACTCTCCCACTCTACCTCTTCATAAAAGAAAAGAGAATTACACGAGATTGTACTGCCACTGCCAATGGTCACAAATCTCCACTTCATTTATGCTAGTGAGTATGCCACTCTCAACATGCCGCTCCCATGCCTGCCTCAGTTGTTCACATGAAATACATTCCCCTTTCTTATCATTCTACGGCTCAACCACCACTCATCTTCCGTGCAGACTTCTTCAAGCTCAAGCAGGGCTTACAGGGCAAGGTATGACACCTTGCAGTCGTGCACACCATCGGAGACTCCTGTCACCTAGCTTTAGCCATCTGAAAATAAGGTACTTTGTCTATCACAGGCACCTGGACTTCCTCCCATCCTTAGGATGACCTCAGGATGAACTGAATCACTTTCTCTCCAAGCCCTACTCTCTCGTGACGAAAGAGGGAGCAGAGGCCCCCAGTTTAGGCCAGATGCCCACCTTCCTGATGGCTGAAGTCATGCGAGATGAAACATGCCAAAAGCATCTAAGGGTGGACTTACCCAGGGCAGCTTTTAAGCTAGTTACCTTGGGCACAGAGAGAGGTGGCAGCTGGACCACAGCACATACTGGACCCAGCCTGAGAAGGTGGGTAGACACTGGGTTGTTGGCTTTTGGTGCTATGCTGTGCTCCTGCAGGCTGAATGAGTGCCAACAGTACTCTCCAAAATCAAAGCCATTCCCCAGTGCAGCCACAGAAGTGACCACAGCACAAAAATGTATTTGCACGTGTGGGAACCCCATGCTTTTGCATATGCTTAGTTTTTAATGAGTAAGAACTTCTGCAATATCTTTGTCATGATTTCCTAGCAGGACTGAGAACACTGTTCACACTCACAATAAAAAAGGAGAAGTAAAAGCTGCTTTACAAGCATATACTTTCAACACATGAAGCAAAAGGGACTTTTAACAAGCACAGTAGAGTAAAGAAGTACCGGTGCGAGGAGACATGCTGTCCAGCAGTTTCACCATGCCTTCTCCCTGCACCGCCGTCCACTTCTTGATTGGTGATCCACCTCCGATCTTGCTGTACTGCTCCTGGATTTTCGGTGTGCGGCGTTTGGCAATGAATGGTGCCAATGTACTAAAGCATTCAAAAGGTACATGTATTAATGTCATAACCCAAATCACCACCCCTTTCCCCAAATCCCTCTGCTGCAGTGAGTTTTCCGTGGCAATCTGCCCAAATTACAGCAAACCAGCACTGCATGGCTCATTTAATGTTATATTCCGTCACCCTTCTCAAACTTACTAGGTGACAGGAAAACATCATTTGCAATTAGAAGAGAATTATTTTGGCATGCCTATTTCCAGAGAATTGTAACACCTTTTCTTACACTGACTGATCCCAAGATGAAACAGTCTTAAGAAATGCTGACATACCCAGAAGTTAAACGTCCGAGCCTACAGCTAAGACAGCAATACCCAACACTGACTGTAACACAGGAGTTGACAGCGTTTCTCACTTTTGAACTGGAAGCGTCATTAGATCTCTGTCCAGGAAGAGACGAAGTAAGAAATCATGCACATCATCCAGCCGTTCTGGACCTCCCATGTTTAACATCAAGATTCCTGTTTTAGGTTTCCTGGGGAAGCAAGAGATATTTCAAATCCTAGTGACCTACCGCTTTTTTATTATTATTACAAAACAATCAGCTTATCCTCCTGCATTTGCCTTTTGCAAAAGCAGCATCCTATTTAGAACCTCATCCTGCTTACGTAAAAATACGAATTACAAGCACGAATAGCCAGAGAACATTGACTTGGTCTTTAGTTTTTGTAAAAAAGCAATCACTTTGCAACACAAGAGTTTAACTGGAAATACACTGAGTAAATTATCTCGCAGCTGAAGGCAGTAAGGGAGGTCATAAAGCAGGGTCTAAGGAACTATCTCAGCTGAATGCCAGCTGTAGATTCCAACCAAACCAAGCGGCAGCTTCCACAGAAAACAGATGAACTACCCACACAAGTCTTTGTCTTCATTACTGTGGAGACACATCTCATCTCCCAAAGCAGTGAAAGCAGCAAAGAGCCATTCTACACATAAAGTAATTGCAGGGTTGGTTTTGCTTGGCTGTTGTTTTTTTTTTTTCCCCGACAATAGGTTTTCTATCCAGGTGCAGGCCCAGCACACTGTTCTAAGGATAACGTCCCGCCCAGCACAGCAGAGCGGAGCAGATGGCGGTATCAGCTTTTACACAAACGGCTGCTGGTCACAACTCTCAGCCAAGAGGTGGATTTCCCCATCGTTTCCCCTGCCAAGGGAGCCCAGTGACCAGGATCTCTCGCCTCCTGAGCGGATGGAGCCGAGGTTGCACAGGGAGCTCTGCCCTCCTCTTCTTAAAGCCAAAGTCTTACAAAGGGGCACTGAGAGGAGCCTAGGCCTGCCCCGATGGGCTGGGACCTCAGTTTCCATTCCCTTCCTTCTGGAGCGTCTATCAGGATGTTGCTGAATAAAACCCAGGAAGCAGGAACCAGAACCTCAGATAATAATAATAATAATATCTTACTGTTTGTTCTATTGCTTCTGCAGTGCCTCAGGCCTTACCGTGGGCCACTGCCTCACTACCTTCTGCAGAGAACAAGGCAGGCAATCCTTGCCCCACAGAATTGTGAAAACAAGAGGCTCAGTGAATGCAGCCAGCCAGATAAAAGCAATTACACACACAAAAAAAACCCCCAGATCAAGCCCTGTGACTGCCACGTTTTACTACATAACCAGCTTTGCTATGCAAGTAAGGCAGCATATCATATCAGAGAGAGACAGAGGGCATGACAGCAGGTCACACCCACCCAGACCTCCTTGCAAACTTACCGCCCTTTTGGCTGAATTTGAGGTTTGGTGCTTTCTGTCACGGCGGCTGCAGTTGCCTGACCTCTCCATCGTACCGGGACCCTCAGATGACTGCTGCTTTTTACAACTGGAAGAAAGATAACAGCACATTGATAACTTTGCACTGGGCTGAGGGGCCTCTTCACCAGATAGGCACTAATCCCTCAACAGCTACATAAACACACTTGGCAGTACTACGCTGCTTGGCGTTTTCGCCCTTAAGCTCCAGGTCCTGGAATCAAAGTCATGAAATTGCAAGCTTCTGCCTTTCTGTAAACACTCTGTATACTAACAGCATTTCAGATACCAGGCAGTAACCCAAAAAGCAAACAACAGCCTCACTGATCTTTAAGCTCCAAGCACAAGTCCAAAATAACTGGTGACAACACAAGAGAAACTACGCAGGGCTGACACAGTAAGGAAGTAAGCACGCCAAGCTACATTAACTCCTCATGGTGCAGACATACCTGGGCTAACTCTAGACAAGCAAAGTATTTCTACGCCACCTCTACAACGTAGGTTTGACATTTCTTAATTTAGGGCCCCCAGCAAACTTCAGCATCATAGGGCAGCACCTGCGAGCCATAAGCACAGAGCTCCTTAGTTTGACCCTGTGTCAGATACCCTGAGCAGCAATTTCAGAATCCATTTACCCAGGGACGTGGGCAGCCTTCTTTCTCCCTACCCAGCTAGGCGACTTCTATTATTCCTGGATTTCAGCATCAGCCAAAAACCAGGATACTTCAGAAGTAAAGTCTTCCCACATGCTGGTTACAGCCTGCTTTTTCAAAAGCACGCTTTGTTTTCCTCAGGAGTTCATAGTCATTACATGATATTTTTTAGTGCAACAATAGCGTGAATTGCCCAAGATGAAAAAAAAATGTTAAATTTGGCATCCCCGGCTCTCCAGCAATCGTTTGGTGCGACACTTCCCTGGTCAGACCGCAGGAGTTCCAGCAGCAATTGAGCCCCAATAGCACAGACCCGCTCGGCGGCCGCCCCACCTGCCGAGAAGAGCATCTTACGGTTCACACGTCCCTAATAACATCCTGAACAGATGCTGAATGACCTCAAAACCTGCTGAAATCAATGACAGTGAAAAACACCTTGCAAATCCAGCTTCTGACTCAGGATTAAGAGCGTGTAGCTGTGGATGCCTGCGTCTGCAGTGACATAAAAGGCTGCAAACTAAAGAACTTCAAGCATTGCTGATGCCTGAAAGTCTCTTTTAAAATATTTATATTCTTCTTCCAGTTCTTACTTTTTGAATCACTGACACTGTACGTTAATCATACAGAACAAGAAAAAGAGAAGTTTCAATGGCTGTATTGATCCTTCTGCACTGTAAATAAATACTGGAAAGCATTTGTTTTACTTAAGGTGAGGTCTGGGCACATTTCTATCTGCACCATACAGCATGCGACACGGGGCGCACAGGATGCGCGACGATGCTGGTTCAAGCTTGACGAAACGTGGCTAGAAGTGTTTTGTAAGTTTTGGAAATGGCATTATCGTACTAGCCTCCGGAGCCAAGGCCTAACAAAGCCGGTCCCCGGTGCGTGTCTGTGCTTCCGCTGGCCTCAGGTGCCCCTCAGTACGTACGTGAAGCGACTCTGCCGTGACGGCAGTAACTGGGTAATGTGCTATATTTACAAGGAGTAAGGAAAAGAGCTCCCGCTGAAGGAGTGCAGAAAACTGACTGCGTATTGTAAAGACTGCAACACATACGCCTGCGTAGATAGGACACGTTATTAGCAGCGTGACTAATTACACATCAGTAGCATGGGGAGAGCTGTGAAATGGGCTTGCAGCTGTGCTTAATAGAATCACAGAATCATAGAATCATTTAGGTTGTAAAAGACCTTTAAGATCGTCCAGTCCAACCATTAACCTACACTACCAAGTCCACACTAAACCAATCAAGGGTAGACCAGACTGAACCATGTCCCCAGGTGCCACCTCTGCCCGTTTTTTGAACACTTCCAGGGATGGGGACTCCCCCACCTCTCTGGGCAGCCTGGTCCAATGCTTGACCACCCTTTCCGTGAAGAAATTTTTCCTAATTTCCAACCTAAACCTCCCCTGGCGCAGCTTGAGCCCATTTCCTCTCGTCCTATCGCTAACTACATGGGAGCACAGCCCAACACCCCCTCCCTGCCCCCTCCTGCCAGGAGCTGCAGAGAGCGATGAGGTCTCCCCTCAGCCTCCTCTTCTCCAGGCTGAACACCCCCAGCTCCCTCAGCCGCTCCCCACCAGCCCTGTGCTCCAGACCCTGCCCCAGCTCCGCTGCCCTTCTCTGGACACGCTCCAGCACCCCAATGTCCTTCTTGTGCTGAGGGGCCCAAAACCGGGCACAACCTCCTCACCGCACCTGGCCTTACTATGAAAACGCAACCTGTGAAGTGTTAAACAAAGATGCCCGTTACACAAACACGGTTTAGAAAGGGAAGTGCCTCATTTAAAATTAAACTCCTGGGGCGTGGAGGGGGGGTGGGGGGGGGGACACGACACCAGACAGTGTAAAACAGAGCCCGATGGCAGCAAACGACGGATTTCTCTCAGGCGAAACGCTGCCCTCGGTGCGTTTAGAGGAAAAATCATCATTAGCCTGCCCGGCTCCACCCGGAAAGAGACCTTGCAGAAAGTCCGGCTTAATCACCGCAGCGCGGCGACCCGCGGGCAGAGGCAGCCCCGCTGCCTGCCTGAGGAGCCGAGGCCCCGGCTCTGCCGGCAGCGTTACGCAAAGGCACCTCGCCGGCGTTGTGTAACGCGGCGGCCGCTGCCCTCCCGCCCTCGCCAGCCCAAGGCCGCCGGGCTCGCAGCTTCCCCCCCCCCCCGCCAGCCCCAGCCCTCGGCCCTCCCGCCCCGTTCCCGCCGCTGCCCGCGGACTCACGGTGACTCGCCGCCCGCCCGGCGGCGCCAGCGCCAGCGGCGGCCATCTTGGCGGCGGCCGCCTGCATTCCCTCAGACGGCCCCGCCGTCGCCCCGCCGGCCGCCACCGCCCCCCGGCACCGCCTCCGCTGCCGTACGGCAGCGGAGGCGGTGCCGGGGGTCGGTGGCGGAGCCGGGGTGGACCCGGGAGTCCCTCAGGGCCGCTCCCCCCGACCGCCCTCCACAGCCCACACCAGACTGTTACCAGAGGACCGAGGGCTCAGGAGCGAGCGGCCGAGCACCCCCTGCTCACCACAAAAAGACCCCGATTTTCTTAATTTTTTTTTTTTTTTTTTGACGCTAAACTCATAGCGGCATCCCTCGTGGGCCACGTTTTGAAGGATTTCTCTGCAAACACGCGTGCTAAATAAAATAGCGCTTTTGAGGGCTTGCTGTCATGCTCGTTTTGAAGGCTGTCTCTGCAAACGTGTGCTAAATACGTCCTTGGACATCTCAGGTTTGCACAGGCTCTGAAGAAGCTGCAGACCCTCTTATAAAAAGAGTTTAAAATATTTCTTTTTTTAAATCTTGGGGGTCTTTCCCAGCGGAGAAGCTCACACGCTACCTCAGATCTTGGTCAGCCTTTGCGGTTAAGCCAAGATCCTCGCCTACAAAAATCCTCGTCCCTCCTTTCCCGCTCCCTGGCGTGATCCCAGCCCGCCTCTGCCCCGGGACATCAACCCACGGCCTCTTCCACCATCCAACCCTTTATTTTGCCTCTAGCCATTCTCCACTCCTCCCATGCCCTGTCAGCCATGTTAGTCCTCTCTCCGTGGACAGTCCTGAAGCTTTCACCAGCCCTGGAGGGGTTCAAAAAATGGGCAGAGGTGGCACTTGGGGCCATGGTTTAGTGGGCATGGGGGTGGTGGGTTGATGGTTGGACTGATGGTCTTAGATTAATGATTCCTAGTTTAATTAAAAAATAATCCAGCCACCAAGCCAGGAAACATGAAATTATGACTCTTCCCTTAATTGGTTTAGGGTGGACTTGGCAGTGTAGGTTAATGGTTGGACTGGATGATCTTACAGATCTTTTCCAACCTAAACGATTCGATGATTCTTTGGGGCTGGAGATCACCCTGTCTGAAAAAGGGCCCCGTCGGTAGCACGGGTGGAAAGAACAGGCTTCTCAAAGCTGAAATTCTGCCTCTGCCAGGGCACAGCGGGAAAACTTCGCAATAGGGCTGCACCTCGCGCGCAGGGACAGGCGCTGTGTTTACGGCGTGCATCATTTATGAGGAGATTTCCTTCGCGTGCTGGGAGGAACAGCGTTTCTCGGCTGGAGGCAGATACCCGCAGACCTGGATTTATGCCCAGCAGCACCTCTGCGTAGCGTTACGGTGCAAGTTGTGCTTCTCTCTCATGGTCAAGAGCCCAGTGCAGTTTGCAGATGCCGGGATTCAAAGGCAGCTAGCAAGTGCAAGTCCCTGGGGTTGATAAAATCCTGAGCTGTCCGTAAACCTCTGCTTCTCTTGGAGCTGGGGGACAGGCGGCTGGCAGCTCGTCGCCCAACAACGGGGGTTTGGGCAGCTCAGCTGCCTGGACAGAGTAGCAGAGAAACCAAAACCCGCCATGGGATGGGCTCATTTCCCGGTCGGCAGGCTCTCCAGCAATCTGTTGTCCAAAGGCAGACCCAGCTCTCGCCACCCAAGGCCCAGCACCACCGCACTTCTCGCCCCTCCAACAAGCGAGGGCTGTTTTGGTCCCGGCTGCTCAGTGGGGAAGGGAGCAAAGAGGAGAAACACCACATTTGGGAGGGATGCTGGGCTCTCTGGGGTTGTTAATGCCACACCACTTGCAAGGAACTTCAAAAGGTCCTTACAAAGGGCGGCCAGATGAGTTTCAACATAGATAAATAGAAAATAATACGTGTAAGGAGATGTAGTCTAAACAAGGCTACACAATAGTGATCCCAAAGCTGCCAGCTCCAGTGCCTTGGAGCCAGTGCTGGCACTCCAGTTTACCAATTACCAATCCAGTTCCCAATCCCGCTGTGTGGAGATACCTTGAGGGAAAATGAAAGTGAGGATGAGGAGAAGTCCAAGTTCTGATTGCACTTTTTTTTTTCTCTTTTGCAAATTTGTTTACCTTTCTAATAAAAATAAAACCAAGTGCTCTTGTATTCCAAGCAGCTGCAGTGCCTTTCCAAGAACAGTTATTAACGATCATGATTTGCAAGGGATGTAAGCTGCGCAGGAATTCGCGATGGAGCCCGGAGGAAACCGCCGCTCCCTCCAGTCCCCATAGCCCTAGCAGCCGGCAAGACCAACAAGCTCCTTCACTTCCCCCAGCATCTGGCCAGTATTGCCCACACGTACAAAGTACTTGTGTTATTACGGAGAACAGAAACATCAAGCTTGGATGCAAAGGACCTGGGAACACTGCTAGCCCAAAGAACACGTGAAGCAGCAAACGTGATTAAATCAGCCCTGATTAAGAACTTACAATCAAAGAGCTTTACTGACAGACAGCCTGGAAACTAGCCTTCTGGAGAGCTGCCAGGAACACCCAGGATCATCATCAGTTTTAAATCACTGGAGACATAATCAAACTCAGCAAATTTTGTAAGAACACAATTAAAAAAAAATAAGACAACATACAAAACCACAACTGAGAGGACACAGAAATAAAACCAAGCTACACTTATCATTTTTCAATCTCTAAAAGTAATTTTTTTTTCTTAATGATCAAAAACCTGAATTGAGCCTCGGTGATAAATCGGGAACTACGCCAATCCTATTTAAGACAGCGAAAGTTTGTTTTGAAGCAGCATTTCAACCCTACTGCATTCCTGTCGACTAGGTTTCAGTGGCTACCTAAGGAATTTCTCCTTATTACTCCACCGGTAGCTTTGCACAGGCTTTTGCTTAATTCCGGGATCTTTCCGGCGCAGGTGGTTTGCCCAGCACCACCTCTGCTCCACGAGCAGATTACGGAACTGCACAGCAGTCTCCGTTCCACTCGACAGCATCTGTCATCCCAGTCACCTTTTAAGCTCCTTATCTGATCTGCCTCTTCCACGAGCACCTCTTAAGTCCTCAGACCTTCCTCTAGTAGCTCCCCTGATACAGAGGCTTTTAACCTTTACAAAGCAGCTCAGCCCTGCCCGTTGTAAGGACAGAAAACTGACTGCCAACAAGTGATGTTTTTCTAGTAGTTGTCTTTTCCCAACCCTTCTCCTCCCTTCCCATCACTTAAGGCACTTGAAGGCAATTTTTTTTTATAAAAAGTCCCTATATGCTCATAAATGCCTAAATATTCTGAATTACAGATGCCTCTTGAGCTCCCCTCCCCGCAAAAAAACCCACTAACAAAGAAGCCCCCCACAAACAAAACCCCAAGGGGTGGCATTACTACTCAGTAGCACGTTCAGCTTTTGGACTGGTGTGATTTTTCCTGTAGCTCACCGTTAGTAAGCTGTCTAGTACGTAGGTTCAGAAGTAAATTGCTAGCATTTTGTTGCAGTCAAGTGTCTTAATTTTTCTCCTCTTCCTCTAGCTTCTCTCTTCTTCCTCTAGTTTCTGTACTTAACACATATGCAACAATACTCTCAACTGCAAGAAATTTACAGTTGCCTATACTTCTGCAGGTATTTAAAAGAATCGTTTTAAGTTCTACATTCAAAGAACAACCCATCAGAAACAGAGTAGGGCAAATGCAAGAGCGAGCTGAGGGACATTACAAGATTTCCTTCTATTGTGGCTACAAAAGGACTGGGAAAATAGGTGAAAAGGGTGAATTCAGAGAGGTGGTTAAGAAAGAAAACCATGCTAGCAATGCTTATTTCTTCGAGCATCTTTCATTCATCCTCACGCAGCCTCGACTCACCTCCCCTGCTTCGGAGGGGCACCCCTCAGGTCACACAGCAATGCCGCAGCAGTCCCCAGCAAACCCCATGACATTAAATCCCCATGTTTAATAGCTCTGGAAATAACCTCACTTCTTCCAGCTGTTATCAGCTGGCGAGGCAGGCGTTAGCTCTGCTTACAAACCTGGCCTCACCTTGGGCAGCCACAGCTACAAGCGGCAAAAGTCACGGCCTGCTCCCCCTGGAGCTGCTGCCTTGGCAACCAATTATTCAGCACCACGCTTCTCATTTGTTCTCGCCAGGATGTTTCAACTGGGTAGCTGAGGTGGTCTCTCCAAATGATAAAAATCCTTGCCTTGAAGTTAATTAATGGGGATTTAGTTTAAACAGAAAAAAAAGCTGGTTCCGTTTTTCTGGAGTACATGCTTACTGCACTTGAAAATTCACTTTTCCTGTGCTTTTGCCCACATAGATATTGCCTATGCCAGGCCAGACTATATTAAGCAAGTAAGCTACAAAGGCTAAGGGAAAGGAAAGGAACAGACATTACAGGTCAAGAACTACTGTCCTGCACACCAACTTATGTTGCCATAATTTATTGGTTGCCGATTTAGACCAGTTTATACAAGTAACATGCAAGATGAAGAAAACCAGTCATTGATTACAAAAATATGGGTATCGCACAGCTCAACAATTCTGCGAATGGCAAATCCAGATCAAGGCTCAGTACAGGTAGCAAACGATGCATGTACCAATTTTTTTTCTCTCTAGTAAAAGGAATTGCTTTACTTATGACTAAAAGGCATACAGATGACCCAACACATTAAATATTCAATTAATCCTATTTGATAACTTGATTACAGCCAGAGAACCTGCTCAGATGCAGTAGCACACACAGAGAACACGGAGCCAGCTAGGAAACATGGAACTGCTCTGCTATGAGAACACACTTCAGCACGAACTGGGAAAGCCCTGCTTGAACTACAATTCATCAAGAGAGGACAGCGATTCAGTCAGCATACAGTGCTGAAATCTAATTGTATTTCAAAGTTACCAGTTTCTTTGGGTCTTCAACCAGTTGTTTCTGGTTTGAAACAGACGGCAGAATCTTAATTTGGAAGGCACCACCAACACCCCAGTGCCCACGAGCCAACAGAGAGCGCTCCGCCGACACGTCCCCTCCTGCTGTAATTCAGCATAGCTCGGGTGTGCACGGACCACTACAGCGCTTCACCCACAGCTACCAGGGAAGAGCAGCAAAGCCCACCTCGCCACCAGCCTCATCATTCCTAACCCATAAATAACTGGGGGGGCGGGGAAGCAACCCATGTCTCTTGCAGTGGAATTTTGTGCTCAATATTACATACCTTGCCAGTGAATAAACTCAAACAGAACTTCCATTAAAAACTGTAGGAGCTAAAAAAGTGCAGTGCTTAATATAATTAATCCCATTTTTACACTTTGTTGAGCTCTTTACATGATGTCTCTTCATACCATTCTCAGAGGTCAGTATTTGGCAATTTAAAGAGCTTGAACTCCTGATTTCTCCAACAAGAAACCACAAAACAGATTAAAATTAAAGCAAATTTAACAACAACAACAAAAAATCAAATGCCCAGCATATTTTCTTTTAAGTCACAGAAATTAAAAGCAGACGTGTATCTTGTCTTTTAAAAGAGAGCTTATCAGGATCTTTGTTTTATGTTGACTTGAGAGCATAAATGCACCTAAATGTTTTTTCTAAGGCTTCTTCCAGTTAATTAGAGTAATTTTGCTTTAAAAAAGGGTTTTGTTTATTTTCCTTTTCACACTGTAAATTAGTATTTGTATTAGCAACAGGTTGTGGTAAGTCTTGTTCTCACACAGGCTGTAGTATAGCAGCGTGCATCGTTCTTTTCCAAGCATCAGTTGCTCAATTTTCTAGGAGTTTATCACAAGGATGGCTAAGGTTTGCAGCGCTGGACAAAGCGTGGATAGAGACAGACATCTCGGATGTGGTGCCTATTCAGAATCCAGGTTAGGAATCGTTCTAATCCCAAACCATATCCACCATGAGGGCATGTACCATATTTTCTCTGTGAAATTAAAATCAGAGAGTAGATACTAAACATTTTCTTGTTACTTAGAATTGCAGTAATACCACCAGGAAACCAAAACAAACCAAACCAAAAACCAAAACAACCCACCCAAACAAACCCTTCCAAGATTATTTTCTGAATGAGGAGGAAAATGGACTATGCTCTTTTCAGGCAAGATATATGTGCTTACTTGTCCCGAGTTTCCTGGGGCAGCGTAAGGACTAGAAGAGGAAAGTGAAAGTCTTAATGATTCTTTTTCAATCCCCTCCTTTTCTCCTCCCCTTACACTAGCTAGAGCTTAGCCATTCAAGTTGGTAAAGACCAACCTCTCTTTATCTAACAGCAAGGGCTTCACCAACACTGCAGAAGACGTTATGAGAGGAACACCCCTGCACAGAGCAGTCTAATGACGGTGATCCGGTAAGGGCAGCATGCAACTGCAGCAAGCAGCAGCAATTTTAACAGAATGGAAACTGTTACCCACTGCATTTTGCCAATGGTTCAGTGACTATCTACTTTGGGCCACCAAAAATATGTTTCCAATTTAGACTGCATCATTTTAAGACCAGTTTAAAAAAAAAAAAATCAAATATCATATCTGACAAGCAAGACATCTAATCTGTTTTACAAACCTGATCAGTATACCAGTAGTACGGCGTGGGATCAATGCCCTCTCTTTTATAGCCTTCGAGTAGCTCCTCGCTGTCCCAGATACGCATAGAGCCTCCAACAATTTCACCAACGTTAGGCATCAACACATCAACCTACAACACACAACATGAGATCAAACTATTACAATTAAGCTGTCTGCAGGAGGGGGAGGAAAAATAGCCTAAACTTAAAACAGTATTTCCATAACACATTTCACCACGTAATTTTAATTCCCCATCACAGGAAGGCAGGCAATTCCTTCCAGACCCAATTTATAGATGGAATAAACTAACTGACTAGGTGCTCTAACTTAATCTCTAATACTCTTACCACGCTGAACTGTAAAAAACCAAACAAAAAACACACACAAACCACCACAGAACCACCACCCAGCAGCACTCCTAGCGACCACCACTCCTCTGGCTGCCAGACAGCTAGCGTTTAGCCAGTGCAGCCTCCAAGAAGCCAGAGAAGTACTGTCATTAGACTAGCGCTTACCCGAGGTCAGTGAAGAGCATGCTCAATATAATCTACCGACATTTCATTAGCACTTCGGAGTTGCTTCATTTATTTCTACAAGATCAACAAACCACGCCAAAAGACACCCCAAAAAAGCCTGGTAAGAATTCTCCAAGATTTTCCTGGAGTACTTAATTCATTTTATGCTCACTCACGCTGACATTCCCCACTCTATTTAGAAGCCTGCGACACAACATGAAATACCAACTTACAGATTCAGTAAGTCGGGAATCATCATGACAGCGCTGCATATAGAAAGACTTTATCTCTGCAGGAAATCGGCACAACAAGATTGGCTCGTTAATGGTGTCCGTCATCAATCTCTCAGGAGCTTCAGGAATATCCTAAGGTTAAAGAAGGCTTTATTAATATTTAAAACCAAAACCCCTCCAATACCTTGAGTACCACATGCATCAGGCATGAAACAGACAGTTTCAGACCACACGTATCCACACATTCGTCCTAATGTACCTAAATTTTTAAAACAAACTTATCTTAGAAGAAGTTATATTTATATATAAAAACATATGGTGGGGGGATATCTGTTTTATTA
Source organism: Pelecanus crispus (assembly GCF_030463565.1). Lineage (NCBI taxonomy): Eukaryota > Metazoa > Chordata > Aves > Pelecaniformes > Pelecanidae > Pelecanus > Pelecanus crispus. The sequence continues at coordinate 829,651 of NC_134676.1, read as the reverse complement.
AAATCCAAGCCTTCCCAATGTTTCAGACAGAAAACTGAGGAAAACCTGAAATGCAGACTTTGCAAACATCTAGTAAACACAGAAGAGCCTGATCTGCTTCCTCCCCAATACCGTTTTCCACAAACCTTAAGACTAAGAAGTTTAAGTGTTTCCTTGTTACGTATATGGCCTGTTTTTTAAAAACCTCAACTGATCAATTACATAGACGAGGTTATTTGGTTTTTATCGAAGGTTTCTGGCTGAAATTTGATAAACTGTAAAAAACACCTAGCAGAAGTTTCATTTTGATCAGTTCAGCACTTTTATTGCTTAAAAACTGGGGAGAAGTGAAGGATGACACCACAGTTACGTTGGCAGACAGGGAACATCAGGGACAATGTCATCATGGCTTACTGAATGAACACATTTTGTTTAGTCGGAAAACTCTATCACCAAAAGGTTTAATTTGAACTTTTATTCAGCCAATGGTATCACATTTTTCTTAGATTCTGAGACAGTCAGAAGATCTGATTTTTTTCTCTAATAGTAAAAACCAGCCACACCTGTTACATGTTTTAACCCAACTGAACACTGCTACAGCACTGACTGCTGCGGAAGGGGGGCAGAAAGGAGCCTACTATAGCACGCACAGCAAGGGAAGCGCAAGCAACATGGGCCTTGTGCAAGGGCAGCTCACAAAGCAAGTGTCAGCCTGCAATGGGGGAGAGGAGGCAAGAATCCTTATTTCCCTCTGGAACTTTAAGTTCAGGGCAGTTTGAAGGCCTCTCCCTCCCTTCAACTCTATCATCTTTGATACAGGTGGGAAAAACAGTAACAGCAAAACCCACAACACATCTGGTTTTGAGCTGCCAAGGTTCCCTCAGAATACACCGTGTAGACTTTGAAGTTAAACAATTGTATGCTCTCCTCCTAAAAATCTCACTTCTCTTAAATCCTTCGATGACTATGGCTACACCAAGTCTCTTGAGCTCCTTCAGATAATTTTGTCTTACATGTTGGAGAAGAGTGAGACAGGAACAACTGATGGACAGACGACAACACAGATTTTGGTTCCAATGTTCAAAGACATTATGGGAAAACCCAACCCATGCTTGCACTCCCCAACACGTCACTACACCTCCTAGCACAGTTCAGACAAAAATCCAGGCCTCACTAAAGTTTACAGCAAAACTCCCTTTAACTTAAACGAGACTAGAATTTCAGTCCTTATCGGTATCATTCCAAACAAAACACAAGAGATTCACACAGCAACAGTAAGCCCAAGAGCATCATGGTCAAAACACGCTATTCTTCAAGGGGCTTATACACCCTTAGCGCAGGGCTGTGGGATTTTGTTTGGTTTATTCCCAAAGAGCCTCACAAAGACTTACTTCCCCAAACTCATAGTACGTGCCATCTTCCTTCTTCACATCATGTTCCTTTAACCACTCAATGGCTTCAGTATAGTTCATGCGCCGGAAAGGACGTTTAGGGGGCTGGAAGCCCTGTAAGTAAGAGTAGATAAAGACAGTTTTAAGAGTACCATTTTTAAAGAATACTACTATTCTAGTCGATCATCAGCAAGTCCACTTCCAGACTCAAGGCATACACATTACTCTTTCCAGCTCACACATCAACAAATTACTTAAAAAAAAAAAAAAAAAAAAAATCAAGCTCAGCACCGAGAAGCTAGAACCAAACACAACCATCTTCCAAGCCCAGTAAGGCTCACAGAACAGATGGCGAAGAAGATGGCAGGAGAGAAGTATTTTCAAAGCTGCTTCCTTTTCCGTATGAATTCACTGCACATGTAGGCGTTTCAAACTGAGCCGTTAGCAGAGGTTCCATGTGCAAGGCCACAAAAGAACATTTTTGCTTCCCTGTGCACAGAACAGCTCCAGCACCCACCTCTGTGAGGCAGGTTGTGCTTCTGCTATTTCCTACCTCCTGCCCCCTGTCGCAGCCCAAATTTAAAACCAAACCTCCCAGTGTTTATCAGGAAAATCGGTCAAAATAACAGGGATGACTGAGCTCGTATGCGCTCTGAGAGCAAAGCTAGTGATAGAGATAAAGTTAGCAGTCTCTTAAAGCCATCTTCTTTGCAAAGGTAACAGAAGACAAAGGGTCTCTAACAAATGAAAACAGCTTTACAGAGCTCAACATTCCAGGGTAGGAAGTAAAACACCAGTTGTTTCATTGCTCCCTTGTGCTCAATCTGCAAGTACCAGCCGATCAATATTACGAGCTCTGGGATAGAGGTTTTTATTCCACTGGTACAGTACACATTGCAATAAATCCCAGCACATTGCTGGCTCCTGGAACTTGCTAGCAGGGAACTTCTTTCCCCACAGTCCCCCGCTTCAGGAATAGTCATTACCAAGCTTGCAGCATTTTCATGCCTTTGACGTTATTTAATATTTTTCTTATTAATAAGAAGCAGGCAGAGTTCATCACCATGCCCTGCCTTCCCCAGATGAACACGCTGATCAGGAAAGCCTAAAGATCATATTTTCTTGGCTATTCATGACTGTTCCACATTGCTGCCTACCGGGTTTAGGTCATACAGTAAGCTTGATGCAGGTGACTTCAAGATTCTGTCTACTACATCACAAACCAAGCTCTCCAGACGGTCCAATAAATCTTCAAAAGTTATGAAAGGACATTCAGCTTCAATGTGAGTATACCTGAAACACGAAGTCACACCATTACAAAACCACACGCAAGCAACAAATCTTTAGCTATGAAAAAAAGTCTAATGAGAAAAAAAAACCCCAACCCAAGAACACACACTTTTGTCCCCTTTTTTGGTTCTCCCACTTCTACACTGTAAAGGAAATAAAGCCATAAAAAAAAGCAAGGAAGACAACAGTATGAACTGTATTTTCTAAAAAGACGAAGCTTCCTAAAAATGCATCAGCTTTGTTTCACCCAGATCCTCCTTTGCTAAATGTCAATGTATTATGACCAGCTGGGCATTCACTGAGACAAGGCACTACCCCCAAATATACTTTTGATCAGTCCTTCTGCATTAGCATTATGCCGTCTGCTCGCTGTACGTTACGTCACCCAACTGTCTGCTACTCCCCTGCTTTATAAATTCACTTATATATAAGTAACAAAGGCGTAGACTCTCTCCATACTCTGCCAAGTGTCTGCGGGTCCTGGATTGCTCAGCTCTGTATGACTGAGCAACACAGAAAACATCTCCTAGCGCTGGAATGCAGGTCTCCAGATAGAGCTGGGACGATTGTGTTAAGTATGCCTCTTCACCAAAATAATCCAGTTTGAATAGGGTTGAGCCTCCTTCCACCTGTGTCTGGACTAAAGTCGGTGGTGTGACCTGTAAAGAACGTGACTGTCATTAGCTGAGTGAAGAATTAAGGACAATGATGACAACACGTAAGAGCAGTGATGTAAGGCACACTCTCCCAGAACACCATCAACAGAGCTTTGGTATGCATGCATACGAGTACTTCAGTCTAATACCCTTCAGCACCCTAAAGAGAGGTACGCAGGCTGTTTGTGAATCACCCCGTAACACATGCCTCAGAAGTGTCTACACACCTTTGAGATCTATGTCTGTGAAAGCAATCAAATAATAGTAGTTTCCTAACAAACAGTTGTTCTTTTGCCTCTTTCACGTCAATTAGAAAGTCTACACAGTTTTTCCAGGAAAAAGATAGCCCTGAGGTCAGGACATGAAAGCAGTCGTTTGCTGACAAAGGAAAATATACTTACTTCATAATATCCATTGGCAAAGAAATGATCCCTGAAGGCCTGTACCACCATGGAGCGCACCTTGAAGATTTTGGACATATTCTCGCCTCGAATCATCATATGCCTGTTGTTAAGTTGCACATCAACCTCCGAATCCTCATTGAGTAGGTTGTCAGCCCCTCCTGCTGGGGCCAGACCAATAAGCTCCCAGTAATCACAGTTCAGCTCGTGGCCTCCTGGAGCCTGCCAATTTGAAGAGAAACAAAAATTTCACCAGTCCACTTTTTGCCCCTTGGATGTCACCATCTGGCATCATGGCAGAGATGTTAATCCAGTTTAAACAAAATTACTGCAGTATTTTCAAAGTGACTGCTTTGTAACTCAGTCATACCATGCTTGGAAGTGCCATTTGTAACCCACCATGAGTCTCTCAGAATGGGATTGAGTACTACAGGCAGATAATGAGCAGCTTCCAGATACATTCAGTTTAAGTATATCTGGGTTTATTCAGCTAGAAGAACAGAAAGCTAAGCAGGGGGAAACTACTTGCTATCTTCAACTATTTAATGGGTGGTTATAGAGGAGATGGAGCCAGACTCTCTTGGATGTGTCCAACAAAAGGACAAACGTCTCAAGGTGCAGCAAGGGAGATTTCAGTTGGCAATAAAGAAAAAAATTCTTCACAGGGTGGTGAAATGCTGGAGCACAGACCAAGCCAGACTGCAGTCTCCATCCTTGGAGACATTCAGAACACATCTGAACAAGACCCTTGGCAGCCTGACCTCACATTAGATCTTTTTCAAGAAGAGGGTGGACCAGATGACCTTCAGACGTTCCTCCTAACCAAAACCATTCTGTGGTAACTTACACTGTGTACTAGTTTTGGCTGGGATAGAGTTAGTTTTCTTCATAGTAGTTTGTATGGTGCTACAACACAACACGCTGGCACAAAGAACCTTTCTGTCTGCCTTAAGAACACTACACACACACTGAGTGAAGAGCCCTCCCATCTATCTGCAACCTGATCTAGTTGAAGATGGGCCTGCTCACTGCAGGGAGGTTGGACTAGATGACCTTTAAAGGTCCCTTCCAACTCAAACTATTCTATGATTCTATTAGGAGAAAATGCAGACCCAAGACTGAAGCATGACATTCAAGGTATTTTGTTCTTTTTACTACCTGAGCCACATTCTCCTACCGGATGGCAAACTTCAAAAAAGTTGAAAAAAGTTGCTTAGATCATGACAGGGGAAGAACTAGCTCACTATGGCTACTTTTGAGCTTGTCTGTCAGAGACACCCGAGCAATCTCCCTACACCAGGCAGCATCTCACCACAATGTGCAAATCGCAAGTTTCATGCTGGCTCATCTCCCCTGTCCTGTTTGCTGCCACGCAGCAAGCAGCGTTCCCTGCGCCAGGGCTCAGCCCTCTCCGGCTGCCCAGGCTATGGAACAGGCCTCTCATTTCTGGGCTCACCAGCTCCCCCGCGTGGGTCACAGTAGGCTTCTGTCCCCTAAAAGGTTGGTTTTTTCATTCACAGTATTTTCAGGGTATAAATGCAGATTTTCAAAGCCTAATCAACAGATTTTTACAAATCTGATGGTTTTGTTCACTAAAAGCATTGTATTATTCTGACGAGACATGAAAACATGAAGTGTTTTCAACGTCCAAAAAAAATTACGAGCAGTAACATACCACGAGTTACTTATGATTACCAAACTTCATAAAGTTGTTTAAACAAGTGATCCCTGTTTGGTTGCACTTATTTTCAGAAGTCCCAGTAGTGTAAGCTATGACAGAAAGGAAATCTTGCTAACTTCTGATCGGCAAACACAGCAGGGAGTGGATTCCCATTTAACTGAGCTTGGCTCTCTAACCTTAGGTCGATCTCTTGGGGATAGGACCAGAGCGGCAGGGACAACTAGAACAATTAATCCTATCCAAATTTCATTTGCAAAACATGCCAGTAATGGCCGACAGTACATGGCTTACAAGAAAATTTAATTATCTACAAAGCACCACAAAAGGTTAACACTTTGACCTTATTTTACACACTACAGGCAGCCACAGCAAGGGACTACTTCGCTCAAATATTGTCTAATACATCTTGGAAACATTGTTTGAAGGAATATAACACTCCAAAGTGTGATTCCCGCCCCCCCCATGTTTCTTCTCCCTGTTATCTTACTAGAGTTAGTACACTTACTCAAAAGACCAGACAAGAGACTATAGATTGCCAATCCACACAAAAGAACAACTCTTACTGCAAGAGCGGATGACAATTTTGAATATATATCTAAAAGAAGAGGTAAGCTTACAGGCTAGCAAGATTAAACATACACCTGTCCTCTAAATCTCAACATTACTGCTTTGCTTTTTCCTTCAGAAAAAAAGACGGTTACTATAAGCAGCTATCAAGAGCTCATGTCTTAAAAGGACGACTTAAGATTTAATAGAACAAGCGCAGCCTGAGCTTGCTTGCTGTTTCTGCTTTACAAGTTAAGCTTTGCAACACAGACACAACTTGCTTCTCTCCTGCCTTCAGTCTGCATCCTTTTTATGGGCCATCCTTCATGCACAGCTGTTTAACATGGCTTTAGCCCTAACTCCAGATACAAACAATCTTCCAAAACAGTAACAGTTTGCAGATCTAGACTGGAATGAGAAAGGCACAAGGCATAAACAGCATCATATTTTGAGACCTAAAATCACACCTGCCCAATCCATAAGTCTGGGACCACCATCATAAACAAAGTTTTACAAAACAAGTTATAGTAAAGTGCCTAGTTCATACACCTGCCAAGTGTTGGAGGACAAAGACAACATGGTGAAGAGCCTACAAACCCATCCCAGTAAAAGCAGAGAACTAACCCCAAATTCTTAGCCTCAGAAATAAAAACTGAATAAGCCTCTTGTTAGGGAAAATAAAGCTATGTTGTTTATTTAACATAATATTCCACTATTATATTCTAGGAAACATCTATGGGACCTATCAGTAGCAAACTGCTTCAGGCAGAAGTAGAACAGTCACATAGGTCACCTGTCGCACACTGAATTGTGGGTGACAGCTTTGGGATGTTTTTTTTCTCTAAACCAAATCCCACCAAAAACACCTAATAATTATTTCCACCTCTGCTTCTACTTCCATCAGGAAAATGATAAACTGTTGTGCTGGTTTTGGCTGGAGTAGAATTAATTTTCTTCACAGCAGCAAGTACGGGGCTAAGGCCTTTTCTGCTGCTCACCCCACCCCAGCAGCGAGCAGGCTGAGGGGCACAAGAAGCTGGGAGGGGACACAGCCGGGACAGCTGAGCCCAACCTACCCAAGGGATATTCCATACCATATGGCATCGTGCTCAGCATATAGAGCTGGGGGAAGAAGGAGGGGGAGGACATTCGGAGTGATGGCGTTTGTCTTCCCAAGGCACCGTTACGTGCAATGGAGCCCTGCTGTCCTGGAGATGGCTGAGCACCCGCCTGCCCATGGGAAGCAGTGAATGAATTCCTTGGTTTGCTTTGCTTGTGTGCGTGGCTTTTGCTTTGCCTATTAAACTGTCTTTATCTCAACCCACGAGTTTTCTCACTTTCAACCTTCTGATTCTCTCCCCCATCCCACCGGCAGAAGTGAGGGAGTGGCTGCGTGGAGCTTAGTTGCCAGCTGGGGTTAAACCACAGCAACTGTTAAAGAGGAGGAGAACCCAAACACGCTAACTCCCGTACCTGCTTGCCTTCAGGAACAAGGTTCAGCATGCCATACACTGCAACACTGCTCTCCGTAGAGAGAATTAGCCCGTTGTAACACTGACACTACAGAGAGGAAAAGAGACAAAGGCATAGTTAAGGCAATTTTTTATCTTTAGTTTTCCTACGACATCTATTTGAGTCACTGACAAGATTAACGCACAGTCACTTCTAAATAGTTCTCACATTGACAATAAAACTCCAGTGGTAAGAGATACAATTTAACAATAATACAACTTCATCAGTAGGTTTAGGAGAACTTCCAATTGTCTATATAAAAAAAAAGACGTATGAGCACTTCACTTATTTAATGACAGAACAGAATGAAATCATCACAACTCACCAGTTCATCTGAAAGGACACACTGAAGAAAACCTGTGCCATCTCTCAAAACAATGAACATCAAATTTTTTCCTAGTTAAAAAGAAAAAAAAAAAAAAAAAAGAGAGCCTTAGCTTTATTCACCGATCCATTTGAACAGACCCACTCCCAAGACACATTAATCACTGATGTGCAGATTATTACAGAAAGACTGTGATCACATTTTTCTATTTTTAAAACCAAAGATGCTCCATGTAAGCACTGAATCATTAGCAGTTACAGAAGCCTTTCACAGAGCTGTATTTTGTATAACGAGTTAAAATAAGTTTCAACAGGCATCAAGACCAAAGCCTGCTCCAGACTCAACAGGGATTGCACCGCCACGCCATGACTTCAAATGTCCCTCTGGTCCCAAGGGACTACAAGTCTGTTTGCAGAAATGCTGAATGCACAGGCCCAAGGCACGCCTAACACAGATAAAGCAACATCACCCTGGTCACTCACCTCTTCACAAAAATAATTACAAAAATAACTTGCTAGAAAGTGCTCATGATACCCAGATCCACAACCACTTAGTCAAGCCCTTCAGTGATCATTTGAACAAATACCTGTGGAGTCGGAACCACCTCCACCATACACTTCCATGCCCCGACCAACGCCACCTTGCTAATCAGAATACCAATCATTTTGATAGCAAGTATTACTTGCCAAACTTATTTTAAAAGAAGTTATGCTACTTTACATCACTTTAAAATTCCAATTTGCCTGTTTCACTATGAGCAGATGCTAGTTAACTCCTCAGTTTGTGTGATTAGTTCAACACAAAACAAATCTTTTGAGGAAATTCTGCAGGACTGGCCTCCAAACTGAAAATCCCACAAGATTTCAACTAAGAAATGTCTATATGCTCATACATCATGCAGAATTTTCAGTGTTGTAGCAACCACTGTGATAAACCAAAGAGGACACCTGACAGTTTAAAAATTTAAGAATAGGAGCTGTCTGATTGATTTTAAGTGTCCAAATTTTGAAGGGTACTGAATTTGTGCCATCTCTCGCACAGGTTCAGTAACTTCTAAATGTTTGTGGTTTACCTTGCCTCCGTAATCTGTGAATCCAGCCAAAAATCTTCACTCTCTGACCTCTGTAAGCCTCCAGAGCATCAATCTTTACCTGTAAAGTAGGGAATAAAAGCAATCAAACAGAGAAATCATTCACCATTTAGATGGCATTTGCCACATAATGACTTAGAGTACAAGTGTATGAGACATCTCCCTCCCCAAAATGGCTCCTCCCAGCAGCACTGGAAGCGAAGTTCCAGCCAGGGTATAAGCACAGCTGTCAATACTGAACAGCTGTTTAGTCAGGAAAGAGTATTTTAGCCAGGACAGGCAGCATGTTCGGACAGCATTCCCAGGCTTCATATTGCGTCCTTTCTATTTAGCAGGCTTACTTTGCCACATAGAAACTAAGGACTGTAACAGCTTTTAAAGCTCACTTTGCATTTCACCAAAAGGGGAAGTGCAAACACCTAACAGCTCACACCTTAAGACTAGAGTACTTGGGTACTACTGGAAATCCAAGCTGCATTAAATCACTGCAAGACTTGGACAGGACACCATTTCCTGGCACTCTGGATTAATTTCTACAGACATTCGATAGATGAGTTCCGTTCAGTTAGCAGTCGAAGCAGCAGAGGACCTGGATCTGACACAGGTACCTCTAGACACGTAGCTGAGGTACTGACACTGCTGCAGACAGAACAGCTAACCCCGCAGGTGCCTTCCGAACGGATCACACCTCAGGCAGTCAGGAAGCACTACAGCGCACCAGCATAGAAGAGACTGCGATTTCAGCACAGCCGGGCCCGGCTGCCCCTTTCCCAAAGAGCAGCCATGAAAGCGCAGGGCTCCAATCAAAACCATTTTCTACACATGTATGTAGAAAGCCCTTCTACACAGGGTGTATACAAAAACCCATCACGGAGCAGCATGCGTAATACCTGCTTACTCAGCTAGGGACTGCACCAAAGCCAGCAGGACTCTACAAATAGCCAATGGGTGACTTAAATTACATCCTCTAACCAGCACTGTTCCTCCACTCTCCACCACTACAATAATCAAACAAAGCAAACCTAATGAACTTTTTCAAACAGAAATATGGTCTCCACCAGTAGACGAACACAGACACAGAGAAGCCTGACATGTGAACTAAGAAAGTTTAGATATCCATCAAGTGCATGAGAAAGCAAAAGTCTATATACTAGAGGACACAAATAAGCAGAAAACAAAGTTACATTTATGGACAGCAAGAAGACAGTGGCCTCCAACAGCTTCCAGAGCCACAGAGCAGAGACAGACTCAACCTTTGTGCAGACAAGACGCTCTAACACAGGCCACATATCAAGCCCACTGGATCGTACTCACACATTTTGGCTCTGGAAGACTAGGATCATTCTTGATGATAACCTTCTTAGCTTCCTCCAGGTTCTTCTCTCTCCTCAAGAGATCTTCTGCCTGGTTTGGGGTGGGGGGGGTGGGGAAGTGTTAAATAGCTGTAACCAGGCTTTGGAAGATTACAATCACTGGAGACTATAATGTACGCTTACAAACACATATGTCATAAAAAGCCTTGATGTTACCCTGCTGAGACCTAAACCTGCCCTAATTCAAGACCAGGATGAGAAACAATGCACAGATGCGTTTTACATTTTTTCCAGAAAGTCTAAAGGCAAGAGATTGTGATTATTCAGACCTCACCCAGTTTCAGCCATGGGCTTGTCCTAATCTAAAGAAAGACAAGTTGTAAATAACGTATGTGTAGAACAATGACACAGATGAAGAATAAACTGGAGCTTTTTGGGAGGGATGGGAATGACAGCAATGCTGTTCAATGTTTTTGGAGAAGAAAGGTGGTATACTTCCTCCAACTTGGCATCATCTGTAACCTACCTCCTTCTTCTCCTTGGCATCATTCTTCATTTGTTCCCTGTGCCACAGTTTTTTGACATTTTTCATCTGTGACTTTGAAATAACGGCCCATCTCTAAATCAATCCAAGGAGAGAGCAGAAGAGAAAAGATTACATTTGTGTCCCTTTACACAAAGAAGCATTAAAGTAATTTCTACTGGGAAGCTCCAATGTTACAGCACCTCATTTTCTTTTTGTGAATCCACATAAATAGTAGGAAACGGTTCCTTTCCTGCTGTCATCAAAGCCTAAAAGGGCAGAAAACAGCAGAATCAATAGCACTGCGAGTGAACTCAAGTCACCCTTAAAGAGACTGAGCAGACATCCTGCTTCAGATCCTTCTGGTCAGAGTCGCAAAAACTGGTATAAAACTCACATTTAGAAATGCAAGGCCAATCACTTGGCCTAAAGCACAGTTCACACTCTTCAAAGCAAACAGCAGGCGTTTTCCACAGTTACCTTTAAAACGGTCTTGAATGGCTTCTTTTGTGTCCCATCACCAGTGGAATCGTTGCCTTCTCGTTCAGAAACATACAGCTCTTCTGTAATACGTGACAAATACAGGCAATTACTCAAAAAAAAAAAATTATCAGCTATGGAAATGTTCAGGAAGAAACTAGACACACACACAACGATAAAAAGTTTTCATGGTTATCAGCGGCAATAAACCTTCAAAACCAACCAGCTGGTCACACAGGGTAACGATTATTTTTCTCATTCTAAAAATCAACCCATGCCATATGTTATGCTAAAATCTTACAGACTCCCAAGATACTGAACTCCTGAAAGTCACTGACTGCAGATCAGGAACCAAAGAGGGAGCAGCCACGTACAGAAATAACTGTTTCTAAGCAAGCAGGGAGACAGTTGAGCAAAGCCAGGGTTCAGGACAAGGTTTAGCTCGCTCGTAGCCAAGAGATGAATCACACGGTAAAGGTACAAGCACGCTTCCTCCTTTTTGCCCGGGCCGGGGCCGAAGGTAACGCCCGAGCCCGCGGTCCCTGCGCCCCGGGACCCCCCAGCCCCCCCGCCGTTCCCCGCCCGGGTACCCCGGCCCGCTGGCGCACCGCTCAAACGCCAGCCCCTTCCCTCCGGCGGACGCGCTTCGCTTCAGCTCCCAGGGACCGGACCGGGCCCGGCCATGGCGGCGGCCCCCTCCCCCGCGGCGCTCCCGTGCCGCGCTCCAGCCGCCCCGTGCCGCGCCGAGGCCGGCCATGCCCCGGGGCTGCCAGGGCGCGTCCCCGCCCCTCCCGCCGCTCCTCTCCTTGCCGCCCTGAAGCCGGCGCCCCCGGGACGAGCACGCTCCCCTCCCTCCAGCCGGCACCGGCGGCCGCCCGCCGCTGCCGCCATCTTCTGCCTGCGGCGGGGGGGCGCGGCCGGGGCCAGCCCCACCGCGCCGCGCCGCGCCTCGCCGCGCCGCGCCTCGCCTCGCCTCGCCTCGCCGCCCCGCCGGGGCGGGGCAGGCCCAGGGCAGGGCAGGCCCAGGGCCCCGCAGCGGCCGCCGCCGCCCCCAGGCCTCACCCATGGCGACCGCCGCCGTCCTCTCCAGCACCTCTCCCGCCACGGCCGCTGCCCGCACTGCCGCACCCCTCCGCCGGAAGTGCCGTCACCGCGCTTCCGCCGCCCTGAGCCAACCCGCCGCCGCCTTGCATCAGCCGCCCCGCCCCTGCCGGGCCCCGAGCGGGGCCCCGCCCCCCGCGCGTCGTCAGGCGGGAGCTCGCGCCTACGTGACGGGAACGCTGACGCAGTGATCACAGAAATCATCGAATCGTTTCGGTTGGAAAAGCCCTTTAAGCTCACCCAGTCCAACCATTAACCTACACTGCCAAGTCCACACTAAACCAGTCAAGGGCAGAGTAGCAATTCCATGTTTCCTGCCTTGGGGGCTGGACTATTTTTAATCAAAGTGGAAGCGGGAATCCCTGAGGTTGGAAAGGAGCTCTCAGATCCTCAGCCCAACCATCGACCCAACACCCCCATGCCCACTGAACCATGTCCCCAAGTGCCACCTCTGCCCGTTTTTTGAACCCCTCCAGGGATGGGGACTCTCCCCCCCCCCTCTGGGCAGCCTCTTCCAATGCCTGACCGCCCTTTCCATGAAGAAATTTTTCCTCATACCCAATCCAAACCTCCCCTGGCGCAGCTTGAGCCCATAATTGAGCCCATAATGATTGCACCATGCGTGGTGGGAGGCGCAGGGGCCTGGGTACGAGCCCGCGGCGGGCGCGGCCGCTCACGCCGTGGTTAATCCCATTGTCTGTTCTGCCGGAAAATCCCGGCTCACGGCGCGGATCGCACCCGCGATCCCCCGGGACACGGCCGCTGGCCTGCTGGCTGGTCCCAGCAACGGGGGCCTCCACTTCGCAGGCCAACCGGTCCCAAAGTGTCGTGGGCGCCGTCGCGGCCCCCGCTCCTTCCCGCCTGCCTCTGGGGCGCGCGGGCCCGGGTACAGCCCTTGCTCAGGCAGCGTCAGGCCGAGCGCGGGGGCGAGCGGCACCCGAAGGGAGCGCTGGCTCCGACAACTGCTGGAAGGCCTTCAGCGGCACAGAGACGATAAGAAAAGCTGTCCTGAGCCGTACCAGTTTTCACCTAGCAACTTGAAATCTTCCTTTCATCTTCTCTTCATTTGAGACTTCGGAAAGCATGGTTCAAAATGAAGTTGGTCTTCGCGGTTCTGTATTGGATACCCTGTCTTTTTGTCCAAGTAATAAAACTACCTTGATAAAACAGTCTCTTAACAGAGCGAAGTCTGCGATTGCCTACGTGGGCCGTAACAGCAGGAACATTTTCTCACTGGGGGAGGAACACTGCAGTAGGCTCACGGCCTGCTAGCTGTCAAGCTCCCTTCCCATCTACTTTTCCTTAACTTTTTTGTCACCCTTCAAACAATCAAACCTTAGCTAAAGCAGCTTTGCCTTTCGTGACCATTCGAAGCCGAACAATCATTGCCTACAACAAATGTTTGTCTTCAGTAAGTCTGATTAGAAATAAAAGGAATATACCCACCTCAATTTACATATTTAATATTTTAATATTACACCCAGTTTTAAAGTACCAACATGTGGTGGTTTTTTTTTTTTACTTTTTTTAAAGACCAGCCCCATCTGTCTCAATGACATCAGTTATCTCTGTTCCCTACTTAAACTCCTCTCACACTTCTATTTTTACCCATATACTTATTAGAAGAGAAGCTGTAAACTTTAGGATATTTATTTGCATTAAATTTTTGAAATGTACATTCCATTAAACAAGAGCTGTATATCATGATTTTTACTATAAAAACCATTTCAGTAATCAACCTTAGTCTGGGAGTTGGAAGTAGATAAAAGTAAAACAGTCATACATCTCAGCTTGAAGAGTAAAAGTATGTGCAAATGTAAAAAGACCATCATACAAACATTTTGTACATTGTAAGAACTGACTCACTAGCAAGTGAAGTGCGTCCCATCTACAGGCGACTGTTTTCTGCTTATCTGTTAGTGACTGTTGTATCTAAAATGGAAATGAAGAAACTTGCCAGCTCAAAGGGCAGCTTTCCAGAGATCAGATATATCTGTTCATAAATACACCGCAAAAGTAGACACAAACATATTCTACAGTTGGAAAGAAGCAGGCAGAGAAACAGAGAGCAAGTGAGAAAAAACTCTTAACTATTGAGTCAGATCTCTTTATTCCAGGGGAAATCAAGGAATTGGCTATGAAGGGAATAACGGCATAGCGCTCATACTAACAAGATGCAAAGAACTCTCTCTCGATTTAGTGCAGAAAGGAACAGAAACACACCTATAAATGTCAAAATTCCTAATAAAATCTGACACTGACTAAAGTTTGTCACCAGATGTATCTTAATCTCAGCTGTACAAGTTCAGATGAGAGTATCTTGGGCCCTCTCAAAAGACCGATCATCCGATTTGCCGTTAGGACTGTGCAGTTTAATGAAATGGTGCACACAACGTAACTTCTACTTAGCAGTTTGCTTTCAAAGACAAAATATGAAATGTAGCTGCAGTTTTATACCAACATATTATTAAAATGTGAAAAAAGTTTGCAATTACTGAAAAAAACAAAAAAATTACAATGCTGGGTTTTCATACCCTAGTACACATAGCCTTCACTTTCACATTACACAGAAATCAGTTGCACAAGGATTAGTAGCTCCGTAGAAAACTCTTGGCCTTTCTGTGTTTCCAGTAGTGCAAAACCAGGAAGTTCTGTGATAAAACATAAAAATCTTCATATCCTTATGCCATTTGGTTAAAAAAATGTCCTGAGTTTGTTTAAAAAAATTTTTTGTGCAATTATTGGGATAAAAAGCTTCTCCCCAAAACACAGTAAATCAGCTTGTTTCACGAGCATCTCTGACTTCTGTCACACTGTTGCCTAGGACTGCATCTAAAGGAGCCCGTTTTTTCCGTATGCTGCGTCCGGAAGCAATAAGATCAGCATATCCCCGCTGATGGGAGAAAGCGTAAGCAGAACGACGGCCAGATATCCCTCGGCGAAAAGCACTCTGCCTTCGCTTCCACTGTTGTTCTTCTGCCATGTATTTCTTACGGTTCTTTTGAATCTTCATGCATGCAAAGACAGATTAGTTTATGGATTACAAGGGAAAACAGCTTGTTTGCATTTACTGTCTGGGGAAATAACCCGATACTTTTTTACATTCTTAAATTGCTTAAAAGGAGGGTTCTCGTGTTTCAATTTGATTTTGTTAGAAACAAGAATACATGCAGTAACACATCACCGTTTCAGGAAGACTTACTGTATTATTTTGAACTTCATTATTTTCATTTAAGTGTCTTTAATTGAAGTGGATTGAAGATATGTAATCGAAAACTGTTCCTGTATTCTCATGCTGACACTTCTTTAGTATCTTTTTAAACAAGACTATTTGCATACCCATATGCTATGTGCCAGCTCAAGGCAGAACAGAAGCAAACAAAAACTGTCCACTGTATTCTGACAGATAGCGGAACTCCAACACAGCCCAAATAAAAACGAAAGTCAGGCCATCAGTAGCTTCAAAGTAGGTTCCTGTGGTTTTACAAAGTCAAGTGCTCAGCCACGACACACAACGAATTAGCCCATGGTGAACTGTGTGCTGAGCTTGTACACGTACCTCTGCATCCCACAGAAGCCCACAAGGAAGATACTGGGAAATAAGAACACATCGAAGTGACACTCTGCTTTAGATGGCAAAACGCCACGGCACCACTCGTCACCCAGCTAGCAGGCAGGCTCGGTCTGGCCTTCGGAAAGCCCCAGCTGCCACCCTCCCTGGCCACGGGACCTGAGGCCCAGTCTCGTGTAGTTCTCCCTGGGGCACACTCACTGATTTATCTCTAATGTTAGAATCATAGAATCATAAAACCATTTAGATTGGAAAAGACCTTTAAGATCACCAAGTCCAACCATTAACCTAACATTGCCAAGTCCACCACTAAACCAGTTAAGGGCAGAGTAATAATTAATTTCATGCTTCCTGGCTTGGTGGCTGCATTATTTTTTAATGAAAGTAAAACTAGGAATCATTAAGGCTGGAAAGGACCTCTAAGATCATCAGTCCGTCAAGCCAGCACCCCCATGCCTACTAAACCGTGTCCCAAAGTGCCACGTCTACACGTTTTTAGCACCAAATAGCACCAATACTGACTCCTGTAAGTAAATACTTGCCAAATTAGCTGAAATAACATTAAGACTTTACTCACTTTATCACTTTCTGAAGGCCAAATTGTCATTGAGAAGAAACGCTGTGCCACTACAGGAAGTAAGCAAATAGCAATTGATAAAATCATGGTCAGCCAGAGGTACAGTTGCCTCAGAGCATTTGGAGCAGTTCCTAGGAATAAAAAGAGCAAAAATTAGTTTATGACATGACCAAGTAAACTAGTTATAAAACACAAATAAGATACTAAAAGCCACAGCTTCTTTCCCGAGGACCTCACATTCAGGTATTCTGTTGCATATCACAACATCGAGCTATGAAGAGAGCATAACAGGAAAGAATTTTATAAAGCACTTCTATTGCAACGTATCCATATTAATGTCAAAGCCCTTTTAAGAGTTATGGAAGGCTGCAAGACAAACACTTGGCTGAGATGCATGGCTTCTGTCCTGCATTAAAACATGCAATGCAAAAAAAACTCCTCCCAGTATCATTGGTATGTATGTGGTCTAGAAAGCAAGTGGTATTTAGTAGCCAAACACCCAATCTCATGGAACTTCCTGTCAAACTAAGTAGCAGTCACATCTTTATAAACTTCTGAAATGCATATTCAGGTAGAAGGAAGTTATAGAAGTGTAAAATATTACTAAAGGTCAAAAAAACCCCTTATATTAGAGGCAACTACCTTTTTTCAGTTGGTTTCAACTTAACAATAAGAGCATAAAATTGAGGGGGTTTGTTATTTTGGGGGGGATATTTAGATCCAAGGCAACGTAAGAAAGATTTGTCACTAGGAAAATTAGGAAGCACAGTTTTCCTCAGAAAAAAAAATGCGCTAATGGCTGCTACACACCTCCCTGGACTTCCAGCAAAAACCCAAGGAGCTGCTCTAAGAGCATTTGGCTCTGTCTTACTTCGGGCTATTACCTTCCACTGATCAGTCAGAGCAACTTGGCAAACGCATACCCTGCCAGATCATTGCGTTCCCTTTACTTGAAGCTGCCCCACCAATTTTAACTTAGTTTTCGTTTGCAGACTCCTACTGCTGGGCAACATCAAGTTCCAGCTCATTTTCATTGAAAGAAAAGAAATATTCCAATAAAGCAACCTGGCCCCAAACATAAACAAAATCCTTCCTTGGAAGCGAGTTAGTATTTAACATCATTTCCTTTCACAGGCACCAGGTTCATGCCATGACATTTTGGCCATAGTTCTGCTCAAGTTACAAAGCTGTGTGAGACAGGAACAAGAAATACAAAACAGAAGGACTGACCTGTGAACTGAAAGCCAGAAGGAAAGAGAACATGGATTCCGGCACTGTGGAAGTCAAATGTGATACCAAAGTAAAGTGCAATACTGCCGAATACTGAAAAAGCATTAACAAAAGTCCAGTAAGACGTATCCAAGCCAATCTGAAAGCAAACAAAAGCTCCAAATGAGTTCATTACCTCAAAATAATGTCAACTACTCTGAAAAATGACAGCATTTTCATCAAGTCATCTCTCATCCAGTTACACGTGAGAGAGCAAGCATCAACAGAGAAGAGAGAAGGCAAGGAGGAGCTTTTTGCATATTGTTACCATTTTAGTAGACCAGTTTAGAAACATGACCAGAAAGTGTTTTCAGAGCAACAGAGATCAGGAAGCTAAGCTTACTTGCCTGAAAATTGACGACAAATATAAGAGAAGATGCTGCTGTGACGGCAAATGACTGATAATCTGAAGGTGCTTCTCCATCTTGTCCCACAGTTTTAAGGTAAGCTCCATATGGTATGAAGAAAATTATCAATGAAGTTATAGCTCCGTGAAGCAAACTTAAAAAGAATTTCTTGTAGTTAAAAAGTAAATCTTTCTGTCCCAAAACATACAGATTAGGGAACCGAAGACTCAATTTGTCACTCACATCCTTGATAAAGGAGGGGAAAAAAAAAAAAAAAAAAGTTGCTGCAATTTCTTGTTCTCAGTGTGAGCATTGAAGAGTAAGAAGCTCAACTACACAGTGTCCCAAAGGAAATGGCAGATTTCTTTTCCTTTTCAAATAGCAGTGTGGGCAGCAGGACTTTGAACAGAGTAACGCATGCAACTAGGAAGAACCAAGTCTGGAGGACGTCTCTCACAAAGCTATCACATACCCCTTTTCCAGGCTTCTAAGTTTTTAGCCCATTATTTGCAAAGACAAGAACGTCCACAGTTGCACAGCTCTTTACAGCTGTGTATTGTGTTGGAGGCCTTTCCCTACATGGTGGATAAGCAGAAGATGGGGGCTATCATTACATGTCCTGACTTTAAGCCTCTAACAAATACTCAAATGGGAGCTTAATTTGGTACTGAATTTATTTCTTAGCTTTTATCACAAAAGAAAGCAGAAACATTGATTTGCCTGATCAGCAGGTAAGCCTTCTATGGAAAAACAAGTGGAGAAGGCCAAAAGCACTTGTCCCACTGAATTAAAACAAATGCTGCACACCAAGACAGTCGTTTAAAATTGTGCAGTCCCTACATCTGCAGCTCAGAAGGGCAAGCAAGGAATACCTTTTCCATTAACAAAGCCGCCCATTGCCATGCTGTGTGAATAATGTCATGGAATAGCAGGCACTTCGAAAGATTTTTAACAAACACTGTTAGCACTGAAGACCTCAGACCTGATTAACTTTGGCTATTTCAGTAACCCTCTGCTTACTGTCTCATTACCTCACACACTGGGAAGAGGAATACATTTTTTAAAACCAAAAGACCAAACAAAACCCCAAAAATGCCTTGTATGTAAAACAAAGCAACCAGTTTCAGTGTAATTAAAGATGATGTTAGACGCCTTTGGATTAATCTGTTGTTAACAACATGGAGAATACCTGGTCAAGCAAGCCAACTAGCAGAACCGGGAGACTAGAATACAAGACATTGTACAGCGTGATGAACCAGTCTTCATATACTGCCTGCAACAAGAGGAGGAATTTCTGTAGTTAATGATTTATTTTTGATTACACCTTTTCTTTCCAATTCCTGAGAAAATTCACACGTGCTCTACTATAGCATTAAATTACCTGTCTCAGCGTTTCCCCAAAAGGCAAGCAGCACCCTAGCTCAAAGCTCTGCTGAAACTGCTGTAGCCTGTATGAAGCTGCCCGACTCCTTACAGACCACCAGTGCTCCCTGACCTGGAACGCTGTCAGAGCTGAACACCTCACGCTAAGCGTCAGTCTGGTTTACAGCTGCACTTGTGACTGCAATGAGCACTTGGCATCTCACATACAAGTTTGGGAACCCTGGTTTCTTTTTATGTTCTTTTTCTGCTCTGTCCTAGGCACCCACACTTTCTAGCACGGCAAACAGCATTAACCTCAGGCAGGGCTGCTTGTCTGTGACTATGGCTCTGGCCCTTCGTGCTGGTCCATGCGATGACATCTGCCTGTCTTTTGCTTATGCCCATGGAGATGCATCTCAATTCTTAAAGTCCTTTCAACACTATGTGAACTTCAAACACTGCCAGTTACAACAAGCACATTTCAAGCCATTCTAGCCAGCAGTGCAAGATAAAAAAAATTCCGAGTTTGGTTTCCTACTGATATAACACATGCACCATCTCACTTCACCTAGGACTATCCTAAGTAGCAGGGTTGGGAAAGGTGTCCCAAACCACTACATAACAATCTTTTCCTCCCTTCCTCCCTGTACAATCATAGAATCATAGAATCGTTTAAGTTGGAAAAGACCTTTAAGATCATCATCATGATACTGACTTCAGTGTTCTGAAATCATAACCAACTGCTTAGCTTGCAACTAACTAGCTTAGCAGTTACCACCTATTCTCCTGCAGAAATTATTGATGATAACTTCAGGTTCCCATCACTTCCCAGGTTAAGCCTTTGCTATTCTGCACTGGCAAAAAGGAAGTTCTGCTTGTTAATATTACACGAGTATGCCGCCTTACCTGGGCAGAAAAACCATTGAAGAATGAGTACCAGATGTGGACTAGTGTAAAAGCAAAGTTTTTGTAGAAAAAGTATCTTAGAAACTTGCACATCCTAATGTAAGACCATCGCCCGTGGACCAGCAGCAGTCTTTGGAGGTAGCGGAATTGCCCAAAAGAGTAGTCACTTGACATGACGGCTTGCATCCCTTCTTGGCCACTGATTCCAACTCCAATGTGGGCAGCTAAGTTAATGAAACAAACAGTACGCACTAGGTTGAACAAAGGGAGAGGAACAACATGACAGGGGGCAAATCTTCTACCAGTTCCTATTCTCTGCTTCTTCTCCTGCCTCATTTTATTTCTGTATACAGCACAAGGGCTGCATTAAAGACTTACACAACAGTGCATAAGCCCTTCCTTGCCCTGCTATTTCCTGCTCATGTCTCCACCATCGCTTGGATTCTCTCTCAGTGCTCCTTCTGTCAAAATGGACCTTGGGAAATTTGACCAAGGGAGAACTAAGCGATGAGACAGAGCAAGCAAACCCCTGAACGAACTGGCCAGGCAGTTTACAAATACACTCCTAACATAAACCATATCCCAGAAGTTTCTTTCTCAGTGCGATTTCTCAGGAAACATTTCAAAGAGCGCCAGCTGCAACACAGCACGGCTAATGCCTCCAAGCAAGGGCCAGCTAAGCTATTGCTTTGTTCTTTATATTACACTTTTGTAACCCACAACGATGATAACAGATGTAATTCAAGTCCTTTCTCAGGTAATGTCTACAGGAAAAGCTAAAATACCTCAGCAAAACCCACTAACCATTTCGTAAAGGGCTTTCTCAAAAAGGGAAAGCTAACAAAACCCAAGTGATGTTAACATGGGTAACGAAATAGATGGTAGAGTCTTCTGAACAAAGAGTAATAGTGAAGAGACTGCAGAAGAACGCCCCGAAGAGATCTTTCCTACCGAGAGAAGTTTGACAGCTGCCTTACTTTTAATCATGTTTACATCATTGGCACCATCCCCAATAGCCAGAGTAATAGCTTTCTTGTATTTCTTCACAAGCTCGACCACCATGGCTTTCTGCTTTGGAGTCACTCGACAGCAGATCACAGCCCTGCATTCACAGGCCAAATCAACAAAGTTCTTCTGCTGCTGTTCTTTGTAAGCTTCAGCCCTTCTTCTCTTCTCGCTTTGCTTTTTTTCCTCTTCTGCCGTTCTGGGGAATTTCAGTTTAAGTTTCTTTTTCTTCTTTTTCTTCTCTAGCAGGATTTCATTCTGTGTAACAAAGGTATTTTATGTTTCCTTCTACACTATTTCAAATCGCACTCCAAGTACCGCCTATACAACATACTTAACTTCATTATGCTCCCATCACCCATTTATAGCATTTTAATAAAATGCTCGTGCAGAGGAGTGAACAAAGAGCTATGGAAACAATGAAAAGAATGTACTTGGTAGGATTAACAAAAGCAAAATGCTTGTATTTAGTGTCACAGCACTTCTTGCAGAGTTCAAAGGAATATTTCTTCTGATGGGAACTAATTCACTTTTGAAAACATTCTGGTATTTAAACTTCCCTCTCTCCTGTTTCCCCATCTCCTAGAAGAAGCACAACCATGCCCAGCACCTGTGGAAGTGTCCTATAAATACCTGGGTTAGCTCTGGGGCAGTTCAGCTGGAGTAGGGGGCAAGAGACCTGCAATTTTACCTGATGCTCCTGCTAGATTACCTGTAGGCATCCCCAGCCTGCTTCCTATGCCTTATACCCAGATGTACATTTCTTTATACAAAATAAAGGTTTAAGTCTGTAACGCTGAAACATGGCAGACAGTCCGTAGGTGTTCGCTGGACTTTGTCCTTTACAGGTGTCCGTACGAGCAGTCTGCCAACAGGGTGGGTAACAGCCACTGAATTACTGCTAGTCACCTCCCTGCTAAAAGCTCTTTTCTGCTTTCTAAGCTCCTGTGAGAGCACTATATTGCAGGACTGAGCAGGGAACTTGTCTTGTGTTTCTACCCTTTCACTCCCATCTCTCATTTCCAGCACGATTTCTGTGCCTATACTGAAGCCATGCATCCTCTAGCGTTGGCAATATCTCTTTCTCTTTTTTTTTTTTTCCATTAGACCAGGATCCCCATGAAGAAGAAACACGCTGAAAATTAGACTGTGCTTTTGCAGGGGCTTGGATTTACTTCGATGGCAGCTACCAGGGTGATTTGAAAGGCCCGAGACATTCCCTATTTTATTGGGCACTATTTTCAACTTTCAAAACAAAAAATATTTCTGAATATAAATATCAAACAGATGTGTTCAACTGGCGGCACAATGGCCGAAGAATTTTCATTGATTGGTTTAGCAGAGCAGACAAATGAACAGAGTCCTCAGTGAAGGGCACTGTGACTTGGTGGTACCCCCAAAATCTAAAATACACAGGAGAATATCTTTGAACATACCAACCAGGAGCCAGTGATAATTAAAGCACGATCTCTACTACCCTGGAAGAAGGGCTCGTTCATTCTTAGAGAGGAATGTGTAGCTGACCCAGCTCTGTTCCTCTGGTTTTCCAACCTAGTTTGAAGAGCAGCACTGGGAAGAGAGGTGGATACTATTACAGAAAAATCAAGGATAAATGTTACGCTATGTCAGTCCCAAACTGAAAATCTGCAAGAAAGAAATGCAATGCATGCTACAAGGACTTTTTTGCCATATTTTAGGTGATGTCGTGCTAGAGCAACAGTGAAAAGAGGATCACACTGGTTTCATATCTTTACTGTTTTGCAAATAAGGGAAAATTCGGAAAAGTCAGTCAGGAATAGTTGTGACACTGTTACAAGGCCCTAGTTTCTCCCAGCCCCATGTTGTTTTCCCTTGGGTCGAACCATTTTGACAAATTCGTTATGACTAAGTGCTGAATACCTTGTGATCCATCATGGTTTTATAGCATAGGTCTGTACTGCATACAGGAGCACAGGATAGGGTCAAAGTCCAGCTGGGGTAATGCTGGAGTTCAGGAACAGGGAGCAAAAGCAAAACCTGGCAACTACTCAAGACTTTCACCAGGGAGAGACCTGCTTAGCCCACTCCAGGCGGGCTCCAGACTTGTCTGAACTACAGGACAAATTTAATGTCAACGGTTGTTGACCTAGAACATATAACCTCCTGCAAATAGGGTATCACCACCTCTACCCACATTTAAGACATTGCCTTGAAAAATTACAATTCCATAAAAAGCAAAAGAAACAATGTACAGCTGAACAACTGCCAAGAAATACTGTTCAGTCATTGAAGAGTCACTGTGGGACAAACCAATGTTACTGTTGGGTTAATTTTAAAAATGGAACATTTTTAATTCCCACAAAAGAAATCCTTTGTGCTTTTCACTTGCCTGATGTCTTCTCCATAGCAGATTGTTGTTTCCTCTGTTAAGAGTTCACAAGAATATCCAATATTTTCAGCAGTTTCTACAATAAAAAATGAGAGGAAAGTATTTACTTAATGTTCTGTCATGAGTTTGGAGCAGCCAGAAGTACCTGAAGTCCTTTTAAGTAATTTTTGAAGTTATGTTTCTGTATGAGAAGTTCCCTTTCATTACCACAGTGTGATTGAACAAGGAGGTGGGAGGGGGGAAATCATACATAGCACAGAGAAGCTGCGGGAATGCTTGTTAATTATTTGTCATACAACAACTGTGTGGCAATGAAGGTGCAGTGGGCGACAGATTTAAAGTCAACAACATGGAATTGTATTTCCTATGCAACATTTCCTATGAAATGTACATTACTGTGGTGGAATGCATTGTCACAAATGTTTTGAATGCAAAAACTGTTAGCGACCTGAAAAGTCTGTCAGACAATTCATGGAAGAAAGATCTACCAGGGCCTATTTAACTTGATGGTGGAGACGCTGTCTCCATGTCCGTGCGCCATTACACCAAAGGCATTGCAAGAATCAACCACAGGGCATGCCACACTATCTTGCCCTGTCCTTACTCTGGATTCCTTGAACCAAGGCCGCTGCCAGCATCAGGGAGATGCTGTGTGGGTGCACCTCCATCCAGGCTGTAGTACAGCCATTCTTACTTACAAATTTAATGCCATTTTTTTACACGACTTAACAAAACGTTGCTGGACTGCAGACTAGCAACTACCAAAAGAAAAGCAAATCAGTCTCCGTCAGCAGCACTTGCGATTCTTCGAAAAGCAATTTTTCCGGGTAAAAAAGACAAGTTTTGGTACCTGCCCTCAGAGCCAAGCAAGCCTGATGTTAAAAGCAAGATGTCCTGCCTTTGCTTTGCATTGGGAAAAGCAGTAGGTGGATATTTCCCTATAGAAGACAGTCACAAAATCAGTCATCTGGGCTAAGCTGTTGGAGGAACAGAAGTTACACAGAAGCCCATCCAGTAACTCTGGACTGGCAACAGCTGGGATGAAATTCCGCACATTGTAGAAATTCCTCCAGTTTTGA
The DNA here is from genome assembly GCF_030463565.1 of Pelecanus crispus. Classification (NCBI taxonomy): domain Eukaryota; kingdom Metazoa; phylum Chordata; class Aves; order Pelecaniformes; family Pelecanidae; genus Pelecanus; species Pelecanus crispus. The sequence continues at coordinate 804,879 of NC_134676.1, read as the reverse complement.
TTTAAATGGACTTTCATACTAAGCTTTTCTAGAAACATATGCTTTATTTCTAGTCTGCATTTGTCCCAGTTTATCTTCTAGCCCTTATCCTGTTTTTACTAGCTCTTTGGCTGTAAGCAAACCCACCTTTTTTGTCACCAGTAAGCACCCAGATTTTAATGTCTGCTTTTGAAAGTCTGGAAATTGTTTCTGGAACTCCATCCTGTAGTTTGTCTTCAATAGCTGTCGCACCAAGCAGCTGGAAGATATTTGAAATACAGGTATTTAGTAGGATAAACGTGTAGAAAACAGATTTGTTTTCAGTAGAGAATGAAACTATTCTGGATATGTATTCAAGCCAAGGTACAAGCTAAGAATTCAGTAAAGACAAACTCTTGCATACAGAACAGACCACACTGACATACATGTACTAAAATGCATTTCCCTTCGTTCTACTAAACTCTAAAATTTGGCGTGGCTCTAAAGCCAATAAAATACTGAAAAGATCTAAATCAAAATAGCCTAATAAACAAGGATAATTTATTTTCAAAAATATTTGTTTCTTCTTATATAAGAATAAAAGTACACTAAAAATTTAAAGCTTGACTTACAATCAAGTTTTTTTCTATTTCCTCATATACTTTGTCCAGAGCTTCATCACGATTAGTTGTAGCTACACTGGCCTCCACAAACTTTTTATTCCATGCTTCAAATTCATCATGACTAATGTCTCTGTAGCACAGGCAGAGTGTCCTGAGAGTTTCATTTGCAAAAATCTGAAAAATAGTTAAAAAACCCCATATCCACAAAACAAAACTCTTCATTTGCAATCCGAACATAAGAGTTAAGGTCATAAGCATTTGCTAAGTCTGATAAAACAAATCTGACTGCGTAATTAGTCCTGGGCATTTCGGAAATGCCAAGGCAGTCTGAACTGAAAGACTGACGAGGTGACAAATAGAACAGAGTGTAGTGATCTGGAATACTGCTAACTATGAAAAGAAAGCATGTAGACAAAATTTAAGTTCTCTTCTCATGAAAAGGCAATGAATGCATTTTTAAAAACATGCATGAAAACTTATATTGCTTTGAATATTTCTCAGGTTTGGGATGACTCGTAGAACCAATTATAGGTCTGCATTTGTTTTAATAGCTTAGGAAAAGGAAATTAATAAAATTATAGTCATAAATAAATATTTTTTATTTTTAAAAAAAGCATATAAAAATACAAACGTACATCTAGTGCTTCTCCTGTAGCGTCTCTCTTTAGATTCCTTGGATGCAACCGTTCATAAATTACTGTATCAGCCCCTTTACAATATAGCCTGATATTTCCACCTGATTCTCTTACTGTGGAGTAAAATATGAGAGGTTGGACAAAATGTTAGAGTACATTTAAATAAAGGAATAGTTTCAGATTAGATTTTTCAGTCTACTGCTGTTAAGGACCAAAACTGCGAGATCGTATTTCTTCTTCACCACCTCTAATGTTGTTCAACTAAGTAACTTGGTTGACAAGTGCATTTCCTTTTCTCTTTCATGACAGGAGAGGATACTTAAACTTCCAGGGATTACATTTTTGATAATGGTTCATATAGCATTACCATCTCACTTGCCCACAGGAGCTGGGCAGAGACATATAGTAGAGATATGATGCACCGTAAGTATAGCCTTAAAAACAACAGGTCTCTAACTGATTCAAGACTGACTTCTTTAAAGATAGTTGAAATTAAAACTAAACAGCTATATAAATACCTCAACCTGCATACCTAGTGTTCCAATAGCTAGAGGAAAATACAACTTGTTTGTTCTCTGGGGAAAAAGGGGAATAATTCATCTTCGCAGCACTTCTTCAAGCTTCTACTGAAGGGACCTAAGATTGTCTTCAGCAGAGGCCACAGCTGAACACCAGGACTGTCTAGTGGACACATTTGCACCTAATTACGAAGCCTCTCTTTTGCTATACAGAGCTGTGTGGATTAAAATCTATCACGGGACCGTGTGTTACACAGCCATAATTCTTGACTTCAACTTCCCTTGCACATACTTCTTCATCTATGAAATATAAGTGACCTTTTCTATAATGTTTGGTTGTAATCAGCTTACCGATGACAGACATCCGTTTTCTATCACTGTTGAAATCCAAGATAGCAAGGACATCGTAAGTTCTTTCAATCCCCATTTCACTTACAGTGATGGTATTCTGTGTTCGTGAAAGAAAAACATAGCCAAAGTTTCTGGCTGCCACAACCAGGGCCCCTTCATCTGGGGAAGCTGCTTGGTAATTGAGCTGACCTGTATCATTGAAATAGTGGAAAGAAGAGAAACAGGATGTACCTGAGCATTACAGGGGCACTCGGACACCACAGCTAAAAAATTCACCCCTATTCCTTAGCGTACTTGAGAGCTGGACATGCAGTGCCACATCCTTTCCTCTTCTGAAGTGAGGTCTAACACACTGCTGCAGCACCCGACAGCAGCGCACAGAGGAGAGGGACTGGGGACCCCCTCCTTTTTATTATGTGTACTTTCCAAATGCGGTAAATCACTGAACCCTCTTCCCCCCAGGTATAAAAGCAAAAACTGTAACTTCTCTGGCTCAAAACAAATATAACTTAAATATTTTAATTTCTCAATACATTCATTTAAGTATTTCCAAAGGGAGTTCCAAAAGACAAATCCTTGGCCACAGACACCAATATAATGTAGTGGAAACAACCCCAAAAACATTAGTAGGAAGAGCAAGAAAGGAGAGGAGACTGCCAATTTCACAAAAATCTCACAAAGATACGAGAAAAGTAATATTACTCTTCGATGTTTTAACTGAATCTTCGACCTTATTTTTCACATTCATGAATTCTTCAAGAGCCATTCACCTCTGAATTTAGTTTCTGCCACATTTTTGTTATTCATTTTGGTTATTTGCTGCCGATACTCTTAGGACAGACATACATTTGTATGTGTCTATGGGGCTGTGCTTCAAGGAGTAAGAGCATGAAACCTCACGCTGAAAACACTCGTTTTTCCACACTGAAAACAAGCGTCCACATGTCTTTGTACTTTCACATATGTATGTGGAAGCAGAGATTATGCTGGTGTCATTATCATTTTATTTGAGGTTTATGCTTGTGAGATTTTAAAGATGTATTTGAACAGAGAGAAGACCCGTAACGTGGAAACACAAGACCTCTGTATGAACGGTTCCCCTACCTTTCTAAATCTGCTGTTATTTAAGATGCGCTTTTGCCACAACCATAACTGTCATAAAGACGATCCTCCTTCCGTAAAGGGTCAGATAAGTTCAGCACAGGGAATAGCACCGGCTCTTGCTTTTGTTGAATTTAAAAGAGCAGCCTAGCACTCCTTCTGACTCATGGGATCAACATTAGGTTTGGACCTCTCCCTTGTGCAACTGGATTTGAATTATTGTTTCCCCTTACACAAGAAAAAACCCCAACCAACCAAACAAACATACTCACCATCAGAAGTGTCAACCATGACTGTGTGACAAATAGCAAGCAGAGAAAAGAACTTTTGAATTTCTGGGTCCTTTCCAGATTTTATTTGCTCTATCAGATAGTGATCATAGAATGAGAACTTTCCATCTGCGTACATGTTCCAGCTGAAATCCACCTGCTGCTTAAAAAACACAGAAAAAGAGAAAGAGTGTGTTATCTCATGTGCAATTGCTTTGCACCTACCTGAATCTCTTCATACTTTTGCAAGGGAACGTTCCTTGTTCTACAGATCGTAGGGACTTCAGCGCCAGATCAGACCGACCTACCTCCGGGTGGCTCTGAAGCTGCCCTGCTCCATCCCGGCAGTCTCCTGCAATGCAAGCACCGTCAGTTAGAAGGCACAGGACAGAATAACAAAGTTTTCACAACTCATTCACAAAGTAAAAATTATATAGGATACCTACTGCACTAGAATAGCTTAGATTTTAAAAAAAGGCAAGTTCTTTCACAGCCACAGTACCTTTGTATACTAGTGCCACCAAAGCAAATGTAAGAAAAAAGCACGTGGTGGAATGGTCATAAAACATCCATGTTGGCTTAACAAGGCTTTCACTGTCAGAAATTCCTAATTTCTCTTCAGAGGCAGGTTGTTTAAAAAGCAAATGGCGTTAGCACACTGCATTCTTTGTTATCTGAACCAACCAAACAATAGTTTTGGAGCACATACGCTGCGTATTCTAAATACTGAAATCCAGACAAGATCGGAAATGGAAGTAACTACACTGAAATTAAAACCTGCTGTTCTTATTAAATTTTCTTATTTGTTTCTAGATTAATTTTGTCCCTGAAGTGTTTCTACCAAAAGTAAAGCATTCTGTAAATTAGTCATTTCTGACTTTTCTACTGGGAAGTTTCCACTCAGGCCCATCAGTTTCTCCTTTTTAACGGGAAAAACAGTGGGAAAACCCCAACAATTCACTTTTACTGGAGCTTTACTCAGTGCCAGGGCTAAATCGTGGAAGTACGGTTGAAACTAAAAGGATGCGCATGCACCGGATTTCCAAGGAGCAGCCGCATTCCTGCTCGTTTGTACGCACTGCTCAGAGGCTGCCCGCTGTGCCACCCAGGGACCCGCGCTCCGGTCGCAGATCAGAGCTCCTGCGCTGGCCGTGGCTTTCACTACAGGGCACAGCAGCGTGGCACAGACTTAGAATCATAGAATCCTAGAATCGTTTAGGTTGGAAAAGCCCTTTAAGATCATCCATTCCAACCATTAACCTACACTACCCAGTCCACACTAAACCAATCAAGGGTAGACCAGACTGAACCATGGCCCCAAGTGCCACCTCTGCCCGTTTTTTGAACGCTTCCAGGGATGGGGACTCCCCCACCTCTCTGGGCAGCCTGGTCCAATGCTTGACCACCCTTTCCGTAAAGAAATTTTTCCTAATTTCCAACCTAAACCTCCCCTGGCGCAGCTTGAGCCCATTTCCTCTCGTCCTAAATACTTACCGTATCTCTGGCCGTTTATGCAGCATTTTTTAAACGTCATGATGTTCTGCGTAAGCGTTCCTGTCTTATCAGAGAAGATGTAGTGGATCTGCCCCAGCTGCTCATTCAGCGTGGTGGTTCTGGCCTTCGCGGCCGTGTCCTTCTCAGGGTAATACATTTGCAAGTCCCAGTTTATAAAATAGCTTTGGCCCAAACGAATCACTTCGACGCTAAATGAAATAAAATTGATTTTCTCACTCCCAGCTGCATCTCATATTTCAAAATAATGACATATTATCAGATCCAGGGGACTCTGACTATTTTCCAGGACTCAAATTGCTTATATAGCCCAGGAGCTTAAGACAAAACAATCGCATTTACCAGCACGTTACAGAGCACCATCACCTCTACACAGGCCACTCAAACTCCTGTCGGACCACACAGCTCAGCTTCGACAACACCGCAGTAGTTGGGGAAAAGCCTCTATGGCCTTATCAAGCCAAAAATATCGATGGTGCTGCTCCCATAACAAATAGAAATCCCACTTGGGAATAGCATTTTAAGTACAATTTGGAGAAGAGCACGTAGGAGGCTGGATGACTTCAAATATGTTTGACAAACAGGTTTGTCAAAGGCGAAATTATTCCTACTTCATGGAGCAGTAAGGCCTCTGTTTTGAGAATAAATTTGGAAAATATGATTTTTCCATTTTAATTTTTTTTTTCCAAGTAGTTACCTTCATGCACTGTGACTGCAGAATTAGACTGAGGAGTTAAATACTAGCAGGATCAAGTCTCCAATTTTGTCAGAGATCAGTGCTTGGGAGAATTTTTTCCTTAGTCAAAGTATAGAGCAGATAGCAAGCTTTTCTTACAGTATTAAGCATATCTTTAAATTCTGAGTCAAAGACCCTTAAGTGAGGATTTTATGTGAAAGCAATACAGGTCACTTCCTTGGAAAATCTCAGTGGAGGGTGAGTGTATCCAATGTATTTTCAGTAAGACAGAGGATTAATACACTTTCCTGTCCAACATGAAGCTGCATTTGTTACCACCAATGGGAAATTAAGTCCATTCACCATTAATCCATAAGTTAAGCAATTCAACCCTATCACCAGTTCAGGTATTAAAGGCCAAGGTATTTACCTACCTCACATAGAGGGAAATGGGAACCATGGTGTTCAGAACAATGATATATCCCCAAAAGTTAAGAAAGCCACGATACGAAGGACTGAAGTCTTGTGCATCGTAGAGGTACCAAGACGAGTTGCCAACCTGCTGCTCCCAGTAAGTGTGTCCAATGGCAAGGCCAGCCGACAGCAGGATGAGGACGACGAAGATCTATTGCGTACACAGAGAGGCCTGTGACACTTCAGAAACATTTCCTCGACTGAAATCCCAAATCTCCATGTTCAAAATCGAGTATTGCATGTATTTGTAAGCAAGGAGAAGGGGAGCAAACCTTTCCCACAAAGTGGTCTCTTCACATAATCTGGGCTGTAATTTTAGTCTATTCCCCAAGTACCATTTTCGTGTTTTTCCGTCTAAGCAAGCAGGCAGAGGACAGGGTACGTGAGCGTGCTCGGAGCAGGGGCAGAACCGCAGCTGCGCCGAGTGAGGTGCCTGCGCCGGCCAAGAGGCAGCTCCTCTCTCCTCTGTCCGCATCCCGGGGAGCCACGCTCGGCAGAGCGCGGCTGTAGGGCAGCGGGTGTCCCCCACACACACCCCGCGGGTGCTGACCGAGGACAAACCCACGGGTGCTGAACGCTGCAGGCTGAGCGGACCTCTGGACCAGGGTCCTCGGGCCTCTGTCCAACCGTTCAGCGCAAACAGAACCACCTGCAACGCTGGGACTGAAGCATTTCTCTGCACCACGTAGGCTGCCCTACACCTGCAGCTTAGGGTCGCAGATCCCGCCAACAGCGAGGCACCTTTTTAGATTCCCTCCTACTTCATCCCAATCATCAGCTCAAAACAAGGTGGAAACATACTTATTACACCAAAACAACAACAACAAGTTTCTTAAATTTGCAGTCACTCTATTCACTTTAAAATGAACTCAAACGTCTGAATTTAAAACAAAAAGTCTTACAGTATAAACCATGTAATTCATAAGGGAGTCAATTTTTGTCCTTTTAAATCTTGTCTTTCCACTATTTTTCATTATTTTTGTATCTGCACCTAAAAATAAAGAAAAAAAAAAGGAAAGATGCAATACGCAAACAAGTGCTAGTGTTACTATTTTACAAAACTGGGACATAAAGCACAGTCAATGTTTATAAGATAAAGATGTCACTTCACTCTACAGGGCATGCTTTTAGTCGGTAAATGTCACACATGTTCAATTCATAAATACCTGCAAATATGACCACTCCATGGCAGAAGTCTGTATTCCTGATTTTACATCCACGTAATAAAATCTTATCAGCATCGAGTGAATAACTCATGCCTCTCCAGAATAATGTTCCTGCAAACTTATCCAGCCGGTTATTAGGTTCTTCACATTCAATTAGACCTAAAAAATTTGGAGGAGAATATGTTTAATACACAACAGTTAAATAAAAATGCATTGATTTGTACCCACCATAGAAGTAATTTTACTTCATGAGGTTGTTTTTTTGAGAAAACAAGTGTTCTGAATAAACAATTTCTTTGAAATTTAGGGTGTACAAATATTCAGTGCTGTATTGCTGATATTTTAAGTATGGTATCTTTGGGTGGTATTTTGCTTTCCAGATCGAAATAGCAGAACGAATTCATTTCTGCACCAAGACCAGTACACAGAGCATTTACTGCCAAATAGGGCACTTTTTTCTTTTAATATTTTTCAAGTTTGAACAAATGCCAGCCTACAAGAGTGTATGTCTCTCTGGATCTGACACTCTAGCATGAACGTCGCATTCAGTTCATTTTGCCGCTGAAGACTTACTAGCAACGATCGCACGAGAGGAACACGACCTTCATGCAATACGTTGCTGCAGATACACATTGCCACTGCGCATTGCCACACTGCGCAGAAACCCAAATACTGCAGCTGAAAAAGCGACATTTTACTTTGACTCTTAGGACTTGCCCTATTCCCACTGCCTACTTTATGACTGGCACTGACACTATGTATTTGCATTTCCATCCCCAAAACTGAGTTCATCCTAAAATTTTGGTTCGTGCTGCAGTTACCATTATCAAAACTGTGTTTCAGAAATAAATAAGTAAATGCAAACGTCAGCACAACTGCCGATTGCTACAGAGGAGCACGGAATGGCAGCTTCAGGCCAAAACACTGCTGTCACCAGCCCTGAACCCTGTCTCTCATCAAGGCTGGTGGGTGTGCAAGGAAGAGTAAAATTACAGGGGCAGGCCACCGAAACGCTTTCACAGTCTCACAGCAAGCTGCAGCCAGCAGATCTCCCGAACCAGAGCCGATGTCTTTGTGGGCAGGCTCTCCTTCCACGGAAATTTGCTCAAGAGATGTTCTTTGAAAGCACAAACTTTTGCCATCCACAACATCCTTTGGCAAACTGTGAATTTTAGCTCAACTATGTATTGTGTGAAAAAGCGTCTCCCTTCTGTTTGTTTTGATTTTGTCAGTTGCTCATTTCACTTTGTGTTCCTCAGTTCTCATACTGGAGGAAACCAGGAACAGTCCCTACTTGCTTACTTCTCCGTGTCACTCTGTTGCAAGTGGTTTTGGTTTTTTTCTTTTTGGTTTGGGGTTTTTTTCCTTTTTTTTTTTTCCTTTTTGTTTTTTTTTCTCCTTTTTGTTTTAAGCATTTGCAATTTTAGGATTGCTAAAAAATTCAGCTTGAGATAAAACCCTGTTGTCAGATCTCCGTAAGAGATGGGATTCCTGCCCTTCAAGTTTCCACAACGTGCACAGAAAGCAGCTAGATCATAACGATAAATATGACAAGGGCAATAGAAGATATTTTGCAGATCCAATCCCAACAGCAACCATACTTTCTTCCAAAGAAAACAGGCAGACAAATACTAATAAAGGGCTCCATCATCTCTACTTAGCGTGCCATAGCTCAGTCATGGCAAAGGTCTCCTCTTCAGACAGACCTTATTTTGCTCAGCAGCACAGCTTCCTTTGTGCAACGTGCTTACGCTGCCTCGTGACAAAAGCCAGGAAGCCACTAACTCCAGAATCACAAGCACCACCAGTAACGCTTCCATCCCCACCCATGTTTTATTTACTTGTACTGTAAACTGCTTGAGCAACATTTGAAATAGTTGTAAGAATATAACTGTACAAACCATTAAAGTCTGCCATCGCACTTTCTTCTTGAAGATATCTGTGTGTTACCTCGAGTGCCATTTTGAATTTTAGGTTAGTCTCACTAAGAAGAAAGGATAAAAAGGTCATTTTATTAAAAGCATGGATACAGGAAAGAAGTTTGAACAGAATTAAATGAAGCAAATCAATATGCCATAGGTACCAAGCTCCTACTTTGAAGCAACGGCAAAGCCTGGCATTTGCATGGATATGAAGCATTCATGAACCACGTCACCAGTTCTTACACTGGCTGCTTTTCTTCACAAGTGAAATCTTACCCCTTTACCTCTGCTCACTGTAGGTAGGTGAAGCTTCTCAGAATCACTGTTTTACTAATGCAATAATTAAGTTTGAAGTAATGGTTATTTGAAAGCAATACTTAATAACTGATACCATTAAAAGCTCCAACAGAGAACAAACATTTTGCAACACAAACAGATCCTTGTTTTGCATGATGTTATAAGTCATTGTGTTTAAGATTGCTAAAGGTTGAGTGAGGAATGCACTGCTCATTCAGAAAAACTAACGTCTCACCTCATTAGGTGAAGTCCGTATCATTACAGACTTCTCTAAAAAAATTCAGCACTAGCTTTTCTGACATGAAGTAAAACAACATTTACAAAGCAACGTGACAGAGACAGTAAGATTTATGCTATCTAAGCAGTTTCTATGAAAAACTTCCACAGAAAAATATGTATTTTTGTTTTCCCACTGACAGGGAATAAGAAAAGTTTAAAATCATAGAAAAGTCCAGGTTGGAAGAGAGCTCTGGTAATCAATAGTCCAGCCTCCTGCTGGAAGCAGGATGTTAGATGAGGTTATCCAGGGCCCTTGAAATGCAGGCAGAATTTCTTCTGGAGCTCCTTATATCCATTGCTTCTTGTCTTGTCAATGTGTATCCTTGTGAAGAGAGTAGCTTCTCTGTAACTATCTTTGAGATACTGGAAGACTGAGTAAATCACCCTTCTCTTCTCCAGGCTGAATAAATCCAAGTCCTTCACCCTTTCTTCATGTGTCATGTTCTCCAACACTTCAGACATCTTTGTGGCACTCCAGTGGACCCTCACCAATTTTTAATGATCCTTGAATTGTGGGAATCAAAAACTGGACACAGTTTTCCAGGTGTGGCCTAACAAGTGACAAGTAGAGTCTGAAACACAGACTTCTTGCTCTTTTACCAGTAAGCCAAAATTAAATCCAAGAAATCCTTAAATAGAGCCTTACCCATCTAGTTCAGCTGTCTCTACATAGCAGAGACTGTTTGGTTCTGAGCTGGATAGCAGCAAAATATCAGCCTAGAAAAACAAATAAATAAGCGTCAAATAAATCCAAGTCAAGATTCATACAGAACTCTGTAGAAACATAAAACAAATATATCTAAAGCACTTACAGGAACGAAAGTATTTTTCTTCAGACGAATGATATCACCAACTTTAATATCTTTCCATTTTGTGTTTTTGAACCTAGTATCAAGATAGTTTAATAATTATTACTATTTAATCTAGAACACTATGCACTCTATAAATAATCTTGAAATCTTGAACTTTCCTTAGTACAAAAACATTACATCTTGGTAAGGTGTGTTTTTTCTTTTTGGAAACTGCAAGTCGGTTGGGGGTCTATAACTCGGAAGTCAACCTACCTCTTCTCTTCCCTCTTACCTATATATGAATTTCTGCCCTTCTCTCTAAAGAAGTTGCTCTTAGCACAGATTTAGTGCCACAGGATTAAGTTTAAATTACTCCTTTGGGCAATTCTCTTCCATTTTCAATTAGGTTTTCACACAGACGTGGAACAGTAGAGAACAAAAAGCTGAACTTTCCCTATCATCTATGGTTTAAGATCTGTGATGAAACTTAGTAACAAGGCAACAAACATGACTTACAAAGTTAAGAAGGAAACAGTACAAACCTTCCATCCCTGATGACTTCACATGTCCTATTATTAACCTCGTTGTCCATCCTGTGACGAGCCTGAAAAACAGGAGTAGAGAACGTACTCCCTACTGCACATCACAATTAAAGAAATGAACAACACTGGGTTTTTTTTTGCTTTTAATATTAACAAAACATGTTTCTTACAATGTCATCCACTAGGTCTTTGACTGCAGTTATTCCCAGCACCAAGAGTAAGGGCACCAGTGTTGTATACCATGACAGGGTAGTTATTTGGGGAATCGACTACAAAAGACAAATAAAATCAGTTCAATACAGGATTATCAATCAAGCTCAATTCAGAGACATTTAATAGTGATCTGTCTATAACATAAGAAAGAAAATCAACACATCAGAGAGAGAATCTTAAGTCAGGTTGTGAAGATGAACAAAACTCTCGTGGGAGAGTTTGACCGTGCTGCCCTACCTCAGCATCGGCTTCCCTGCAGCAGTGGTAGTTACTCAGATTTTCTGTTGGAGCTTCTGATTCATGAGAGGAATGTAAGGCCATCACATTTTACAGAGTCAAGAAACATCTTTTCCCTATTAAATTCATGAACTCTGCAACTAGCTCATCCTAGCTAATACAAAGCTACTGTAGGTTTGTCCAGGTTTCTGTTAAGACGGGCTTAGTTTCAGTAGTAGTTCCTATACAGTCCCTTATGAAGTACCCTGCAATTTCCTGACAGGATAGCACTGAATTGTGTCATAAGTATTATTCAGCTCAGTAGATGAGCACCTCAAATTCACTTCACTGTTAGTATTCTCTCTGTCTTTCTTACCTGCAAAATGAGAAGAACGAGGAAATAGAAGTTGGCTGCTCTTTTAAACTGTTCAAACAGATTCAGTGGTAAAAAAGTGATAGGGTTGTATTTGTATGTCTTAATTGCATTTCCCTGTTGAAGAAAACCAAATGTCACTCACAACAGCAGATTCTTCTTACGTTACAAATGTACAATGCGTATTTTTAAGTAAAGTATTTTACTAGTGAAATCTTTCCTACAAACTTTGTTAAGAGTTGTACCTTTCCTCAACAGTTTAACATGGGTCACCATCTCAATGAAATAAGGCAAAAAAAGGTCTGTTTCACTGACATTAGCATACCCCAAAAAGCATCTCAGACTGAAGCTTTAGCTACACCGAGGAGTACAGGGCATTGCACAGTCACAGTGTGGCGAGGTTACAGCCTCTCCCCCGGTAAACGCCACAGTGCACGTGGCACTGCCAGATGAGCACAGAGGAGGGGAGGAAACGTCAGCGCTCTCCTCCTCCGAGGCCATCTTCTCTGTAATGCCTTTCAACGTTATTTGCTAAACACACGATATCACTATTAGGGATACAGTTGGACTCGGGCATCAAACTGCCAATAATGAATCCAGATACAAACGACTATTAATTAGACTTATTCAGGAGGGACACTGCCAGATCCAGCAACGGTTAACTACCAAGAGTGGCAGTCCCTACCTAGTCCAAGCATGAAGAATTTCCATTTGAATAGCTTCAGTTGTAGCAGTTTTACTATTAAATGTTCATACTCCTGGATGAGATAATCTGAACTGCCTCAAGCCTGCAAGGCAGGTACCTCGGCAGGTACGCGGGAGCCGCATGAGCCCATGCGTCACAGATAAAGCCAGACAGACCACACGTGACCCTGCAGTCCAAGCCTCCGTCACGCGCAACCAGCACCACATACAACCACCATAGCTTTACTACTTCGAAAAGTTAAAGTATTAGAAACAGGGGAAAAAAAAAAAAATCAACCTTTTGTCTTGATAAATGAGATTAAAATGTCTCCTTTATCATAATTAGGTGGATTTAGAATTACACTGTTTAAATGACTAGACATTCCCAAATGTCTATTTTTAAGACTCTCCCAGTCTAGCTTAATGAGGATATGGCTTAATACTACACTGAGTCTTCTTATACGAAAGGTGACACCTATGCGGACGTTTGCAACAGCTGTAGTTGAGCAGACAAAACTCGGAATTTGGTCGGAGGACACCCTGCTTCTAATTCTCTATTTCATCTTAAACAAGTCTCTTGATACCTTGGTATTCCATTCATTCACAAACCCACGACCAGTTATACTTCCCCACCTTTGATGGAAATCCTAAGGAAATGTTAATTGTGGCTTTTACACTAATCAGCAGTGGTTGGAAAGATCTTACTGAGATTAAGAAAGTATTCACCCTGACAAGTATTATTACTACATAATTGAGATGAAGAAAACTTACTGCATATTTGCTTTTTTTGAAGCACAGAAATACTGTTCTCTTAAACTGGGGCTGCTTGTAGAAGCGTTCATCATTTGCTTTAACTTGCCAGCTGCAGTCTGCAAGAGACGAGGCAAAATGGGTCAACACCTGGTTGTTACAAACATGAGGGAACAAATCTGCCAGTTCCAGGTTTTCTCTCAAATGCCGTCTTTTAAAGGTACTTTCAATTGAAACAAGATGGGTACTTGCTTTTTAGCACATAGTCTAAAAAAAGTTTTTCAAGAAGTTTCCAGGCTATTTGTCTGTCTTAACAATTAAAACATAATCTGAGGTGGGAAGAAATGGTGATTAACAATTTGGAAGTTCTGTTAGAAATGGAAAACCTATCAGAGTAACATTTATTCATGCTAAATTCACTACTTTCCCCTCTTTTGGTTTGCTTTTATTACACCTGTGAAGGACTAAGCACCCACAACAGGGTTTCTCAGCCTTTCTAGAAATGAAAATGTCCACTCAACTTCTAAAACAATTATTTCACATGACCATACTGTGCAACGGTTTTCATTTACAACCATAAAAAAAGTAAAAATCTGAAGTGCTCATTTTATTTCTTTAGCCATCAATTTTGTTTGATTGCTTGAAAACTCAGGAATATGAATTGCATTTTGCGGTAAAATTTAACAAAACTAAACAAGCAATGTCTGCAACAGCCTTCTGAAGTGCTGGACCATAAGCTGATAAAATTGCTTACAAAGCAGCTGAGCAATCTTGCCTCCTTCTGTCACCTGCAGTACTTAGCATCTAAAACCTGACTTGACATACAGCCTCCCTAAGGACAAGGTTTCTAGAGGACCTGCTAACAAACCAGCCATCTCCACCTTAAGATCCCTATCGTTAATTTAAGTCCTGCAAAGTCCATCTTTAAATGGGGCTCCTCTGGGACGTACATAGCTTTTGGCTGACCGCTGTTTACTGCCAGCACGCCTCCTGCTGTCAGGTTATTTTCCATGCCCCCTCTTTCACATGCTACCTCTTTCCCTCCGAGATCCTTCAGATCCCTTTCCTGCCCTCAAGCCTGCATCACCCATGGCCCTTTTCATCCTGCGACCCACACCCACAAGCTCAGGCCCTGTCCACATCAAAGAAACTCCCCGCCGAACTCATTCGGCGAGTTGTTAAACCGACTCAGAGGAGCGCGTTGCCTGCCTGGGAAGGATGAGGCAGACAGCATTCCGAAATCCAGCTTTCCTGACTCATCAGCCAAGCATCTCCCCCTTTTCTCCAGCCCACAGTAATTGTCCTTAATGGGTGCTCTTTTTGGTTTCATGCGATTCTCGTGACCTAAGTGCATCCAGCGCTGCGGAGCATGGATGGAGTGAAACTCCCGGAGGCAGAGGCGTGGGTGGGGACCGGCCCATGCTGGCAGGGACCGCAGGACGCACGTGTGCAGGCGCTCCTGGCTGCTGTAAGGGCCACTGTAAGGCAGTCGTGTCTGACAAGGCTGACTCAGACTTAAAAACTCAAATCCAGACACAAAGCCTTTTTTTTTTTCTTCCATCCAACACATAGAGGGAGTTCTCATTTGGTGTATCCAGGATCTTTACTATGGCTATACAGCTTTCATTTCTAGCATATTGGTTGCAAGCTGAGAAGATAGTAGAGAAATATTTATCTTGCTGTAGCACTTGTATTTAAGATTGCATAAATGAAAACACACAGCAGATGGTGAATATACATTGTGCGTCCTGGTCAGGGCTTACATACAAGTGCTGCGAGTCACAGGGGTTTAGCTGCCTTGCATAAAATTTACAAAAAAACTACTGGAGGAACAGGTTTTGGTTTAAAAGAAGATAAGCGTTACTGAAATGCATGAATTGAGGAAGTTACTAGTGACAGGACTGAAGAAAATTGTAAGCATGTCTACAAGAACATTTCTTCACCACATTCACAAAAACATTGCAGTGTTGATAAAACCTTACCACCCCAGATGGAAAACTGGCAAATTAGGTCTTAAATAAAACCTGCAGGAAGGAAACTCCCCGAAATTACTTTAAACTGCTTGAAAGTGATATTAATACCTAATATTTGGGAAGCTGCATCAGTAATTCATCACCTTTAAAGGAATATAAAGGGAAAACCGTCTTTGTTGAGGGGAAAAAATAAGAAGCAAAAAGGATGACGTTTTTGTAGCACTACCTGCATATAATTAGCTACTGAACCAGTCAGCAGATTCTACAAATTCTGCAACTTATGCCAGAAAACTATCTATTAACCAGAAAAAGCAGGCAAAGAGTATTTAAACAAACAAACAAAACCCCCAAAGGGTCTAAAGAGGGAAAAAAAAAGAAATCTGACAAAGTTTGTCAACTGCTTACAAGCTCTATGATTAGAGTACTGGGCTACCAAGCCGGCACGGTAACATTTTTTACCTCTGTAAAGCTTTTGCCCTAGCCCAGAGTTCAAAGGAATTCTGCCATATCCATAGCTCTGGTTCATATTTTGGATAACAATTTGGGTAACATTAACTGTACAGACAGCAGAGACTTGTGGTTACACTGAACTAGTGCCAGCTACGAGCCCTTTGGACAGCAGAATCAAAACTCATCTCCCTGCTTTCAGATTCTCTCCAATTCACCAGGACAAAGGAAAAGCCACAGTACAGTTAACAAACTGAAGGTGTAAGAGGTCCTGGTTTACTTTTGTTTCTCTCTTTTTTCTTTTTCTTGTGCTTATACTAGGCAACAAAGCAAACCTGTGGTTGCTGGTGTACTGTGTCTACAGAATAAAATAATCTGGGTAAAATAAGAGGGAGGAGAGGGGGGAGAGAGCAACAGTCATGATGAGAATTCAAGAAAATACGACAGTTGATGAGAGGCTAAGAAAACTGTGTTTATTCGGTAGACTATGTTACCTCAGTCATTGTAAAAAAAACTAAACATGTAATAGGTGGTTATAAAATGAAAATATGTAATAGGTGATTGTAAAATGAGAGGTGACCAACTGTTCCCTATTGCCAAACAGGAAGAAATCTATATATATTAAACAGGTTGTGGTTAAATAAAAAGTACTCACATTGCAACACCGAAAAAAAAAAAGGTGTTTAGGGGAGTTACAGACTTTCCTTGGACAGAGGTTAAGAACAGGTATGTCTAAAACATGCCAGAGGTTCTGTTCCTATGCTGGCAGCAGCACACAGACTGCACTTGAGGGGTTTCTTTGAACTCCTACTCTCCTTACCTTTCTGTGATTCTGAAACTACTGCAACTAAAGAAAATCATGAGGCTACAAAATTAGCATTGAAGCTAAAATTTCAACTGCACAAGTCTTGGAAAGCAGAAATACATGCAAAGCAACTGACTTAACACAGCAAATTGGTTTATGCTGGTTCAAGTTCCCAGATGATGGGGAAGACAAGTATCTGAAGTTCTGCCTGAGCAGTTCTCAGACCACAGGCTATGTACATCTAGGGCCTGCCTTAATTAAGACGAGGTCACCACGCAGATCATTAGCTTTACGCAACAAGGAGTGGCACAGAGCTCTGGCTGCAGATTGGAATGAAGCTGATTTTCGTCCTGACATTTGTTAAACTGAATTGCCATCAGTTACTCCTCCACAGATTCACATAACCCATTCGAAATCCTACCTAACGAATAAGCACAAAAATCAAATTAGTCCATGCGTGGCTCAGCCTCCATATTCAGGATCATTTGCTACCCAAATCAAGTTTCTGTCATAATGTTACCTTTTTTCAACGGCTCTCGGCTCTCCTCGACATCTCTGTTGATTTGGTTTTGTCCTGTTCCGACCACAGGCTGCTGACTGTCCAGCTCATCCTCCGTTTCATCGTCGCTGTATGGCATCACCTCATCATTAGGCTGGGAATCCTCATCGAAGGTGGTCTCCGAATCCCTCTCCGAGATCATGCTGCTGGTGCCCTGCGAGCATTTGATAAAGTTAGGGAAAGGAGTTAACATAGGAAGTGCTGGAAACAACGTCTCTAATTTTACTCTGTTGATGCTGGTCACCCAGAACCACTTCTGAAACCCGTTTCCCTGGAACAGCGCAGAGCACGGGCTCGGTTTTCAAGCACAGACCAAAGTCATCAGGCAGTTATTTTCACAGCAAGTCTTTCATTACTGTTCTGCTATACGTAATTACACGTGCTCACGACAGACTAAGGAACGCCCTGTGCTCGTGACGCAGGACACCTGGAGCGGGCCGTAGGAATTAGGGAGCCCACAGACACCGGACCCCCAGTGGCTGTTGCACCATCGCCGGCAGAGCCCCAGGAGCCAGAGCCCTGCTTGGCCACGGCGGGGCCAGGCATCGGGCACCGAGCACCGGGCCAGCGCGAGTCGCGCCATTGGGGGTTTGGGTCACGCAGCTGCTCCTCCATCCCGGTCCGCCCAGTCTCACCCAAACCAGTCCTCGCTTCCTCTCCCCTCCCCACAGGCTGAACGTCAGCATTTCTCATTGCAAGATCCCACATCTTGCTGTCCAAATGCCCGAGGAAGTTTATAACTAATTTGTGGTTCAACCCACAAGACCAGTCAGTTGAAGCTGCGATGTGTGCGTGCATACCTCTGCCTGAAGCTTTTCAGAAAGCGCACGTGCTCCCTAACCCTTGAGCACTAGCACATTATCTCCACTTTCCACAAAGTTTATTTAAATTATAGCCCTTGAAAAACTTCCAACGTTGTTGTGGCTTGGGCTGCTGCAGTTGGCTATGATCTCAGACAGGAGCAAGACATGCAATAGGGGATCCCAGCCTCCTCCAGCATTTTTAGATCACCGAGACAGTTTCTACGGCTCAAGCTATCTGCTGCAACAGACAGCATCCGATTAACTGCTTGTAGACAAAATCCAGAATCTACTCATGTGCATCTCCCCTCCAACCAACACCTACAAATAACCACCTGCACGATTCCTAGGTGGTCTTCATCTACATTTGGCCAGTTAGTCACCTTGCTGGGTGTCCTGGCATTTTAATAACTGATCTGGTGCAAGGGTTCAGGCCGTTCTGATGAACATGTTCTTTTCACTTCTAACCATGCAATATCCAAATTTATTGTACTAAAGCTTGAATTGCACTTGTTTCTGCAGATCAACACTTCCAAACAGGTTCTGTCCTGTCTGTGCTAGGCACAACAACTGTAAGAAAATCAAAAACCGTGAGGAGTGGAGTGGGCTCCATCACCTCAGCCATTTCTGCCAGTGTCCCGAGGGCACCAGTAAGCCTCTCTGGCCCTGACCAGCCTCTCCCCGGTCCCCACCATGGGACCAGGAGCCACATTTTGGCTCAGCCCATGGGCCCTGTCTGAGCTGCATTGGAGGAGGGCCAGTCTCCAGCTGAGCTGCGGCCATGTCCATGCCCCCTTCAGCTCTGCCTTGACGCTGTGGACCTCTCTGGCCATCACTGGGCCTGATCCTAACCCTGAAATACACATCAACTTCCTGGCTTGACCCTGGACCTGCCTCATCACCCTGGCATTGCCTTATGGCCCGGACCCTGGTTGGGCCTGGCCACCGTCTCGGGGTCTGTCCTGCTTGCCTTGTGAGCCCTGCGACCCCTGTCCGCGTGCCTTCCCATGGGGAACAGCCCTGCTCTTGCCGCTCCCTGGCAACTTCAAAACAACACCAAGTTAAAGGATTGCTGAAGCCAAGTAACATCATGTGCACAGCAGCCAGCTACCAAGTACCCATCTGTTGCCCCATCTTGCAAAAAGAGCCTGGTTTTGTGAAGGAAGGCCAGTGCCACCCTATACCCCATATGCTGTCGCTAATGAAACCAGCACACCAAACCCTGTCGACATCCACGTTAGTTTCTATTTTTGCAAAGCTGAATTGTCTCCTGTCCTTAATATCTCTTATAAGAGAGATATAAATATTACATGAGCACTTAATATGCTACTCAAATGACAGGACTGTTTGCTGGGAGCCCAAAGCGTGCAATGCTCATAAGCTGCAGCACTGCAGAGCTTGCCCAGCACACAGGCTAATGTTTCAAGACTGCCAGTTTACAAAATAAACCACCAGGTATCATATGAACGCAAGTTTGATTTACTATGAATTAATACAACTCCTCCCAAGACCCACTCAAGCTCTTAGAGGCTGCTCACTGACGCAATTAGCCAGGAACATGACAGCTAGTCACTAACACGGTTATGGAACCTGAAACTTTTGTGAAAAGATCATTTGTTTTCCTAAATAGCCTTGGAGTTAGGGAATTTACCTCAAAACGCAGGAGATTCAAGCTCAAACGCAGGCACCTCACTGGTTTATTTATTTTTGTTTATTTATCATCTTTTTACCCCTTTTGTTCTTTCTCGACTACCACCCCATCCCCATAAAATCTCATATTTCACCTGATATAGAAAGGAAGAAAAGCATTAACCAGGAACCTGAACCAAAAATTTATCTCCAGAGCAACCTACTCATTAACAACCTAATACACGGGGCCAGGACAGCTTGCACAGACATCATTAGAGGAACCGGTCCGTGATGCAACCCACGCAGCATCTCGCGGGGTGGTCATCGAGCAGCTGGCCATACAGCCTCGCCGCGTGCGGCGCCTCGCCGGTGCAGGCACGCTGCGGCGGCTGCAGGCGGGCGGTTGCCCCCCCCTTTTTTTTTTTATCCAAACAGGGATATGGACAATCCTGCCCCTAGCCAACAATGCCTTAGCTTTGCAAGCAAGCCAGGGTCAGACTCTTCAACCACGTGCCTACTTTGTTAAACAAAGTCCTTTTAGAGCAGGACGTAACGCTCAATTCCTCTCTGAAATGTATCTAAAATATACATGACTGCAAGAAGCCCTGCAGTAGCCAAGGGTTCTGCCCTGCTAATACCTTACATGGGGACTGCTGGAGGGGAAGAGTTGAAGATCCTTACATGCACAGTCCTCAAAACAAAAAATACCACCAGATCTTTGAATCGCTCTCACTCCAAGACAAAAAAAATAAGCCTATACACCTGACACACAGAGGTTCAACCTTTAAGTCTATTAATCTTTACTGATTAACTGATTAATGATTCATGAACTAATTAATCATGCAAAGGGTTAGATGAGATGTCAGAAAAACATTGCATTTGTTTTCTATCATAGATGCATAGCTAAATGGAAATACCTAAAACACAAACAGAAGCAGCATGTGATGCTAGCTGGGAACTCCGGTGCAATGGTTCGTTGGGGGAAGTTCAAATTAATTGTATTCGCTTTACCTCCTCAAAGAACGAAATGGCCAGCTAGAAAACCCCGCTAATAGAGGAGGTCTCATTAACTGTCACCCTGCAGGCAGCACAACTCTGTCCGCGGAGCTGCTCTGTGCTGCAGGCAGCACCGTTACCATTCATGCAGAAGGCAACAAAATCGCACACGCGTCAGTGACTTTAGGCAGCGTTTACTAACCCCGATACCACGAAACGCAGAGGGCACCGTCTCTGCACCCAAAGACCTCATCGCCAACATCCCCACTGGCGGCAGTCTCCTGGGCAGCGTCGCTGCCTGCCTGCTCCGTACGTACCCTGCCCTCGGGGACCAAGAGCGGCCGAGGGGACGGCGGTCCGACTGATGGGGAGCACAGGCAGGGCTGTCGGCGAGCACGTGGCAGCGGAGGAGCCTGCGGCTGGCCAGGAGACTGCAGAAAGGCACCCGCAGCTGGAAGAGAGCGGAGAGGTGCCATGGGGCCAAGGGCGAAGGAGTCCTCCAGTGACAGGGAGACAAATTGGTTTAGAGTTAAGTTTCTTGACACCTAGTCTGAGTGAAAAGGGCTAGCTGGGACATGAGAGCAATGTCAGAAGTTCAGAGGAAGGTGGGGAGCGATCAGGACCTGAAAGAGGAGACGGGAGGAACCGACAGCACGGAGCAGCAGAGATGCCAACTAATACTGAGTCAGCAGGGGACAGAAAGAGAGGAGAGCACACATCCACCGGCACCTGGATGCAGGGTGGGCACGATGGAAACCAAAGGTGAATTAAACATGGCAGGGAGAGAGGCGGCCGCTAGCGATTTTTGCAGTGGTTACTATTCTGAGAAGAAAAAAGGCACCACAATTGGAAAAAAAAAAAAGGCTAGAAAGGCTACGCTGCACAGGAGAAACAAAATATTTATCAACAATGTTGAAATGAAATAAAAGCAATGGTCTATTCTTAAAAGGATCTACTCTCAGAAGAGAGACAGTCATTTTCTTACGTTTGTGTGCACTGCTTATGTTCAGAGGTGAGCTGAAATAACAATCGCTTACAAAACAGTCTTTCAAGTAAGGCAAAAAAAGGGTTTGGTTTGCTGGAGCTGGGGGTAAAACTGTTTCAAACAAGATCCCACCTGCTTTTCCCATTTCACAATAATGTAACTCGAAATGAACACTGCTTTTACAGATCTTGCATTGAACGGACTAATAAAAAAAAAGCTACAAATAAATAGGCTTTAGAAATTTCTCTGAAGGCATCATCTCTCACATCAAGCTTAGATTCAACCAATAATTAGCAGTGTTTGAACATATGCAGTGGGAAAGAATAATAATTAGCAAAACAAAATTCCAACACAAGAAAAGCTGCACAGTTCCTCTCAGAGACAGGATGAGCACTTCATAAAATGAGATCTACCTGACTACATGTAATGCAAACTACATGTTTAAACCCCGAAGGATCCTGCTGCCCAGGGATCGAGCTATGCATTTTCAAGGGCAGCAAACGCCATCCCACCAGCAGTGTTACAGACAAGTAACTTTCCTAAATTCTTAATTAACTTCTAATGCTGCCAAAATGTACAAAGAGAGGTTTTGGTGCCTGTGGAAACAGTTCTTGGAAGGCCTGAGATGGAACAACCCAGTCGTTACACGGTGCTTGATAAAATACTCAAAGAACACTTAAAACAGTTGGTTCTTGGTTGTATGGTCCTTATTTTCTAGTTCCTGACTTGAAGACAGGGGGGTTCACTCCATTTCAGTACGTCACAAAAGCAGAAATGCTTACATTAAACAAAACTTCAGTCTAGGGAAAGCATTATAAGAAATCAAGAGGTGTCCCCAACAGCTCAGTAGCCACCCATCGGTATCAGCCAGCCTCTGAGAGCGGGCACGCAGAGCCCCGACAGCTTGAGCTGCAGCTGCTTTAACCTCGCTTGCAGCGAGACGGCCAGCGCGGCAACGAAGACAGTCTCCCTTGGCGAGGCCGGGGTCAGCTCCGAGCCCGGGTGGGCACTGACCGTGGCGGCCACGCTTCCCAGGCCGGCGGGGAGCAATGCTTAGCTCCCGCTTCTGGCATGAACCAGGCTAACAGTCTCCTCATCCAGGAAAATCAAGCTGACCCAACAGCAGGGTTGATGTACAGGGAGGTACAGGAGAGGAAAAGAGTATTAAACACAAGTTTAATTATACCTGCCCGAGTTTATTTACTAGAAGGGCAGAAAGCTCAGGTGCAAATTCCACAGTGCTTTGGTCACTCAGGTTTTGTGTCTGCTCATGCCTCACGGCAAGTACCAGCTAACAGGGAATAACTTAAACCTTGTAAAAAAGGCATTTACTACATTTGTTTGAAGGCTGTAAACAACAACAGAAAAATAATCTTACTCTAAATTCTCCTCTGGAAAGCCACTGCATATGACACTGTTGGGGTCAGGAGGAGCATAACTTTAATGCCACAAATCAGATAGTCACTCAGAGTGGCCCTAAAACAAAGTAACAGATCTATCTAGAACAAGGCATATATATAGTAAAAGAATTAAAATGCTACTAAGCTTGCTATTTTTATTTATTGTGGATATAAAAACCTACGACGTGAAGCAGAACAAGCCTAACAGTTACATACCCGTCAGTCATCAGTCCCTTCACAACATGCGCACAGCTTACAACCTGCCGTCGTCTCCTTAGCACGTTGTTCTGCACAACAATCTCACACGTTCATGCAGTGCCTAGTACAACAATTTCTCAAGCCTTGCCACAGACTGTTGTTTTTCAAACATAACAACATCAACATTAAGCAAGAGTCATGAAACAAACTCAAATAGTACAAAAAGCAAGCTCAGAGAGACCTTTCTGAACTACTATAGGTCTCTGGAGTTAAAATAGGACAAAAAAGCTACATCAAGATGTTTCACTGATATTTAACTATGTATTAAAAAAAGTAAATAAATGAAAAGACTGATCCTCAGCCATTTGGGGTTTGTCCCATATTTCTTCACTCCAGAAACATTACAAGAGCCATCACTACATATATATAAAAAAAAAAAAAAAGGCAAAAACCAGGTAAATGCAAACAAGCTTCATGCCTCTATGCCCCTGTATGAAGTCTGTCTTGGGCACCTGTCGAGAGGATCCCAAGAGGAAATCTAAACAGAAGCTGACTAATCACTGCCTTGGCAGGCAGAAGGCAAATACTGAAACTTCCGTAGCTGCGCTGATTCCACATTTATTGAATCGTGATCATCTGCCAAGCCATTAACAACGTAATCCAAATATAATGCTGTCGGGCTTCACATTGCCGTGAAACAAGGAAATGCATTTTGCCAAACCAATAGGGAAATAGTCTTCTCCAATAAAACAGCAAAACCGTAGTTATAAAACACAGTTAACACCAACGTCCTGTTCAATAAAATGAGAAAGTATTTCAGTCTCACTTGGGAAACCCCATCAAACATTTTAAAGCCAGCACTCTACTTGGAGCTCCAACAACGCACTAGTCAAATCATACTTGTTTTCCTTGCCAGCAGGAGTAGTGTTGCAATAGAGTAACAGTGGGGGGAAAAAAAAAATTCATTTTGAAATTTCTTCACCCAGGTAGAATGTACATGTTCACCAATTTGCATGTTTTTAAAAGCTTTCCTATACTTATTAGATTTATTTCTTTACTATGTGTTACTGGAGAAAGAAACATTGAAAACCAGAACCTACTCACAGGAGGACTGGACATGCACTTCCAAAACTACAGCTAGAATACCAAGTCTAACATTAGCTTGTGGGGTGGGGGTTTCCCCCCCAAGGACTTTCTAGCAAACGCATGATTACTCCAATTACATTTTCCCCTTACAGGCAGTAGTAATTATTCTGCCATCTTCAGCTGTAACACATTGCTTATCTTGCCAATAACTGAGATTTAATATAAAAAGGGAGCATGAAAAAAAGACAGCCTGCTAGGTAAACAGAGCAACTGAATGGACACTTGCAGGACTGCAATCCAACCAACCAAAAAAAGAAATCAGAGCCCACAGAGTACTTTCACGTCTCTATCAAAGCAGACACCTGTATGTAAGAGACTCAAGCCTGTACCCCAGCTTACACCCTGTTAGGTTTAAGAATGATTTTTCATCCATGGGCACACGTTTAAAGAACGGCTCTAACGATGTTTGAGAACTGAAGTTCGTAATTGAAAAGACAGCTCCTGAGCCACTCTTGGGTGAGGCTGCAGTTTTGTTTCTTTTAAAATAGCCTGGTTACCAATATCAAGCCCTGTGCAAGCAAAACAAAACAACCGCTTCCTAAGGATCAATTTACCCATCCTTTCTGACAATGCAGATATAAAGCAAAGTATTTAATCCAGGTGACCATTTTGTAAACCTGGCTGTGGCAAAGGGGCTCTGAAATGCCTAGGTAGTGCACACCGAGACACGACTGGGGTAACCGCCACCTCTTCACACTCCTAACAAACCCAGCAAATTCAGCAGAACTCCAAGGAACAGCGACTGCTTCAGAAAAAGGAAGCTCTGCTTTGCACAGCAAAGCAGGAGGTATACAGAGGTGCACACATTTTGTCTTAAGGCTAGCATTCTCGATCTAAAAAGACAGCAGTGGGCTTCAAACAGAGGGAAAAAAAATTGGCTTAGAACAGAGGCAATGAGCAGCACAATTCAAAGCATATGGACGGTTCATCCTCTCGATGTGCAAAGACGTTTTTTTTTCCACCTGGTGGCAGCAATTCATATGGCTATTATTAGCTATTGCTATTTTTAGGGCATGAGAAAAGAAAGAGGATTCCCGTGAGTTATGAGATAAATACATTCAATGCAGTTGCTTAAATGCAAGATGGTTTTATACTATGAAACACAGAGGAAAGGGTAGTAAAGCCCACCAGGAGCCCAACCTCTCACCACACAGATTCTCAGAGGGTTTGTAAATATCAGGGAGACAACAAAATACTGTTTGGTTTATTTCTAAAGTGAAATTCCTACAGCCACAAAAGTAGTTGCCACCGAACTTTCCGCTGGCTGGTACAAACAACAACAGAGATAACAGCTGTAGGTGAGCATTACAGGATATCCAGAAGAGCCGTTACCTTGAGACACTGTACGGCAGTCCATCTCACAGCTTGAGAATCATCAAATTGGTAACATGGGTTCAATTAATGCTTCTACAGTTCTTGCTTGCTATTTAATCCTCACAAAGCAGCAGTCAGAACTGAAGTCCTTCGATGGCGGGATATTGCATTTCTACTCTTACTACAGTGATCCCAGCCAAATGTTTTAATAGAGTCTCATCCTTCATTAAAAATGTATTAATCAACTAATCTACCTCTAAAAAGCTTCTACAAGGAAACAGGCAAATACAAAACTAGATCTGCTTCCAAAATGTAAGAGACAGATCACATATTACTCAAAACAGGTATGAAATTTTACTGGTAACGAGTGCTTGGACAGGCAGACAGAAGTACCTTCTGAACAACTCAAACCTTCTAGCTAACCTTTATGACATTTTAATTAAAAAAGTAGTTACTTGAAATAGCATCAATCAGCACAAAAGGGCCAAGGAAATAACCTTCATTCCAAACCCTACTAAGCTTCAGTTAGATTGCCATGCAAATGACATGCTTTAAGCTCATCAATTTATATAGCTACTTCATACATAACAGTTATATTTACTTCATTGAACGACCACTTTAAAATAACTGAACACCCCCAAAATTACATCTTCAAGGGGAACAATTTCTATCAGTCTTTTGTTCTGAAACACACTGACTTTTGTATGCATCCTTACAGCATGCCATGACCGTGGTAAAGCTCAGCTCTTGAAACGCCTTGGAGAAAGGCAACCTCAAGAGTTTAGGTAACTATTTTAAGTCAGCTGCGACTGGAGGCATGCTCTTGCTCCTCTGAGGCAGTCTCCATCAAGTACCATCAATGTAGTACATTAGAAGTGGGGCAAACTGAATCCCAAAGCTGAAGCCTCAACTCCTCCAAGCCAACCAAGTACACTTTGCATCAGGCAAAAAAACCACAGCTTATAGTTCAGAACGTACCATATACGGTGTGTGCCCTTTAGTATCATCCTAAGTGCTCCCAATGACTATCGGAAATGGCACGGCTGAGTGCTTGGTACAACTGATGAGCAGACTCTGCCCAGACATCGTGGATGATGAGGTTCCTGGCAGCTGACGCAGAGGCACACCCCAGCTCTCAGCACCGCTTCAGGAAAACAGAACTGCTGAGCGCCAACACCGTGCATTGCAAATGGGTCAGCTTACAGCCAAACCGCTCCAACAGAAATACATCAGAGCTGAGGAACCAAGCAGAGGTTTGCTCCTTTGTCAGACTTCCCACAGCTCAACAATTTCACCTACAATAAAGATGTTCTGGGTCAGGCAAGCTTTTCTGAAATAAGCACTCTCAGACCACACTTGAGATTGTAAGCTAATCAAAACTGAGGTAGTAAGGAAACAAACTCCTGACCCTACACACCTTCTTCATTGCACCGTGACCTTGGAGAAACTTCCCACCTTGGAACTGCCAACACATGACTAACACAAGGTGACTCAGAACTCCCACCAAAAAAGGCTAAAACTCAAGTGATGAAAATACGCCTATGGATAAAATGCTCATGGTGAAGTAGTGCACCTACAAATCCCAGGACACCAGAACACACGTCATACCTGATGAGTCCAAGATCTTCACCGCACAACAGAACCACAAAAGATTCAAACAGCGCTTTTGGAGACTGAGGCTATCACTGCAACATGAGAAATCCTTGGGGAACCTGTTTTGTAAGCAACCGGTCTCGTACGAGTCAGCTTGGTTGTATCACCTATTGCTGTTGTTCACCCAGCCCCAAGTTTTATACACATATGCATCTATACACACACACACACAGTTTTTAAATAAAAAGAACATATATTTTGATTCACAATAGCACCTCATCTCAAAGAAAACATTTATAAAAATGTCGTTTCAAGCAATTTGTGACCACAAATTGTGCAGAGGCTAAATTGTGCAGAGGCTACTTAGAATTTAGGCTGAACAGCAGAGGTTAATTTCACCTTCCACAAGCATTAGCATCATAAAGTTAACATCCTGTTGTATTTATTCATTAGAAATAACGCATCTTACACAATCTGTACACTAACAGAAAATGAGCAATAATGCCAGCATTAATATCCACCAGAGGAAGAAGACCTGAAGCTGGTTAAACCCTAGGGAATACTTGATTTGTCCTTAAAATTTTGAAATTTTAGCTCCAGGATAAAAATCTGGGAATACCACGGCACAGACAACTGATGGAGAGCTGTGTGTGCACAGCCATATGCTAAGGTGCCATAAGCCCACAGTGCCTCGCTCAGGACTTTAACATCACATTTATCAACTCACCCATGTTTGAAGTGGGAAAAGAGAAGTGCCATAACTGTGCAGAATAAGGGTGCTGGAGAAGTAAAGACATAAGCAAACTTGCACGGTTATTTCCCACTATATAAACAAACTGCTTTGGCAAAACGCGTGTACTAGAATGAGCCTGTTCTGCCGCGAAGAAATGCCTTGGCACAGTACTGGGAGACAGCTACGGCGTCTCTTTCAGCTTACACTGCAATTGGAAGCACACACACCCAGCCTCACACAATGTACCGAGGGCAACCACTCATTAAAAAAGGTGTTTCCAAAAAGGTGTTTCAGCTATACCTTTTTAACCGTGGGGATCAAGGACTTACCGAACTGGACTACTTCCAGCTCCAAGAGATGTTTTTATTGACATCATACACAGCCAACCTTCTAATATCCACAGATCTTTCTTCTACAAGGAATCAACTGCAGTCCCTCCTTGGATGCCACGGTGACCCTAATTACCTGCACCATCAGGAGGTAAACACCGGTGCAAAATTGTAACACTTCTGTAGCACCGAGCTCTGCAAAATCTTACTTTCTCCAAAAGCTATTCTTTCCAAACTTAGTTGAAGGGAAGTGACAGTTTCTCCAATAAACATACTGAAGACCCAGCCAAACAAGCTGCAGCACCAAAACCCCGAACCCCCCTGCAGAGAGGTGACCGAAAAGAGGGCGTACCATTTTGTACTGTTGACAGATGTCCCAGACCAATGCTGGGGAAAAAAAAAGGAAGAGCAAAACCCCACAGCATCAGCAGAAGAAAATGAAAACTTGGGGGACACCAGCTTCCAAATGCCTTCACTCCTAATGCTTCCCATCTCAGTTCTGCACAACCACACCAACTGGAGAAAACCACCTCATTTGAAAAACAAAACACCGCACCTTCCTCATAGAGGAAGCACTAGAATTAAACTAGTGACCCTTGTGTGCTCACCAATATAGCTACCTATTAAAATTTTAAGATTGCTATGTATGAAAATGAATATGAAGGACATTCCAATCTAAGTGAATTGATCACTATGAGCCAACAGGACTCTACACAAGGACAAGATTAACTAGTCACCAACAATTTGACAGAAAATAGTAACAACAAAGAGAGATCCATAGCCTACAGTCCAAGTTGCCTGAGGCTAAGCAAGATGGTTGAAGATAGGCCACTTGCAGAAACAAAAATAGTAATTTTACCCATTATCTGCACTAGGATTTTTCATTAACAGATATGCAGACTTTCCATCATTTAAAGTCCAAGCCAAGACAAGTTATCTTTGCAGAAAATGATAAAGTTGGTAACCTTTGTTCAAGCTGCAGGTTCGAGCGTACTCTGAAGGTGTTTCAACCTGCCTTTTACAGAGATCGTTACGTTGCCTCTCAAGGTTCATGCTATAAAACAGCATATCTTTGTTTTAATAAAGGAAAAAATAATTATTTTGTGCACACATAAACAGTGTTGTTTGGCATGGAAGACTTTTGGAACTTCAAATAGAGTTATTTTCCTAGATATTACCCTCCCCCATCAAAACCAGCAGGTATTTTTAACTGTAAAAAATAAAGGTTACTTCCTGCTAACAGTGTTGGAGATTACACAGTAATACAGCTTTTCTGTCAGCATCTAAAATTAACACTAAAGATATTTTCCTCAACTGACCTTTATCCAACGCAGTTTGTGACTGAACCAAGAGACTGCATTACAGACGTAGCTTGAAACGCTTGTGCCGTCAGCGCACAGAGACCACCGGCCGCTCAAGAAGAATCCCCTGTATCGGGCTTCAAATTAGGCTCCATCTGTAACGAAAGAGTATTAGAAAATGATTTCTTGGCTGACTTCCACCTCATGATGTTATGTGCATGCAATAACAAAAGAAAATTTATTTTAGGCAGAGTGGAATTAACTTGTCTTGCAAAGCTTTCCTAACAAAAAGAGAGATTTCTGGTTAGTTCTCCAAACCCTTTCATACTACCTCCTCTTCCTCCTCTCAGGCAGAAAGTCACTTTGGCAAATGACCTGGTTCTTTCCTTGATTTAGATACTGTTTTCTCTACCCTGCTTATTCTCCCCCCGCCCCCCTTCTTTTCCCTTAGATGTTGTTTTTGCTTTACATCTCCCTGTGCATAACTGTACAGCATTTTGTAAACAAAAGCATCCATGAACTTGCTGAAACTGTCCATCTCTACCATCGAATCAAAAATACTTTTCTGATTTATATAAGAACACGTGAGGAAAAAACCCAGAGCACTAAACACACCACTACACATTACAGAATAGTTCTGTAAGCTTGCCAAAAAGCAAAGGTGCAGCAGCAGCGCTCTGTCACAGAGCACAGCATCTTCAAAGCAGGGCTGAGCTCGTGCACCACCAGTCTCCTCGGGGTGTAATGAGAACCGTGTTCTTCACCGCTGACAAGTACAGAAACACAGAGAGGTTAAGTGATTTGCCCAAAGCCATACAGTAAGTCACAGACAGACCGAGGGTTAGGTTTCAGAAGCTCCTGGCTAATATCCTGCATTCAATTACAACTACATCTCCTTTAACAGAAGTCAGATAAAGGAAACAGCCAAGGAAGAACATCAACCCCCCTCATAACTCAAACACAGTCAAGCCCCTCCCCATATTTAACTGCAGGTAGCGCGTTACACTCAGGCCCCATATCATTACCTATGACATCCAAATGAAAGCCACAACAAGAGAAGAGTATGGAAAATAAGTCCCAGCTAATCTAAATAGAGGGCTTCAATGCAAAGCAAGCAAGTGCCTTTTGGATTCACCATCACGAACCGCAAAGCAAGGCCCTAGAACATTCACGGGCTGTCTCACAAGGGAGAATTAAATGAAGAGAACAATTTTTAGAAGTTACTGAAAATAATCTTTATGATACCTAGCAGTTACCAAAGAGACAAATACAGGGTTGGGACAGATACAAAAGCAACCACACTAATGTGAACATCAGTAACAGCAACGCAGAAGCTGACAAGGAAAAACAGAAAGTGACCAAATACCACTTGTCACCCCAACCAGACTTGGAAGGGAAAGACAAATAAAAAACCAGAACCAAACAGAAAATTGTGAGCAAATCCGAGCCAGTAAAGGCACTTACGCGGGGCGCTAAACCCAAGGACTCCGGCAGCGGCTAGAGGCAGGGACTGTACAAGAACCGGGTGAGCTGTACGCCCCACTGACTCGCCCAGGGCACTCTTCAGCCA
The DNA here is from genome assembly GCF_030463565.1 of Pelecanus crispus. Lineage (NCBI taxonomy): Eukaryota > Metazoa > Chordata > Aves > Pelecaniformes > Pelecanidae > Pelecanus > Pelecanus crispus. Next base: position 773,751 of record NC_134676.1, on the reverse strand, counting down.
TTTACATCCAGACCCCGCACCACACACACAGGATAAAAGACACCGCACTGTTACTCATTACCAGAAACTATTTATTGCCAAAAGCTGCCTGTACAGTATGCCTTCTTCAGCTTCAAAACGGTTCTGGTGACATTCAAGCCAGCGGTGAAATGCTTCATTAGCTGCCCCATTTAACACAGTTCCATTCAGACTCTAAGAGAAGGGATGCTATTTAAGCTAAAGACACAAAGCAGTAGGGAACATGACTGAGATACTGATTTTTGGGGGGGTTAAGAAATGCTTTTTGTCTCCCAAGTGAGTGACTGACCTCACAAGTAACTTTTCCAGTATTTTCTGATGCAGAATTATGATGGTTCTTTAATATGGACACCTATTACTGCTCTAAAGGCTATAAAAATATCGACTATTGAGTAATCACTCCACAACCATGAAAGCTATTTTCCTCATTTATAGATTGGGGGGGAAGCCAGAAGCAGAGCAACTAGCCCAAGGCCACAAAAGCAAGTCAGTGAAACGGTGGTATCTGCCAGGGCTCAGGCAAAAAGCTAAGCAGCATTTGTTCCCCTGTGCCGTACCGCCCAGCAAATACTTATCCTTTCCTGAACCCAAAGCTTCAGACTGGGGAGACTCTGCGGTAAATTCGATGATCAGCTGACGCATGTCTTTTTGGGTGGAAAAGAGAGAGACTCAAACCACAGCGAGGGTTTAGCTCAACACTGCCGAAACGCGCTGTCCCGGCAGGCACAGAGGTGAGAAGAGCCCCTCGCACGTCAGGGAGACTTCGGCAGCTGTGGCACCCACGCCGGTACCCGCGGCACCCAGGCTGGTACCCAGGGCACCCACGCCGGCACCCTGGCACCCAGGGCACCCAGGCTGGTACCCAGGGCACCCAGGCCGGTACCTGCGGCACCCACGCCGGCACCCGGGGCACCCACATCGGCACCCGCGGCACCCAGGCCAGTACCTGTAGCACCCACACCGGTACCTGGGGCACCCACGCCAGCACCCGCGGCACCCAGGCCAGTACCTGTAGCACCCACACCGGTACCTGGGGCACCCAGGCCAGTACCTGTAGCACCCACGCCGGTACCTGGGGCACCCACGCCGGCACCCGCGGCACCCAGGCCAGTACCTGTAGCACCCACACCGGTACCTGGGGCACCCAGGCCAGTACCTGTAGCACCCACACCGGTACCTGGGGCACCCACGCCGGCACCCGGGGCACCCACATCGGCACCCGCGGCACCCAGGCCAGTACCTGTAGCACCCACACCGGTACCTGGGGCACCCAGGCCAGTACCTGTAGCACCCACGCCGGTACCTGGGGCACCCACGCCGGTACCTGGGGCACCCACGCCGGCACCCGCAGCACCCAGGCCAGTACCTGTAGCACCCACGCCGGCACCCGCGGCACCCAGGCCAGTACCTGTAGCACCCACGCCGGTACCTGGGGCACCCACGCCGGCACCCGCAGCACCCAGGCCAGTACCTGTAGCACCCACGCCGGCACCCGCGGCACCCAGGCCAGTACCTGTAGCACCCACACCGGTACCCGGGGCACCCACATCGGCACCCGCGGCACCCAGGCCGGTACCTGTAGCACCCACGCCGGCACCCGCGGCCCCGTTCCCCGGCTGCCGGGCGGGCAGGGCGCAAGCAAAGGCCTCACCTGGCAGAAGGGGCCCTCGCACCGACTGCCTCCGCGCCAGCCGCCGCCCAGTGCCCTGACGGAGCCGCTCTCCTCTAAATTAATATTTAATGGCTTAAATATTCATGGCGCTACCGGAGCTCCCCAGTCCAACGCAAAAAGCGCTCCCCCGGGGCCCAGCCCCGCCCGAGCGAGCAGCGGCTGCACCGCGGCAGAGCCGACGCCGCCTTCACACCGCGAAGCAGCAGATCGAGGCGTTTCGCCTTGTTACACCTCCCAACGAAATCCCCGTCGGGCTTCAGATTACGGAGCTGGGGTTTTGAAGGAGAAAACCGCTTCAGGTCCGCCCGCTGTCAGCTCCCGCGGGGGCGGCCTGTGGCGGGCCCGGGCCCCGGCCCCCACCCGCGGCCGAGCGCTCCCCGACGGGGCGGCCCCGCGGTGGGTCCGGGCCCGGGGGCTCCGCCGGCCCCGCTGTGGGCCCCGGCCCCGCTCTGTGCCCCGGCCCGGGGGCTCCGCCGGCCCCGCTGTGGGCCCGGGGGCTCCGCCGGCCCCGCCCGCGCCCCGGCCCGCCTCCCCGCCGCCGCGGCAGCCCCCCGCGCCGGACTTCGCTACCGGCGCGGCCGCCCGCCCGCCCGCGGGGGAAGCCAGAGGGGCCGGGGCGGCCCCGCTCTCCCGCTACCGAAACGCCCGAGTACGGCAGCGCCCGCCCCGCCGCCCCTCGGCGGGAGCAGCCGGCGAAGGCAGCGCCCCGCGCCCGGGGGGGAGCGGCCCCGCCCGCCCGCAGCACCCGTGGGCAGCACCCGTGGGCAGCACCCGTGGGCAGCACCCGTGGGCAGCACCTGTGGGCGCGGGTCCCGGCGCCGCTGGCTCGCTCAGGGCCCCCTCATGCCTCCGACGGCCCCGCTCCCGCCCGGCCTCCCCGCGGGAACCGCCGCCAGACCGGACAAACGGGTTCCCCCGGCTCGCAGGGCCGGCCCCGCCGCGCAGGAGATGGGAGGGGCCGCGCCGCCCCGGCCCCGGCCCTGTGCCCGTCGCTGGCCCCGGCCCCGGCCCCGGCCCTGTGCCCGTCGCTGGCCCCGGCCCGGCGCGGCCGAGAGGGGAGGGCGGCGGCGGGGCCCTCCCGCGGCCCGGGGCACGGCACGGCGGGGCGGTGCCGCCGCCTCTCCCCGCCCGGGCAGGTGAGGGCCGGGAGCGGGCCCCGCACACAGGCCGCGTCCCCCTCCCGCGCCGGGGCCCTGCGCAGCCCCCTCCTCGTTCGCGGGGGGGTACCCCCGCCTCCCCGCCCCGGGGCGGGCGGGACGGGCACGCACGGGGGCTCGGGAGGGAGCGGGGTGGGCTCCCGGGCCTGACGGGCGGAAAGGCGGGTCGTGAGGGGAGAATGTTGGCGGTGGTGGAGAACAACCCGAAGCTGCCCCCCCAGACACAGGGCCTTCGTCTCTCCCCTCCCTCGCACCGCGTGTCCCTGCTGCCCGTCCCCCCGAGCGCTGCCGTCCCGGGGTGCCGGTGGTCGTGCCGTCCCCCCGAGCGCTGCCGTCCCGGGGTGCCGGTGGTCGTGCCGTCACCCCGAGCGCTCCAACAGCCGCGCGTCCCGCTTGGCTAACGCGGCGCTCCCGGTGCGGCCAACTCGCGCCGTGCTCTGGGCCGCGTCACCCCGAAGGCTGGGGAGCAGCGGCTCCTGAAACCTTGTGGGAGGAAGAGGAGGCAGCCCCGGCCCCGGCCCCGTCGAGCAGAGCGCGGTTCTGCGTCCCTTCAGGCCCGCGCTCAGGGAGCCTGGCCCCGGCTCCATCGCTCACCGCTCCGGCGACGATGACGGGAGAGCAACACCGTCCCAATGGCGCTGGGGCGACGGCCACCGCCGCCGGCTCGTCACCCGCCGCGTGCAGCGGCCTGTCCGGCACGAGGAGAGCGTGCAGCGCGGCGCAGGGCGCTGGGCCCTCGGGGTGCTCGGGAGGGGCCTGCTCCCCGCCCAGGCTGCTGGGCGCCACGCAGGCACCGCTCTTGCCGTAGGTGGCACCCCCCTCCCGCTGTTGTTTTAGGTGACAGGATTACTTTATCCCGTCTTAATTAGTAGGATTGTGCAGTGTTACAGAGAAAACTTACAAAGAGGTACAGGACTTTAAACTTTTGGCCTTTGTAAAAGGTCAAAACGGACTCCTGGTTCCCAGGTCCTTGTAAGGAAGGACTGGAGAGCTGGAGGATGCTCAATCTTGATACTGTTAACACTTGAGACCGATAGTTTTGCTTATTAATTAAGTAACAACGTGGTTATCTTTAGGGTTGACAGCAGTGCAATTCTGCCACATGCTGTATCTATTTGCAATCCTCTTCATTGTAATTTTCTTCTTCCAGGCTGCAGCAAAATACATGTAAATATCTCAGGAGCCTACTGGCAACTCGTCAAAGGAACGTGGCAAGCTCCAACTGTAAGTTTCTGTAAGTTTTAATTCAGTGAATTTTTGTAAGCCGCCTTATGTGATCCTGGATGCTGCTGTACGTGGCTGTTCCCCTGACTTGAAATCTGGAGATTGAGAGGTTTTGCCAGTTCGTTGGCATCCTGGGTTCGTTGATCAGGTCACCCCGTCTCAAAGGCCTTCACGCGATTGTTTCGCTGCCGCGCACACACACGGGCGCGCACCCGCCCTGTATCCACATGCATGTGGCAGCCCTGGCCACCGTCCTGGTTGCAGGAGGTGTCCCGGAACAAACAGCACCAACGGCCTCATCCTCCTGGCGCTTCGACCTCCACATACGCTGGTGCATGCAGAGTAGAGAGTCCCTCGCCCAAGAAAGTATTTAGAAATGGAGTTTAAGGAGAATTCAGGACAGACAGTGCCGATCAGGCAGTTCTTCCCCAGACCACCTGGATCCCTCCCTTCTCCACCTGCGGTTCCTCCCCTCCCGCCCCGTGCTATCCCCACGATCCCCACAGGCTCTTCCTTGCATGCCATAACGTGTCCCGTGTCCGCGAGGCAGCGGCGCCGTCAGTCTGTACGGTGATGGTGAGCCGCTGTGACGGGTGTCACCCCCGGACCGGGGGGCTGGGGGCTCTGCAGTGACAGCCCCGGCCAGGGCTGCGCAGAGGCCGCTTCTCTGGCTGGGCCATTTGGGTGCCCCCCGCCATCGCCTGTGCTCCTTTGTGTGGGGGGAGATGAGGTTTTTAGGGCGTAACCTAAGAGTTCATTAACCTGCACCCCACAAACGTCCTGGGCACGCCAAGGGCAATTTCGAAGCAGTGCAGAGTGCTGATGTGAGCCAAGAAATGGACGTTTGGGCCAGCTATCAGGAGTGGTGCTGTTAGGAAGGGCTCTTTGCGAAGCTGCTGATGGCAGCCTGCACCCGTCGGTGACAGGAACAATTGTCTCGACTCTTCTTATTGTTTCCCAGAAATCTGTTTCCTGGAGTGCCATCATAATTTTAAAGTTTATTATATAGCCCAGCTTAGAGCAAAATGGTCACTAGATGTTCCTAAAGAATGAAGAAATACTTTTTAAATTATTATGAAATTTTTGCATGCACTTTTATTCACCAGTAATAGAGTTTATGGCAAGTGAAATGCAGATATGCTTACTGATCTGATTAAACGGAAAAAAACGGAAAATATTAGCTGTCTCTTGAAGTGATGATGGGAACTGTAACATAAGCCAAATACGCTAGTGTTTAATATGCTCTTTCTGCAACAACGCGTTCCACTTTTTGCTCAGTGGCTGGCTGCTCTAAGTTAAACGTGCTTCTATCATGTTTTCTTTCTAAACCAGCCTAGCTTCTTTATTTTCTTTTAAGTGAAACTTTATTTATTTTTTATTTGACTTTATTTGTCTAAGTGAAACCTCCAAAACTTTACTGAAGATCGTTTCACTGCATTCTGTTCCTGCTTTTGTTTTGCTACACCTATCCTGACAGCTCCATTTCTGAAGCTGTGTACGCTAACGCAAATTGAGACTAAGCTACCAGCATCCACAGTGCTGTATCTCATTAAAGACAGGGCAAAAGCTGCTTGTTATGGTATCATAGCCTGTTTGTGACGTTTGGATCCGTTCTTGTTACGGGTGTATCTCTCTCATGCTTTGCGGTACCACTGTCGTGTGTTCCGTAGTACCTACAGACACTGAGAGCTCCAAGGTGCAGAACTGGGTGGTATCCCCAGGTGCCGTGACCAGATTGTCATTTTGTCCTGCCGACGTGATGACCGGGGAGGTCTGGGTGTGTACGCGGGCTGAGGCTGCTGCCACGCAAAGTAGTTGTCTCCGCTCTCGCATCCCAGTTACACAGTACCGGCTCCTTACAGCGCCTTGCCCGTCAGTGGCAAAAGTCGTGTGCTGTCACAGTGAACTGTATCAAGGGGATTAATGAGGCTGAAAAAAATCACTTCTGTTTTTTTGCTGGGTAAAATTTCACCAGGGCTGGTTCCCTCATCCAGGTTGTTCACATTCTCTGTGAACTCAACTGTTTGCATTGCACGGAGCAGAGAGTGGTACAGTGGTGGAGGAAAACACTTGGGGAAGGTGCTCAAACTTGGAAAGAAGTGACATTTGGGCAGCAATACTGGTTTAAATGCACACCAAGTACAGCTTTGGGGTCTTTGCTATGCTGTCAGTTTGCATGGTTTGGGTTAATTTCTCCTCAGGAACCAGCTGCTGCATTCCAACTCCACTTCTTACCCACAGAAGGTAGCATCAAAGCTGCGGCTAGCGCTTGCAAGAATTTCCAGTGTTGTCATCCATTTCAAAACCACCTGCCTCTTGGGCTGAAACTTTCCATATTGATCAAACCTAAGTGGAATGAAAAGCTTCTTCATACATCAGAGTATTTTAGCAATGCAGAATCCCCTTGTCTTTCAATGGGTAAGGAGGAAACGTAATTCCCTAGAAGGCATCCGGTTTGCTCCCCTTCAGGCAGACCCCCTCCTGAAGAGGACATTATCTGTGTTTAAACGTGGCGAGGTTCAGGTGACTGTGTCCAGGAAATAGTCTCCATGCGGCCGTAGCGATACCAGCATCTGATCTGTTGCACCTTTGTTACTGAAGTCATATTGCAAAAATGAGTGAGAAAGACCACAGCAGAATTTTCTTCTATTCTTGAAATGAGAAATGTACTTTCTACCTTAACAAACGTTCTTAGTTTGGCATAACGCTAGCCTTATTATTGAACAGGTATACAAGCAGGGGAAAAAAAAAAAAGAAAAAGCTTGGTATCTTGCAGTTTTTTAATCAATACACCATCAAACCATCATATCTTTTGATCCCTTGCTGTAGGCTTAGCTAATAAAAGTGTGTTTGATCATTGTGTATATGGGAGAACCTGGCTGAGGTTAACACTGTTTAGCTATTCATTTATGAGTAGCTATTGCAGAAATAGAATCTGCCCACTTGTAGATGCTGCTCTATAATAGAAGTGATCTTTGTTTTGGACTGACAGATCTGTAAGCGATTGCGTGGTTTAGTTTTCAGTAGCAACAATACCCAGTTTTGCTGTGCCAGAAAAAGTCTTGTCCAAATAGACTTTTTTTCCTAGACCCAAAATGTGATGCTGGATTCCAAAGTTGTGTCTTTCAGCACCTTTCTCTTTTACTACCTGCCTCAAATTCCTCACGCAGGAATAAAACCAGCGTTAATTAAAAATCAGTAACATTTTGGCTTAAGAAAGCAGCAGAGGTTTACTTACGCCTTTGACAATCCCATTTCTGTGCAGGAAGTTAATTCACGTCCAGGGCTGAATGTTTGGTTTCTACATCAATTTTCATTTGGTAGCTGTATGCACAGCTAGGTTTGCATGACACCCTTTCAGGAAGAAGATTATCAGATAAAAAGGCCCCTTAACAGTGATTAATTGCTACAGCAGTGATTAATGGCCCCGTCCAAGTATTACTTTTTACACTGAACAAAGTTCTGGTCTGTGCTTGAGGGAAATGCAGCTGCCATTCTGTAAATTGTGGGCATGATGAAGGAACTTCTGCTTGCTGCAGGTCACAGACCCGGATCCGGATCTTGGTCGGTCCCAGCAAATACCTCCAATTCTCTTTCTGGATTTTTCTCCTGTGTACTTCCTTGCTCTCCCTTATTCCTCAATCTCATCTTTCACTCAGGCACCTTTGCCCTAAAATAGCAACATGCCCTAGTCAAAAATACACTCGTTTCTGCACCGTTGCTCCTTCTCTCTTTCCCTCCCTCTATTCCTACTTGTCCCATTTTGTCAGTGTTTGGGACTCGTCACGTCAGATCTGAGGTTTCCTGGGAAGTCAGGAGGACTTGGGCAGAAATGGTTCTTGCCCAGCCTCTCCTTGCTGCCCGTCCTGCCGCTGCGTCCACGAGCTGATGCGTATTGCGGCACACGGCGTGTCCTTGGCCCTGCTATACTCCTGCCTCTTGATCAGCCTCCTGCTCTGCTCTCCGCCGGAGTTTTTAGGAGAGGGAGCACAGGGGACTAGGCAGCATCCCGCAAAAGGACGTAACCCTCCGTAACAAACCAGTGTGTCCTTTGCCCTGCTGCGCAAAGCCTTGCAAAATGAGCTGCCGTCGTCTGAAGAGGTTGACCCTGGCATCTGTTAGTTCCTGGTGGATGGAAAGCAAGTTTGTTTTTAATAAACATAATCACTTAGAGATAAGCAAACCAAAAACAAGCACAGCTACAGTAATGTTTTGAATCTGCCAGGCAGGCTATTATTTTTCCCGTCAATCTCCTACAGTTTTCTGTACAACCCCCAAAGTGAATACAAAGGTGCCTGACCTGAGTTTGTTTGGTTTCATTGTATTCCTCATCACCAGAATGTTTTAGAACTTCAGACGTAAATTTATTTTTTGAGCAGTGGGAATTACAGCCACATTTTGCATAGGGGGAAAAAAAAAAAAAAAGACACAAACACTGAATTTCTTCAAATCGTACCAGCAGTTTTGAAGTCACACCCAAAACTTTCTGAGTATTGGTCTAGTTTCTCAAAACCAAAAGCTATCTTTTATTTTGATCATCAATATAGCCCTTTACAGAACAAGCTGTATAAAATAAGTATATAGTATTACAATAGCAACGCTTGGTTGTCAGTTTTAATGATGGTGGGTTTTTAAAGCAATGAACAGTGATTTAAGTAACTGAGCAGAGTCAAAGCAGGGTTCGCTCTTGCTGATAACTAATTGTTCAAAAATATTGATGGGCACTTGATTCGTACCTAATAGTCGTTCCTGTGTATCAAGGGTTATACATTCTTAACATGAATCATTTCCTAATATGCAGAAAACAGGGGATGATGTGGCTTTTCTTTTCTTTCCTGTTTTATATATAACTCCATTTTTGAAACCTGCCATTCAACTAGAAAAGCTCTTTTGGGGGGCTGAGAATGGCGTTACCATCAGGGTATTAAGCACGTAACAAAGTTATGTCATCCCAGCATGTTCTCAGTTTACTTTGACTGGGTTTATTAAACAAAGACCAACTGTGAGTTTGTGAAATGACCAATTATTTCTGCGCCAGACTTCATCTTTGGAGACAGATTTCTTAGTGCAGAAGCCATCAGCTGGCAGGACTCTTCCTTGCAGTGTTCCAGGAAAGACGAGGCCCCCAAGCCTTGTAGACGTCCTGTGGGGCCGCGGGCAGGATGGTGTCTGTTTTGAAAATGTGTAATTACAGATTTCTGTAATTACTACAATTATACAGTTTTATGATGTAATTTCACAGGCAACTTTGGACAGGTTGGATTTTTTTTCCGTGTTCATAAAGGTTAATCTAAACTGATTTAAAATATCTTGATTTAAGGTATTTCTGACTTAGCTGAAGATTTAGCTGTGGTATTTTTTCAAAAGTACAAGTTTTTATTTGCTGTGACCATTCTTCATAAACGCTCCGTGGAATTTCTTCTGTATGCAACAATTACATGCAAAACGCATGTTTTTAGATCCGTTTGTTTGGGTTTTTTTACTCAGACCTGCTCCGATAACTTGCCTAAGAAATTTCTACTCTTGGGTTATATTTTCCAAATGGCTTACATCCAGCATGGCAGAGATTGAGGCTGAATCGCTAGGCACACTTTTGCAATGCCGCGAGTGAGCACCAGACCCTCCAAAGTGATGCAGTCATAAACATAAAAAATGTCATTGTATCCATCCTGTAATAATGATAACTTCATGGCTCTAATAGTTAAGGCTATAAGGAAAAAAAAGGCTTGTACAGAGAGGTAATATCTTCCCTTAATAACAGCTTTTGTACCTGAAGAACAGTCAGCTTCTGCGGTGCATAAGCCCTTCCCCAGGTCCGAAGCAGAAGCGGAAGACTGCAGGCTGGGTGCAGCTTGGGGCCAATTTACGGGGCTTAAGCGAACCGTGTAAATCATGAGTTAGACTGAGAGTGGGTGTTCCCAGCCGGTGCTTAGCTTGGTGTTTGCTGGTTCTCTTTCAGACCTGAAGACAGGTTTGAGAGCCCCGAAGTAGTCTGTCTCCTTATACTGTATGGTTTTTTAGATAACTGTTCTTCTCCTTCTCACTGCAGGTTGCATTAGTTAATTAGAAGCAGAAGATAGGCGGTGTTTAACCATTTGTTACTTGGAGATAAGGCTGGAAGTGAGGCATTTGTAATATTTATGATTTTTTTCCTCTTTTTGGTGTTTTTTTCCCCACAATTTAAATTAAAAGCTTTCAGACAAAATTGATAGATTAGAGGTCTTCCTAGGTTAAAGCCCTATTTCAGTGTCAAAGAGACTGAGTCCAGATCTTTTACTGCTTCAGCTTTGGAAGATTCAATATCCTAAAGTCAATATTAAAAGTGAAGGAACCAAAAAATCAACAGTAGACAGAACTCTAGAGATAATTCTCAGGGCGTAAGAATACCCACGCCTTCATGTCTCTTCACATAGTAATGTGATTCCAGATGGCATATTAGTCATTAAAATCAAGAAGAGGGGTGGTTTCATCTTGTGCCACAGCCTTAAAAATTATTCTAATAACAGGATAGTCTGAGGTTTTGCAAAGTTTTTTTTTTTTCGTAGGTTTTTTTTCAAAGCTTGTTACTGTAAAAAGGAAAGTGTCATGAACTGGATGAGCAAAGAGACTTTTCTACAGTAACTTATAATGCAGGGACTCAGTCATCTAGCAAAATACAGAAGCAGGTACTCCTAACCTTTGCTTGCTCACAGGTGACCTGTGTGTTTGTAATACGCGTTTCTGCATGAAGGTCATCTCTGCGTAGATACATTTTCCTGCTTAATGTTTTGCGCTTGCTAGAGATAGCTCTGCTTTAAATGAGGTATCCTTTCCCATTCGATCGTTGATTACCGGTGCTGGGGTTAGTGCAGCTCAGCAGGGAATTCCACAAAGATGAAGTGCCTGCTAAACTGCACTTAGTGCGTGCCTCCTTATTCCCTGTTTTAAGGGATGTTCTCTTATATCACGCTTATACACATAAAGAAATCATAATGCAATTTTCCTGGCATAGTCATAGAGATGTGGAGGAAGTTTGACCCCTGCATTCTACAGAAACAGGAGGATCATCTTCTATTAATAGACTGGTAGCTGTTGCTTATTTGTTATTTGAAATTAATTTTATTATTGATTTATTAATTGATGTATTAGTTTATGAATTGAATGGATTCAGTATATTTATTAATTGAAATACTCGCAGGATACTTGATAATCAGAACTCATTTTCCCACTCTACCTGCAGGAACTGGACACCTGAAGGTGTCAATGAGATGATGTACAGATCTCTGTTTCTTTTGTGCAGATGTTGTAGTGCGGCTGCGAACCGCTTCACAGCTGGAATCCCGCGCAGGGTGGAGCCCTCCGCGGCGCGCAGTCCACATTTTGCTCACTGTGTTATGTGCAGTAATAGGTTAGGAGATACCCAGATCCAAGGGCTTTTTCCTGGCGAGCACTGTTGATGGAGCTGTGCGAGCCCCCACTGCCTCCTTGGTTTTGCCTTATTGTACCTGCGAATGCCTTAATTTCTTACTCGAGTATCTGTGTAGTTCCGCTGGTGGTGCCAGTGGAAGGTCACCCACCGCGACTCCAGCTTGTAGTAGTAACATGTGTGGGCATCGGTAACATATGTGAAGGCTCAGTGTATAAACTATAGTAGAGCAGCTTTGCAAGAGAGCTTAAAGTAACAGTGGGCTCAATTTATAACTGTATCCATTGCAGAGAATAAAATTAATTTCCAATTCCAACTATTAAAAAAATTTTGTTTCCTATACATTCCCTTTTCTGACTATGATCCCTCAAGTATATACACGTGGATTTTATAGAAGTTCCTGTTTCTGTAAACAAAACCTCTTCACAGTCAAGCAAGCTAGTGATGTTTCACATGAGGAGAACAACTTTTTTCCCCAAGTGATCTAGCTGCAAAATCAGGACTTAATGTTTCTAACAGATACGGAAGGAACCCTTGACTCCATCTGTTTTCTAAATCTATGGTGATATTGTTGGCTTTTAAAGCAAATAATGTTTAATCTCATCTCCAAATTCTATACAAAATATTTCAGATTTATTTTCATAAACCACAAATGCAAACGATCAGTCAGTAGGTGATTTTTACACACAGAAATGGATCATTCAAAACCACTGGTTTCTGTGCATTTTATGTACTAATGCTTTTCCTAAAATGAAGGTTTTTTTTTAAAAAAAAAAAAAAGAAAAAAAAGACTCAGCATATTATAACTGCATATTCCTCTATCCGAGTGAAGCATCTTAGCACAAACTGGTGAAGCTGTCGGCCCTGGGAAGCGCAGCGTGCCAGCTCCCCTTTCCGTGAGCATCAGGAGCCGTTCCTTCCTCTGGCCCGTAGATGGAGAACCACACCGCCGAAATACCTGCCATTCGCTGGACGTGTCTGTCGACTGTAGGGTTGGTGCAGTTTGTTGGGGAGCGGGTTGTGCCCCAAAGGCAGGGTTACACAGGCATTTCAGCAGACCGTAGATCTGCAGCTGCCTGGTAGCGGAGGCGATGCTGCCTTCCTGCCAGCGCTGCGGGCTCTTGCCCTTCCCTTTACGCTGGCGGTAGTGTTTGCGCGTCTGTGCGGCGAGCTGGATCCGCAAAATGGGCAGGCTGAAACCGAATTCCATCTCTCCAGCCCAAGAAAAAAGCTTCGTCTTCAGCTGGATCAGCTGGCTAACGCGGCTTACCGCAGGGCTGCCCGAAGGGTGGCCCCGGGGCGCAGAACTGGTGGGGGTGAGCAGGGACGGAAGAGGGAAGGTGCGGGCGCCCATTTTAGCAGCACCTTGCGTTTATGCAGAATAAAAGAGATTTTTTCTTGAATGAGCGGCATGACTGAGAGATGATGTGTCAAAATTTGGTCCTCGAACTGGATTTGCAGTGTGATCCTGTTGTCGTGTTAAATAGCTCTGGAAAGTAATTATTTGCTTTGAAGGTTTTTATGAACTCACCTTTAAGACTCTTTAGAAGCAGCCAGACTTTTCAGGGGACGGGTACTGAACCGCCTGGAGATTCAGTCTCTCTAAGTACAGGCTCGAGCAAAATATCTAAAACTCAGGATGGCTACCTTTGTTGCACACTTTTGATAACCTCGACTGTGAAGCTTTAAAATAATGCTTTTAAAGCATTACATATATTTGCTGTCACTTAAGATTAGTTCAGGAAGCAGAAGGGAATGGAAATCCTGCACAGTCTGGATAAAGTTCAGACATATGTTCAGCTGTTGCAGTGCTTTGTGAGTTACTGAAGTCTGTAAAATTACAAATTACATTGGTTTCAGTGATAAATTCAGAATAGTAGAATATACTCATGCTCTCACAGAAATATTTGGAAATGAAGGACTTTGGATAAGACCAAGGAACTGAAAAGCGAGTGAGCTGATTTCTGTGCCTGTTTTCATCGTATTTCCTTTCTGAGCTGGGGAATTTCCCAGTGACCACTGTTGGGCTGTGACTCTGTGACAGCGTGCCAGGCGAGAGGACGGTGCAAGGAGACAGAGAAGCACAGCGAGGGCTTCTCCGTGCGCCAGCCCGCGTTAAACCACTCTGGCGATAGGCAGACATTTGTTACCCCTGCACCCCGATGGGAGCCAGCTCGGGCCTTTGTGGGTGTTGTCATGAAGGTCCGTAATTCGGTATCTAATAGTTTTCATGGAAGGTAATTTCTTTTTCCCTTTCTCCCGCGCCCCCCCCCCCCAAAAAAAAAAGGCAGACATGAATTAGTCCTGGAGCCATGCAAGTGTTTAGGCACTTCATTCCTACTCGGGTTCCTATTTGGTATTTCAGTGGAAAACTGAGTTTTGCTTACAGCATTCACCACCTGTGTAAAGCAGCGCAAGGACCATTCCACACGCGCGGTCTGCGTGGCCCCTGCCCTGGGCGAGTGCCGCTGTGTTTAGCTGGGTTGATTAAAAAAGGAAAAGATGTGAAGACTGTAGTCTTGTGGTACAGACTTCAAGTTTTACCTTAGGCCTTAGATTTTCCTACAGAACTGGTCTCTGGACCCTTCTGAAAACTGATATTTTGCCATCAGAATACACTTAGGAAGTCTGCCTTTTTGGGTTTTGTTTTTGTTTTTTTAACTGTAGAAGGATTTTTTTCTATTTTTCCTCCCTGTGAGTCTGTGTTTCCACAAATTAAAATTCAGTATTTTCTGACTGTCACTTTTCTTTTCTGCAATCTGTATAGCAAGCTGTCTTTTGTGATTTTCATGCGTCTTTCCTGAAGGGAGCATTATTCTTGTTTAGCTTACATGTAACGTATTTCATTGTTCGTCTCTGAGCAATTGTTTTTGTATGTTATTGATTTTGTCACCTGCATTGTCGGATGCACAAAACTGTGCACACTTGGGGTAATTTGCAGCCTTCATACTTTCTGAGAGAAGGTAATGTGTGTTGGCTTGACTGAAGGGGCAACAAAAACCTGCTATTATTTTATGTAGCTTACAAAGGGAATCCGTCTTGTGCTTCCCTGCAGCTACTGTTGGAGGCACTTCTAGGATCAGAAATTACTGTAACATTATTCATAGAGTTCTTTGTGCAGGGTTTACTTAGGACTGTTATCCCAGAGAGTATACACTGGTTATTAGTGTACTCCTGACTTGCTGGCCCGCTAGAAAGATGGGAGAAACGAGTCTGCCAGGCAATTTTAGCAATAATTCTATGAAAATTTGCTGTAACAATGGAATCCCCCAGGAGAAAGAAAGGTATTAAAGCAATAATATTACTTACAAATTCAAAGGATTGTACAAACATGAAGTAATCCTTAAAGCAATTCCAAGAGGTACGTTCTAGTAAAGTAATTTCAGCGACTTAAATGCTGCTGCACAGTCTGGCAGGCATTGAATACGATTACGAAGAAGTAGAAGAATACCACGGACAAATGATTGTGGCTGCAGGCTATGCATCCAGATGCTCTTAATGGATTATTATGTCGTGGACTCGTACCCTACAATTGCTCTCTTACCACGCGGTCTGGCATGTCTGGACAAGCTGCCACAATTTTAAGACATAAAAGTAATAATAGGTTATGTGGATTTTTTTTTTTTTTCCTATTTCAAGAATAGTTTGTAAGGAGGACATCCAGCACTGTGTGATAAATCACATCTTCACAGATATTTCGGGCAAGGGCTCCCTGGACACGCGGGCCCTGGGCAAGCGGCAAGGAATGACGGCCGTACCGGTGCCCAGCCCGTGCCGGTGCCACGGCACGCAGCACCGGCCGTGCAGTTGCGCCCGCGCAGCCCGGCGCTGGGACCGGCTCTGCCCTTGTCTCCAGGATTCGCAGTATTTATCCATCACGTAGCAGCACCTCTCTGTTTTACCAGAGACGTGCCATGTGAAAGTGAGTCAGTGTGTTTGTTTGTAAGGGAAGTTACTGCTTTTAGCAACCTCTCCAGAGTCATTTTATGTAACATTTTCACGAGTGGGCTTATATCAACAGCCATGGCTGTATATATTTTAGAGGCATTACAATGAAGTGGCCACATATTGTCTTTCTAAAAAACTTGTCTCGGCATCCTTCTTCTTTTCCTGTCTTATAGCTTCTGTGGTTCTTTTGCAGGCTGCGTATCCTTTTTTGTGGGTACCGCGCTTTGTGCATAACTTGAGCACATACACAGGCAAGGAGAGTCAGCAGGGCAGCGGGCACTTTCCCACTGGGGTTTTGTGCTGTTTAGCAATTAGCCGGCGGAGCACATGTGTTCAGATGAAGAAGGTTTTCAGGTAGTAATGGCAAGTTTGCGTCCATTTAACTGTAGTCAAAAAATCTGTTCAGTCTTTGCTAAAATGTAACAAGACAGGAAGTACTGATGTGATTGACTAAACTTCATGCACAGTGAAAATAAATTATTTTGGTCTTTTTCCTCTTCCTGCGTACCACATCTCTACAGAAAGGTGCTTTATGGAAGTTAAAATGCTGTTCCCTATAGACACGGCTTGAAGCCTGAAACTAAGGGCAAAGTACTCCATAAAAGAAATCACATAGCAGAGCTCATGTTAAGTTCCCTGAGCTGTGGGAAAGATTGGTTTAAAACCTACTCACCATTGTAACTCTTAGCCCATCCTTTTAGAACTAGAAGAACTCGGACTATAACATCTGGGCTCGTCACCATTTTCATGCGGGTTGAAGGTGTTGGAGCCTTTGTATGCTGTGCTGCAGCATGGCATCCTCTACAACTGGCTCGTTTTTATGTTCCCTCTGAACACTGGCATTTTTCAGGGGGCTCTTGAACTGCAAAGCAGACAGAATCACATATTTAGTGCTGTAATAAATGAGAATTCATTATTATCAGACATCTACACAGTAAAAATGTATCCCACTAATTTTTTTTTATAGGCATTTGGCATAAATTCAAGACTTAAAATTAACCTGCAGAGAAGCATGAGCTAACTAGAAATTCATTCACTCATACTACTTTAAGCTCCCATTACTTCTTAAAATGGCTGATTTATGATGTTAGAGGTTGATAGCATTCATTTGATTAAACTCCCAAAGTAAGCAAAGTAGAAAAGCCTAAGCACTAGATTGCTGGTAAATGTGATTTACACTTTATGTGTGGTGTCCTATAAAAATGTCAGCAATTTTAATGTAGACACATCTGCATTAAATTTTTGCAGCTTCTCCAAAAGTGCTGCTATTTGGACCAAAAAATATTCAAGAACATATTTATATGTGTGCACCCACATAAACATGCATTCTCCTTTTCCCTTTGTTGATTTGCTTCAATACAGTGCCTTGGAAATAGACCCTTTTATTCCAAGTTTCACAGGAGGAAGCACGTCATTATTAGATTTGGTGAGTTAGCATCTATTGACTTAGCTTGCTTCAAAGGCAGATTTATTTTAATTATTTCAGCTATTGCTGCTGCTTAGCTAAACCAGACTCTCTCTGGTATACAGCCCATCATCTGGGCTGCTTGCTGGGGGATGGTGTTTAGAAGTAACATGTTTAGGTCTATCTTGAGTATACTGTGGCTTTCAAACCGTAAAGATGTATGTCTATGAAAGCATGAAAATATGATTGAGGAAAATAAGGAGATAGGGAGCCTAGAAGAGAGAGAAGTGGAAGAAGAACTGGGGAAATCTGGTGGGAAAGAGAAATGAGGGGTTGTCTCAAGTGGAAAAGAAAAA
The DNA here is from genome assembly GCF_030463565.1 of Pelecanus crispus. Classification (NCBI taxonomy): domain Eukaryota; kingdom Metazoa; phylum Chordata; class Aves; order Pelecaniformes; family Pelecanidae; genus Pelecanus; species Pelecanus crispus. The sequence goes on along the minus strand of NC_134676.1, from coordinate 756,566 downwards.
ACAGAAGGGAGAGAAGTGGAGAAGAAGGCAGTTAGTTCTTACTCTGGGACCAGTGGTCTGGGGACAAAGGGGGTCTGTGTGTTTGGGGAATGCAGACAAAGATCAGAGGTAGGACAGGGGCTCAGTAAGGATATTGGGAGGGTGGGGGGAATGCACAGGTGGTGGGGGAATGCACAGGTGGGGGGGAATGCACAGGTGGTGGGGGAATGCAGAGGTGGTGGGGGGAATGCACAGGTGGGGGGAATGCACAGGTGGTGGGGGAATGCAGAGGTGGGGGGGGAATGCACAGGTGGTGGGGGAATGCAGAGGTGGGGGGAATACAGAGGTGGGGGGGGAATGCACAGGTGGTGGGGGGAATACAGAGGTGGGGGAATGCACAGGTGGTGGGGGGAATACAGAGGTAAGGGGGAATGCACAGGTGGTCAGGGGAATACAGAGGTGGTGGGGGAATGCACAGGTGGTGGGGGAATGCAGAGGTGGGGGAATACAGAGGTGGGGGGAATGCACAGGTGGTGGGGGAATGCACAGGTGGTGGGGGGAATACAGAGGTAAGGGGGAATGCACAGGTGGTCAGGGGAATACAGAGGTGGTGGGGGAATGCACAGGTGGTGGGGGAATGCAGAGGTGGGGGGGAATGCACAGGTGGTGGGGGAATGCACAGGTGGTGGGGGAATGCAGAGGTGGGGGGGGAATACACAGGTGGTGGGGGGAATGCAGAGGTGGGGGAATGCACAGGTGGTGGTGGGAATACAGAGGTAAGGGGGAATGCACAGGTGGTGGGGGGAATACAGAGGTAAGGGGGAATGCACAGGTGGTGGGGGAATGCAGAGGTGGGGGGGAATGCAGAGGTGGTGGGGGAATGCACAGGTGGTGGGGGAATGCAGAGGTGGGGGGGAATGCACAGGTGGTGGGGGAATGCAGAGGTGGGGGGGAATGCACAGGTGGTGGGGGGAATGCACAGGTGGTGGGGGAATGCAGAGGTGGGGGGGAATACAGAGGTGGGGGGGAATGCACAGGTGGTGGGGGGAATGCACAGGTGGTGGGGGGAATGCACAGGTGGTGGGGGAATGCACAGGTGGTGGGGGAATGCAGAGGTGGGGGGGAATACAGAGGTGGGGGGGGAATGCAGAGGTTGTGGGAATGCAGAGCGGGTGGGGGGAATGCAGAGGTGGGGGGAATGCACAGGTGGTGGGGGGAATACAGAGGTAAGGGGGAATGCACAGGTGGTCAGGGGAATACCATCTGCAGGCGTTTTCACCGGGCGCAGAGCTGCCGGCGGGCGGGTGGATCGGAGCCTGTGCCACCATCGCCCGCTGCCGCTGCGGCACCCGCGCCCTCGCAGCTGCTCGGCCATCTGCCGCAGCCCCGCTCGCCTGGCTGAGTGCGAGACCTTTTGTCCTGTTTTGCACGGGTTTGCTGTGAAAAGCGGGAAGCACGCAGGGTAGCTAGGGCCAGCTGGCACGTCTGGGTTTTCCTAGCAGGTCTGAGATGGATGGTGTCTCTGCACCGGGGAAATGCGTGGTGTTCCTAGAGGGAGAAACCTACCTTACCATTGCCTTGGCAGAAGATGATGTCAAGAAAACTTAATTTTATCCCAGAGTTCTTATTCATTTATAATTTTAAAGAAGGAAGAGGGTTTCTGGAAAATGGGGGGGTGGTGTCTGTTTGCTTTGAAGCCAGAGAACTTTTTCTGAGGTGCTTATAACAGGTGGGTAAAACCACAGGTTTTTTATTCTTTTAATTTAAAAAAAACCCAGTATTTTTATTTAAGATAATTAAAAAAGAGTTCATATGACTGATCAGCTTTGAGGCAGAAAATCATAGGCATACAGTAAAGCTACAGCTGATAAAAATCAGGCAGAACCATGCAGAAATCTGTGTTGACTATGTAAAGATGTATAGCCATCTATAGAGTTATGCATACTTAAGGTTTTAACAACACATAAGACTCAATACCTTAACTAATGACTTTTTTTCTCTATATACTAATCGTCCTCCCACTCAGAAAGAAAATGAACTGCAAAGGCTTACACAAATGTCAATTTTAAGACTTATTCTAGAATAATTTAACATACCTCTGGAGAATTATTCCTGACTCTTGCTTGGGTAGGCTGAGAATCAGGTTCCCTGTAGTGTTCAACCTGTATCCTCAGATAAACAAAAAGTTTAGGTTCTGGCTGACACTGGCTGATTCACGTTGCCTGCAGATAGCGTTTGCCTAATAGAGTCCTCCCGGGTCATGTGTGTGTTTCCCAGAAACCGGAATTCTCGGTTCAGGCTCCACTTCCGTAGCGATGCTGCCCAGCTGGTGAGCCCGTCATGCCGCTGGAAAGCCTCAGAGCTGCAAGTCACTGGAAATAAACAGTAAGGAAATAATAGCATAAACATTTCACGTATATCTTACTATTTTCTATTCCTTCAGTGACATGTAAATGGCAACCATCTTGCTCTCAGAATTAACTGCAGATTATTGTCTCGGCAGAGAAGCTCTGAAGAGCCTGACTTCAGTGGATTGATTTGTCCTGTCCCCAGCTTCCCTCTGCCAGATGTTACCATCCCCAGAAGTGTCAGCAGAAAAGACCATTCAGAGTTTAAAAAATAAACAAAATATGTTTCTCTGCTACAGAAATGCAAACCTGCTGAACCGTAGGTAGCTTGAGACTTAGTATTTCTAATGGATATGTAGGTCTCCCTTGCTGATGAAGATTTACCTACAGATCTTTCAGTGTCAGAGAAGGAGCCTGCTCTTCTGAGGGTTGTTGGAGGCAACAAGATGTGTGATCCCCTCCCTGAAGAGCATGTCCTGCCATTGCCATTATCTGCTACCTGGAGGGTCTTCTGGCAAGAAGAGCTTATCTCTCACTGCATTCTTCTGGCTCTTCTTCCAAGCACACCAGATGGAGATGAATATAGAAACGCCAGGAGAACAGTCTCTACATGATGTTTAGCCAGTCAGGACTGAATTTCATCCAGAAAGATCAACGTCCTGAGTCACGAACTCCTTTTCAAACGGGGCTGACACCCTGTCTCTCCGGCAGCACACAATGTTTCATCTTTGAAAATACCAGAGGAGTTGTACTCTTAGTTCTCTTGGGTTTATGGTTCCAGTGCATTAACATTCGTACCACAGGGAGTGCTAACAAGACTCAAGGATAAGAATTCAATAGATAAGCATACAGTGCTACTAATACTTTGCCTTATTTCACAAGAACTGCTAAGTTTGTTGTCCCAGCTGTGTTCAGCTTTTGCTTTTTCTGTTGTTGGTGGAAGGAAATAAAGACTTTTATCTCAGAGGTTAGCTGTGGTGGAGTTCAGAACAGACACCGATACTCTGAACCCAGGCACTGAATTGGTTCATACGTATTCTGCATTACATCTTACCAGCGCCCTGGCCGGGATGTCTGTGGATCCCAAGTGGCTACACAAGTAAGCTAAAGTTCAGCTCCTCCTACCAAAGCAATAAAAGCTGCGCTAAGCTTGTTTATCATTCTCCACAGGTTGCCATTTCATAATTAAGCTTCCCGCTTATATCCCTAAACTCATATAGGTGATAATTCCATGTACTGATCAAGACCTTGTTCATCGGTGGATCCTTGGTGTTCCCCTGTCCTGCACAGAACTCCTGGTGTGCTGAACGTAGTATCTTTACCTATCCACTCACCTCTCTGCACACTCGTCTTCCCTCACGTGCGCATCTGAGCCTTCTCTGTATGTGTGGGCATTTCCTAGGGAGACCGGCTCGGGTTGTGCGGAGGTAAAGCTGAGGGCTGAAAAGCGGACCTTACATTTCTGGTGAAATACACTGACTCTGCAAATTCTAAAGAATTTGTGGGAGAGCACTTCCTTTTATAATCATCCTTTACTATACCTCACTGTCCTGTACTTATTAATGGAATCTGTGGAGGAGAAAAGGCCATTCAGTCTGAAAATATTGACATACAATCCTACAAGGCTCTCAGGGTAGTTCTGAGCTGCAGAAACATCTCCCCCAGTTTTCCACTGGAAATGTTATGTCCCAAGCTAGCAACGTAAACACCTAGACCAGCATGAATAAGTAAAAATAACTGGAGATGTTTTATCTGTCAAAAGATACCTTCTAGTTGTGTTTTGGTTTGTTTCTGAACTAGTAGCAAACGCTGGTACAGAGGGAGCCCCAGCTGCTGTTCTGTGTTTGGAAGCGGAGAGCTGGGCGGTGCAGTCCTTGAACAAAATACCTCTGCTCTGCCAAGAACGGATCGGGCAGAAAGGCCTGACTTGCCTCACAGCCATTCCCAAATGTGTACGCAGAGAAGGACGAGGAGAGGGAGTAGTCTTTGCAACAGCTTCTCGGCCAGGTGTGATGGAGGTGATTTGGTTTAGCCAGGCAGCCCCTTTGAAGTCGCCCCTGGTGAGCTGTGCTTCTGCCACCTCTGCTCTCTTTCCTAGGAGCCACATCAAAGGTGTTTGGCTTTGCAGCCTGTTCTCGTACCTGCTGAGGCGCAGACCTGTCCCTCAGCTCCGCTCCTGCCCTCCCGGCCCTTGCCCCAGTGCTGGCCGGTGCTGGGCCAGCAGCATGGCCCTGCCTCTCACTCCAGCCCCAGCTTTCGGACGCTGCGTTCCCCCCGCGCTGCTGCGGACAGCACCAGCGCTGCTACCACAGGTTTTGTGACTGCCAAACACTCGACCGTCTCACGGCACCCTTGCAGCTACTCTATTTCTTTAAACTTACATAGCTTATTATTTTAGTAGGCTTGATTATAATCTCAGTCTTACTTTCAGGTAAAATAATGAATACGCTCCAGTAACGCTGAAGGAATACTTGCCAGAAGATACTGGCATGAATTTGCAGCGTTTCCACTCTGGTCTTTGCAGGCTGGATAAAATATTTCCCCTGCTGCATACACACAGCCCAGAGTCAGCAGGGACGCCATCTCCAGTGAATGAGGACCGAGCAGAAGTGAGCCGAGAGGCGTACAGTCTCAATCGATACGGCTAATGCTGCTGCAGCAGATGCTGCCGCCTCCGCTGCCAGCAAAAAGCTACTGCTTTGATGTTGCACGTTGTCAGGTCAAAGATCAAGCAGCCAACACAAGAGGCTTACAGGTTAGGAAAATTAATTCCAGTTTCGAAAGCCTTTCAGTCAAGAAAGTGCTTAGTTATTAATGAGTCCTCCATGGCTCTGCAACTCTGAAGAAGGATATTGGGAAAATGCAAATATGGAATGAAATCCTGAATTACTTGAATTTCTATGGAGGCAGTATTCTGAAATGAGAAGTGAAATACCCACTAAAGCACCTAACACAGGAAGTCAAATTTCTCTTTGCCAAAATCTGTATTTGCCTAAAAATTCAGTGATTTTCTTAGCAGCACAGAGGATGAGCAGCTGAGGGATGCTGGACTAGTCCCACACTGTATTTAATACAGGATTGCATTTTGAAATGCTCTGGTTTGCAGAGCAGTGGTGGTCTGTGAGTCCATGGTAGTTATAGGCAAATAGCCCACATAAACATGAAACATAAAAGGGTAATTACAGGTATGAGTATTTGGTGGTCTAGGAAGAAAACTGAGTTGACTACTGCCTGTGAGGCCAAGAAGTTTAGGAGCTGCTGTAAAGCAGTGTAAACTTACAGAAATAAATAGTAAGTATAGATAAGGTTTTAAGTCAAGAGAAAACATCACAGGTTTCACATAATGTGTTTTTGGCCTTTTTTTTGTTTGCCGGGTTAAGTGTCTTAACTCCCTGTATGGTTGATGAAGAAAGAAATGTCCATGAGTGTAACTGAGAGGTTGGGTGGATTGAACGGATTCCTGTTCAGAGCCTAAATTTGTCCATTTGTTGTGAAGAGCTTGTTTTTCAGTGGGCCACCATCCCAGCCTGGTCTTGGCCCACCCCATCCCCAGGCCCTGCCCGGCCATCCCGGGCTGTGTCTCTACACCTGGCCTTCATTTTAAAAGAAAGATAATTTCTATTATTCCCTATTTTGCAGGCATGTTTAGGAGAAAGACATCCCTGCTCCGAGGTACACAAATACCAGACTACTGAGGAGGCAAAAACAAGTCCAGAGGAAAGTAATTCTATATTCTGGAGAGCTGATTTCATAAAGCGTTAGACCTGTGGGACAGTGGCAAGATCCTGAAAACCCGAACCTATCTGGCACGTAAATGTGACCCAAGTTCTTCCTTTTTCAGGGTGAGACTTTTAAAAATAATTTCAGTTTTTATGTTTTGGACAATATTTAATCGCACTCTTTTCCTTTATTGTATTTTGCACACATTTTGAACCTATGTAGCCACTCAGACTCACATACATGCATCAGCTATGTGACTAACTCTTTAAACGTTACTTAACCCACAACGATTTTGTGTAACATATCTCTGGGAGAGAATGTTATTTGCAGAAGTTTTTATGTGAATTAGAAGCATCTGGGATACCCTTTGTAGACTTGTTTCGTGCTTCAGTGTTTGACTCACGACTCTGTAATCTGGTATCATCTTCATGGCTTTATGTACCTCTCACCTGCCTACGTCTCAAATTTATTTTCCTCCTACTCACCCTTTTGCTCACTACACTCCTCCCAGTTCTCCTCTAACTAATCCTTTAATCTCATTTTCCTCTTCTCTGTTTTGTTCATTCCCTCTTCTTCCCTTGTCTCTGGTGCTTGGAGTTTCTAGCTGGTAGGATACTTGGCCAAGGGTCCGATGTGGACTTTACAACCCAGGGTGAAGTGCCTTTCTGAGCTCCTTGAAAGACTTACACTGAATGCTTCCATGGGTATTTTGGTGTATGGATTTTCTTAACTTACTCCTTATCCCACGCCAGAACTCTCTTGTAATGTTAATCCTAAGTAGTAAGACTCCTAGATGGCTTTTGTCAGCCTTATGGATATACTTACAGATCTGTGTAGGTAATAGCAGTTGTTATGACAGCTATCGCCAGATATTCCTGTGATACATACTCCTAAAAAGCTTATTTCTCATGTGCACAAAATGCTTGGGGTTGAGAAAATCTGCTGTTATGTGAGGTTGTTTAGAGATGGTAGCTCTTGGAAAAGGAGCTGGTGAGTAATCAGTGAGGTCCATCTCCAATTAAGGCTCCTAAAGTACAGTTGCTCTCTTGGAACAAGGAATTGGTGCAACTGCCTTTCACTTATGTACATAAAAAGTCTGTTTAGAGCATACCCCATGTCTGTATCTCACGTTTCTTCTTTATTGAGAAACCAGCCTACAAACCCTGGAATTCAACCACTGAGCAAAAGTATCATACTGGGGTCAGAATATGATCCTTGTGAAAGATGAAGCTAAAGCAAAACAATTTTCAGGCAGATACATCCAAATAAGCAATGCATCAAAACTGGTTGTACCTCATAGTCAAAATGTGGAAAAGCTGAATAAAATAACAAATAATTTGGATTTTTAAAATGCATTCCATAATTAAATTCCAAATGTAATCTAGTATTAAAAATGTGCAATCTTGTAGCAACATGCATACTATTTGTTTAAATAATGGAATCAAATGTCTTTGTGGCAGGTCTTTATAAAGGATACTTAAAAAAAAAAAGTTATTTTTAATTAATCATTAGAAGGTTCTGTGTTTTGAAGAGAGACACTGCTTCTCACAAATTGTCTTCATCTCCAGTCTCTGGGGAAAAATATTTTTTCATAGTAGCTTTGTGACCAGAGCGGTGTTGAGAGCCCAGGGATGCCTTAGCTCTTGCTGCGCAGTGCTTGCACGGCGTCAAGGTCTCCTCTGCTCCTCGCCCTGCCCCGCCAGCGAGCGGGCTGGGGGCACCAGGGGCTGGCAGGGGACACAGCCGACCCCACTGGCCCAGGGCTACCCCCGACCGTGCGGCAGCGCAGCAATAACAGCTGGGGAAGCAGGAGGAAGGGGACGTGCGGAGCGATGGCGTTTGCCTTCCCCCGTCGGCGTGAGGCGTGGGCAGCCCTGCTGTCCTGGGGGTGGCGGGACGCCGGCCCCCATGGGGAGGAGAGAAGGAATTCCTCCTTCTGCTTCGCTTGCGCGCGCAGCTCGCGCTTCACCTGCGAAACTGCCTTTATCTCAATGCCCCAGGTTTGCGCTTTTACCCCTCTGATTCTCCCCCATCCCGCTGCGGGGGAGCGAGCGAGCGGCTGGGGGGGCTGTGCTGCCCACCGGGGTGAACCCACAACGCTGCGGCACGTACTCAGCTCTGTACGCTGGCCCAGCTCTGCATTCATTCAGATATATTTTTGCTGTAATCTCATTAGCAGGCAGACCTACAGAATGCATTTATGGCTAGTATTATTGATAATACACAAACGCATTTGCAGCTTGAGTTCAAGTTAGACAAATGGTGTGAGAAAACAGACGGAAAATATTTCGGATCTATTTTACACATCATTGATTTCATGGTATGCATCCCAGTTTCCTCAGTCTGCAAATGAACTGTTTATAAAGATAATTCAACTAACATACAGATGACTGATTAATTTTCATACTGCAATCACACTAATGAAAGTTCTATCGAAATACTTACAAATTTATTTTACATTCTAAAATATTATTGCTGCAATATTCATTGCTACAGTATTCCCGTGTTTTAAGATTCTTTGAGAAGTTCATTTAATAAATTGTGCTATTACAATTTTCTTCGGTTGAATGCGCGGAAATTCTTAAAAGCAATACGAAACTAAATGGAACCAAACAGCTCATTAAACACTAATATCTAAATGCCTCTGCTTGAGCTGATGGGATTTATGCCATATCTTGAAAATCACTCCGTGGGGCTGGAGCCTAATCTTCCATCCCTTTCAGAGTGGTGCTGTTATCTTCTGTGCCCGAGAATCTTCCAGGGTCTCCAGGCTAGCTTTCCGCAGACGGACAATAGAGAAGGCAGGTGACTTGCTCCTTACAAAACTTTGCCTCGCTATAGCTAGGAGACGACTAAACCCTCTGGCTTCTCAAAAAAAAAAACCAAACCAAAAAAACCCCACAAAACCAACATAAGAATAATTGTGCTTCTCTTCATGTAGCATGTTTTATTCAAGAACAGGTATTTTCTGTAAGATTTTATTTGGGGACATTACCTGGAGGAAACCACAAAAGGTCACTTTTTTCCAAATCTTCATAGCCCTGTACGAATATGCTTGCAGCCTTGTTCAGGAACAAGGTGTTTCCAGGAGAGCACACCTGGCCAACGTGAGTTTGTCAGTGTTGCTCTGCTTTTGCTGGAAGTGAGGTGAACGGTGTTGGCTTCCATGAGATTTCCTGGGCTGCTCCAAGCCTTAGCACCACTGGGAGGCAGGGCAGATAACAGCTTTGAGGGAAGAAACAACTCTGTGAGTCCTTCATTTTAAAAAAGTAATCCTTCTACTGTTTCCTTGGACTTCAGCAAAATTAGTTCCTGCTTACACCAATGTGTAATCTGAATGAAGTCCTCAGGCTTTCTCAGATCATTGACTTCGCTACAGGCAGCAGCTAGAGGTACAAATCCAAGAACTACCGTAGGAGGTGTGTCAGTTGGCCCTAGATGGCTGAGATAGAAGACAGAGAAAAGGCTGGTTTCTCCGTGACGTAGAAAACCAAACATTAGAAACTGCAGGGAACAGTAATAAAGATTGGCATTCCTATCTCAGGCTTTTCACCTGAAGGCCTCCATGTGCCTTGGAAAGGCTCCAGAGCCTCTGTTAGTATTGTCTTAATTTACAAACACAAAATGAAGGCGCAGAAATGGTAAAGGTCGTTGCTGCTGCTGAGAGAGGGAGATCAAGCCTCCCCATGGTAGCAAAAAAAGATGGTAGGGCTGAAATTTCTTTACATACCCCCTTGAAGTAGTTTCCATGTTATTAATTGTACGTTTGTCACATTTTAAAGGGTCTAAAAGGTCATGTTTTGGGGATCACTGCTGCTCCTCCTGAAACTTTGGGCATGATCAGGCAGTGCTGTGGCTCTGCCGTGAGAATACAGAAGGTTGTGGAAAAGATCCATTTTGACTGACTGGCCTTGAATTCTACTAGAAGCAAATTCCTGAGGTCTTCTGAATTTGAGGTAGGCAAACGAATTCTCCTTTATAAAGATGGCATTAAAAAAGTAGGAATAGCCCTAATAATGTATTTCATTATTAATATAAACTGACATACAGTAGGAGGAGGGTTGGATTATCTGATTAGCCTGTCCTAGCTTCAACTTTAATGATTTTCCCCATCAATCCCTACGTTTCTCACAGAAGAAGTAGCAATATAGTCAACATTTCTTAGGAGACTGCCTGCGCTAACAAAGTGTGAAACAGCACTTCTAATGGCTTAATGTAATGGTCTTAAAATTGAGCACGTGTGTGTGTGCACGCACGTGCATGCAAAATTTCAGCTTGGTCAGAGGTATTGTAAACAGTTCATCAGAAGAGTGGATGGAAATGGCTGTAGTATTTCTAATTACTGGATCTAGAACAGCTACAACATAAGGAGAAAAATCAGATAAGGGTACACAAGACTTGTAGAAAATCCCATCAGATAAATCTAGATATACATGAGTCCCTGAATATTTATGTTGACCTAACCTAGACTTTTCGTAGAAATAGTAGGGCTCAATATGAGTGAGAACAAAACCTAGTACCACATGAGTGAACAATACAATCGCTAGTATTTGCCAATGATAATTGCTTTGCCCTTGAGGCAGTGATTAGATACAAACCCTTTTAGCAAGTCCCTGTTTCACCAGGAGGCTGTTTGCCTCATGGCTGCAGAGCAGGACTTCCATTGCCGTTCGCAGCAGTTTGAGTGCAGCAGCTCTCCGGCTTCATCATCGCGAGGCCCATCATGCCACTTTCCTGGCAGAGCATATGTAGATGCCCTTTATTACCATGTGGAGTGTTGAATATGCATGCACGTGCTCTGCAATTACCGAACACCGCTTTGTACCGCTTTGTGTAAATGAGCTGGCACGCTGCTGCAGGCCACTCCTGTTGTAAGCACCCTTACTCTTTAAGTGCCCGCATGCACAGAGCCCTTTCAACATCTCTTCGTTTGGTGTTAGCAAGAAACCTAACCACCTGGTAGTAAGGGGCAGTTCTGCTATAAAAGCTCTTAAAATCAAGACTTTCAGTGGCTGTAAATAGGTTGTAAAAGCCAGTTGAATTGATTTTCATCAAGAAAAAAATGTCAGATACTAAAATATACATAAATCTCCTGAGTTATGTCAATAGGAGCTCTTGTAACAGTAATTGCATTTGGCTTTCATGTTGGTGTAGTTATAAAGTAGAATTTTTAAGCATCCCTCTCCTTCGTGATTTGCTCTTAACGCTAGTTTATTTTAACAAAATGGAAGAAGACAGACAGACAAACCAGATACCTGTGTATGTAATGCCTGGAAGAGTCTAGGAGCCTTGGCTCAGTGCTGTAGGTCTGGTCTCCTTGAAGAAGAATATAGCCTGGGTGCGATGGTGAGGGGCAGGGGTGTGCTGGGTGTCTCCCACTACTGTGCGACATCTTTTCACTTCAGCGTAATGGGCCTTTTTGAAATGTATGCAATAATCATTACTGATGGAGACAAGATAGAGGACTTCAGGAATAAGGCAAAAGAGCAAAGGGTGTAGGATTAACGTAAATAACATTGCCTGACACCTTAGTTTTGTGCTTATCACAGAGTGATTTAAAGTAGTGAAAATAAAGATGCCAGATCTGTGTGGGATGGAGGCAAGTATGCTCTAAACCGAAGGCAGCCCTCCCTAGTACAGAGGGTTGAGAGGTGTGATCTGTGAGCCCACAGCGCAGCAGCGAATCACCACCCTCTGCTGTAGCCAAGGGCAATCCGGAATATCCCAGAGAGTTCAAACCAAGTGCAGTCTGCACACAAAAACATGGCTGGAAGCCATATCGGGCAAAAGGTTACTAAAGGCAATGTATTTCTTAATAATTCAAAAGGTAAGAAACAAAAGTTACTGACTCTTAGGATCATCTGTTCATGTTCTCCACTTGCATCCAGCTTACCTTTCACTTAAGTAACAAGCAGTGCCATGTGCATAGGTGTACACTGAACTGTTCTCCACTCCCCTTTTTGCTGTTTGTAATTCCCCTTATCATCGCCACTCTGAATTTCTAGTGGGACTGTTATCACACCTCTCTGCTGTTTTGAAGAGTCCCCGTCCATGCTGACCAGTTGTCCTGGTTTTGGCTGGGATAGAGTTGATTTTTTTTTTTTCCTAGTAGCTGGTACAGTGCTGTGTTTTGGATGTAGCATGAGAATGATGCTGACAACACACCCATGTGTCAGCTGTTGCTAAGTACTGCTTACACTGGTCAAGGACTTTTCAGCTTCTCATGCTCTGCCAGCTGAGAAGGCTAGGGGGCACAAGAAGCTGGGAGGGGGCACAGCCAGGCCAGCTGCCCCGAACTGCCCCAAGGGCCATTCCATACCATATGGCATCGTGCTCAGCATAGAAACCGGGGGGAGCTGGCCGGGGGGGAACCACTGCTCAACTGGCTGGGCATCCATCAGCGCGTGGTGAGCAATTGCATTGTGCATCGCTTACTTTGTATATTTTTTTTATTATTATTATTATTATTATTATTATTATTATTATTATCATCATTATCATTATCATTATCATTATCATTATTATTATTATTATTATTTTCCCTTCCTTTTCTGTCCTATTAAACTGTCTTTATCTCAACCCACGAATTTTACTTTTTTTTTTCCAATTCTCTCCCCCATCCCTCTGGGGCGGGGGCAGTGAGCGAACGGCTGTGTAGTGTTCAGCTGCCTGCCAGATTAAACCACATCACCAGTTAATACCATAATCATTGTTGGAAACTGAAAAGTAGTGAAAGTAAGGTGGAAGATATTAGCATATGTTTTATGCTGAGGATAATGATTCCTCCTACAGCAGCTTCTGTGATTTCAAAAAGTAATGCAGAACAGCATACAAAAAAAAATTAATTGTAATAGGTGTGTGACCCTCTGATATTCATATGGGTGCATACTATTCTGCGGCAAACTCACCGTGAGTGTACATTTGCAAAGTAGTGAGACCATGGGACAAATTAGCAACTGGTACAAACTACCATTGCCGTTTACTTTGGCGGAACTGTTATTCTTCTGCTTTAGTTGTGTGTTTGTCCTGGGCCTGCTGTACTGCAGGAGAACCCCTCAAGCATGGGCACCCCTCGTGGTCAGACAAGCCGGAGGGACCTGGCTGCGCACCGCAGTCTGTCTGCCAGCTCCCTGTCACGACAAGACCCAAGCCCACACTGTTGTTCCTGCTCAGGACCTGCATTAGGAAGGATACCCAAGCCCGGGGGATGTAAAGTTGCTGCAGCACACATTGGCCTCATCCCTTGATCAGAGTGGTGATGGGAGCGAAAAATGTGAGTGCACTTGCTGTGCAATCTAGTTACCAAAGCCTAAAAGCCAAAGAATGAATTAGCCTAGAGAATCGTGCTTCGAAAACCTCCCAGGAGTAGAAGGACTTGTCATAACTTGGATAAACCTCTCCAAAGCTACTGTGCTGTCGCTTTGCATTTAGAATGGGAGAAGCCGTTCAGCACCCTACAGACACAGTAGGAGAAGTAACTGTCATCTGCAACACAAACACTGATGTTACGAAACCCAAAATACAGGGAGAGATCTCCACCCTAAAACAAGTGATATGCATGCCTGATTTGGAATCCAAATGGGATGGGTGGGGTGGTTTTGCTGTTTACTGTTTGGGGCAGGAATGATAACCAGGAGGTTTAGATAGGTTGTGCTCCTTCGCAGAGTTTCCCGGCTTGAACACAGGAATGTCTCCTTCAAGAAGGGTCTAGCGAGAGGGGTTTTAGATGGTGCTGGCTGAAAGAGGCCCGTGAGCAGGGAAGCTGTACCTGGTACCCAACGGTACAAGACTATGCATTTCTGAAAATAAGCAAATTAGCCTATCTGGACTTCTTCTCATAAATGAAATAACCTACAATGCAACCTTTTACCGTTGGTCAAGCTCAAATAGCGCAAATTTCCTTATTGAGAATCCTGCAGAGAATGAGCAATATAGGCAATGATACAGAAACTTCCGTGAGACCTAAATCCACGTGTCCCTCTTCCCATGGGCAGGGCTCCAGAACTCGAGCTGACCCCTCTCTTCCTTCCTTCCTCCTTCCCGCTGGCCAGACCCCAGAGCTGGTTGCATTCGGCTGTATAAACCTTGTTTACTGTTGCATTCCCAAGAGCGAAAGGCAACTTGCACTGCAGATAGCTTGTGTGTATTGTCCCAAGTGTTGCAGACCGGCTCCAGCACGGTGGGGGAAAGGAAGCGACTGCTCGGCTTTTCTGCATCAGCAGAGATATTGCTTAGGGGCATTGAGGTAAGCTGGAATTGCTGCAGTCTCACTATCGCTGTTAATCAGACATGAGATGCCTAAAACTGAGTGTTGGAGGTTAGTGAACATTGAAAACATTGGCTGGGGATTTTCACTGTGGGTATGCCAGCCAAAAATATCATTGCAGTATCCTGGGCTTGGAAACCTACCCTCAGCGAACATATTTCAAGCTTATACGGAGCGTACCACCATGCCCATGTGTTAGAGTGGCATCATGCCAGTTCTCAAGGTGGTACATCAGCTTTAATAGGATATTTCTGCTAAGAAAAGACATTTTTAGTAGGGCAGCCTTCCTAATGCTGTAAGTATCAAATCTTCAGCCAAAAGTCCCTTTTATAGAAAGCTGCAGGCCTGTTGACAAAAGCTTGTGTTTTTCAGTACTCTTATTCCCAAATAGCCAACTGTAATGGGCTAGGAGGCGATAAAAGAGGTTGTGCTGTAGGAAAAAAAAAAAAAAAAAAAAAAAAAGAGAACGGGGGGATTAAAAAGGCAGGTGGCCTACAAAAGCTATTAATAACACAAGGGACAACAGAACATGGTTGGACAAAATCACAGCCTTGAGGCACAGCCTATTAAGGCATGACAATGGCAAATAATGACTTTTGGGCAAGATTTATCACAGCAGCTGAATAACTATCTCCCAATATACAAGTTGTGCATTTGCCATAAAATGCAGGAGACCAGCAGAGTTTTTCAATAAATACTGGCTTGAGCATGATGTATTTTCAGTCTTTAACCATGTGCTTGCCCCCAGGACTTTATCTAGATCCATACTGAACATAATGTTTGCCATCACTTGTGACTTGACTATTTAAATTGGCAAAAGCAGGCTTGCCATTTCTCAGTGGTTGATCATAATGAATGGGTCACCTGCCTCCGTGCTGCACTCCAAAGAAAAATAAAAGGAAATTGATAAGAAAAAAAGCCTGCTGGTACTATGAAACTTGAAGCTGGATTGTTAGCAGGTGCATGGCAATCATTCACAGAAATCCTGCATATTGTCTTTTAAAGGTTTTGGCCAATGCTGTGCACCTGCCGGTGTAGTTGGGCAGAAGTGGTGCAGACGGACAGTCGTTTGCCTGTCCTCTGTTCTCAGGTCCTTCCCTGCATGGGGGATAGATGGCACCTTCCTGCCTGCAGCAGATACTGGAGGAGTGGGGGGCTTATCTGGTGAGTTGCTTTTTTCACCTATTTTCCAAATCAGGCTATGGATCCTCTGCAGCTAAAAATGTAGAAACTAGCTGTCTGGTTTAGGAGTAAAAAAGCCTTTCATGTGGAAATTCAAAAAGGGAGATAATTGAGCTTCGGGCTGACTACAAGAAGGGCAATAGCATCAAACAACATCTTCTGATCTTTTTGCAGTCTTATAACGCATTCAGCGTGGTAATTGAGTATACAATTGACGACATTGTCCATTTTATACCTTATACTTAACCTAAAAATTACACATGATACTTTGCAGAGAAATAAAAATGTTCCAGGATCTAAAGCATGGATCCTTCCATCGGCTGTGTATGGACAGACTGGAGAAGAGGAGCCTCTTCTTATTTTCAAGTCAAGACCCAAGCCAGCACTGCTTAGAACCAAAAATGCTGAAATGGATTTTTTTAAGGGTCACTCCAAAGGTCACACAACAACCCAACATACTCAGACTGAATACCTTTTTAGATGCAGAAAGAGATCCATTGTAGGACTTTCTGATTGAAGAACTACCCAAAACTAAGAAAGCTGGTAGAAAAGGTAATTAAAAAGAAGAGTCAGAAGGGCAGACTGCATGCAGGCAGGGTGGATATCATTTAAAAAAACTGCATTAGAATTCAAGGGTATATTTCTGATTTGAAAGAACCTTTGAAAAGAGCAAAGAAGCCTGGATAAACGACAAACCTCCTTAAGTAAAAGGTTGTATTTCCCAAATTTTAGATTGTGCCCAACTGAGGAAAGGAAAGAAAAGCATAGATTTGCTAAGTTAAATATAAAATTATAGCAAGACAATCAATACAAGGCTGTGAGGTATAAAAAGCTCATGCATGTTTCTCAAACACATCAGAAAGCAAAGAAACCTTGCAGCATCACTTGATGACTGACACGTGCTCCACGACAAGGTCCTGGCAGTAAAGCTGGCTGAAATCTTGGCCTCGGTGGTCAGTAGCAGAGAGCAGAGGTGCTCGCGTTGGCAGCCTCCTCCACGGGGAGAGCTCTGCGGAGACGTCTCAAAGTGGCGGGTATCTGCAGGAGAGCAAAGCCATCAGAGCAGACAGCAGCAAACTGCCAGGAGTTCCGTGGCTGTGGACGCCGAGGGAGGGATTTGTGGAAGTGCTGAGTGCGGTAACAAATCCCTGTTTACGGAGAGGAGTGGCGGGTGACAACGGTTTCACCTGTTTTGAAGGAGATCCGGGGGGGACCTGGGAACCACCCTCCAACAGGTCCCACTTTGTAGACAAATTGGCAGAAACAGTAACGTCGGTAAACACGTGGGCAAAGATAAAATGGCAGGAAAGAGTCAACAGCGTTTGGAGTGGGAAGTTGCCTTCATGTGTCTGCTACATCGTTCTGAAAAAGTTGCTGAGCATGGGGACAGGAGCAATCTGCCTGACAGAGTTGGCTTTTATGAAGATTTTCAAGATGGTCATAGGTGAAAAAGGAAGCTCCTTCCATGGGCCAATAATTGATTACAGAATAAGAGACAGCGTGATCAGCTTTTGCAATGCAGAAAGATGACAAGCAGAGTTTCTTAGGGGTCTGTGCTGCAACCTAGTATTAGGTATGCTCGTAAATAATATGTTAAAGATCACGAAGTGAAGCGTTTTACTGGTGATTATTAAATTATTAGAGACAATTAAAAAAAAAGCCAGCTGAGAAGAGTTGCACAATAATTTCATGCTACTGAATGAGTGGGCAGTAGTACAGCCAGATGACATTTAATAAGGATAAATGCAAAGTAACAGAGAGCCAACCCCAATACAAAAAATCAGTGCTATGTTCTGCCCTACTTACCTAGGTTCTTGATGTTGCTGTAGGCAGGTTTATGGAAACATCCGCTAAACACCCTGTGGTTGTCAAACAAAACCAAACCAGCCCCTCCCAAGCAGACTGGTTCAGAGTAACTAGGAAGGAAACAGCAAACCGAACAGAATGCGCTGCAATGCTACAGTATAAATCCCTTTGCGCCCTCACCGTGATTACAGCCCGTCTTCAGCTCCCCAAATCCTAGAGACTAAAGCCTAGAAAAGATGTAACAGACTTCACAAAAGGTGTGATAGGGCCACAGAGATGAGCAAAGATTAAGAAAAGCTTGTGTGCTTGGAGGGGCTGGGTGTGCTACAGGTTTACAGCCTAGAAGGGAACTGAAGGAGGGGGTTATAAGCCAGTAAAAGCATAAATCTCTGGACAAACTGAACAGCTGATAATTATTCCCTATTAACCATAATATAAGAAACAGGAGAAATAAAATTAAGTAGTTAAAATTGTAGAGAAGCAAACAGAAGGAGGTAATTTTTCACGCAGTATGTTGGAATTTGTTATTCCAGGATAACACCAAAAATTTACATAGGTTCAAAAAGGATTTTGACCAGTTCCGAGAAGAAAAACATATCAGAGTCTACAAAATACAAAGACACAGACTCCAGTTCAGGAAGCCTTTGAGCTGCAAGCTACTGGAGGCTGGGAGGTTACGCAGCAGAAGTGTCGCTGCATGCTTGCCTTGTTTGCTACAGAGACAAGGCATCGAACTAGGCGAGCCTGAACATTAATTACAGCAGTCTCATGGGTTTGGGGGGCTTTCCCCGCGAGGGGTGAACAGTACGTAGAGCATTCGTAAGGAGAGCTCAGGGGAGGGCCCTGGGGCCGGGGGTAGGGTGCCGAACGGGCAGCAGCCCTGGCTGGGGGCATGTGGCGTGGCACACGCCCTGGGCGGTGGAGCAGGAGGGACGGCATTGCTCCGTAGATGCCACGGAGATTAGAGGCTGTAGTCCTGAATCTGGCAGCGCTACCGCGACTCTCCTGTGTGACTCATTTGAACCAACTGTATTTCTCGGTGGATCTGTTAGAAGTTTCTGTGTCTATCATCAGAGCTCATCTCTTGGTCTGTTGGATGCTCTTCCTCACCTACCACCTCCTACACTGGTGAGTGTCACATGGAGATTAGACTCATACGTTGCTGAGCAAGCCTGACAGGACGTGTACATTTGAGAAATGTTACTTTTCATCACTTTTCCATAAAGATTTCAGGTTTCTTTTTTTTTTTCCCCCCTTTCTTTCTTTTTTCCTCCCCAGGGATGTCTGCCTGGGATTATCAGTACCATCATCTGAACAAAACCAAGATTTATTAAACACAGACAGAACGTGAAATCCAAGAGAAAAGAACAGTCTGCATAACAAATCTGATGATATTTGCATTTCTCATAAACTAAGCAAGGTAAGACATTCTCAGCTTAATTACCAAGAAAGCAGAAAAGCCTCTGCACGGTGACAGCAATACTCTGTCTCTCATCAGCGTGGGGCCTTCTGCCAGCACCACAGTGCTCTCCGGGGCCGCGTATCCTCCCTTCACCCAACCTATCAAGTTACTGCCCTGACTGGGGAACTGACATGCTGTGAAAGAGTAAACTGTAGGGATTTCCTGTATTGTCCAAAAACCAGGTCACTGACTACATCAAAGCCTTTTAAGAATAATTAGCAGCCACTCTTCAAAGCCTTTGTGACACCACACCTCACAGACCAGGTCATACAAGTCTATTAAGACTCTTTTTAAAATAACCCAAAAATGGAGGGGTTTTTTCCTTTCCTGTAAACTATGAATTACTGATAGACACACAGACCTTCTCTCAACTTCTTTAATGTTCATTTTGCTTATTGGCTCGAATTTACAAAGAAATAGAGAATTTTGAAATTTGTCACGAAGGTAAAAAGCCTGCTACTTCTTGAGAAACTGTTTCAGGAAACACTAGAGACATGCATTTTCAACCCACTCCTTTAGAAATAAATGCACAGAACTGTTAGCACAATGACCAAAATTAGATTCTATATTATATTCTTTGCTGTAAGAGGAAAGGACTATACATGGTAGAGTGACCCTAAATACAAAATTGGCTTCATGGACTTTGGTGTTTGTAAGTTCAGGTCCTAAGTAGGAGCATTTAGATGTACCTAAAAATCATTCGTAAAAACAAAACAAAAAAGTCCCCTTTGACTGATGAAAATCCAGCATATCAACTCACTTTTCCTGAATAATCCTACATTGCCTGTAAGCAAAGTAGATTGACGTGAATTTTACAAAGTTTCTTTTGCCATTGAAGAAAGTTGTTGATTAACAAGAGAAGAGACAACTTGAAAAATGAATGCTTTGTTGAAATGAGCTGAAAGTGAAGGAAAAAAAGATAAAATGTTTGATCTTAGGTGACTTATGGTAGATTTTATTTAATAATTATTTAAAAATCAGATCATTTTCAGAGCAGTCTCAATATGCCACAGTAGCATAAATATTAATTCAGAAGCAGAATAATTTTGTAAAGAAGTGCCTGACAAAAATAATTGTCAATGCTCATACTGATTTTCTCCTGGTAGTTTCTCAAGAAAACACAGCTTTCCAGTAAATCTGAATGTTCTCTGCTTTGTTTTCCTTAAATCTGTGTTTAATGCATCTTCTTGTCACCCCTGATAAGCTACTGATTACCTGATAGTTCTCTTCTCCTATTAAGAGGAAAACCATAGGGCTAAGATGGAGGGGTCCTCCAGTGCGTTAGCCCAGCAGCAGGTCTGTGCCTCATTTAGCAGCGCAGTTTCAGCTGTGCGTTGCAGCTAAGGTGATCTAATGGCTCGCTGCCGCTGAAAATGTCGGTCCTTCTTTCTTTCCGTACGGCATCCCCAGCCGCATGCTTCTGCTGCATCTCCTTTCTTGGCACGGGCACTCATCGGCATTGTGCTGGATCTTGAGTCAAAAAAGAAAATGATTTGTCTTACTTTTGCAATTGTTTTGCATTGCCACCAACATTAGGTAGGAAGTTATGAAAGCAGACTTTATGTATAATGTATCAGCACTTTCTGCCTGTGCCTGTTTGACATACATCCAAGATGTTCAAAACCACAGGGAAGTTACAACACAGTAAAATCCTGTCCCAGGCGGGGCAAGCATCTTGCTCATGCCTGAAGTATTATATTGTTACTGGAAACTGAATGCCAATTAACCTAGGCAAAAGTCAGGTCAGACCTTCCTGCCACGGGAGACAGTTAGAACAATTCCACTGACTTCGGAGACGGTAAAGCCTAGCACAAAGGTGAGCTTCAGCCACCCTTTGCATTTAGTGGATAATACTAATGAGACGGATTGACTTAAAAAGTGGCCGCAATATAAGCCTCAGCTTATATTGTCTAAAGCCGTTTCATACTTTATCTGCTGATGACATACAGATAAAGGAAATTTTTGTGGGGGATTTTTAACTGGTTGACACATAATGTTACCACAATTAGAGGATGCTCAGTGCAGTCCCGCAACAGGAAGGTTTCTATCTTTTGAGGTGGTTGCCTGGGTGTTTTCACCACACTGTACCACAAACCTTTTAGAAAGGATATCTTGATATAGGCCAGGGGATTACTGTTTCATCCTCACAGAGTAATGAAACCCGAAAAGAACAGCATTGAGAAAATAACTTAGTAATAAAATATTAAAAGCTATTTATGTTTTGTGGGAGTTGGTTTATAGCTTTGATGAGTTTTCTGTGACGGCTTCAATAATACATTACAAAATGCCAACATGTTTTTAAATAGTTAATCTTTTACATTCAGAACCAGTTTTCTGTGTTCAGGATCATACTGAGCCCCTAGGCATTTTAATAATGCTTTAAGAAAGATATATACTGAAAATATAGATGCAATGTTGTCATTCAAACATAAACCTGATAAAATATTAACACTTCTTATGTAATTTTTCCAGAAAAATGAGAAAAATTACCACTGTTGACAAGCTTTACAGTGAGAGAAGCCTTTTTTTTGAGCAAAAGATTGTTCAGTAACAACATTAAATATTGAACTATGTTGAAGTGTGTCTGTAAACAGCCTTCTTTCGGCTCAGTGTGATGTAGATTTATTTTCTCTTCTGGGGAAGTAATGAAATTCTGTTTTAAACTAAGGACTCCAAAGGCAGTAGGGTAAAATCTGTAACTTTCCATTATTACTTTTACGATTTGTTAAGCTCAGTGGAACTCGCGATACATTGCGAATAGAACATTTTAGAAATCCCCTTTGAAATCTCTGAAGTGCAATAATCATTTAAAAGAATCATTTGCAAAAATGCAAAAATCATTTAAAAGAATTACAAAATTCCACATGCAGCTAGTGCCCCATCAAATGCAATGTACTCTTGTCTGCGTGATTTTTAACTACCGTTGTCGTACCAGCATCTAAAGGCATTAAAGCCGCGAGAGAATGCGGTACGCCCTGTTTTCACGCCAGGCTATTTGCGTTTGGCATCTAACGCGGCTGGGTCGTCGATCGGTTCTGCAGTTGTTGCTCAATACCTCGATCGTAACAACGCTCGCTTAAAAATAGCCCGATTGCTCATGTCATTGCCGAGGTGCCTTTCCATGGGCGATGGCACTGCCGCCTCGGTGCTCTGCACGGGGCCGTTGCGGCGACCCGAGGGAGCGGGAGCGGAGCACGCGGTCCCCGTGGCCCCGCGGGAGAGGGAACGCTTGGCTGCTGGCCCTGGGCCCGCGACGGCCCCCGTGGGCTGGTGGCCGGCCTGGTGCGGTGCGGCCGGGACAGGCGGGGCGCGAGGAGTCCTGCACGGCCGGCGGCCGGCTTCGGCCTGGGCTCTGCCGCCGAGCCGCACCGCCGTGCTGGGAGCAGAGCAAAGGCTCAGCCGGGGCTGTGGCCCGGCCTCGCCGCCGCTCCCGTCTCCCATCTCCGGGAGCCGCTCTCCGTCCCGGCTGCGCGCTCTCCCGCAAGGCGCTGGCAAACGGCTGCCTGGAAGGAAAAGCCTTGGTGTCCCGGGCCGGTTCCTGATGCCCGCAGTCCCACGGCAGCCAGATGAGAAAGTAAAGACCTTTGCTGGAGAAATGCAATAACTATCTCCTGCAGGAGAAGCAACTGGAGGCTCCTGATCCCCGGCGCCTGCGGGCAGTCAGCGCAGCTCGCAGGTTCACAGCCAGGGAAGCCAGAAGTGGCCGGGGGTTTAGGCACGGGTACGCTCGCTGGCTCTCTTCTGGGGACTTCTGCGCTATCATTTCGCATTTCACCGCAGTGGTTTACAAACCGTTGCTGTGAATTTACAACTCCCAGTAAACAGAATAGCGCGTCATTTTGGACGGACTCTGGCAGCACTTTGTTCTCATAATGCTGTTTGGTAAGCCTGTGAAGCATCCGTCTGATTTCCCAAAGAGCATTTTCTGCTTAGGTTGTGGCTCTATTAATCTCTTCGAGCCAATTCTAATAAAACCCAAACCATCTGTATTTGTGAAGATCATGCTTTCTTTAGATTTTCTTTGTGTCTACTGTCAGTGGATGATTAAAAGTAGTAGGGATTTACAGTATAAAGTCTCTCTATTGGCATGTTACAGGGACTTTTTAAGTAGCGTCTCCCAGTATTTGAGCAACAGCTGGTACGTTTAAGTCCAGCAGGAAAACAAATAACAGCTACAAATAATGGAAATAGCGAAGCTTTTGCAGTGTATAATGGCTGCAAATAGTGGCAATAGCAAAGCTTTTGCAGTGTTTCAGCCTGTTCACTAGGTTTCTGTTTTATTTGTAATTACTGAAGTCTTCTTGTTAATTACACAGCGACGTTTAGCTAACATTTTTGTATCAAGTATGCATGGTGTTTCTATGAAAATGATGAAGCAGTCACTAAAGATCTGTCCCAACAAGCTTGCTGAGGGCCTCAAAGAGGACTCCTGTAGGATTTGTATTAATATATTAAATTAGCTCCCTTGGCTAATATTTCTCTTTCTTTTTCCCCCCCCCGGTTTTCTCCTGCCTCTCTCCTGAAAGTAGCACTAGTGTAGATTCTGTTGCATGACCTGGCAAGAAGGCATTACTCACTGTTTTTTATTATACCTACATGCACAGGTAGCGCACAACTCCAGAGAGCTCCTCTGCGACAGACTCAGAACCGCACAGGTGGGACGGGACCTCTGCAGACCGCTAGCGCGGCACTTGTGCCAGGCTGCCCGGGGCCTTGGCCAGCCAAACCTGGAGCATCTCCAGGGATGGACCCCAAGCTGTCTGGGCAACCTCTTCCAGGTTAGGCACCCGCACGATGAAAACTTTTGTCCATACGAAATCAGAATTTCCCATGTTCCAGCTTGCCCCTGTCACCTCTCATCCTGTCCCTGTGGACTTCTGAGAAGTCTGCTCATCTTCTCTACACCCACTTATTAGGTAGCTGTAGTCAGCGGTAAGATGTCCCCCGAGCCCTGCCCTGTCCAGGCTGAGCACATGCGCTCTCAGCCCCACCGTGTGCCCCATCCCGTATGATCTCAGCCCCACCGTGTGCCCCATCCCGTATCATCTCATCCCCACCATGTGCCCCATCCCGTATCATCTCATCCCTGCCATGTGCCCCATCCTGTATCATCTCAGCCCCACCATGTGCCCCATCCCGTATCATCTCATCCCCACCATGTGCCCCATCCCGTATCATCTCATCCCTGCTGTGTGCCCCATCCCGTATCATCTCAGCCCCCTCATGTGCCCCATCCCGTATCATCTCATCCCCACCATGTGCCCCATCCCGTATCATCTCATCCCTGCCGTGTGCCCCATCCCGTATCATCTCATCCCTGCCGTGTGCCCCATCCCGTATCATCTCATCCCTGCCGTGTGCCCCATCCCGTATCATCTCATCTCTGCCGTGTGCCCCATCCCGTATCATCTCAACGGCCTCGGCTGGACTCGCTTCAGTGCGTCAGCTGGAGAGCCCAGCGCGGGCTGTACACAAACACACATCGCCTGCAAATCCAAGCCATGACGCTTGGTTTTCCTTCCACGTGTTCTTATGAAAATGCTAAAAAGTGAAGGATGGGCTGAGGCAGGGGACGATGGCATCACAGGGGTTGTGGCTGGGTGGAGCGTAGTGGCTCCATCCGGAGAGGAGCTGCTGCGACAGCCAGCACAAGGAGCAGGGCAGCCCAGAAACGCACGGAGACAAACTTTTCTGTGGTTACTGTTATTTCCCTGCTCTGTTTTAAGGAGCACGCTGTAGTGTTTGTAACTTGCCAACACAGTGTCACACATACTCTGGAAGCGCGAGCCAGAGGAAATGAGCTCTGCGTTCGCACTCGGGTTACTTTTGCTGAGAATGGCTTCAGGACGAGCTCTTACGGCAAAGTAGCCTCAGGAAATTTGGGAATTTAAGGAATTATTTTCCATATGACACTGATGTTGACATTAAGGATTTGCCTAGGTGCTAACGTAGGTTTTCTAGGTACACTGGCAGCACAAGACAACTGGCAGAGCTTGGAACATCTCTTTAGTTCTTTTTCTGTTGTTCATTATAGTGAACCTGATCGGATTACTAATAGGAGATGTGTTGTTTTAACTTCTTGTAACATGCAATTGATACAGAATAGTTTGTGAAATATTTCCAAGTTAATGTAAAAAAATACAGGCGTTAATCTTGGGGGCCCTGACGTAGCAAATACATACAGCAAGTGCTTCATCTTAAGCACACGCTGAAATCCCTTTCATTTCGCAAAGCACGTAAATGTTTGGCTGAACTGTGGCCAAGCGGTTTTGGCAAATGCTTAGTTCTGAGGGAAAGGTTTTCTGGCAAGTGCATTTCCGTGGTGCCTACTAATGTGACACAATCTAAACGGCAAGAAACGAACGTTGTCCGGCAGGCACTGACAGCAGTAAAGGGGCTTACACTCTGCCTCCGTTTTTCTCTGCGTGAACTGGTGTTCGGGTGCTAGGTGGGCCGCTCTTTTACTTGTTAAGAGGTTCAGTTAAAACACCCCCTACTCCATACTCAAATTTCAACACGCCAAAGGGAAAAGCGTTCTTAAACTATTGCATTTAGTTTTTAAAAAATATGACAATTGGGTCAGGTGAGTCTGGGCTGCCTGTGAAGGACAGCGCCATTCCCAGCCGCAGCTGGGCGCCGGTGACGTGGGTGCCCTTCCTGGAGCGCATCGCCTTGGGCCTTCCTGCAGTCCATAGGGAGAGGCACCTTCGTGGAAACGTTCATTTGACTTTTTTCAGAGGGTTGCTTCAGGCTGATGAGATGAATTGCATTTCAAATGCTCCCCATTCCCTCTGTTGGGGATAAAAGGGTCCCATAGTGACGAGGTCAGATGAATTTGGTCCTTGTATCCATAAAAATGGAACTTTAGAATCAAGCAGCAGTAAAACACAGAGCTGAAGTGATTGAAAAGTAAAATCTGCTTACTTCATGAAATCTGATACAACTATTTGAAAATCACAGAATATGTCATGAACTTCCCATAAGTGTTTTCTCATTACTAAAAAACCTAAAAGCTAAAAAAAAAAAAGTTTATTTTAATTGTAATTATTGTAATAATCATGATTGGAAATAAGTCACTTCAAGCGCAGTGGGGCTATAAGCTTTCTCATGCTGGAGGAGTTTGTAGCTCATAGACCCTGATATCAAGTATAATTGATTCATTGTGGGGAAAATAGAAAAATTACCTAGGAAGGGATAAGACCAATGTTAGTACAAAAGCTGGAGTACAGTGTTATATTTCAATCTGAGCTAAAAATGAAACAAAAATATATATCTGATATAAAGAAATGTTGATGGTGCAATGCAATGCAGAAAAAAAAGAAAAGTATATTACAAAATTTATGTTTGGAGTATATAGAAACAAGTAATTGAAAGAGACAGGGAGTAAGTATGTGCCTTGGTAAATAAGCACTTCGCTTCTGATCTCATTCCTCTTAATCTTTCACCCGCATTCTGAGGAAGAGACTTAAAATATCTGCTTGAGATTTGGAAGAGGTCTAGTACATTGGGATAGAGTGAGCTCCATGAGTAGGGTTTTAAGACTATATTGAACCCAAAGTGGGAAGTTTTCCTGTTTACCAGCTTACTGTTGCCTCAGTTTTCCCACAATATAGACTGGTACCTGATAACAACATCAGATGCTATTCATGGTTTTTGTCTGCTCGGCAGACCCTGTCTGTCCTCCCACAGTGGACTGCTGGATTGCAACAAAGTACCCTGCCAATTCAAGCTAGCCCAGAAGCTGATCGCTCTGATCCTTCCCCCTAAAAGACCTTTTTTTGTGAAATACGGTCTACCACTGGGCATTGAGAAGCAGAAAAAAGATCCCTGTTGTACTTGGAGGATGCTTGAGCATTTACACTGTAATACCCAGGGGAAAAAAGGCACAGCAACCAAAACGATGTCCTGAGCAAATCTCCTCCAAAGAGAACTGATTGGAGGCTAAAAATGGGCACGTACTCAGGTATGTTTATGACTTTTATTTGCCATATGAGAGAATTAAAAGCCGATGGATTCTGGGTCCATGCAGGAAAGCAGATGAAGCATTTCCCTTTTTTCTACAGAATAGTACGTACTGGCATTATTCGGCTACTTAGCACGAGCAAAAGAACGGGCGGCAAGCGCATGCATACATTAAAGGGCTGAATATTTTTTATTAATCTGTGCAGTCAGCGCAGGGTACCTTGCTGCTGGAGGATATTGCTGAGGAAGTGGCTGGAGAGATTTAGAAAAGGATTAGGCATTTGTAGGAGTAGGAGTAGCGGCCGCTGTTAGCCGCTGAGGTTAAGGGAATTAGGAGGGCTGTCACCCTGCAGCCCCAGGCCGTAAGCCCATCGGTTGGACCCAGCAAGGAGCCCCCCTCCGCCTTTTGGCACAGCGCTGGGCATTTGGTTGGGGCTGCTGGCGAAGGTTCAGCAGAACCGTCCTCCTGGCGTCGCTACCGGAGGCGAGGTGCCTGCCGGCACAGCAGCTCCCGTTACCCCTCGGTACGTACCTGCCAGGGAGCCCTGCACCCTCAGCCCTCCCCAGCGCCTCCCGTCTTACACAGCCGTATGAAGCTTAAGCTTTCATTGAGAATTGCCATCCGTAATATACATTTAATCTATTTTTCTCTGAGAATTTTAAATAATTAATGGGCCTTCCTTATATAAAGAGGCCAGTTATAAATCACCTGAGCTGCACCTAGAGATTTTCGATGTCAGCGTTCTCAAATGAATTACATCTCTCTGGGGCCATCTATTATTCTAAATATAATTCCGAAGAGGAATTATGCATGTAATATTCACGAGGAAATAAACAAGTAATCTCCATCACGGATTTGATACTAAAGCTCTGCAATCCAATAAGGTTGATGTGTGAGCGGCAGAGAGCACTAATTTTCTGCTCTGTCATCAGAGATCTTCATTCAGCGTGTGCGCATGCACTTTTTTCCCGCGGGGAGAACCTGTTGATGGGAGCGCTATCTGATTTTATAAAACCAGCAGCGCAGATGCTGTAAGGTGGAAGTAAAACAGCCATTGCCGTGGTTTGAGAGGCCCAGAGGTGGCCTGGCAGCGCCCGCGTGTCCGGAGCTCACGCTTTGTGACTGCGCGTTGCGGGAAGGATCCGGGTTCAGAGACTGCCGTCTGTCACCAGCTTTGCAGTGTTTGGATTACACTCCAGTTACGGTCAGTGAATTACAGTCACCTATTGCCTTTGCATTCTGTACTTCAGAAATATAAATGTTCCTGATAGTCCACGCCAGGTTCCCCATAGTTTCCGTTACCGGGAACGGCCTCAGCTGCCGACAGCGGAAGGTACAGGCATGCAGAGAGCTGAGACGAGGTTATGGAACTGGCTACGGAAGAAAATATTTTAAGAACTCCTGAAATCACACAGTTTGAGATACCCGAGTGTCACCTGACTTTCCCAGAGCTAGCCCTTGGGATGGTTTGGACTCCGTCTACCTCTGCCTTGCGGTCGGGTCCCCCGCGACGAGGCAGGGCTTGGCTAATGGCAAACTGGCACAGAAGGCTCTTGAAGAAGCGGCCTTTTGAGAAAGCCTGAAGTGACCTGTGCTCCCGCTTGGAGCTCTGAAGCTGTAATACGAGGAGTTAAAGCAAGACAGAGGTAACCGAAGAGAAAGACCCTTGGGGAGGGAATGATCGGAGAATCCTGACTTTCCATGCGGCATCCAGGGGGTGAGAGGTGGTGGAGCTGCTTCTGCTAAGGAATGAAGATAGGCGATTGAAAAGCATGGGGAAAAAGCTAGCTGCAGATTTGAGAATCATCTGCTGAGCTCAGGAGAGAGTATAAAACTGAATTTCTCTTGAGGTGAGGACCGCTGAACGAGCCCGGAGGCCGGGTGAGCGCTGGAGGGACGCCTTGGCAGAGCCTCGGAGGAAGGGGAAACGAGCGGTTTCGGAGCACGGTGCTGGGGAAGGCCCTGCCCAGACGTGCCAGTTATTAACTACATCAGATGTAGTTTATGACCAGGAGAGGTTCACGAGTACAAAGGCTAATGCCTTCATAAGCTGTACTTTAACAGCTCGCCATTTTAGCTCTTGTGCACTGCTGTCTGGCCAGAGGTCAAATCCTTCCTTCCCCAGGAAGAGCTTTCATAAAGGCTGGAAAAAAAACACTTTCTGGCTTACGGTCTGCTTGTGGAATCTCTCCAGAAAAAGGGATCTCCTATTTCCCTTTCCCCTCGGCTCTGTGGAGCAGAAAACAGGTGTAAGATGGTATCTGAACGTGCAGAGGTTAGCGCGTCTGTCAAGCAGTTAGCCGAAAGCTCCTCTAGCGATGGGGTTTTGTTAGCACCCTTTGCTGTAAAAACACAGCAAGGGGAAAAGTTACCAGGCCGTCATGAGGGCTTTCTGTTCGTGACAGGCCAGTTTCGGGGGCCACCGTCCCCCAGTTATTTGCCACATTGCTCCTACGGGCTGTCCCCGGCGCTTTGCTGGCGCTTGCTGAACAGGGGGCACAGGTAACGGGAGCCGAGCCGAGGTTCTGCGCTGCCGCAGCTCAGAGCCTGCTGCCTTCACGCAGACTGGCCACGGTTTCCATTCACCTTACGGAACCCGAGGGCGCCCCAAGCCCGAGCTGAGCCCCGCTGCAGGCTGGCGAGGCTGAAGGCAGCGAGCGCCGCTGCGTGCCTCTTGCTCAGGCGTCGACCCACGGCCTGGTTCTGAGCTGCGGGTGACAGATTTTTTCCCTGTGTCACTGGCTCTGTGTGGCTTTATTAATGCGTTGCAGGGTTAAAAGTAAACACAGTAGAAATCAGTTGTTGCCCTGTAAAAGCATAAATGGGTTGAGAACAGCTATGGCTCATTAGCCTCTACTCAAGCACTGTCCTGCTGCCGAGGGAGCAGAGGCATGAGCGCAGGGTGCGGCACGGCTGGGAGGGGACGGGCGCCCATTGAGGAAGGAGCACAAATCATGTAAGGAAGTCATTTAGGGCCGAAGTGTGACTTGATTTTGCCCAAAAGTAACCTCGCTCCAAACGCCCGGAATGTTTTATTTCCTTAAAAACCCGCGCCGGTAAGTGCTGAAGAAGCTGGGGGCTGCCGGTCGCTGCCGCTCGCTGCGGGCAGCCCTCGCTGCCCCGGGCGGTGCCCGGAGCCCGGAGCCCGGAGCCCGCTGCCCGGTGCCCGGTGCCCGCTGCCAGGAGCCCGGAGCCCGGAGCCCGGTGCCCGCTGCCCGGAGCCCGGTGCCCGCTGCCCGGTGCCCGCTGCCAGGAGCCCGGTGCCTGGAGCCCGCTGCCCGGAGCCCGGCCGTGCCCCGAGCCGCCGCGCTGCCCGCAGGGCGGTGCCGAACGGCAGAGCAGCAGCAGAAAGGCTCGGTTTGGGTCACCCCCCCGTCCCCGGCGCCCTCCTTCTCCCGCGCCGCGCCGGGCGGGCCGTGCCCCGGCGGCGGGGCCGGGAGGGGCCCGGGGAGCGCGGCCGCCCCGCAGCCTGGCCCGGGCCCTGCGCCTCGGCCCCGCACCGCCGCCGGCTCGCGCTCTGCGGCAGGGCCCCCGGCCCGGGGCAGGCACCGAGCGCGGAGCTGCCTCGGCGCCCGCACCGCCGCGGGAGAGGCGGCCCGGCCCGGGCGGGCTCCCGGTCACGGGCAGCTGGGCCGCCGGGGGCGGCCGCCGTCAGCCAAGGCCCGGCAGCGGGGTGCGGCCCTCCCGCGGGGAGCCCCCCCCCCGCCCCCGCCGAGCCGGGGCCCCGCACCGGGCACCGGGCACCGGGCTCCCGCCCCGCAGGCCCGGCGGCGCCGCTCCCGACCGCCGGGGGGCGCCCGCTCCCGCCGCCGCGGCGCGCGGGTGAGGGGCGGGGAGGGGGCGGCGGCGGCGGGGGGCGGCGGGCGGTGCTGGGGCGGTGCCGGCCCCGGCCCCGGAAACCCCCGCCCCCCCGCACCGCCGCCCCCCGGGCCGGGCCGCGCCGCCCCCCGCGCTTTGTGCCGCTCGGCGGCCGGCGGGGGGAAGGAAGGGCGGCAGCGAATCAGCCCGGCCCGGCAGCGGGGCCGCCCGCCCCCGCCAGCCGCCCCCGCCACCGGGCCCGCCCGGCCCGGCCCTCTCCCCGCCCCGCCGGGCCGCCGCCGGGGCTCCCCGCCGCGGGCAGGGCGCGTTCCTGCGGCCGCCGTGCGCCTCAGCCTCCGGCGGGCCCCAGCGCCGCCCCCGAGCGGCGGCCCCGGGCAGCGCCGCCCCCGGCCCCTTCCCGCCGGCGCTCGGCTCCCGGCGGCCGCCTTCCGCCGCCCGCGGGCGAGAGCAGCGGCGGCGGCAGCAGGCGGCGGGCGGGGCGCCCCGCGCAGCGGCTCCATGGCGACCGCGGCGGTGGAGCCGGTCTACGGGCTCTCCGAGGACGAGGTGGGTCGGGGCGGGGCGGGGGAGCGGCCGCGGGTGGTCTCGGCCGGGGCCGTGGGCGGCGGCGTGTGGCGGCCGTCGCCATGGCCCGCGGCGGCGGAGGGGGAGGCTGCGGGTGCCGGGCCGGCGGGCAGCCCCCGCCGGCGGGCGAAGGTCGAGGGTCGGTCCGGGAGGGCGGCCGGCGGGCCCGCCCCGCTGCTCCCGCTCCCGCTCCGCGGGGCTCCGCGCCCCCGCCCGGCAGCCGCGGGCGGGGAGAGGCGGCGGCGGGTCCCGGGGAGCGCCGGCAGCCGCCGCCCCGGCAGGTGGGGCCCCGGGCGGCGCCGGGAGCGGGCTCGGGGGGGTCCCGGCGGGCAGCGCTGCCCGGGCCGTGCCCGCCTCCCGCCGCCGGGTCCCCGCCGCCGCCTCCCGCGCCGCGGCCGGGGCCGAACAAAGGGCCGGGGCCGGCGGTGGGGCCGCCGTAGGTGGGAGGCAGCGGCCGCCGCGCCGGCCGTCTCGGTGCGGCGGCTCCGCCGGGGCCGGGGCGGGGGGCGGGGGGGGCTGCGGGGCCGGGCCCCGTGCCCCGTGCCCGCAGCCGGGGGCTGGCGCGGTGCAGCCCGGTGCGCCGGGCAGGGCTGCCCGCGGCTGCTCGGCGCTCCCGGCGCTGCGGAGCCGTGCGCCGCGCTGGCAGGCGGCACCGGCCGCTTTGTCTTGCGGGCACGTGAAGAGGCGTAGTTAATGCCCTTTTTATTCCAGTGCCTCGCTGAGGTACGCCTTTCTCAGCGGGCAGCGAAATAAAGTGTCGGAAAAGGGACGAGCGGCGATGCTGCGCTGTGATTTCACTCTGTCGGCTGTTAGTATCGGGCGTATTGCTTGCCCGGGTTGTGTTTTTACAGGAGTGAATAATAATAATTACAACAGTATTACATCTGGTTTTATGGGACTGAACACGAGGGGCTATCTGTCAGTCTTTTTGTGGTACAGAGGAAGCTGGCGTAAAAAAAATCTGACTGTAGAAGCTGCTAGACGATTTTATTGCCTCTTATATTTGAATGGCACCAGGTCTAGATGACTGTACCGCTTAATTCCCGTTGGAAGGGAGGTTCTCTGGCTGGAGTGGGTGTTTTTGTACAGGGGGGGTGTGCGGTTTGTTCTGCTCTGGTTGATTTATAAAGCTATGAGCGCAGTCTGATTTAAAATGCTCTGTGTGTCCGTGAAGGCAGCGGAGAAGAGAGCGCGTTGCAAGAGCCTTGGGCGCTTACGATAGGGAGCACGGAATCGGAGGAGACTCCGTTCCTCCCTGGGTTGTTTTCACCAGCTCCCATGTGAGGACCACTTGCTGCCGGCCGCCGAGGCGCGGGCGTCCCCCGAGCAGCTCGCTCCGGCCGGCTCCGCGTGCAGGAATGCTACGGCATCCCCCGGCCCTCCAGGTAACCCAGGCCCGCTGCCGAGCGATCGGCGGTGATCCTGCCTGCTCCCAGCGCGCCGGAGGGCCTGTACGGGCTGAAGGCACACCTAGGCCAGCGGGGCTTGCGTCCCAGCGCAGGCACCCCAGAGCACTTGATTGGCGGCCGTTACGTGCCTTCACGGTTTTGAGCGTCGTAGGAAGTGTGATCTGTGAGGGAAAGGGAAACCCGTGAGCTGTCCCCCGAATAGGTGGCTGAGAACGTAATGCTGGAGTCGGGCTGCCGCTTTCCTGGTTGTGTACTCGCCGATGCCTTTTGTCCCTGCCTCCTTCCTTGACATATGCTGGTACTTGCACACAACATTGCAGAGAAACAAATACACGGAGAAATCCACTGGATGGAGACGCGCAGCTGTTGGCTGTGCTGCTCGGCACCCCGCTCTCCGCCTTGGCTCCCAGGTGGAAGGGATCTCGGGAGAGCAAGGGCGGTTGCTGTAATGGCGCTTGTATCCCTTGCCGATACCAGCGACCTGGCCTGCTACAGGGTGGGCACGGTGGTCCAGGTAGGAAGAGGTGTCTGTCACTCACCTCCCGAGGTAAAACCAAGCTGTTTGAACAAGAACCGCTTGGAAAAGCGAGCCTTTGGTCTCTCCGCGATGACCCACAGTGGTCCCACGTCACCGATGCAGCGATGACCGCAGCCGCCCTACCTGCGCGGAACGGTGGACTGGTTTCTTGTTTTCTGTATTGCTCTAGATCGTGACGGTGCCGGATGCTTTACAGAACAGGGCCGTGATCACCTAAAAATACAACAGGAAACCGCAAATGGAAATAGTGTGGAAGAAAGAGGAAAAAGGGACAGGGTGAGGAAGGGCGTGGAGGAGAACGCGGGCAGTATTACCCGGCTCGGCGGGCTGCAGTTTTAATACGCCGACAGCCTGAACCATTGTTGAGTCTGTGGTAAACGTATGGGCGAAGGAAAGCACGGAAGGAGGAGAATCTCCCTCAGGAAGGCGGCTGTAAGTAAGCTTCATTAAAGGTAAATCTAAAGAGCGGTTGAGAAAGGCGGGTACGTTTGCAGTGTCATTGCACGCTAGCTTCTGTGGATAATGACTTGCCATTAGCATTGGCTCGGACTTGACTTGTCTCTTTGTTCTGAAAAGCAAAATCTCTTTGCTAGTCTTGAGAGGCCGAATCACGTATGCAGACGTATTTAGGCTGTTAATTTTAATTTGTTCCTACGTCGGTTTGAAATACAATTTGAAGCTCTGTTGTATACTGGTTTATGTAGGGTTTTAAGTAGGCCTTATGTAGGACTACCTGTCCTAGCACATCTGCTGATTGGAAGAAGTAGTTATTTAAATGTAAGCTAGACTTGCTTAATGGCTTCCCATAAAAATAGCAGTATCTCTTACAAATAATTAAGCATAGGCTTAACTTCCACTTGCACGGTAGACGTATATGTCAGTAGGCCTACTTCATGTCTTAAATTAAGCGTATGCTTAAGCGTTTGCAGAGTTTGTGCCTGCTTTAATCTCTGTGAATAGCTACAATTCTCAATGGATACCTTCAGTATGGACATCTGTTCTTATTTTGTTCAAACACTCTGATAGGCGTTAAGACAGTCCGTAGTTTAGGGACTGCAGAGTCACAGATGAGAAGCCAACCATTGCATTTAGCAACTGTCAGACTATGTTTTTCTTCAGATGTTGTTTTCAGAAATCTGCCTCTCTAAATACAAGCTATCAAAAACTTTAGATTAATCTGTTAGATAAAATCAGCTGTAAATCACATTGACTTTGTACGAATTTTTCGCTGTGAGGGTGACTCTGGCACTGGCGCGGGTTGCGCAGAGAGGTGGTGGAGTCTCCATCCTTGGAGATACTCGAAAGCCGCCTGGATGTGGTCCTGGGCAAGCGGCTCTAGCTCGAGCGGGGGGGTGGGCCAGGTGACCTCCAAGGTCCCTGCCAACCTCAACCAGTCTGCCATTCTGCGAAACAATATTTACACAGGAAGCTTAGGTGCTCTCCTGCAGTTTTTAAATACGAGTATATTTAAGAACTTACACCCCTTAGTAGCTGAAAGTTCTTGTGTTCCTACGTAGAGTGCTCCTCCTTCTAACCCAAGCTGTGTATCCCTGGCACGCGCTTGGCTGGCCAGACGGCCGATTATTAAACGCTCGTCCTTAACAGCAACGACGGCGGGGTCTTCAGTGCTGGCCTCGGGAGCAAAAGGGAGCGAAACTGGAAGCAGCAGCCCAAGTGATGCAAGCGATTTCCCCCAGCTTCTAGCATGCGTTTGTTTAGGGAGTTCCTGAACCATTGAATAACTCAGGACCGTTGATTTATTAGGAATTACTGGAGTAATCTCATCAACTTAATTTACTTTTTAGTCTTCTTTATTCCCACCCCCACCCCCCCACAAGAAGAAAGGAAATAATATGTCTCTTAAAGAAGTACACCTCTCATTCATTTCAGTTTGGGTTTCTTGAGAGTCATGGAATTGAACGTGGCCCAAACAAAATGGAAGTTTCCACAAGTATTCTCTTCTCCTTTCTCAGCGTGTTTGGGTGGAAGAAAAACTTGCAGCTTCTTGTATCTCATTTGGTTGAATAAATAGTCTTCAGAAAAAGATCCTTGAAGAAAGAGTATCTTTTTATATTTTAAAATACAGGCAAAAAAGAGGTTCATGTGTGAAAACGGCGCTCTCCAATTCCAGCATTCTTCTCTTTTCAAGTTCTATTCAACTTCCATGACTTGTGATTGAATAAACTGAAATGACAAGCTTCCCACTGAGATGACATTTTGTCGTGCATTAGAAATTGTCAAAAAGGAGCTTATGTTCATGAAAATATCTTGATGCATGAGATATAATTGCATATGCCTTAAAATAAATAGTTCTGGATATAGTCACTGCAGCTTAGCCTTTTTTCCTCATCTTAATTCTTGTGTACTGTACTGGGCAAAGCACTGTGTGCGAGAAATGAATCCTGAAGGATTTCAAGACCTCGGGAGCCGCTGCGGCACTCTGCTGTTAATGAGACGTGCTTTTGGTAAACGCAAGCACAAACCGTTTTCAGGTATGATGGAAATGGCACCTGGGGATGGGATGGATTCCTGTAAAGCATAGGCTGGTCTGTACTTCATCTAACAGCAGGGTACAGGATAAAAGTAGGACTTGCCAGAGTGCCGTCACGTTGAAGCACAGCTTGGGCCGGGAGGTGGCAGGAAGATGGCTGCAGTACGATGGATAAGCTGTCTCTTTTTGTGCAAACTGTTTCAAAATGAGGCATGTGGGAAGTTGGCTTTTGTCTGCTGTTTACATGTTCCCGATGGATTTGTTGCTCTGGAATGGTCTCCCTTGAGGGTGTCTCTTTCCCTGTACTCGAGCGTCGCGTTAATGAGGTTTGTCTGTGTACGTCTTGGTGCCCTCCGTGAGATGGGGCTGCGAAGGCTTCAAAAGGAGTGCGTTATCGCACTGCTTACCCATTAACTTGATTTATTACCGAGGGAAAGGCTTCCATCTTTCCTCCCCCACTTGACTCGGTGACAAAGCAGTGACATAGTGGCGTTCAGCGTTGGATTTCTCTACTTTGCATTTTAAGCAAATCATAAATTTTTGAAATTAAGCCTGATGGCGAGCTGTTGGGGGAAGTGTCTGTGTTCTAGAGGGCTGTAATTAGGTTTAAGGTACTGTTTCCTGATACACTGTCGTGATGCCTCTTGCTGCTCGCCCCGCTTCTGCGCTGCAGCTGCAGTGCCAGAGGCGTTCCGGGCGCGGGCTGTCCCCGCAGGGCCCCTGCCAGGACTGAGCGGGGGCTCTCGGCCGCGTCCCCGCATCGCGCGGGGTCCCAGCTCGGCGGCTGGCGCAGCGCGGGGGGGCTGGAGCAGCGAGGAGCGGGCGCTGTGGCACGGGAAGGGCGTTGGATGAACGCCCAGGGCACTGGGCATCCCCGCGGGGCACGTACCGGAGAAGCGGCTCGTAGGCAGTCGTGGTTCCCTCTGGAGCGCTGCCGGATCTCAGCTGGAAGGTGGAAGGTGGGCAGAGCTGTGTCGGGGGGCCAGCCTGCCTCCCGGTGCAGCATCCGGCTCCGCTAGCTCCCGCTCAGACCGCTGTGTCTGCGAAGCAGGGTGCTTTATGTAGAACCCCCCTTGAGTTCCTGAGAAGACGCACCTTTCGTGAACGACGCTGTGAACGCCGGCTCTTCGGGAGAGAGGTCTGTTGTTTCTGCTCTGAATGCTCCGGTTATATAAAAACATAACTCTTCCATCGGAGTGTGAGCGGGGGCCTCCCTTGGTCGCAGCAGTGTCACAGAATGTCTTACTAATAAGCAATTCAGAATCGTAACTTTTTTATTGACTTTTTAAATGGAAAAAAAAAATCTGAATTGGTTTTAGAGAGTCTAAGTGCATTGGCTTCCCAGGGATAGCAAGTAAAACTTTAAATGATGATTTAAAAGTCCAGATAAGGAAGCATTTCATAAAGGAAAGGGCTTGCGTATCTACTTGTGGCATAACAACAAAATTAATAGGCTGTGGTTCTCAGTAGGTCAATAGGTTTTTATAAAAACTTGCATTTTAAACCTGCTTTAATGAGTTATCAGCGTATTTTGGCCACTGTTACTGACACTAAGTAAGTTCTAGTTTTAATGTAGAATTAATGTAAAGACATTTAAGGTGGTTTGTATTGAAATGCAGGTCTGAGGGAGAGAAGAAATTTTAGTTTTATGTAAGTGCCTGCTCAGTGGCAGCTCTGTCTCCCCTCCGCCCCCGCTCTTGCAAAGCGAGCGGGTTGTGTTGCAGTCTCGTGAGGGACGGTGCTGCAGGTAGCTCGGCTGCTGCTGTCCTTGCTCACCAGGCGCTGTTGGGACGGGACGGGACGCATCTCGCTGGGTTTAGTACTTTCAAGATCCGTGCTATGGGCTGGCCATTGGAGGGCACTGTGTTATGGCAAATGCAAACTCGAGGTTACCATCTTTTTGCACAGATACCATTTTCCCGGGCAGGAAACGTGGGCTGCGAGCCCCACACCTGTTGAGCGAAACCTTTCTGCTGCCACAGCAGCCTTCTCAATCCCAGGGGCACGGCTTTCCCTGGGAGTTACGTTTAATGAATCTCTAACAGGGGGGGTTTGTGGTTTGTTTTGAAAATATAACCAGGCATGATATGAGTGAGTGCCAAATGAGCTTACCTTTCAGAAGGGAATAAAATTAGTATCTTAGGGTGTTATGGGAAGGAGTGCACCGCTGCAGCTTCTAGGCGGGAGTTGCATCTTCAGACAGTGAGAGGTTCGACGGGTTATAATATTTATCCTTTCGAAACCAAATACAGCTCATTATGCAAGACGGACTGTCTCCACAGGTGCTGTAAGATCCCGAGGCCCCATGAGATTGCGGGACTCGGCGCTATTATCTTTATTCGTGCCGTACTTGTGGGTAATGTTGCACGAAGCCAAAAGAAGGCATCTGCGGTGGGGGTCTGTGGAGCAGCTGTGTGCTTGTGGCACAGATCTGACGGAGATGCAGGCTGCGTGGCAGCTAACGGATTTCAGCTGAATCGGGCTACACTGACAGCCTCGTAGTCCCAGAGGATTGTATGGGGCCAGGACCTCTTGCTTAATTAAACTCAGTGGTGTATAAACTGGGACTTTTCTGAGGGAGCTGGAAACCTCTAGGCCTTTTAATAGCAGCGAGGGGTGGATTATCTAACAGCTTCAGTCAATAAAAAGTCGTAGATGCAGTCAATGTGCAGAAGTAGCTTGATGTAGTTAGTTTTGTAAATTTTGGTATCGGTAAACAGAGAAAATCGCACTGACTCTCATAAATTTCTTCATCTTTTGCCTTCACTGCTACTTCCTCTTAAATGTTTGTTTTAATTGTGTTGAATAAGAGGGTTTTACCGTAGCAGTAAAAGAAATGCTACTAGGCAGCTCTGTCCCCTTTCAGAAAGAAATGAAGTGTAGTCTTGTAAACACTCTGTTATTTTCGGTCAGCTGGGTGAGAACGCGGTGGCAGGTTGGGTGACTTGCCCGACTCGCGCACCGGGGGAAAGGAATGTGGTTTTACCGCTGGCGTGCTCGGCTCAGCCTGCGACTTGAGCTGCTGCCGTTTCATTATTAAAGCTGCCAGGGGTTTTACCTTCAGCCGGGACTAGAACTGTAGTTTTCAGAAGTACTTAACCCACAGTCATGCCAGCTTTTTCCAGCACGGGGTTCTTAAACTGCCGAGTTCCTAATGCTGGAGCACTCCCTTCCCCTGCTCCCTCCGTCTTTTCCTCTCCCCTTCCGTAAAGAAGGAGGAAAAACAAAACCTTAGGAAAGGGTTTGTTTTCTGCAGAGAAGCAGCAATTAATTAGTAAATGATTTTAAAATAAGAGATGTAGTTAAATTGCACAGGCCTGGAAGTTAACTGCAGTTAAAAGAGTTTAAAAAAAAAACAAACCAAAAAACCCCCCAAAACACCAAAACAACCCAAAGCCCCAACAAAACAAATCCAAAAACTTGATTCTTGAAATGTATTATGAAATGTCTGTCTTCCAGGCGGGTCTTGACTGGGCAGCAAACTCAGTATGTATATTTGTAATTGTTCATTTTTTCTTCCCTCCATTCTTTTAACCTTAATTCCGGTGCACTGGCAGGATGTGGTTATTTGTCAGAATCCTGATTTCTAGGAATTAGGAACCTTGCCTGTAATCAAAAGAAATACCTACAATTCTGAGAACACAGGCAGGATATGAGGAATAACTCCATGAATGAGTTGTGCTTTGCAATTGGGCTGTGGTACCTTATCTTTGTGCCTAACTGCATGGATTACTGTCGTTTTATTGGTGTCATGCCAGCTCAAGACAGGTTTTCTTTTTTTAATGTAGTTTGTCTGCTGGAGAAGAGCAGAGTTGTTCGGAACGGTGGACCATCATGCCGTCCTCTCTCCTGTGGCAGTTCCTACTTTTGAATAATCCTGGTTTGAGGATGAAAGTATGTTTGTATAATCTGTGCTTTTCTGTGTTTGGTTTTAATCGAAAGCAGTTCAAAGCCTTACTCTTTTTAAGCATCTTTATATAGATGACCACACTGCCTTCATGGCAGGATTTTGGAGAGATGGGAGTGGTGAGTAACTCTCGGTAGAAGGTGGCCTGGGATGACTTCCTCATTGACTGTCTATCTGGTCACTGGTGTGGTGGGGAAAAACTCTGCTTCTGGCTTCTTCCCGGTGAGACTGGACGTGGTCTTGAGCACGCTGCTCCGTGAGCCGTGGTTGGCGTCCTTGTGCGCGTAGGGCGGTCATGGCAGCTCAGACGGTGCTTTGCTCGTCTGTTCCCCTGCGCCTGGGGCGGGCTGGGGCTGTGTTTAAGGCCTTCGGAGGATGAAGAAGCATTTTATCTTCCAAGAATGAAGTGATCTGGAAGATAAACTAGCAGCAAGGAAGAAGGTTTTTGGGATACGTTGAAGGGAGGAGAGCCAAAGGAATTTTTTTGGGTTTGTGCTCTGCTTGCGGTCCTCCTCGTCTGTCTGTTTATCTGGTTTCTCTGATGAGAGAGAGAATATCAGGTGTCCTTCATGCCATGGAGTAACTTACGTAAACTGTCATCAACTTTTGAAATAAGTCAACAAAGCTATTTAACTTTTTAATCATTGAGAAATTACAATAGAGACATTGCTTCACATTCTCAGTATTTTATTTTTTTCTGCTGAACACCAGCCAGGCTTTTCTTCCTAGCTTTTGGTGTGTCTGTATGAAATCTTGCTTCATTTCTTCTGCTAAATGAAAGCAGAGACGTTACACTCAAACTTTTTTGTCTGTTTGTTTGAACGCACTTAATAATGACCGTTTATTTTTAAGGAAAAAAAAAATATTGGCTGATTTTATAAGTTTTTGCCACCCCTCCTTATGGCCAGCTAGTGATAAGGTATTCTGGCCAGTGTGTAATGGAAACCATAGTCTTGCAGTCATCAGACCCTGATTCTGCTGTGTCCAAAAAGAAATAATAGTAATTAAAAAAAAAAAAAAAACCTGAATGAAAATGAAAGATTGACTTTCTATTATAAACAGATTGCCTCACTTTCTTGGTTTTGAATTCAGAGATAGAGATTTGGTCTCTGAAAGGTCCTTGAGCCTTAAGTCCCTGGAAGCCAGGAGGTAATGCCATTTTGATGTTGCCGGGGTTTTGCCTGTGTCGTATTCTCTTTAGTGTTTGCTCTTAGTCAGGATAGGAAGCCACGTGCTGGCCCAGTTGTACCTTTGGCTGGTATGTCTACACCTGTAAGTTAAAGGCTGGCTGTTTGCGTCCTTCTGGTTTTTCATTTTACACGCATCAAATAGGTAGTACAGATCTCCGGAACTTAAATCGGAAAGGGCCAGCAGATCGTCTGGCTCTGTAACAGCCAGCTTCGCCCCGGAGGCCACGGAAGTTGCCGCCTGTTCTGGAGCAGCCTCCGCGCCGGGCAGCGCTGGGGGGCTGGCTGGGTGAGCGAGGTCCGCTCGGGCGCGAGGCGAGCGGGCAGGCTCCCCGGCTGCGGCCGCGAGGCAGAGCTGGATCCGTGCTGCGTGGGGATCGCTGGAAAGC
Organism: Pelecanus crispus; assembly: GCF_030463565.1. Classification (NCBI taxonomy): domain Eukaryota; kingdom Metazoa; phylum Chordata; class Aves; order Pelecaniformes; family Pelecanidae; genus Pelecanus; species Pelecanus crispus. Next base: position 715,536 of record NC_134676.1, on the reverse strand, counting down.
TGCTGCCGTGGCCCAGCTGTTCGGAGAGCCTCCGAGCTTCGAGGTGCGTGTTGGGCCTCTTGCGAAGGTCACAGAGACCGTCGCCTCGGGTCTTGGCTGACATCGTGTGGCTAGTGGGTTGCAGAGTGTCGCTTGGATATGCTACTAAACTCAAAATTACTTTTAAAGCTTTCCAGTCCCACACAACTGTCCAATGGCAAAGCCTGAAGGTGTTAGAAAAGCCACTTCCCCGCTGTGGCAAGGAATCAGTGGAGGGGAGGTGAGCGGGCGGTCCCAGCGTGCCAGCCCTGTGCCAGGCGGAGGTGGGTCAAGTCTCCACGGGTTCTGGTGTGGAAGAGAAGTGTCAGGTTTTGCGGTTGGAAGGAGGTGGCCAGGCTGAGGCCATCGGTGATGGAGACAGCCCAGGCATCTGGAAACGAAGCTGAATTGGCTGCTCCTGTAAGAGGTCCTTTAGCCCAGTTCATTAAAATGAACTGGAATCTGGATTTATGGGTTCAGTGTAATGCAGCAGGCTGATGCTGTGGCTCCCTCGTGACCCTGGCTGCCTGCTGCTGGGGAGGCTGGGGCAGGCGCAGCTGGGTGCGGGTGGGCCTCCAGCTAACGTCCGTCGCGTGGCCACCTGCAAGCCCTTGTGCGTGGCCGCTGCGAGCATCAGGGCAGTGCATGTGCACCGCCTCTGTTCAGCAGAGGGAGCCTGCTGGTGTTAGGTGATGGCTTCTTGCGCAGCTGATACGAATCTGGGGGATTTGCACTGCTGAAAGGGAGGTCCTGCTTTCTATTGGGCATCTCGGGACCTTCTGTGAACCAAATTGCTAATTTGCAGGCAGCTGCCCATCTCTTTGCTGGGCTGTTGAATTGCAGTAGCTGCTAGAGAGATGATGAGAGTCAGAGGTACGTGGCAGGAGCTGCTGGGGTGGTGGTGGAGGGTCTGCACGAAGAAGGGAGGGCAGGACTATTTGGTGGCTGTGAGCTATCAAGTTGGCTGTTTGGATCTCATAAATCCAAAGCTTTGGCTAGAATCCTGACCCTGATGAGATCTGTGGTAAGTTTGTCTAAAGACAGCTCATCTGTAGCCTTCTGGAAATGTTAAATGGATGAACTCCCTAGCAAACAGTGGAGAAAATAAAGGTTTCTTGAGCTTGCCTGTAATGACATTTGCGGTGAGAGGAGTTGGTGAAAGGGACACATGGTGTGTGGACAAAACCATGTGTCTCTGCTTTCTGCTTATGCTGATTTAGCCTTACTGAGAAAGCAACAGAGTTGCTGCTTTTGAAAGAGCAAGCAGCAATGTGCTCGCTTAACCTCTGTTCTTAGTAAGATGATGTTACGTGTATTAAAATATTGGCTTAGCCATTGGTTATAACTATTGAGCCAAAAGAACTTGAAAATACTCTGTTTTGGACAAGTCTTGCTTTAGTGAACTAAATGATAGCTGCAGATTGTATGAAATATGTAAATGGGATATATGCAATTTCATTTTTATAGCTGTGGTAACGGTGTAATTCTTTAAAGTCTCAGTATTAGTGGGCTCTCCTCCCTGGCTCTGTTTGTACGTGCTCCCCCCCTGTTTTCCGAAATGCAGTCTTAGTGCTCAAGTTAGCACACAAATGGATCAGCAGGCAGACACGTGAGGAGATGGGAAATGTCCCTGCGCTCGTGAGAAAGCTGATTCGGGACAAGGAGCAAGGTGAGAAGCGGAGCACCCGAGAAGGTGCATGCCATGGTGAGGGAGCTGCTTCGCTGCCTGTGTTACTTATCCTCAGGCATAACTCTGTGTTCGTGGCCTTTGGTAGACTTTGCAACACTCAAAGTACTAAGTATATAGAACTTCTGGGGTGGTTTTGCAATTATTTATAATTTTTCTTATTGGAATGCCAAAAGCTAACTACCGTGAGTGTATTTTTAAGTAGTATATCAGTACTATACGTTGCATCGTACTGAGTAGGGAATTGTACCATTTTTAATGGCTACAAATGTATTTAAACCAGGTGTAAACAGTCTAGGCATTGTGGAGGTACAGCTACTTAGCTAAACTTGCAGAAACTTCTTGAATCTCATCAAGTTGCTGACTGAATAGTAGCATTTTCCTTATGGTTAGGAGACGTTCACCAGCTATGACAAAAATGGTTGCTCTTAAGATGTGATTTATTTTTTTGTACGTCAAAGGAGCTAAATTAACATCTCATTGCAGCTTAAGTAGGGAGGATGGATGGCTTTGTTTTCCCCTTGCCCTTCCTTAGCTCCAGCTGTGATCCCTCCCTGCCATTTGTGCTGGCACTCTTCTGGTATCAAGGGAAATTGATACAGTTTAGCCAAAAAGCGTTAAAAATAAATCATAATTTGGGACAGGTTAGCTTTCTGCTGTCCCAGTGAGTTAAATTTGCCTGCTGTGCAGTCATACAGTCCTGCGGTTGTCTCGGATAAGCGGTGGAGGCGTGTGGTTGGGTGGGCAGGAGAAAGACCTTTCTTTTCATCCTTGCTGTCTGTTTGTTTTGGTTTGGTTCCATCTGGTCAAGTCTCGTCACTTAATATTTTATTCCTCATTTCCAGTGTCTGTAGAAAAAAGCTAACTCCTGGAGGTCGGGTAGGAAAATAACAAACGCAACGCTAGAAATTCACGTGGGAGTTCAGCCGGGATTTTGGGTGAATAATGCCGTGGCCTTGGCCTGAGGAAGCACTTCTCGTTTCTGTTTCTCGTGCTTTGCGGGTTCGTTTTCCCTTGCAGGGTGGGCTGGTCTCAGCAATTCTGTGTCCTGCCAGGGTCCTTCACGGTGACTCACGGGTGCTGGCTGTCGGAGCAGAGGCTCGTTAGATGGCACAGCAAGTACGATGAGTCTTCTTTCCCGTCTCCTCCGTTGGTAGTACCTCCCTGCCTCATGGTCTTACCCAGCAGGAGGGCTTTCTTCTGCTGTATTGTCATCTCCTTGGCGAGATCCTGTGCTCCTTCTTGCCCACGGTTCTGGTACTGATCCTCTTCTAACAGTAATGGTTGATAAGAGGCTTGCGGGAGTCAAGTCCAAGAGCATTCTTATGAAAAGCCGGATCTTCCTGGGGTGATGGCAGCCTGAGAGCACCACAGGTGCTTGTGCTTCCTCACAGGCTGCTTTCCTGTTGTGGCCATAACCAGCTCTGTAGCTCACAGTGGTCTTTGCTCTGCTGTGTCACTGTTGCATCGCTGAAGTCTCGATGAGTAAGAGTTACAACATACGCTTTGTGTAGCAATTTTTTTTTCAACTCATCAAAGAAATACTCTCTGTTAACCCAGAATGTGCTACCTGCCGAGTATCTCTTTGTGCACCTGTTCTTGGTCTGTCGAACCGTTCGGCGCTGGGGCAGAGAGGCTGAGGAGTCGCTTTTGAAGACCCACCTGGACGGAGCCCCGAGCCAGCTGCAGTCAGCGTTGGCCCTGTGGGAGCAGGGCTTTGACCAGCGATGTCCCTTCCAGTCCAGATTGCTTGGTGACACTGAAGTCTCCAGGGCTGCTGGAGTGCCATAACAGATGTATAGTTTCTCAGAGCACGGTTTTTCCTCTTTTCCGAGTTTATTGTATTCCAGATTCGTGTTTTGTGCCTCAGTGCCTCAGCTTATCTGACTGATGCGGCTTTGGGCTGACTAAGCAATTGATTTTTTTTTTTTTTTTTTTTTGAGTGCTTTTCTGACAGTAATAGCTGTCAAAGCCAAGTTTAAAAAGGCATCTCCTTTGCACAGTGACCATTTGCTCAAGGAATCGGTGGAGGCTTTTGTTTGATTTGTTGGGCTTCCTTGCCTGGCTGCCTGCATACCCGCACGAGCGAGCCGGTGGAGCACCGGTGGTGCGTCAGGACCCCGGGCGGTGCCGCAGCACCTTGAGAGCTGGGCAGAAACGGCGATGGGCATAACCTGGCCACGGTAAGGCCGGGCTAAAGGTTTGAAAACCAGACATAAATGTGGGGGCCAGTAAACAGCCTTTAATAGAAATAATGGGCAGTTAACTTGAATGGATCTTTCTGTTTTTTTAAGGTAACACTACATATATTTTTTTCCAATTTTTTTTTTTTTTCCCCAAAGTGGATTATCCAGATGGTGCAGTCCTGTTGCCTCTTTTATCCAGAAGGTACCTTCTCATTCCGTGGTCTAATTAGCATGATAAAGAAGCTCTTGTGTTTTTCTCCCCTGACTTGAGGATGTGATTTCGTTTGTACCTAGTTCAGCTCAAGGCCCGGCTGCACCCGTGAGCGCGGTGGCCGTGCGGTGGCCGTGCTTTTCTCGAACCCCGGGAAGGGGAGGGGTGGGCGCAGCGAGGACGGTCCGCCGGCCTCCTCGTCCTGCAGGTGCTGGGCTCGCCAGGTCCGGCCGGGGCTGGGGGACGGGGTTAGAGCTGTTTTCCAGGCACGTCCTGCAGTTGCACCCGAGGTCATGCGCAGTGAAGCCGCACGCTCAGGTTTTGGTTTTGTCTTACTAGTTTCTATTGTAGTTTAAAAGTTAAATGTTGTAAAACAGACCACCGCTACGTGGTTACAAGCTGGGTGTGGATTGCTGACGGGGTCATTTGTCACCGTATGCCTGCGTGCTCTCAATGCGAGATCCTGGGAGAGCCCCTTTTGGACATTGGGACATCTTGGACCATTTGGTCCTTCATAACCGTTACCGAGCAGCCCCAAAGTCCTCAGAGTTAAGACGGTAAAGTTTATAGCTAATGTGTTTTCAGGTCTTGTGGAGATCTTCTGGTATCATGTGCCTACCTGTATCACTTTTTTTCCTTAGAATATTGTCCAAAATTTCAGTTGGAACTGGTGCATATTTTAAAGTATTTCAGTCATGACTTCAGTCACTGTGTTTTGATTGATATTGTTATCAAAGAAATGTCTCTGACACTTGCTTGAATTGATTTAGCAAAACTTGTGTTGTTCTTTCATCCTGCTGTCACTATGAATGAAAATTTACCTTTAATCCATTGTGCTTACTGTCATGGACTCTGATTTTATTTTAAGTCCAGTCAGTTCAGTTCTGAACTACTTGTAACTACATTTGTTTTTCTTCATTTCACTCCAGTGAGAGATGATTAGACGTAATTCGGTGCAGGTAACCGTAGCCTGTGCGAGTGTCTCCTGCCCCACACAGCTGCCAGCGCGCTGGCTCAGCTGCCGTCTGCTGCGTGCCCTCGCTTGCCTGTGCCCTACAAGGGACGGAGTTTTTGTTTCAAATTCCTAAAACTTGCACAAGAAGCAAAGCCATTAACCTGTGCGGCAAGCCCCATGTGAGAGGGAATTCAAAGGTGAGTGGTGAAATGCCTTTTGCAGGCTGTAACTAGTAAGGGACGTCATTAAGCACTGTGACCACCTTTGGGTTTTGGCAGCTTAGGCTCTGTACTTCAGATGCCAGGACTGCAGCATTTGGAAAATGAAATTAGGGTCCTCAAAGCGGTGTAACTCTGCAGGCTGGAATACACATGCCGATAGTGTTTGATAGTGCAGGAATGCACTCCGGAAGCACTGTGTGTCATTGCTGGCGTTGCTGTGGAAACCTGGATTTGAGCACCGGCTGGTTTCGGTGTGTATAGCGCTCGGCATCCCGATGTTTATCGCAGAGGTGAGGCAGCTTTGCAGCTGACATCCACCAGCCGGGAGTTGCGTGCCAAGGCTGGTGGACGTCGGGGCTGCCAGGACGCTGCCGCCCGGCGCCACGCCAGCGCTGCCCAGTGCCTGAGCCCAGGTAGCTCCCGTCGGGAGGTCAGACGGTTTTTGGAGGTGTCCTGGGGCTGGCTTTGCTTTCCAAGGCGCCTTCTGCTGGCTTGTCCCCCGGGGCTGTTGGGGAAGCGGGGGCGGGCTGGAGCCGCCGTGGGGAGTGCTGTCCCCCGAGGGCCGGGACCCTCGCCCAGTCCCTGCGGGCAGGCCGGGGCCGCAGCCGAGGGCGGAGCGGGCAGGGAGCTCCGGACCGCTCCAGCGCGCCCTTCTGCGGCAACAGCCGCGGCCGCCTGGGTGAGGATGATCGCCTGGGGAAGCACCGTTGTCAGGAACACGTGTTGTGTGGTTTTTGTGGCGTTCCCTGTAAGTGTGATCATCTCTCCGAAAATCCGGGACCCCTGTGTGGAAAAAGCCATCCACAGCTCTTATCTGGACTTCCTGAATTTTTCTTGCTCTGGCATTCGCCTAAGTCATGTGTTTGCCTAGCAACAGCTTTTTACGTTTTGAGTCGCTTTCTGTTTTTCTTCCTGCCGGATATCGCGATCTCGTTTCTGCTACCTGTGAAACCAGCCGGCTGCGCTCTTCTGCTCCACCTCGCCGGTGCCGGTGTTAAATACTGATCTGTGAGCAAAGGCTGGAGGAGTGAGCGTGTCTGGTCTTTGCTGTTAAGGGCTGGGGCATGAGGATGGGTGCAGTTCTTGACCTTTGGATTTCATGGCTGATCTCTGGTTGCAATCTCTGCTTTTTATGTCGTCTTAGATAAAGGTGGTATTCACTGCACTTTTCAGAAGGGGTTTAAGCCCTTCTCCGCTGTTAAACGGGCCAGTAATGTTGTGTAAGCCCCTTGTCTTATATAGCCTAGACTGACATGTACTTGCCGTTTTACTGACGCTAAAGAGGTTGTTCTTTTTGAACAGGAGTCTTCCAGTGGAATGGAGATGTGGTTATTGGTAAGTGGGAGCAGAGAACGATCTGCACTATGCGATCACCTTAGAAAAGCTTTTTCACAGAGAGATTCCCCCCTTCAGTATTCCACAAATGCTTTACATACCTGAAAGGTGCATTAAAGGCAGGAGGTGTGCGAGAGCACAGGATAGGTGTATTGATTTACTATTATCTTTTACAATTTTCTGACCTTGCTTGTAGGTTTTAGGGAAGGCTGGATGAGGAAAGAATAGCATGGGCATATCGCTGTTTGAGAGCTAAAAACATTGCGAGGAGATAGTACTCCTCACATGCAGAAATACTTAGATATTTCCATCAGAAAATAGTAGCAAATTAAGTAGTAGGCTTTGCATGCCAGCAAAACAGTCTGCTGGGTTGGCCAGCACTCTTAAAGAATATTCAATAAAAATTACCCTTTTGCATTGAAGCAGTGACTTGAGCGGGAAAGACTATTGTGGGATTCTTCTATTTCTTTCAGCTGATTTACAATTTAGCGGTGGTTCTGGCTGTGCTGCTGCTGGGATGGAGTATAGGCTAGTTGGAAAATTACTGAGCTAAAAAGCTGCCATGCTTCTTTCTCCAAGATGATAAAAATGAAACAAGACAAAGTTGTTGCAAAAGGTTGAAGGCTTAGTGATTAATGTTAATTTCTCGTGCTCATTACTGCCTTGCATGTTTGGCAACCTACCTATTGTACTGTGATTCCCCCCCCCCCCCCCCCCCCCCCCCCCATTTTCTCCAGCCTGCTCGTTCTGTCACTCCCTACAGCCTCACTCCGAGTTCACCAGTTTGACTAGGCATCGACGTTTTGCATGGTTCTCCCCTCCCCTCTATGAAAATGCTTAGGAACAGAGAATAAATACCTCTGAATGATACCTGCTTGTTGTGGTTTAACCCCAGCTGGCAACTGAGCACCACACAGCTGCTCGCTCGCTCCCTCCCGGGTGGGATGGAGGAGAGAATTGGAAGAGTAAAAGCAAAGAAAACTTGTGGGTTGAGATAAGAACAGTTTAATAATTGAAATAAAATAGTAATAATAATAATAATAAAAAGAATATACAGAGCAAGTGATGCACAATGCAATTGCTCACCACGTGCTGATGGATGCCCAGCCAGTTGAGCAGTGGTTCCCCCCCGGCCAGCTCCCCCCGGTTTCTATGCTGAGCACGATGCCATATGGTATGGAATGGCCCTTGGGGCAGTTTGGGGCAGCTGGCCTGGCTGTGCCCCCTCCCAGCTTCTTGTGCCCCCCAGCCTTCTCAGCTGGCAGAGCATGAGAAGCTGAAAAGTCCTTGACCAGTGTAAGCAGTACTTAGCAACAGCTGACACATGGGTGTGTTGTCAGCATCATTCTCATGCTACATCCAAAACACAGCACTGTACCAGCTACTAGGGAGAAAATTAACTCTACCCCATCCGAAACCAAGACACTGCTTCCTAAAGCTGTTATTTGGCCATCTGTCTCTCTAGGCCAGTGATTTTCAGATTTTCCCTGGTAGCGGAGCCTCCCTTGATGAAACGGTCTATGGTTTGTGCCACACAGGCTACTCTCTTTTCCCTGCCCAGGGCTGGGACTGCTCCCATTATCTCCGCAGCCTGTGTTGGAAAGCAAGCACAGATTCAGCTGATATTAGGTAGTTCTGGATGCCGGGCTGATTGCCTGGGTTAGGAATTCCTGCCGTGGACCTGCAGACCACCACCAGAGGAGACGGCTCTGCCAAAGCTGCAACCACTTCCTTCATCCTAGTTCCCTGATGCAGCACTGGGTTGAGGGTTGCAGAGTTTTGAACAAGTGAAGCTCACCTATTCACAACACATTTATTTTGTATTCGGCAAACTTTTCAAACCATTTTCTTCCCCTTTTGTGTGCAGTCAGAATGTGGATGTTACGGTGTCCTACCAGGAAGCAGAAGGATAAAGTTAGGGCAGCACAGGGTCACACTGACTTGATTAATCTGACTTGACCCCTTCCCTTCCATCAGATGTAGCGACCAAGAGCAGCAGACCTCGTCAGGTCAGTGAACTGAACTGGCAGAAAATAAATCTCTCGTTAGGTTATTTTTCTGTCAAATCGACCTGCTGACCAGGCTCACCGCGTGCCTGTAGGAGTGGTGGATCAGATGGAAGGAAGATATTGAGAGTGCGTGGTGGTGGAGGGGACAGTCACTCTTTGGGGGAGACTGCATTAGGCTTAATCCAGTGTAATACGGTTTTGTCACCCAGAGTCCATTGTGTCAGAGTCGTTTTTTTGTTGTTTTGGTTTTTTTCCTGTTTTTGATGTGTTAAAGCTTCCTTTTAGCTTGTAAATTGTTGATACCTGTGTAGGTTAGCTTAGGGGTCTGAAAGTCTACTTGATCTCTTGGGAAAAGCATCTTGTGCTGAAGTTGCTTTCATTTCAGAAGATGCGTCTTCACCGGTCCCTCTGTATTGCTTTAGCAAATTCATCGAGGGGACTCTTGTGATTGAACACACCAGGTAAAATACTGCGTCTTTTCTTGTTCTCAGTGTTCAAAGTTCATTTGTCTCTTGAAATGTTGCCTGCAAAACGTAGCTTCAACTAAATGTCTTCATAATGCTTTGTGGGGGTTTTATGGAGAAGCCAAAAGTTTGACAAAGTGTTCAGATACTTTCCTTAACTGAACTTTCTTGGCGATTGCTTGTGAGTTATACGGGTTGTTTATTGGAGATCTTGCATGCAGAGAGAACGTGTTTTTAAGTGAGTACTCGGCACTTGCTAATGTTCCCTGTGGAACTTGGGAGGAGAGGAGAGCCCAGAAGACTTTGTAAACAGACTTTGACTTCGTAGTGCAGTTCGCGTATGCTGGACTGGTCCTCCCCGCTAAATCCTCGGTTTGAACCTGTGAGGATGCTGTTGCCTTCGAGACAATTTTTGTTGTCTGGGTGGTATTCAGCTGGGAATGGGAAGTTACCTGGATGGTATAGTAATGCTGGGAAGTTTGGTTGGTTTTTTGTTGGTTTTTTTTTTTAACTTTTGGCATCAAACATTCTGCTTGCCAAATAAATTTCAGTAGAGCCACGCTCATTCTTATTTTGTATTTGGTGATTTATCACAGTCTGTCTAAAGTCTTAACAAACAGAATGGCTTACCCTGGTATTGTGCACTAGCACTGCCTGAGCATTGCTTTAGGAAATTTTTTCTTCGTAGTCCTTCATGATGGCATCTGAACATACTACAGCTATGTTCCCGTACTCATTGATAGCTTCTGTTCTAATCTAGGGTCCCGGCAGTGTGTTTTTGTGTGTAACTTGTGCATTTCCTCAGTTTTGGGGTTCCTTTGGGCAACAACTTAAAGCTCCTTTTAGTTAGGTTTGAACAAGTCTGGCGGGAGGGAGAGAAGAGATAAAGGAGGGATGATTTTATTTTGTTTACCTCGCAGCACTGCTGGTGCCTGTCAACTTCACTTGACTTTTTTTGCTGACCAATTTAGTGCTTTTCTTAGTGTCATAAGTTCCTTACCAGCAGTTGTATTTTCTGGAGCTGTTACCTGACCTTCTGGGCAGATTTTGCTATATTCAGTATAAGCAACTGCAATATGAAATTGTGGATAGGCCAAATAACATTACATGAAATGTCTAAGGATACGTATTATTTTGAAACTTCCAACTTAAACAAAAGTGGTAGCCTGCTAAAGGAGGCAATTCTGTGTGCGGTTGGGTTTTGGTATCTCTGCAGCAGCTCCTGGCTGGTTTCCTTCCTTCGCTTTGTGCAGCCACAATAATAATTTTGAAGCAAAATTGGACTTTCTGTAGATTGTCATTTCTGAAAGGGGGCATAACTTCATTTAAACCTGCCTTGAGGAAACTGACTTCGTTCTTCAGACTTATTCTGTTCATTTGTATTATCCCAAGAGCTTTTTGCCGCTGCACTTCATTCACTGTAATACTCACTTGTTGGCTTGGGAAAAAAAAAATCCTGTCCTTGATTCTCAACGTTCTTGACTGAGCTCTCTAAAAGTAAAAGACTTCACGGTGTTAGAAGCACACCCTTTGCAAACAGCCCTGTGGTTTAGCTCCCCGTGCTGCTTCACTGATGAGTTTCTGCTGTTCTAGGGAGAGATGTCTTACGCTTCAGGACTAGGCTCAAGATTAATCTAAAACGCTTATGTCTAAAATGATGAGCTAAGACGTTAATAGTTAGGAAAATGGCTTATATTTGTAATCACAGGCTGCTGAGTTAGATACAGCCAAGGAAACTAATATGAAACTCCAAATCTTGACAACTTTATGCTGGCTGTGTAATTTTTGGACTGCAACCAGTTGTGGTGCAGAAATTACTGCTTCTACCTGCTTGTCACTGACCCTGTGTCGCATTCCTAACACCACGGAAGAGGAGGTAGAAGCTGTTCAATTGCCTTGTGACTTGGCTGAGGAATTTGGAATTGCTGTGCCCTCTGCTCCCTTCTTTCTGTGTTTCTTCCAAGAACACACATCTGTGCTTCTCTGGGATGAGGTCCTGCTCGGAGATGATGAATGACTGACCTTATTGCAGATCTTCTGCCATACATTGATTCTGAATGTGGCTTTTGTTCCGTGCATTGAGCCACATTTTGCATCCAGAATGCCTGGCAGAACACAAAGTCCATCCTTTGTTTTGGATAACGAGTGTTGAATATTTTAATGAGTGTTTCTTAGTCTCGTCAGTGTCAAGTACCATTCTGGGAACAAGCGACTGAGCTAACCTCTGAGCTTTGTCCAGCAACAATCCATTTATTTTTAGGATTTTGCAAATTCTTAAGGAGTTCCCTATGAGCAATTAATACAATTAAAAACAAAAAAAACCCACAACCAAAGCAAACGACACACCAAATCCCCCCCCAATACAAACAAAAAAAACCCCACCAAGCCTTCCACCCTCAATATGCGTGCAGCAGTTATTTATACAAAACAAACAAAAAAGTTCTTGGTATCACTGTGGTTTTTTTCCTTTTTTTTTATATGGGTCTCTTCTTTTTCATTGTGAAAAAGATGAGCATATTTTATTAGAGGAAAAAAAAAAGCCTTGGGTATTAACAGCATTTCCATGGTACAAATAAAGCTACCAGTGCGTTCTGGCTGCCTCCGGACTGAGTGCGTTGCTCACCGGTCTGCACACTGAAAATAAGACGTGGATGTAAATGCTGCTAACCCACGCTAGAGATCATATGGACGAATGAACACTGACACAGCTCTGCAGTTGGATAAGTTAATTTTAAAAAAACACAGTAAAGTGTTTGTTAACTGTTTAACAAGTATTTTTCCTCCAAGCAGAACTAATGTACTTTTTACCCAATCCCACTGATTTGCCAGTGATGGACGTGCTGTAATTGATTATTTTGACTGTATATATTAACTCAGGTGCGTCTTTGGCATTTTTGAGCCATGATCCTATGTCCTTTAATTAAAAGCAAGATAGTAACTACTTTTCCTCCTCCCGAAAAGCATCTTAAATGCACGGATGCATAGGAAATAACTTCTGTAGCTAAATAACTTAAATTCATCTCCTGCATTGGTCATGTTATTGTTAATACTTCTTTTTTTAACTACAGCTATTTTTCACAGTACTTTTAACTCTTGTCCACGTCTTTGGCTGTTGATGACATATCCTCGCATGTCAGTGTCACGCTGGAGAAGGCAACCATCGACTCCCGTTGCGGGATTTGCTGTCCTTCCAGCCCGGAGGGTCTGTGTTTGCTCACTGCTTAGCTTCCCAAATCTGATCGGTCTAAGCCCGAATTAGAAACTGCACGGTTTTCTCGTTCTTTTATGAGACACCATAGTTTTCAACTGTAAGAGCTTGCTAGCCCTAGAGTGTACTGTTAAATCATAGAATCATCGAATCGTTTAGGTTCGAAAAGACCTTTAAGATCATCCAGTCCAACCACTAACCTAACATTACCAAGTCTACTCTAAACCAATCAAGGGTAGACACGTACTCTTTGCGAACAAAAAAAGTCAAATCTTTGTCAAAGGGCTGCTGTGTTTTTTAAAGCGAGTAGGGAGGGAGAAAGAGGTGGAGCACAGAGTGCAAGTGCAAGTTGGAATGGCAAGAATACAAGGAGGATACCAACGCCTGAGCACTAGTTGTTTGTGGTGAGAGCGGATCCCTTCTCCATCAGCTTGGCTCAGGCGCTGGCTTTTCCTCCCCTGATCTGGGCTGAGACAGAGCTCGCAGCTGGGCTTGCCTTAAGGGAAGAGAGGTACTGCTGGAGGATATAACTTGATACGTTGGGTTTTTTTACAAAAGAAACTTGATCAAGATGGGGAAGAGAGGCCAAAGGAGTGAACTGCGGGGTTGACTGACAGCAGCACTCATTGAAATGTTAATGCGTTTGAAAGAGTTTCTTCACCAGGGAAGACTGGAAACTCGTACAGTAATATTAATTATTAACTTCAGCTGAGAGCTGGAAGATCTAATTTCATTTCTGGTTGGATAATAGGATGATTCATGCAGGAAAACAAATTGTGTCAGAAAATGGAGTCTTGTTCTGAAAACTGACATTCCCGATTTCTGCTCTGAGCTGAAGTCTGCTGCAGTTGCGCTATTACAATAGATAAAAAAAGCAACAGCTAACGAATAGGTGAAAAGCACAGGCTGAATTCCCTTCAGACATCAGGCCTTTAGTGCCTCTGAAGGTGTGGGGTCGGGCTTTGGTCTCTGGCTCCGTATCTCCGTGTTTCACACCGTCTGCCAGCTCGCCCCCCGGCCCTGGTAGACCGACGAGCCATGCACCTCTCCTGCATCGCCAGGGAGACCGAGGCACGACCGTAACCCGCCGGCATCACCTGGCTGCGCCGGGGATGGAGCTGGGGTTGTACCGCTGCTGCCCTGAATCCGTTGCGCACGTGTCTCTCGCGGGGCCAGATGGGCGCTGATCAGTCATCAGACATAGTGAGGGGCTCTGCAGCTTGCGGTGCCACCGTGCAGCAGCTCCCGGCTCTTCCGCGGGCCTTGCAGAGAGCAGGCACGACTGTCGCAGCCCACCTTCCTCTCTGCAGGCACGTATTTAGTAGGAATTAGGAGTTGCTGCTGCTGCGTACAATCTGGAAGCAATCTGTTACGACATCTCCTGGTCTTGGGTGCTGCGGGCTGTGCCGCGGACCCTCTGCAGGAGCCGCTGCCAGATGCGGTCGGTGCAGGGGACCAAGCCCTACACCAGTGCTGCAAGGGATGCCTGGAGACCGTGGGGTCCAGCCCCGGCTCTGAGCCGGGCAACGTCAGGGCAGGGCACGTGGGGTTGCCTCCGGTCCAGCATTGCTGATCTCCGGTGCTGAGGGCTCCACAGCCTCTGCGCCCCGTCCTAGTCCTTAAGCTCCTGGTGATGTGGAAAATGCGTCCTTTTCAGCCTCTGCGCCCTGTCCTAGTCCTTCAGCCCCTGGTGATGTGGAAGAAGGGTCCTTTTATTTAGGTGGGATTCCCCGTGGTTCAACCGGTGATGGTTACTGCCTGGCCTTTGGCCGCAGGCTGTGCGAAGAGGCGGGCTGGGTTGTCGCTGCGGAGGGCTGTGGGTGGGCAGCGGTTACAGCCCCTTTGCCTTCTCTTCTCCTGAACAAGCCCAGCGCCCTCCGCCTCTCCTCTGCTTTTACCTCCAGCACCCCTTGCCCACCAGGGCAGCCTCCGACAGCAGTAAAACGTTTTGGGGTTTGCTGGGGTTTTTTTTTCCCCCCCAGTCTTTCTAAAACAGTAACGAAAGCGCCGGCTCACATTCAGTGGGCCATTACGATAGGTGACGTGGTTTCTGGTATCCCACAGGAATTGTAGCGTAACCAGCTCTTCCCTCTGGCCCGCGCGTATCTGCCGCGTGTCGTCGCGCTGTGCGGGGTGTCGCAGGCCTGCATCTGACGCGCTGGGGCCGACGGTCTCTGGCTGAGCACGTGGAAGGGCTGCGCTGGAGAAGGGCCGCATCCTTCACCAAAGGAAGGTACCCGCTACGCCGTGCCTTATACAGACACTGAGTGTCCCCGTTGGTAGGCTTGACTGTCTTGCGTTGCCCATGCAATGCATTTCCAGACTATTTTCTAACAGAAGTTCTTTGCTCTGACTTTTCTTCTGCCGCAGCTAATGCTCTGGATGTCAAAGGATGTGTGCGATTCCTGTCTGCGGTGTAGATGGCGTGTGATCGCTGGGCGCCTTCCCAATCCTCCTGTATTGCAAAACAGACCTCCTGTTTGCAAATTTCTTGTAGTATTTTATTTTATGAATATTGTATTTGACTATGTTAATCATGGGGCTTCTGCAGACTTTCTTCTCTCTCCACCCTAGAAAACAAATTATTTCCTTTCTATTTTGGTAAAATATACAGTAATTAAAATCATTTTCTTTCAGGCAACACACACACATATGTGGGTGCATATGCATGGAAATACAGATGCTTTGCATTCACCTGATTTAGTATAACGATTTTATTTAGCCAGGTAAATCTGGAGAATATCTGATAGACTCCAGTCATAGAACACCAAAGAAATTGGTGAAGCTCTCCAAAACGCATGAATCCAGCTCTCGATCAAATTCTGGGATTACAGCCTGTATTTCATCCTTTTTACTTTTACAGTTTATCAGGCTTGCTACGAACCAAGTTTCAGACAAGGTCTTTTTGTAGTAAATTAACACACTGAGCACTGAAATTTTAGAATAAAGTTTAGTGCCGGCAGTGTTCACTAATCTTTCTAAAATTACGTTCAGATATGCGTTTTGGATTTGTTAGTACTGCGTATTGCTTCTTAACATTCTTGCTTATTTTTCCTCCACAACTCAAACCAGGATGAATAGGAATACATCGCATTATACCTAACAATTTACCATATTGTTAGTTAAGCAGTAATCTTCTATGGTACTGTTCTCTTAGTATGCTTAAAGTTACCATTGCTGAATGCAGTGGGGTGAATTACAGTAAATGTAATAATCCAGCATTAATACTTCATGATTGGAAGGCGTAATTATTGGCATTACAATCATACTTGATCTCTGGTTTGAACAGAAGAGAAAAATCAAACTATTTTTAAAAAAACCCTGGAAATTTCTTTACATTTTGCTCTTTTCCAAATTTTGTTCAGTTTTCAAGAGCTTTTTCCCTCCTCTTGATGCAAAGTGCGCGTGGAGTCGGTCAAGCTCATGTATTGTGTCTGCGGTATTTTGCTTGTGCATCTCTACAAAATCTTTTGAAAACAAGAGTTTTAATTTATGCATTCCAGTGAACCAAGATGAAGTGCATCTGCCTTCTGCTAAAGCAGTGTTAGATCTTCAGAGCAGCAGGTCCTAAAGGTGACAAGTATCTGTTCACATTCTGAAAACGTGCCTGATAGAGTGTTTTCCGAGATGGAAGTGCTGCAGTAAGAAGCTTTCCTTTTAGAGGTACTTAGGGTTTGAAGAGTCTTACTGGCATTTTCTTGTCAGTTAGTGTAGTTTTCTGCCATCAAGGTTTTTCCAGCAAAGCCTATTTAAGAAATTCCTCGTCCTGTTCCTCACCTGCCCTCCGGGTCATTCTGCAGGTGAAACAGCCAGCAGTGCAACTTCAGTCTGCGGGCGTGTGCTGTGGAATAGATCGCTGAAGTTATCTGGGGTAGAAATAAGCCTCCAGTCGCAGTTTACTGATGGATTACGTTTTTATTGAATGCCTGTTCTGTCATTAAACAGTGCAGCGTGATAAAGCTGGCTGTTTATTGTCCAAGATCATTAAATATCTAACAAGAATATAGATTGTGGTTACATAAACATGCTTGTATGATCAGTTGGCAACTAATTGGGCTACTGGAATGAATACAAGTAAACCTGCCCCTTTTAATACGGGACCTTTTGTACATTTTGTATGCATAATCAGCCTTTCAAAAATGGTGAAAAGTTTGTAGGTATTTGAGATTTACATGTCCTTAAAAAGAAAAAAAATCTAAGCTGATGACCAGCACCATATTTGTGAATGTACATTTTCTAGGCATAAAACTAAGATACCAGGTTTTTTTAGTTATCTGCAGCTGCTTCCAAGGCTTTTCTCTAAGGAAGTGTGAATATTAATCTGTGGCATGATAATAATCAACAATGGCTTCTTTAATCACAGCTGCCAATGTCCTCAGAATTTAAAGAAAGAAGATAACAGAATTTTCGTAAAACTTGCTTTAAAAAAATGGTGTCTAGAATAGCCTGTGTGTATAGGAAGCAGTTGCTGCTCTGAAACATAAATATCTTGAAGTTTGGTCTATCAGAATACGTGTATGAAAATCGCATCTTTTATGGAATGGAAGTGTCTCCTCGGAGAGGGGTGAGCGAGGAAGGAATCCTGATGACTTCCCCCTTGACTGGTTTGCAGCAAACCGGCTGGCTCCTCGCTCGCAGCGTGCAGTTAGCAGCCTGTCACTTGTGCAGTGCTGGGAAAGTGGTTATCTAAGATTATTTTCAAGCTATCATATGAAATTATAGAAGCTTTAAAGGTTGCGTTTTGTTGTGTGTGAAATGGCAGGGATAAAATACAGGTTGATAATGAGCATAACATGAGTTAAAAGGGCATCGTTTTCTTTTAGACACCCTTCTCATCCTGCTGTTCCACTGTGAAAAACTGTATCTAAACCTTTTTTTATGAGCTGTTGAAATACAGGAGCATGATCTTCAGACCCAGTAAATGTAAAAAAAAAAACCAAAACAAAAACCAACCAAAAAACCCCCAACCCACCAAAACCAAAACAAACAAACAAAAAAGACCCTAAAAACAAAAACCCAAGAAGCCCCCAAAACAACCCCAAAAAACAACAGCAGAAACAAACCCAACACCGTACAAACAAAGCCAAAACCTGCCTCTTAAGTGTCTAACAAAATTGTAACACATTTCATAAGCACATCAATTATCTTCTTTTGCCTGGTAAACTAACATTCCCATTTCTGAATTGTTGTCATGTTTGTCTTGCAAACAAAGTGCACAAGTTTGGTCAAATGCCAAAAATAATTAAAACGGTCATGGGAAACAACATACCCATGCGTAAACATAGAAGTATGTGTAATTCCTTGGATTTTTGTATATATAGTGATTTATTCCTATACGTATAGGAAACTCTCTCCTCTTAGTGCCGACTGTTGCGTACATCCGTGCGCAAGCAGCAGCTGTTGCCCGTGCGCACGCTGGTGAATTCGGGACCGTGCCGTTGCGCCGGGGTCCGTGGGCACGGAAGGGTCTGCGCGTGCTGTCCAAGGGCGCTGGCCGCACGCAGCCCGTCTTGGGCACGGTCCCCGTCCCGTGCTGCCTCCCAAACCGTGCTCGGCTTGTCTGGGAGCGTGCTCGCCGCCTGAGCCAGAGCTGCGCCAGGGACTGCTCCCGCAGGGTGCCGGGTTCCCTGCCGCTTGGGAGCATCCCCGCGGGTACAGGCATGGGCGTGGCAGCGTGGACTTGTCGCCTGCCGTCGGATGGTTAGTGGGTGAACGCGTGCCTGCCCTAACCTGGAAATGCGAAGTGAAACGAGTATTGAAATGGCGCTTGTTCCAGCTAACCTTAGGGCCTGATGGCTTGGGATCATGCAGTGCTACTCAGGGCATCGCCCCAGTCCCGCCCTGTGAGTAGAGGGTTCGTAACGCTCGCTCTGCCTGCCCTTATTTAAAATAGTCCTGAGATGCGCCAGGAGTTGCTGTTGTGGTACCTCACAAGACAGTCATTGCAATGTGTGATAGCTAATTACAGAAAAATCATGCTAAGATGTATTCCCTGCGCCCCCCGCCCGGGCATAAACACACTGATATTTGCAAAGGCTTAAACAGACCTTTTTCTTGCTGTATGGTTTTCCCCGCATGGTTTGCAATAAATAAATCTTGCCACGTTCACCAATCTGGTGAACTTCTGTGTGGTTTTGATTCTCGGAACAGTAGCAGTGATGTGATGATATCGTGAATATTCAAATTTAGTTTAAACAATTCATAATAGAGTTACTAGGAGGTACTTTGGACCTGGTGCCGTTGTGGGTGATGCTGAAAGCTTTTGCAGACCAAGCCACGAGGCGTAGCAAAGCACGGCTACAGCTAAGCAGGTAGGCATTCCTAGCAGTAGCAAGAGCTGTCCTTCAGAACAGCGTTCCGCTGCCTGCAGATACGAGCTGCCCTTTGTCCAGCACGTATCTCCTTGGAGCCTCGCACATGTCATTGCCCACAAATATAAACCTGAGCTTAATGTTTGCCTACCTGCCTGATTCTTGGCCACAGTTGTTTTAAACCTGTTCTCCCACCTGCCTGATTCCTAACAACAATTTCTACAACAGCAGCTTTCAAAACAGCTGTTTTTCTGGGGATTCTGGTTTTATCTGTTTCCAAGTCCTCTCTAACTTGTCATTTGTAGTATTATTATTCGGATTGGAAAACACTGCCTTCCCCTTTGTGCCCCAGTCTAATGTGCTGTTTGTCAGCACGCTTTGAGATGGAGGTGATACCAGCTGGGAGGAGAGGTTGATACACCTGCAGGGTTGTGCTGACATTCGGAGGGACCCGGGCAAGCTGGAGAAGCAGGCGAGCAGGAATCTCGTGAAGTTCAGCAAAGGGAAAAGCATGTCCTGCACCTGGGCGGGAATAACCCCATGCTCCAGGAGAGGATGGGGCCCGAGCCGCTGGAAAGCAGCTCTGCAGAGAAGGTCCCTTGGGTGCTGGCGGGCAGCGCGCTGGGTGCGAGCCGGCAAAGCAAGCCGACGGCCTCCGGGGCTGCGCGAGGCGGAGCGTTCAGCAGAGCCGCTGGGGTCTCCATCCTGGAGATGTGCGGAACCCACCGGGCATGGTCTGCTCGGGCTGCCCCAGCCTTGAGCAGCGGGGTTGGACTAGATCATCTCCGGAGGTCGATCCAACCTCGTCCCTTCTGCGATTCTGTTTGAGGTCGTATGTACTGCTTACTCATGGAGGCCTCCTGATAAATCAGTGGATTTTTATGAGAACTGATAGTCTAAAATACAGAGTTACACCTGGATTTGTGTTGTAGCTTGCATAGGAAGAATCAAGAGGGTTGCATTAAGTGTAACTCATAATTTTTCCCTTTAAAAAAGTTTGAATTTTAATGGTCTGGTGGATTTCATTATATCAAAACCCACCACACTTCAAGATGCTTAGTGTTTTAAAAAAAAAAAAAACAAACTGTATCAGAGCTTGGCTTAGTGAAAGGTAAAAACCTGATTGTCATGCTAGAAAAGATGCTTTGAAAACAGGTCTCTTGTGTCCCTCTGTGACTTCTTACTGCAGGCTCTTAGTTGGGAATTTAGCCCATTCTTCATTAGTGGGCAAAATTGTTAGACATTCACTGGGGAATTGGATTTTTTTGTGTTTCTCCTTTGACTAGTAAGTTTTGAAGTACTACTCTCCTTTGTGTGCTGGAAAGTAATAGATCTGTCCGGACATTGACCCGAGCATAATGAACATCTGAAATTAAACCAGCTGGCCTTGTTTCACTCTCTGGTTGACAAAGCTTTTACGAGTGTCAGGGCCGATGTAATGTAATCATCCTACATGTAAAAACATCAATCCTTTATTTTATGGTCGTTCATACTTGAAGGGCTGTTTCTGCATGCCAGAAAGTTAGATATTTGTTTAAATAAAAGGTTGAGGTTTTAATGAATCGGCTGAGTTTCTGTATCCCCTAAGGGAAGGAAAAGAAGTTACTGTCAGATTTTCTTTTATGAATTTTCTGTTTAAACTTGCAGTAAATTTTCAGTTTGGGTGCAGATGATCTTGGTGCTGATCTCTGGTGCAAGATCAGGGTTGGGTGGTTTGGTTTTTTTTGGTTTTCTTTCCCCTTTTAAAACTAAGTCCATATAGGAGAGTCACTTTCGGGTCACAGACTTCTGCAAACGCAGCAGTAACTCCTAGTGAAAGCTTTGTTTGTATTTTTTAATAGCAACAGTAACAAATGCTTTTCCTGTTGCTTTGCTACCACTACAGGTTAAATACTTCTCTTGGCTTGTCCACAGAAGAGCAGATTGAGGTTTCCTTCAGAAAGAGAATTTCCCATATCATAAATTTGACGTATACAGATGATTCAGCAAACGTACCCTCCTTTCTTCTACACCGTCTTTTTCTTTCCTTTGAGATACTTGCCACAAAATGGTGCTAAATTAAGCAGGTATGAGTGATTGTTGTGCTTTTTATGGCAAACCTGTTGCTATTTCAAGCTTCTCGGGGTAGTCCTTCGTATAGTATGGATGACAGGAGTAGGTATTCAGACCAGTGTCTGCCTGTTTGGGTGGAAGAGCTAAGACAATGGAAATCCAAGTAACCACCGAGTCTAAGCCCAGAACAGGAGCAAGAGAAGGGAAGCCAGTGAGTGGTCGCAGCCCCTTTGGTAGAGGTCGTGTCTGCTCCCCAGCCTGCCCTGAGCCCTGGTGAGCTTGAGGATGTCGAAGGGAGTGAGCCTAGTGAAGCTAACCTGGCTTATTTTGGTTGGCATGGTCTCTGCTGTCAGCTGGAGGGGGAGATGGTAACCTCTGGCAGTGTTAAAAACCAGGAAGAAAGCTGTTGGATAAGAATTTTTTTTTTTCAC
Source organism: Pelecanus crispus (assembly GCF_030463565.1). Taxonomy (NCBI): domain Eukaryota; kingdom Metazoa; phylum Chordata; class Aves; order Pelecaniformes; family Pelecanidae; genus Pelecanus; species Pelecanus crispus. Next base: position 694,448 of record NC_134676.1, on the reverse strand, counting down.
TGGCACAGCTGGATCTAGCAGGCGTCTGTGCACAGACTGCATGAGGCTACTGAAGGTTTGGTGAATTAGGTTGTGCAGAGAACAACGTGTCGGTTGGATGAATTCCTTTAGCGAGTGATATAAATAGGTCTAAATGTTAAATAAGGACAATAAAGTATTGTGCAGTACAGCAAGTCTATTAATTTAAAGTTGTTCTGCATTCTCTTAGGTATTTCTAAAGACCGCAGGTGACCTGGTTCAACATGCTTGCTAAAATTGCTGAAGTATATCTAGCTGCATGGAGTTCAACTGATTTTTGTAAAAATAGATTGCAATTCACCTGGAACATTTAGTTTTTTCTTTAAGCATGCAGTAACAATACCTTGTGAAAAGATTTTCATGAGGTCAGTACTGTGATTTGAGCCTGTATCTTAATCGCGTGTGTTCAACGTTGGACTAGGAGTTTTGAGTCCTGGTTCCTAACCCTGTCGCTGATATGCGCGTACCTTTGATCTCCAGACGCTACTCCTGATGTGTGTATTTTTAACTTCAGTTTTGTGTGCTCTTTTGTCCACGTGCAAGAGCAGCATTGTGGTACTGTTCCTCTAAGGCAAACTCGTGCCTTTCTGAAATTTTGCCTGGTGGTTTTCCCCATCTGTGAAGGTCTAGCCAAGGAGAACATTAATATGGTGCCTCTTCCTAGAGGCCCCAAGTTCTACAAGTAGGACTTGAATCATTATTGTAAAACACTTAATATTTTTCTGTTGTATGAGATTGATTCCCATGGTTCTCCGAACTCTGCAGTTCTTTTAATGCTTTACTGGTGTTTGCTTAATCTGTTGATGTGATGGTTCTGGTGTACCTTAGTAAGATATTCAGGAAAACAATTCAATAAATTTTGTGGCGTTGTGGGATGATCAGAGCCTTTTAAGCGTAGCCTGACATGGCCTGTGGCTACGCTTGAGGAATTTGGCTTCATGTGACTGTCCTGTGAACCTGAACCCCTCGTCTTTTCTGCCAGCCCTCCAGACTCGCCCGCAGAAAGAGCGTGCTCCCGAAGCTGCTGCCGCCTCCTGCAGCTCCGGCACAGGGAGCGGACGGGTGCGCGCTTGTTCTAGTGCTAAGGAAAGCTGGTCCCCCTCGGCTCGGGGCATCGTCCTGTGAAGACAAGAAGTCAGGTTTTGCTCAGCAGCAGAGTTCTGGTTTCCTCAGGACTCGGGTTTGTCTCGGGTTTTGCCGCCGTGCTGTGCGGGAAGTCGTCGCCTCAGCCTGGAGACGTGCTGTGCAGCTCCGCGGGTGCTGGCGCTCTGTGCTGGCCCCCTCCGTGCAGCCGGGGGGTCTTCCTGGTCCAAATCACATGGCATTCTTTCCTCCAAAAGCTGCTAGGTTTAGTTGCTGATTTTGAGATCTGCTTTAGACAAAGTAATGTGGGTTGGGTTTGGGGTTTTTTTGTTGTTTTGGGTTTTGTATCTTTTTTTTTTTTTTAAATATGTTGCATCATGCAGCGAGGGTTGAGAATTCTGCAGGGAAGAAAAGGCACAATTTGTTTTAGTCTCAGGCTTCGTGAGGCAGAATGTGATCAGCACTTGAAGGGAGGAAGATCTGAGCTGGGTTCCCAGGTTGCTCATGGTGAAGCTACCTGAAAGGAGATTTTAATTTCCGTGCTTGAACCAGATAAGTAGGTGGCTGTAACCTAGTCACCTTTACTCTTGTTTGTTTTCCTGTGCTGAACTTTGCAGAGGAGAGGGGAGATGTGGTTCATACCCTTGGTGCCCGTTTTTGTTTTCATTGCAGAACTGAGATTTTATCAAAGACCGTTTGCAAAATTGCCACTGACCAATTTCAAGATTATTAAGATATCACAAGAATTATACTGAGACTTAGCACGTACTGTTGCTGTAGCCTTCAGAAAATCACTACAAAGTCCCCAGAGGTTGAGCTGTTTGCTTTGGACGCCTCTCTTCTCCCTGTGTCTCCCGAAAGAAATCCAAGTTCTTCCTGCCCCAACTGCCCATGCTGCTGGGAGATGACGAGGGGAGCGGTATTAAATGTGTAGACTGTCCTCCTTGCTCGGCTCGCGGCCTTTCTTCCAGACTGCGGTTGCTTTTGTGTCATTTCGTTGTTTTTCCTCTAAATGCACAGAGATTTTAATTTGGAAGTGGAACGTTTGTGGGCCGCGGTGTTTGGTCGCTGGAGTTTGCTGGGCAGGAGCCTGCGGCCGGCGGGGCCGGAGGGGCCGGCTGGCAGCCGCGGGGGGACGGGCACTTGGTCTCGCCTCGCTTCCCCGCTTCTGCGGCAGGGACAGCTGGCGCGGGGCGCTCGCTCTGGCGTGCCGGCCGGCCGTGGCGGGGCAGGAGCGCGGGGCTCCTCGGCTTGCCCGGCGCGCGGGGCTGGCTCTGCCCCGGGGGATGGCGGCCGGCCGGCGGGGAGGGCGTCCCGCTTCGTTCTCCCGCTTGGGTTGCCCTCACGCTCTGATGTTGGGTAGGTGGCTGTACGTCAGAGCAGAGGATAACCTGGCTCGGTAATACTCCGTGTAAGATACTGATGTGGAGTAGCTTCCTCCAGCGCGTTGGTTCTTTCACTCGGCCGCAGTGCGGGTTGGTTTAATCCACTGACAAATTGAAGTGTGGATCGGCACGGCTCCTCTGCAATCTCACTTGCCTTTTGCATTTTCAACTCCTAAAAGATTTAAGAGTAGCCTGACGTTGTTAGGCTTGCTATAGAAAAAGCTTTTGCTCTTTTTTTGAAGTAAATGACAAGTACTCTGTTTTGGTTTGAAACTGCAGATCCTAGCTGGTTTTTCACAACGGTGGGGAGAATGAGAGAGCAGTCTGTTTGGGTGACTGCATGTTTTTAACATGTCCGGCACACCAGGGTCTCTGTGTGTGTGTTCATTCAGGGTAACAAAAGTTCCAACAGTGAAAACATTGGGTTAAAGATCTGTTGTCTTTTCCATTCTGATGTGTTTTGCAACCAAAACATTGAGTTAAAGATCTGTTGTCTTTTTTGTTATGTTTTGCAAACTTTCGGGTATAATAAAAACAGAAATGAGGTGCTTGGTGGATGAAACCGGATTCGCAGAGTCTCTGCACGCAGGTAACTTTCCAGCGGGATCTGGTTCCTCTCCTTCCAGCCAGTGGAAAGTTACCTCGCTGACGCCTATCTTGGTTTGAAATCAAAAATGCCTCTACACAGAGAGAAGGGAAAAAAACCCAACCCAAAACCAAACCAACACTCCCCCGCCACGGCTCACCTTAAGCTTTCTTCAGGTGAAATCCTAGATTGCTGTCCTTTCACCTCGTTGCCTTGGTGATGGACGTTTATTGCCTCCGTCAGCAAAACTTCCGTGGCGGCGGCTGAGGCTGCCGGGGCCCCTGCGAGCCGCGGCGGTGCCTTGCGGTGGTGCCTGCGGCGGTGCCTGCGGCGGTGCCTGCGGCGCGCTCCCGGTGCCCGGCCTGCTGCCGAGCTGGGGGTCTCGCGCCCGAGCAGCCGCGCGGCGCCCGGTAAGTGCGGCGGTCGGTGCCTGCGGGAAGACCGCGGCGTTGCGTCCGGGCGCGCTCCAGCTACTGGGCGACCACCTGGTTCTGGCGTCCCCGACGCAAATGCGACCGAGGCTGGCTGGGGTTTTGTGCAACCCGGAAAATACGAAAGGAAATTTGGCCACCTTGAGGGATTTGACTTACGAGTGGGTTTATATACCTTTCATAAGGTAGTTGTGGAATAACATGTTAAATGATTAATCTTCTCTGCTCTGCGTGGCATCTGTTCAAATATTGATTTGCATTGATCCAAACATTGTGCCTTTCACACTTTTAAAAAAGCCAGGCTTCTAATTTTATACCCATATCGATTGTTATTTCCGTGCTGTTCGCTTAATGCATACTCTAAATGTAGCATGGGATTCTCTGTGCTATAGGAAGTCGACGTCTACAGCTTTCCTTCTTACACCCGGCTGCGGATTGCTGTGGATTTCTTCTTATGTGCATTTAGAACATACAGATACGCGTTCCAAAACTTGTTCAGGTTGGTTTTTATAGCACGTCTGTTTGCTTTGGCTGGTGTGGACTAAGCTGCCTCTCCTGGATGATTCCTTGGAGGGGCGAAGCTGAGGGGTGGCGTTACGTCCTCACCGGTGGGGAAGAAGTGCACAGCTCAGGAAACTCCGTTTTGCCTGCGTTCTTCCCCTGTTGCTTCTATAACTCTTCCCTAAACTTCCCGGCTCCAGGATATTTTATTAATCTGAGGGCAGGAGGACTTTTTAATAAATCTTCTTTATGCCAATGCTTTAACAGGTGTTGGAAATTACTTTGCTTTTCAGAGCACCTGGAGAAAGTAAATGTGGTGCTCATTTAAAAATGAGTTAAAAAATGTGAATCGTGCACATAAATGTACACACAAAAGTCTCCTAAATCTGTAGACACATCTGTATTCTCTGACCTGTTTTCTGAGGTGAATTGGGGTCTGTTCATTGTTGGTGAAGTCTGGTTTTTGCTGCATGATTGGCTTTCAGTTTCCTAGCTTGGTTCCACCTAAATCAGCTGTGTCTTCTAAAATGGCGATGTGAATTACCGATGAGAAAACACAATCTGTATAGAAGGTTATCCTTCAGCAAAGAAGAAAACTGTGTAACCTCTGACATTTTTCAGGGAGGCAAGAACACATAAACTTCATGTTAATCATTGGACAAAACAGAAGTGTGACTGTGGTTAGTGGTGGAACTCAACATTAGTGCCTAACCAAGCACTTTATGGCACCCCTGCTGCAGTGGGTGAGGTAGGCTAAGGTTAGCGTGGCGAGGACAGAAAGAGGATAGGCATAAATAACCGATAATGAGGCTTCATAAATGTTAGCATTTTACTGCTTAACTGCTAGCAGGCAGCCATCACCCACCATCTTGACGTGTGTGCACAGCTTTGGATTTCTAGCAGCAGCATTGCGAAATTTTTTTTTTTGATCAAAGTACTCTGGACAACATAGTTTTAAATTGTGAGACACATTCTGCATTGTAGTTGAAAGAAGCGATGGAGGGAGGAATCCAGTTTCCGCGTCGGATCGCGGGCTGTGCCGGAGCTGGTGTCGGTGCTGCGGAGGAGCACGCCCCGTCCTCTGGAAGCAGGAGCCGCTGGTTGCTCAACTGCAGCTCTTGAATGGACTAGGGAGTGGCAGCGCCTGGCATTTTAAGGAGACCCTTCCAGGCTTAGTACACCACAGGCAAGGTTTTAAAATGACAGAAAAATTCCTCTGTGGGGTGAGCTTAACTTTGTTTTCAGACAGCGCCTTTTGGAAAGCAGCTTAGGATAGATGCTGTTCAACACGAACAGAATTCAGTGGAATACAAAAATTGCAGTGAGATGTCCATCTCCTCTAGTCTGCTGTTTGTCAGTGGCTAATACTGGCTGTTTCGGACAGTGCAGGAGCTGCACAGAAGGTGGACACAGTTTAATCTTACCACCAGGTGAGTATTTTTCTTTGATCAGTATTTTCAAGTCCGAGCAGAACCGGAAGAGCGCCTCTTACATACCCACTTAGCAAGACGACAAAAAGTGATTTCAAGATGGATGCAGCAGATCAGTTGCTGCTATTAACCACTGTCAGTATAATAGCATTTAAATCATCTGAGCACCAGTTCTCTGTGATTACTAAGTACAAAGTGAGGAGGAAGGAATCCAGGTCAAAATCCAGCTCCCGTCCATGGCATTGGGGAAGTGGGGAGAGGAAAACTGTGATCTTATTGGTTTCAAATATTTTAGTGCGGATGCTGTTGGAAATGGTATGACCATGCAGCGGTGGTAGTGGTTGGTTCCTGTTGACATGGAGCAAAGCTGTGGAAACATGCAGAGCTGAATAAAGTGACCTTGGAAGGCCAAGTATTAACTCATTTTGGGTAGGTTAGGGTGGTCCAGTGGGGACCGCGGACCATGAACTGCTTCTAGAGTGCTCTTGTGGCCTGCTGCCTCTTCCTTCGCGTGTGCTGGGAATGGCAACTCGAGCAGCAGGTGGCTTCTAGATAGCTGAAGTCTTCCGGTAAGGACAGTGTTTCTGACAGGCAGTCTCAGCTTCCCGAGCTTTGTCTTCCCTTTACTGTACCCCTCTTGCATGTTCCCGCCTCCTGATCTCTGTGATGTTGCAAGAAGGAAAATTTGGCTGCTAGTAGAAGGATGGGGCAGGGTGTTGAGCAAGCAAGGTAGGTGCTGGCCTCTTGAGTGCGTGGGGAGGGAGCATCCCAAGATTGTGTCCTTGAGCCTGAGCACCTTGGTAGGTGGTAAGCGATAGCCTCTTTTCGCTTTTTACTGACTTAGAGGGATGTTAGATACAGTTGCCAGAAATTAGAGGTTTGTTTGCGTTGGGAAAACTGCTCTATGAGAATGCGTTACATGATTGATTACTCATGAAAGTCTTTCAGTCAAGATATTTAGCTGCCAATAAATTGTGCTCTACTGGATTCTCATATATCAGGTTGTTGTCTAGACAGTTTAAGGTTGCCTTTCCGTTCAGTGGCATGTCCATTCTGTAAAGAACTCAGTATTGTCATGTGGCATCTGTTTAATTTTTAAGATACGCACAGGCTAGTTAAGGAAGTACCTTTAGGTCCAACAAAAAAAATTGTCTTGCTCTGGTCAGGGACCTCTCCAGCATCCCTTTCCACTTTGTGTCTGATGCTTGAGGAAGAGTACGTATTGTGGTTCAGCTGCTGTGTTGAAGCAGACCCTCATTTCCCACTTCTCGCGGCCGGTTTGGTCAGCCTCCGGTCAGCGCACTGAGCGAGTGTAAAAGTGCGTGGGGGTCCCTCCCTAGGGAGCTGTGCTTCTGTGGCTTGTATGTCTAGTTCCCTGATCCAAGTCCCCGTACATCTGTGCTTGCGAACGTCTCTCTTCTATCGGCCTTGTTAACCTGCTCTGTATGGTCTTGTTCGTTTACGCATTTTGCAGACTGGAACTCCAACCTCCATGGATCCTTCGACTGCGCTGCACACCGTCTCCAGTGCACAGGATCCCAGCAAGAGCCATGGCTCTGTAACATACCACTTCTCATTAACCCTCCAAATCTGTTTCCTCATTCCATTCTCTACTTGCGCCTGGGGTTTTCCTGCCTACTAAACACAGTCAGTTCGGTCTTTGCAGGATATATCAGATCGGGTGCTGGTGAGCGTACCCGTAGGTACTTACAGGAGGCACTGGACTTGGCTGTGCTGGATTGCTGACTCAGGCCTCCCCTGATGCCTCTTCAGAGGCGTCAAATCACGCCGTGCAGAGCACGAGCCATGAGCCCAAGGCTTACGAGAGCTGGTAGTTTTGCTAGCAAGTGGTCTTGGTTTATCGTTAGCTAAGTCTGGAGTGATGGTTAAGTCTTTGACCTTTTTTTATTATTATTTAATCTGGAGGGTGTGTCCAGATGACACAGAACTCGGTGAAGACATTCTCTGTGTTTGTACATAAGGACTTCCCCATCATGGAAATCTAGGTATTTGGAGTAAAAATAAAAGGCAAGTCAGCATTTTCTAAGCTCAGCTGAATATTATTGAGTGTTGTAGACTGAAGCCTTGAATTTCTGGTCTTGGTGCCGCATACATCACAGAATCATTTAGGTTGGAAAAGACCTTTAAGATCATCCAGTCCAGCTGTTAACCTGGCAGTGCCACATCCACCACTAACCATGTCCCTAAGCCCCACGTCTACACAGCTTTTCAATACCTCCGGGGATGGGGACTCAACCACTTCCCTGGGCAGCCTGTTCCAGTGCTTGATAACCCTTTTGGTGAAGAATTTTTTCCTAATATCCAATCTAAACCTCCCCTGGCACAACTTGAGGCTGTTTCCTCTCGACCTAATATCTTTATCTGTATCTTTGCATAGCAGCACTGGCTTTTAAGCAGCTGCCTCCGTCTGCCCTTCGTCTCTGGCTGTCATTTCTTCCTCCCCTTATCTTCAGTTCTGTTGGCGTGCCGTTTGTGCGCTCCACTGGCTCAAGGTGTTGACCTAGGTTCAGAAAAACCAGGGTGGGAATGGAATAAACTGGAGGGGAGAGCCGTTTAAGTTGGCACTTCCCACTGAAAGAAATGTGTGTGTAAACATGTCCTTAATCTCAATAAGCTTAAGTGCTGCTTAACTAAAGATTAGCTCAGGCTCAAGGCTGCAAAGAGATCACTATATTTGGGGTTTGGATCCTGGGTCTTCTCACTCAGAATTTTTCCATGTTTTAGTGATCTTGTCTTGGCTGCTTGTCTGTTGTGCCCTGGATTTACGAGAAAAACAAACCAAAACCCTAATTTTCTTTTCTTGTACAGTCTTTTCATAGAAGGGTGGGTGGAAACCTGTGTCAGGTAATTGATGCTCTGTGTTTCAAGTCTTGCTGTGCCTAGCTAAGCGATCCTTTATCTGCTTTTTTTGGTGGACAATGAGGTGAGATTACCTCTCTACTGGTGTGAAAATTTAACTCCTTTCTTTACTTAGACACAGCATACATACATACAAGAAATTGGGACACAAGGAGCAAGCATAGGAATATGAAAAGCTTATTTTTTTTTCCTGCCCTTCAGTCTTGCTGTTCCCCCCAGGCACCGTTCCCAGTTAAGGAGGTGGAGATCAGAGGAACACAAATTTGAGGTGTCAGCCTGTGCATGGCCTGGGAAGCTGGGAGCTGCTGCTGGTTCCCACTACTACCCGTGGTGATGCCTGAGCAAGCTTAATTTGGGAACCCTTCATCTCTATCATCTGAGGGTTTGTGTAGTCGCGTGAGCTGGAATGTTGTTTTATTATGCTTTTTATGCATATGTGTGCACATGGATGCACCTGTGTTATGCTGCTTTTGTGAATGCTTTTGGACAAAATGATAGAGATAAGAAAAGTTTGGTGCATTACAAAAGGATTATTTTACAGATGAACTGTCTGAACAGCTACTCATATGGTTCAGAGTACTATACATAAAGTGTCATGTTCTGCAGAAGCGTTTTCCATCATCCAAAATTCACCTTGCTCCTTGTATGCAATAGGTGTTATCAAAGTATCTTACTGACTGAAGGAAAAAATTTGAGGGTAGATAGGTGAGGCCTTGTTACGAGTTGAGGTGTTTTAGTTTGGTTTTTTTTTAATATTACATGTATTTCATGCATATGAAAATTTAAAAAAACATTTGCAAAAGCACTGGTTCTGCTTGGTAAAATGGAATATTTAGCAGAGGCTGAGAGCCTGCGTGCAGGGAGGGAACAGGGTCTGTCTTCTGGTGTACTTGAAATATGAAGTGAAACTCCAGGCATGTTTTTGAGAATCTATTTAGATAGTCTGGAGCATCGGTTTTTTGTGTCTTGCAGAACCTGAATTAGGGATCCTCCAGTAGTTGGACTTCCTCCTGCTCTGTGAGGGTTTTTTTTAAAGTTTTTTTTTTTAATTCAGTTAATACACAGAGACGGTTTTAGTGCAGAAGTAAGATGCCACTCTAGCAAAGTTGATGTTGGACTTTGTGGGAGGAAATCTGAGTAGCATTGATAATACAGTAACTGTCCAAAATCCCTCTTTCCTCTCTACTCAGTACTACAACTTCTTATCCTCCAGTTCTCCTTCAGTAAGGTCAGAATAGTCTGCATTTCTGACTTTTTTTTCCTATGCTGTCTTCTCGTAATGGAGGAATTTCCTTGATCCCAATTTGCAAGTTCATTGCCTTTTGTCTATTAAAACTGCTCTAGAAGACCAGGCATGTTGTATTGACGTTAACAGATTGAAAAAAGGTAACATATTTAAAAAAAAAAAATTCAATATCCACTAATGTAACACCATTTTTTCACATACTGTTTGGTTCACCTCTCTGGTAAGCTTTAGGCTCTTTTGGGAAGGAATCCTGTTTTCTTAATTAGAAACTGTTGTGCACAGTGTTAAGTGCTGCTGGAAAGAATACCACCAAACACGTTTTCAGAAAGGATCTAAATCCTCAAGCTTTTGTCTTAATGCGGCACAGTTACTACGGCAGATGTGTGTCAGGATGAAACTTGCCCTGCAGACAGGTTCAGTGAGACTTTTGCTTTTCCTTCTCTGAAGTAATCTGCTTCTGACTCCCTCCGGAGGGATGGTGTTACAAGGCTGGGCAGGTGCGGGTTTGCTTCCGAGGTGCTGCTGACCTTCCTAATAATCTCAGAAATCTCAGGGACGGCTAACAAATCTGTGTCTCGCTTTTAGCTATCTAAAGCAAATAGAATAGGTGTAGCATGGTCATGCCAGGATAAGCCTGTGGGAAAATGTTATTGTTTTCTGAACAAGCTTCAGGGAACGGAGTCTCAAATTACCGTAATTGAATCTTGTATCTTGCAGTCCTGGAAGGCTTATCGGAGGAGAAAAGGTATAACTGATAAGGGCGACTGCAGAACCTGTTTCTGTAGGATCCTTTCCAGATTTAATTTTGGTAGCCTCTTTGTGTAGCAAAAGTAAACTGGTCAAACAGGGTGGGGAAAAAAAAATAACGTAAAAAAACCTGTTTATACCAAAGTTCCTCAGGAGCTTAACATAACAAAGTGATAAACCGAACATCAGGTTGATGTCCTAGTAATATGCATCTTCAGAAATTGTCACTGAAAGTTGTTTTTGAGCTCTGTATGTACCAAGGTGGTGAGACAGGTTTAAACAATGCAATTTTAAGGATTTATTTTTAATTTTGCACCCTTTTTTAAACTGCAGGCATCTCTCTGGCCAAGAGGTATTAGCATTATTGGACAAAAACGTTATGAGTATTTTCCCTTGTGTTTGAAGAGAAGCTTTAGAGTCTAAGCAGAATGAATTTCTGTGGAGTATGGATCATTTAGGATTTGAAATGGCCCTGCTCAGAAAATTGCCTTCTCCTTTTATTACTATTATTGTTACATTATTATTACTATGATGTTATTACTGCTATCAACTCTTATTCTGCCTTTAACTCTTAACAGCTCTGACTGGAGTTGAATGCTCTTCATGTTTGACTCGGGCTATTCTTTAGCAGATAAAGTGTGTACTTCCAAGGGGCTTTTCTTTTCAAAGTCCTACCTAGGAGAGACTCCTGCCATCTAAAGGCTGAGAGTTCGTTCACAGCTTAACCGCTTGTGAACTGTTGATCTTCCAAATGAATTACGGAATAAACATTAAACCCATTTTCTTTTTTATTAACAGGAGGAGTCTCGTATCCTCAGGGTAAAGGTGGTTTCTGGCATTGATCTAGCGAAAAAAGACATCTTCGGAGCCAGGTAGGTGTTCTGCATTCACTATTTTACGTGTTTAAACAGAATAAACTTAGCAGAGCAAGGATGCTTTATAATTGATTGTTCATAAATGTGATGAGAGATCCTATTACTTGATTACAACCAATGCAAATTACGGACTGTGCGTTGGCAAGAAAGCCATTCATCACGGCAGCGGCTGTTCGTGCCCTGTCCCACCACGGGAAGCCGTTCCCAAGTTCACCGTCTGCCTTAGCTCTGTGAGCGTGTGAGGAGCAGCTCAAACCTTGGCAGTGTTTGGCAATACTTAAAATGGCTCCCAGCTATCTCCCCGTATGCCCCACATAGTGCAAGACAGACCAAAAGCCAGCAGCACCCTCTGTCTTATTTTGAGGAAGCTCTACTTTCCCTGCTGGCTTTCAGTACCCGTCTCTCGGGTGCCAGACATCAAAGTCTGACTCGGTAGCCAGACTGTGAATTTTCTTGGTCTCGGACGTATCCAGGTGCCACTGTTGCAGTTCCTAAGGATGGTGCCTTAGAATCATAGAATATCTCAGGTTAGAAGGGACCCATGAGGTTCATTGAGTCCGCCTTTTAGAGAGAAAGGCAATAAAAGCATTTTCTCCTGTTCAGCCTACACCATGAGAAGGCTAGCAGTACTAATGTAGAAAAGAGTTCAGTGAACTGTGCGGACTTAGTGCTTTTCTGTTAGGCTATGGCAAGTCCAGGTTTTAATTCCAGTTAAGCCTTGAACCACCTTGAGTTTTAAACTGGGGACTTGAGAGGGGAAAGAGAACTTTTTGGAGTGCCTACGGCAGTCTTCATATGATTGCTCCCCTGTTCATCTGTGTGTCAAAAGACAGGGCGAACAGACCATAGTTTGCACTGGTCTTTGGCCAAAATAACAATTCTCAAACAAGAACACTGGTTTTAGATGGTCTGATGGAAAGATACAGATACAGTCACTTTGTACGTTCTCAAGTCTTTTGTTTTGAAAGAATTAGTCACAGGTGTAGGAATTGTTTTTCTCCAAGTCTAGGCTTGCTGTGCAATGACTTAAAGAATCTAATCAGGTAATAACTGGGGAAGAAGCTGGTTCTGAAGCCAAAACGAATGGAAAACAATATCCCGTTCCCTCCCCACACATGTTAATTCAGGTTTGATGTTCTTGCTATCTCAAGCCGAAGTGTGGGGAAATTCCTTACTGCAAATGCTTCAATCTACTTCGAAGTTCTTTATCAGTTTGAAATTAGTGCTATCCAATTTAGCTGTTACTGAAATGACTAATTTCTTGGTGTATAAATGAGCCTCCCTGTGGGTTTGCCTGTATTTCTTTAATGATGCTTACAAATTGTTCATTAGCTTGCATATCTAGCTTGAAACTACATGAAAGCAGCAATTAAAAGTTTAATCAACTTTAATTTTTTTTGTGAAACTTGCAACAAACATTCCTTTGTTAGCTGTGTGCAGAATATGGTAAGACAAAGCTTTTTTTATTTTCTTTCCCCAAATTTGCTATTTTGAAGAACAGCTTTTGATGCTGATCATAAGCAGCAAAAGCAGCAGCTCACGTGTAGATGCAGTCGGGCACATAGCGCTTGCTGAGGAGATCCGAGATAGCGCTGTTAGTAGGGTCGCTGGGTCGCACCACAGGAGCACCGCTGCTTGCTCGCAGCGTTAGCGTCTACCTCAGACTCCTGCAGTTGGCCTTGAGATGCTGCAGTACCGAAACGAGAGAGGAGGAGCAAATTCTAGCAAAGAGATGGGACTAAGGCACAGAGAAAACAAGATTTCTATTGCAAATACTAACCCTAGAATTGCCGTATTTATGTGCTAACTTTGCTTTTTCTAGGTCTCATTTAATTTGGCCTTCTCATACGATTACGGATCTTTTATTTACTTGATATATTTAATTGGTTGGATTTTGTTTCTGCGTTATTTCCAGAGCTTTAAATTTTACCACTTTTTTTTTGGAAAAAAGCAAAGCTAGCAGTTGGAATATTGAATCTGCTCATCAAGAGGAACTTTATATGAAGTGCTGTGGCAAATTCACGGAAGTATTCCGAGAGAAGCAGGAATCTTTTTAGAGTTCATTTGATTCATTAAAGGATACATTGGAAACTTTACAGCTGAATCTCTGGCATTGTAGTATCTCCTTCAGCATGCTTCTCACAGAACTTTTGTAAATATTTAAGATGTCGTGTTCAAAAGAACTCCTAAAATTGGCTTAGGAATTGATAAATCGTAAAAATGCCTTTTATCTTTCAAAATGCATGAAGTTAATAGTAAGTGAAATTTGAACTGAGTTCTATTGATGTGGCCCTTAACTATTTAAGTAAATTGGTCTCAGGTCAGTAGGATTTCCATAAAACCACAGAGTTAAAAACATGTTCCCAACTTATGTTTTTAACTTTGTTTTAAACAGTTCTTCAGTAAAAGTTGAGACTAACAGCATCATATATTACAAACTTAGTGAAATGCTTGTATTGCTGTGCTGGCAAGCTTTCAGAAAGTTTTATTTTTTGGCTAAAGTTCCAATTTAATTTTTCTCTTTGTTTTAGGGGCCTTGCGTACCTTGCTGAGATATTAACATTTCCTGCTGCTTGAATTTTGAGTATGATTTAAGTTGCTATAGGTGGTATCGCTCTAACACAGCTGTTGAGAGCGCACTGTGTAATAATGATCCCATTAACAGCTCTGTTGAGGATCGGCACGGAGTAGGTGATTAAATTCTCATTTGGGGTGATGGAGGAGAAACACGTAACGTTTGACCTAAGCAAGAGGATAAGGAAAATTGACGGGCGTTAGAACTGTACACATAGTTTTTCACTGTGTGGTGTGTGTTCAGGATCCCTTAAAAATAGCAGTAACTAATCCTGTCTATGTGTATTTTCTTCTCTGGGTGTGGATGGTAGACCCTGATACTCCGTTGTTTCCCATAAGTGATTTCCATGAGATGACAAATCTCTTTCAAGTTGATTGTTGTTGTGGTGTAGGTTAGCACACAGCCACAGGCTAATATCCGAAAGTAAAGCGTTTGAATCCGTAAGTGCAGTGGGTGCTGGCTGCTGGGCGGTGTGTGGCAACCGGGACCAGCGTCAGCAGACGCGGCAAGGGGTGAAATCCCCGAGTGGGCTGTGCCGAGGACCCTCGTGGTAGGTGCGGGACAGCCCGTGGGGATCAGTAGTGCGGCTGGGGGAAGGAGGAACCGCTGAACTCTGCGCTTGCAGTTCTGAACAGCCTCTCCGTTGCTGGTGGCAGAAGGTGTCTCTCGCAGCAGCTGGTCTCTTCAGTCTTCCTGCTTCCCTCATTGCTGTTCTTATCTGCAACAGCTGGAGGCTGCCCGCCCCAAAACTCCCTTTCCTGCCCTTGGAGGTGACTGCCCGCGCATCCTCCCGGAGCCTCCCATCCCCGTGGAATGGCGGGCAGTGGGGCCGGGCTGGATTTGCCTGGGCGCCGGCGGTGCCCGCCAGCTGCCGGGGAGGCGGACGGTCCCTTCCCATCTGCTGAGGTTGGAGCAGCAGCCCAGCGCTGCGCCGCGGCGTCTCGTGGGGCGACTGTCCCTCCTGCGCGGAGGTGCCGGGACGGCAGGGAAATGCCGCTGCGGCTCCGGGTGCGTCAGCAAGGACGGCACGGGGAGGCACAGGGGCGAAGCTCTGAGGGCAGCTCTGCACAATGGGTGGGCTCTGCCTTTGAAGTGTGGAGATAAGTAGGCCTTGCTTTGAAAAATAAACACTTGAGAAGAGAGGAAAATGCCTTGGGATTCATCCCGGTGTAGATTTGGACAGGGTTGACTTTCGGGGTTGCATTGTGTGTTTGCCACTGTCATGGCAAAGAGAAAAGAAGTCGTCGGCACCCGAAAGCACAACGGCACGGGCTGAGGATTTTAACACGCTCATGGTATCCCGCGCGCTATGAAACATCAGGATTTCTGCACGTTGTTCCTAACTGGCACTTCTGGATTATGGACAAATACAGGTTTTTTGTCTCTTTTCAGAAATTAAATCAAGTGTTGAGGACCAATTCCTGATCTTTTTAATGTCCTTTTTGGGAGGAAGAAGGTCAAGTGACTGCTAAATATTTTACATAGTTACACGCTTTAGAATGAGTTAATCTGAAGTCGTTTGAAAACATGTTAGAATTGCAAAGTTACGGCCCCAGCAGCCGATGTGCCTCTTCGTGGTAGAGTCCTGCAGAGCTGAATGCCGAGGCAGAATGGTAAGTCACCATGTAACTGTGAAAGATTAACTACCAGGCATGCACTGTGTTTTGCATCTCTGTGGGTTTTCCTCACCGTTTTTAATCAACTTTACCATTATAAAACCCTGCCTGTAGGCTTGCAGAATCTGAAAGCCAGTTCTTGCCTGATTAAATCCAAGGGAAGTCTCTTACCAGTGTAGAGCACTAGAGAAACTAGTATTTTTCTTCTGAAGACTGTAACAATAGAGAAAACTCAACGCTTTTGATTTGGCTTTTGTGAAGTTCTTTTTGGCTTATGAAATCATTTCGATAGTAACTAATGATATATAAGAGTTTAGAAATTTATAGGATTATGATTACAGTGACACAAAATATACTAGAACGTAGAATGAAATAGTAGCTATGAGCAACCCGAGGTGATGGTTTAATGTGATGAATTTCATCTACATAGTTTTAGTTGAGGTGGACATTAAGTGGCTAGTCGGTGTAGATACAAGTGGGTTTTTTATAACCTGTTTTATGTTTTGCTGTGTAAAATTACAAGTCTTTTGATATAGACTGATGACTAATAGATACTGCAAACTGGAATTTTGTGAATTTAGTATTAGCTTTGCATGCTTAACTCTGAAAGACACGTTACAATCTTCTTCCTGTCTAATGCATTGGCACATATATTTACCACCTGACATATACTGCATTGTAATACATACATTGCTTCTTAAATGTAATGTCTTAATGAATTCAGCTAGTATTTGTATTCTTGTATGTAATTTAGTGCAAATTATAATGTAATTAATCTTAGTTATGCAACATACTGAACAATTATTACTTATTTTGGTTTTACTCACATATTAGGAATGATGCTAGGAGTATCATCATGACTAAGGCTGCACTGCGCAAGTTGCTGCATGCAAATGCAGTTACTGCCTAGAGAACCTTGGAATATAAAATGAAATTTCCTTTCCTGAATATCTGTGCATATTACTGAAGTCTAAGCAGAAGTATTTCTCTAGTGTCTTGGTCTATTTGCTGAGCATGGTCTGCCTCGGTGGACAGGTTTGTATCTTTCCCTGAAGGTATGTCCAGCGTGGACTTGGGTTTTTGATTGGGGTTTTTTCCACTTTAAAAAAATGTAAGTAAAATGTAGCACTTCTGAAAGTAGCCCTGGGTTGGCTGTTGGGTTATTTGGCGCAGTGGTAACACATTTCTTGCAGTCTCTGCATGTACACACAGATGCACTCACAAGTAATAAAGGTGAATGCATATGTATAAACGAGAAGAAAATGTCTTCTGGTTATTATTGGTTGTGTGAAATAAGACACTGGTGTAGATGGTCTCATTTAAACTTACAGTTTTGGAAAGAAAGGAAGGATTGGGTGTGCTGTAAATGGGTACATCTGATGGAGTTTCTTAGTTGCTGCTCTTGCCTTCTAAATCATAGAGTGGAAATTGTGGCTGTCTGGAAGTTGAAAAAGGTAAAGTGCTTTTCAGTTAAAATTACGGATGTTTTTCGTTAACAGGAAGCTACACTTCTAATGACATGACAGCCTATTATGGGTTGCCTCTGGGTTTACTGCTTTTACCGGCTCTTCCCTAAAAAGCCTGCGGCATGACGGGCGCGGCCAAGATGCAAGCCTCTCCTGCTCAGAATTCCTGTGTTCCGAGATCAGGGATCTAGCGGTAGCCGTGTTAGGGCTAGGTCATGCAGGCTCCAGGCTTCTGGTGGTATTTTAAATCATACTGTGTTACCCCTGTTGAGAACAAGGCTACTTGAAATGTGGCTGAATTCTTTAATTTGTATGTATTCTGTTACTGTGGATTGGCAATGGAAGGAGAGCACATGTGACTGTGAATATGCCTTGCAGACGGCAAAGATAGCAAGTGTTTACCTTTTAGCTGTTCCTGTAAGTCCCCCAGCACTATTTGTAGTCCAATTCGAGTTACGGTATATCCTGTTATAACTAATGGAAAAGCTGTGGTGACAGCTATACCCCTGGAACTAGCGAGGGGGAACTGGGTTTTAAAAACAGCCTGTTCTCCTTCTTGTACTCGTATCTCCTTTGGCAAGCACAGACAGATTAAGTGAAGCGAGTGTCTCTCAAAAATTGACCACGCAATTTTTTAAGAGTCCGGCTCATAATGACCGGCGTGCGCAGTGCTTGGCAAGTGCTGCCCGGGTGAGCAGGACCACCGCCGCTGCTGGCTCCTCAGCACACGGCGTACCGGGCAGGGGCTTTATCCATGACTTCTGCTTCCTTCAGAATTATTTGCTGTATGGAAAATAGACAAAACTCAAACTCTTAAATTATTTTTTGTGGTGGGCCTAACAAAACAGATTTTGACATCAGCCATTAGTCAGAAATCTTACCCGGTAAAATCTTACACTAGCTAGATTCATAGAAGGTAATTTTTGGAAAAATGATTGAGTAGTGCAAAATGGCAGATATGCCAGAGTGAAAATACTGCGTGTATCCTGTCTTGGGGAGTTCTGGAGGTGGAGCAAAGCTAGAGAGT
The DNA here is from genome assembly GCF_030463565.1 of Pelecanus crispus. NCBI lineage: Eukaryota > Metazoa > Chordata > Aves > Pelecaniformes > Pelecanidae > Pelecanus > Pelecanus crispus. The sequence continues at coordinate 676,582 of NC_134676.1, read as the reverse complement.
TCTGTACTGCAAACCTCTCACATGACCAAGTTGACTAGATGGCAGTTGCTCAAGTAGGACAGAATTCATACTGTTTCTCCTTCCTTTTTCTAGTTGGAAAAAGAAGTATAGAAAACGGCTTTTCTGCTGGTGTAAGGCTTTGAGAGGTGGAATATTCAAAGCAATACAAACCTTCCACTTCTTGAGTTTTGTGCAATCTATTGATCAATAAAAGCGTTTAGTCTTACCCAGAGAGTAGTATGCTTGCTCCCTACCTCCGCTTTGTGCGCACCATAGCTATTTAATTGTCTCATTTGCCATGCACTTGCTGTGTTTCGAAGGAGCACTGGGCAAATCCATGTTGACATTCACTAGAAAATCTTGATGTGTGCTTCAACAAAAATAAGAATCAAATAAGACTTTTTATTCTTGTGAACTTGAATGAGTGCTCTGCTAGGCATTGGGATGAAACTATGATGAGTTCCTGTCACCACTGTCTTTACTTTTTTTAAAATGATGAATGATTTGACACATGGCTATTAGTTTTAGTATTGCATTGGAGGGGGGAAGTTTGCTGGCAATATATTCTAAATGACGGCTCGATTTGCAATGAAAAAATGGAAGTTTTTCTAGTGTAGTAGAAATGAACATGTTATTTACAGAGTAGGGGGAAGGGAAAGAGACCAACTGAGAGCTTCATTAAATCTAAAGCAAGCTGTACTTTGGAAGGCAAAGGAGTAAAAAAAAAAGTTCAGAGCCTGACAGTAAAATGCTAGATGGTGAGGATGTCCTGAAGAAAGCAGTATCTTTGACAAGGTAGCATCTGCACTACTTAACTTCAGCTAGCACGCGCAGCTTGTGCTTCACCTATTGAATTAGTGTGCTTAAATAAAGACTACAAGGCAATCGGAGCAGCCTTGGGCAAATGCTGAACTCATTCAATGTTGTGTGTAAAGCAGGTGTGCGTGCCTGCCTGGGAAGGAGGAGAAGTGGACCACAGGTAGGCAGAGGTGGTTGTTTTCTGAAAGTAGCTGTCGTGGTAGTACATCCTCAGTATATGCAATGTATAAGCTCAGTAATTGCAAGAGCCAGAGCTGTCTCCTTCCTTCTCTCTCCTACTGTTCGGTAAGTCCCCTTGTAATTTCTTGTCTTGTAAAGCATCCCCTGAGAGATTTGCACGACACACGCTCAAATAATTATGGTATCAGGTGGTCCTGGGGCAGACCCTTTGCTGTTGTCTAGCAGTTTTCCTCAAGACGTCGCCAACGGTGGCGTTGAAGGAAGGTAAGGCGCTGCAGGCTGTGTACTTGTGAGCAGCAGAAAGCCCCGGTCCCAGCCTGTGTGCTCCAGCGGCTCATTTCATCCCTGCACGGTGGTTTGACCTTACTGCGTCACTCTACCTGCAGCTGTTCGTAGGGTGACTGGGCTTACACCCTGCTCTCGCTGGCGTGACAGAAGGGGACCGCGAGCCACGACCTGGTCGGGGGAGCAGTGGGCGATGGCAGAGCCAGCCAGGAGCTCCAGGCGCCTGAGCTCGGGCTGCGGTCACAGGGCGTGCTTTGGGCTCTACTTCAGGAAAGCATTTGAAGGGTCAGCTGAACAAAGACTTGTCCGAAATGTACGGCTAGTGGATAGCAGAGGGTGATGCTACCAGGAGAGATTAAAGCCTGCTCAGAAGAAATGCGGTGGATAATAGATATTTTTATTTATGAAACCTTAATGTTGATTTTGCCTCCTGCAGGTGAGCGAAATGAAGGAGTATTAGGCTGCCAAGTGTGGGCATAAGGTGCGTCGGTCTATTGGTTAAATTGGTGCAGTGGCTTTAATATTAGGGAGGGAGGCTTCCGCAGGTGCCTGCGGGGAGCGGCCGGGCCCGCCTGGGGCACTGCTGGCAGCAGAGGGCACCAGAGAATTTCCTCAGCTTTTACCACGAACTGGTCCTTTGGCTTTCCAGGAAACCAGACGCTCGTGTTTTTCACCAAAATCAGCAGGGTTTTATCCATTTGTACATCCTATGTTCTTCAGGATGCACAGGGTATATATTTCAGCAGCTGTAAATGGAGAAATACTGCTTATTCGAGTATGCAGTCTTGCTAATCAGTAAGAGGACTTAGTAGTAATTCCTGAAGTTTATATGTTCATAGTGAAAAATAGTTTTTATCAGATAATTGCTCAGTAGAAAAGTTTCTGCATGCAGATATACACGTTTAAAATGTTTCTCCTTGTTTGAAAAAGGAAGTGCCTGTATGCAGCCACTCAATTCTTCCACCTGCCTGCTGTCTACTATGATCTACTAGTTCAGCTGAATCTGGTATCCCTACACAGAAAAGGGGCACGTGGGCAAAGTCTTCTAAGGAAAACATTTGGGGCTTTCAGTATTTGAAGTAGAACTTTTGTCTTCTCTTTCTCTTCTATGTATCACATTAAATCATTAAGCGGAATGGATTGAAATGATCAGCAGCTTCTACTAATTACATATTTCAGTTTTTCCTCCTAAACTTAGTAATGTCTCATATCGTATAGTTGAAAGATGGTCCATACCTGACAATTTCCCAGGATGCATTGTATTTGAACAATTTGAACAATTTGAACAAATCACTTCATTTGAACTAATCAACAGCCCAGCACAATGGTATTGTTTCTCCTCTGGTAAATGAATATGAACATTGCTACTCCACTCAGCAGTGTGAGCCTGTAACTGTTTTCATCTTGTAGTTACGGAAAGCTACAGCAGCCGTCGGTGGTATGTCATTACGAAAGTCCAGCTGGCTTACCTGTTGTTTGCAGGTGCGGTGCTAGAACAGCTGTCTGTCAGACTTGGAGAAGCTTTCTTCTGTGGAGTTTTTCTTTTATGTGTGAAGCATTTCTTTCCCTCCTAAATTTTCAGGCCTGGGATTGTGCGTACACACTTATGGATGTCCGGCACTTCAGATTTCAAATGGCTCTTACTCTATTTTCATTCTTTGTTTAATGAGCATTAGTGCTTTTGTTATGTCGGTGGCTCCTTCTCTTAAACCTCTGCAGATCTCCCAAATGAGTTGAACATGTTTTACCGCTCCGTCAGCTTTCCACTGAAGTGCCAGTGAAACTTCACTCCTGTAGATTCAGAATAATCTGTTGCAATTTGATATGTCTTTTTCCTTTAGAAAGGAAAATTTTCCTGTTTTTTGAAGAAATAGCAAACCCAATTTTTATTAAAGAAATTATATAAGGGCAGGCATTTCGTTTTTTAAAAAAAAACACTTGCCTCGTAATCATATGCTACTCTCTGGGACTGAGTAAGAGGAAGGCAGAAATTATTGCCTTAAAAGAAGAAAATACTAAAGCATCTTGTGAGAGAAAAACTGGCATCTTATGTTGCAAAATAAAGTTGCTGCTCAGTCGTTAACTTCAAAGTTTTGCTTGAGCCTTTCCATTAAACACTGCAGCTTAGTGAAGTCAAATGTTATTGATAGCAGCACATGTATCCTTAAGGTGCTGGGTACCTCTCCCTGTGTGATTCAGAACATCTCGAACAGAACTAGTAAGTGAAAAGCCGCGTGAATGCGAAGGATCCACAGCTCTTGATGCTGAAGGAGATGGTAACGCTGCTCATACAGAGGTATGCCTAGACCTTCTGGACAGCGGGATGGTTGGGGATTCCCTCCTTCCATGCTGTTCTCCTCGATCCTGCTAACTGACCTTGCTGGGCATTTCGCTCTGAAGCATGAACAACCAGCTGAGGGCTCTCTGACTTCATATTTCCCATCCTGTCCTTTTCCAAGGTAGTCTTCCCTCCACTTCCCTGAGGTATGAAGGAGGAGAAACAGAGAACTGGGTGAGGTTTCATAGGAAGGCAGTGAGCAGGCCACAAGACTGGGGTCATGGCTAGGAAGTGGTAGTGCTGCCGAATAGCTTATTTTTTGTGTACAGAGCTATTGACTCAGTATATGCCTACCAGCTGGTGAAACACAAGAATCTGTGTCTGGGTGTGTCACGTTCCTGGACTTTTCCCTTTTTCCATGCTCATTTTCCCATCAATTCAGCCATGTCTGTGCTGATAACATGTGAGTCTAAATGTTGATGCAGGTCATACCTCTCTTGTCCAAGGTACACGCCATATTTTTGTTTGGATCTCTTATGGATGTCTAGCCCTCAGCTCAAACTTACCTAAACCTTTTCATCTCTGCCTCGGACTTGAGCCCTGTGCTGCGTCACGTTTCAGTGTTCACAGCAGCATCGCTGCCTCTGCATGCCTGCATCACTTGTGGATTAATTAATAAGTGAGTTGGAGCCCTCCTTGCCTCTCACCATCACACATCTCAATTACTTCCACATCCTGTTTTTCTTGCTTGGGTTGGTATGCATTGATTCGTTTGTTGCAGAGGGACCAATTTCCCTAATTTGCTGCTTTGACCATGTCACCTACTTTCTTTGAAACTACTGCTCTCAATCGTCTGAGGTTGTTAGCTACTGTCAGTGATTGCTTTGTGAGGTCTGGCTCTGTCAATAATAATCCATTAAATTTTTAAACAAGGTTTTGCTTACTGCACTTCAGCTGTGTTGGTCATCATAAAATTCTGTTTTGAAGCTTGCAAATGCCTAGCTAATAGCCAAAGGGACCGGTGCTGATATGTATCCCATCGCGCTGTCTGGTGCTGTTCGTTGTTCCCTTGTATTCACCCATCTCTTTCTGTTGTATCTCATCTCATGCTTGGGTTGTCCCCTCTTAGGGTCATGGACCATTTTTCTGTTCTGTGTTTGTCCAGTACATGGGGGTTTTGCACATTTAAAGACACCACAGCAATCTTTTTTTGTTTTTAAAGAAATTACAATTGAACCAATAATTTATGTAAGTGAAAAACAAAAACAATTTGAGGTTTGAGTGTCTCCTTGAGTGACAATAAGGTGTGGTATCTTGTCACGAATTGTCAGAGGCTAGCCCGAGCGCTGGGAGCCACGGGCAGAGTGTGGGAGGGAGCCCAGGTCTGAGCCGTGCCGGTGGCAGCCAGCACAGGCAGCGCTGGCATGGATGTCCCCAGGAGGGACCCGGCTGGTGGGGAAGGTGGCGTGAGGGCCCTTGTGCCGCCCCAGACAGTCTTCTTTCCCTGCAGCTTTTACCTTTTGTCCCAACTGCTTACTTGCCCCTCTTGCAGTTGTCCAAATCTTCGCCTAGCTGGTAAAAATAAATACATAAATAAAATCATAGTTTATGGTTAAGAATATGCTCTGAGTTCTATGGAAGGTAAGACCGATGAAATAGGGAATAAAAGTGCTGCAAACAGTGCTTTTTGCCCTAGGAAAACTTGGAAGAACATTTTGCATGTCTTGGTAGCACAACAGTTAGTTTTTATTGAGGTAGGATGTGAGGAGATTCCAACAGCACATAACGGTGTTAAACTGGTGAAGCTGCTAGAAGCATTCTCACGAAAGCTTGCCCTTACCGCAGCAGTTCAGTGTTGCCACTGAATTGGAGCAGCCAGGTGTGTGTGTGGTCAGTACTAGAGGTAACGAGCTCAAACCAGTAATTGCTGATGAGCAACACATGTTGATGCAATTAAGGAGCGATTTTTGTCACTTTTGAGAGGGCTGGCTCTTGCATCATTAGGTGCAGGCTCCTGGCAGTTTAAGCTGACTTCAGCAGCGGCTGCTGGGGTCCTGTTCCCCGCTTGCCGTGCCCTGACAGTGGATCCGCTTGCTCGCAGAAGGGCGAGCAGGGACCGCTCGCCGGTTCAGGGAGATGGTTTGGCTGAAAATGAACATACGATTAAAGCCGCTTGCTAGCTCATGGATGTGGCGCGTCGCCTGGCTGCAAGAGGACGGACAGGACCACAGCTGCCCAGCACTGGGGACCCTCTCCAGCTGTGTGCGGTGCCTGGTGTAGCGATAGCTGTGGGTGGAAAGGTGAGCTGATCCTGGCTAAGGGGAGCCGGTGTCTCTTGAGGCGTTTTCCTCAAACGGTCAGTTCGGGGCAGCCTGCGATGCCGTGCTGGCTTGTCCCGCGTCCCCACGCGCGCGGGTGCCCCTCGGCGAGGCAGCCGTTCCCGTCCCGTGCCCGCTCTGCGGTGGGCTCGAAGCGCCCTGCCTGCGGCGAGGGGGCGAAGGCCTTCTCCCCAGCTCTGGGGTCAGGAGAGCAGGACGGGGGGCGGCCGGCCCGGGGGTAGGGGTTTGGCCGGAGGCTGTGACCGCAGTAAAGGCATGGGGGCTGCTGAGGTGGAGATCTGTAGAAAGCTATGGGCGGCATGAGCCATTGCAGCGTAGGCAAACGTGGAGAAAGGAAAGTAGAGAGGAGTGCAGACACTTCCAAAAATAACTGCTCTAGCACTAGTGCTTTTTTCCCCCTACTTCTCTGTGAGTAACTGAGCAGGTATAACTTGGTAGTTAGTTTTTGTTCAATTTGGTTTTGTTGGGTTTTTTTGCAATTTTGCTGCTGGCCAATATAGTTTCTGTTGCTGTAAGTGCTTCTGATGTGCATTAAAAGAGAACAGATTCTACATGCATTTATCATTGTCAGTGAACTAAAGAAATGAGTTGTTTCCCTCCTCACTTCCCCCAATGGAAATCCTGATGCAGGTTTAATATTTGCAGAGGATAGATTTCAGTCAAGGTGAGTTTATCCAGAAAGTTTCGTGTATCCCAGTTACTCTTTATGGGCATAAAAAGCAGGATATAAATGCATCTCAGCCTGTCCTAACTTGTGAGCTTCATTTTGGAAATAATTTTAAAAATAGTATGTCAAGGAGCCTGAATATAGTGGTATGCAATTTGTTGTTTCATGCCTGCAGATGCTACCTGAGAAAAGGAAAAGCATCCAGCCAGCTACCCGCATCCATGTGTTAGGAGGTAATAAACTGTGAATTAGCCCTCTAAATTGAATTTTTTTATGCAAGTTTAACGAGGATGCTGTAACTACTCATTTCTCTGTTTCTGTCTCAGAAGACTCCTGGGCTGGCAGCTGTGATTTTTGGGGTGCACAAGCCAGCCCTTAACTTGCCCTCTTTGCACGGAGGCGGGTTGGGGGTGTTGAGGGTGGAGCGCACCGGTACGCGGATCGGCAGGCGTGCCGCGGGTGCACGTAGCTGCCCTCTGTCGCAAAGGCGAGAGCCCTGCTGAGGCACGGCTCCCTGCTCCGCTTCATAAGGCCGGTGAGCCCGCACGGTTGTTGCCTGCGTGACCGCGCAGCTGCCACTTCACCTTGCTTTAAAGCCTGTTTGGTCCCCCCAGGGCAATTGCGTGTTATTACTCCATAAAAACTGTTCCACTACCAGGGGGTGGAAAGTGATGTGCACTCTCAGCCTGAGGCTTTATTTTGGACACGCTGCCAAGAAACAGTCAGTCTTTCTGTATTCTTAGGGCTTTGCTGTGGAATCATCGTCGGGTGAGTTAGGGACAGGGTGGCAGACGTAACTTTTGGTTCCCTTTTTTAGTAGGCTTATTAGAACCGCAAAGAGTGTGCAAGTGTGTGCCTGCGGGTAGCCCTCGTGACTGGGTATAACAGTCATACCTAACGGGGGGGTAAGACACGATTATGAGAGAAATCCACCGTTCCCTTTTTTCTTTTCCCTACCCTAGCTAAAGTAAAGCTGTCCTGGGTTTGATGTTGGTTACGTTTCTATGAAGCAGCAGTTCTATTGGATTACTGCTTTCTGGGCTACAGAAAACCAAGATATTGGTGTTCCTGTTCAGAGAAGTAAATAAAATAATGTCCTTGAACATAATAGAATAGAAGGTAAATTAGAAGATACCTCAATAATACCTATCAGGAAATGTAGTGCTAAATTTTCAGCTGTGTAGCAAAAGTAAAAAACCCTGGGTAGGTGACTGAGGTTTGGCTCTCCTTTTCTGTTCCTTACTCTTCCAAACAGTACGAAGAGGATTGCAATCTTGGGCTCCTTTAAAGAGCTTTGAAGTAGATGTATGGAAGTGCTGCTCTAGAACTATTATTTTGTGAATAAATCTATAATACTCTGCTTGAATTGAAAATGAATATGAATAAATTGATGCAGAAATAGATCAATAAATAATAATATGCAATTAACATAACATCTTTTTAAGCCTGTGATGATATTAGTGTTGCACTATTGTTTACAGATTGTTAGAAGATAAAAATCTTAGTCTGGTAACATCTAATATCTTTTATCTGTACTTGTGTACTTTACCATAGAAATGAACACAGATTTAATGCCTAGCTTCCAGCATATCTGGATTTTAAGAATTTTATTATACTTTGAAAAGTTTTAGATTTCATTTAAAAGTTTGTTTTCCCCTAACTTGTATTTCAACAGATAGGGTAGTCAGAGGTATTTCCATAGTGACTGTGAGTTTGACTGTGTTACAGCTGGCTTAGCGTGATAGGGCTTCATTCTCCTTTTTCTGCCTCGCTATATTGGATGCAATCAAAATGCTGCTCAGTCACTTATTTCTCTACCCAGTACCATTATTGACACAGCAAACTGTGTGACTTTTAACATGCTGTTGTTGCATGTGAATGTTTTATAAATCTACGCAAGTTTTATAAATATCTACAGAGAGTAGAAATAAAATGAAGCATTTGGCTCATTCAGGAGTCCTGTGTTTGAGAGACAGTGTTGACCTACGTGACCTGAGTTGGAAAATGAACCACTTTAAAAGATCACTTCTTAATTTTAGCAGTTAGTTGTATGTCGGAGATGTGTAAATATATACTGAGTGGGACACTGTAGACTGATGTGAAAGTGTCTTGTGGGGAAATCACTCATCTTAGCCCCGCACTTCACTGTCTTCCCTGGTACCTTCTTTGCCAGAAGGAGCGGTTTGATAAGATGGAAAGCGTGATGGTGAATCTCATCAAAACCTCACTGCAACAATGAGTAATAACACACAAGAACAAAACTGAACTCCCCCTCTCAGCGGTTTTTGATTAGTGTTCTCGAAGCTGTTCTCTTTGGTAATTCATGTCTGCAGCCTCCCTTTGCCTTATTTGAAAGCAGCTGCCTTCTCCTTTACAGATGTAGCTGCAGAGCTTTGACAGGCAAGCACTAACCCCTGTACACACAAGCTTTTCTTAATTCCATCTTAATAAACACATTCTTATGACAAATAACCATCTTTGTAACTAAGAACTTAATCTTAGGTGATGACTCATGGCAAATTTCCTACCATCTCTAAGCTAAGGAAGAATTCTCTTGACTTGATCTGGTTTTTTCCTCCTGTTCTGGCATACAAAATGTTGCTGTTAAGCGTGTGACTAAAGGTGATACTTCTGTTACTAAAGGTGCCTTGTGCGTTTCAAGATTTGACTTAGTTCATCCTATAACTGCCTTCCTAATGCAGCTGTGGGGAATGGGTATTTTGAGTGCCGCTAGTGTGATACCAGCTGAAGAGGTTCACCTTTCCTGGCATCACTTCTGCTCCCGTCGGTGAAGGTCATTACTCCTCTGGACCTGCCTTGCTCTGCTGGAGCCTGCCCGCTCCCATCAGGGTAGCTCAGGCTGCTCCTTCGGACAGGAGTGGGCTCGGGAGCAGGGACGGGAGAGGAGCCATAAGCGGGGCAGGTGGGGAGGTGTTGGGGCATGATGGCGACCGACTGGGACAGGCTCTGGGTGGCATCTCTTCAGTCTCAGATGAACCATGGAATCGTTTAGGTTGGAAAAGACCTTTAAGATCATCCAGTCCAACCATTAACCTACATCACCAAATCCACACTGAACCAATCAAGGGTAGACCAGACTGAACCATGTCCCCAAGTGCCACCTCTGCCCATTTTTTGAACACCTCCAGGGATGGGGACTCCCCCACCTCTCTGGGCAGCCTGGTCCAATGCTTGACCACCCTTTCTGTGAAGAAATTTTTCCTAATTTCCAACCTAAACCTCCCCTGGCGCAGCTTGAGCCCATTTCCTCTCATCCTATCACTAACTACTTGGGAGAAAAGACCCACACCCACCTCCCTGCCCCCTCCTTTCAGGGAGCTGGAGAGAGCTATGAGGTCTCCCCTCAGCCTCCTCTTCTCCAGGCTGAACACCCCCAGCTCCCTCAGCCGCTCCCCACCAGCCCTGTGCTCCAGACCCTGCCCCAGCTCCGTTGCCCTTCTCTGGACACGCTCCAGCACCCCAATGTCCTCCTTGTGCTGAGGGGCCCAAAACTGCGCACAGCATTCCAGGTGCGGCCTCACCAGCGCCGAGCACAGGGGCACGATCACCTTCCTGCTCCTGCTGGCCACACTATTCCTGACACGAGCCAGGATGCTGTTGGCCACCTTGGCCACCTGGGCAAGACATCTGATGAAGACGTCTGATGAAAGCCGTGCCTCTTCTGAACAGCCTAAGGCATGGTCCTATTGGCTCCTCTAATGGCACGAGTTAACCCTGTAAATTTTATACGTGGTTTTTGGATGTGATGGCAATAAGGGTGAATACTTAGTACCGGTGGTGGAGTCACCATCCCTGGAAGTGTTCAAAAAATGGGTAGACGTGGCACTCTGGGACATGGTTTAGTGGGCATGGTGGTGTTGGGTTGATGATTGCAATGATGATCTTAGGGTACTTTCCAATCTTAATGATTCCTAGTTTTTACTTTCATTATAATTAATCCAGCCACCAAGCCAGGAAACATGAAATTGCTGCTCTTCCCTTAATTGGTTTAGCGATGGACTTGGCAGTGTAGGTTAATGGTTGGACTGGATGATCTTAAAGGTCTTTTCCAACCTAAACGATTCTATGATTCTAAAATCCTGTTGCTGAGATGGAGAGGAAACGGATTTTCATGTCTGTGGCCTTCTGCCTGTAAGTGCTGCCTTCGGGAGGTGAACCTGAAGGGCCTGCTCCAGTCTCCTGAATCCGCTGTGTCGGAGCAAGGCGGTGGTGAGCCCTGAAGACGTGCCCCCACCCTGCAGCTCTCCCTCTCGGAGACAACCGAGGGCCCTGCCGGCTCTCCCTCGGCTCGCCGCCAGCCCTGGCCGTGCCGGCCCCTGCCAGTTCCTGCACTGGGCTCCTCCTGGGCCACGTGCTGAGCCCCTTCTGTTCACCAACCCAGCAGAAAGCGGTCTGCCGCCTTTTTGGGTGGCAAATGGGGGAGAAGAGCGTTTTTTATTGAGTTTAGTTGACCAAGTTGGCTCCTGACGTTGTCGGACAAGTGTCGGAGCTGACACAAACTGTAGTTCTTATCTCTATGGCTTAAAAACGGCTTACATCTGCCTGTAAAAGCAACATTAATATAGTCATAAAATGCTGTGGAATGCTAAGTACTCTTCAAAATCTGGATTTTAAGCGTGGCGGTGTGTTGGGTGTCCATGCCAGGCGCTGGCAGTGGCGCTGTGGGGACCCTGAGAGGGGAGCCCTGGGCTGCCCCGGGCCGGTTCTGGCCGGTTCCAGCCGGTTCTGCAGCCCCCGTCAGCGACGCCAGCGGCACCTCTGGGCGCAAAAACACTGGAGAGGCAGAGCGGGGAGGGAAGAGGTGAGAGACACAGCCCTGCGACCATCAAGGTCAGGGAAGCGGCCCAGGAAATGAGGTTTGGTTTTCTTTTCAGTGTCTTGGATAGCTAATTGTAAAACGTGGAAAAACGCCAGCCTTGGTTTCCGTGGGCGTCGCGGGGGCAGGATTAATGCTTGTGAAATAGTCCAATGCCCTGGCAATCAGAGCCTGAGAAAAATCTATGAGGAGATTAATGCTTCGGCCTTCGGAACGAGGCTGAGCCCTGGGTAAAATAAACTGGGATGAAATAAAAAGCGTGGGCGCACGTGGCGTGCGACGGTGCAGAAGTTGCGGCTGTGGGAGGCAAAAGCACGCGTGACTGCGTGCAGGTCCGCAGTGCCTGCGCGTGGAGGGTGCACGGGCAGTTCGGCCCTTTAACTGCTTTGTGAACCTAAGAACATGTTTGGTACAGCTTTTGGTGCGTTTTTATAATAAAAGGCAAAGAGTTGTGGTTAAAACGGAAGGTGTCGGGAGCTGTGGTTTGCCCGAAGCGGCTGCGTGCGATGTGGTCTGGGCCGTCCCGCCTGGCCGAGCTCCTGGCCACACGGCCTTGCGGTGTGGCCGTCGGGCAGGGGCAGCTGGAGGCTGAATCAGTCGCCCGTTTGCATACGGAATTCCTCATTTGTATCGACTGCGTTGGTTAACGGGTGCCAGGCGCCATCGGAGCCCATACCGTGTTCAGTTCAGACCTTGTGCTGTGCTGGAAATGGGCTTTGTGTGGAGGATTGGAGTCGGCCGGGGCTGGAGGGAGACCGGAAAGCGAGGCAGGTCTGAGGTGTGGGTCTCGGAAAAGGACAGTCCTAATCGAGATGTTGCTGGGCTGCGTTATGCTTATTTTCACTGCCAGGATATTCAGTGTTATACTCTCAGTTGTTCAGTGGTAATCCCTTTTTAATTAAGTAGACTTCCTGTGGTACCCACAAATGTTGGTTTCTGGGAGCTTTTGGCAACTTACGGTTCCTGCTCACTCTAGATGTAGAAAGGCAATTTAATTAAACTGCAGTCTCAAACTATCTTGTGGATAGCGGATGCATGCTGTCTTGAAGCTCTAGCTTTGCTATATTTGCACCAGGAGTTTAAAAAAAAAAAAAAAAAAACAACCCTGAAAAAAATCCTCAGATCAGGGATAAGTTCTGTTCAAAAGTACACTCCTGCATTTCTGGGAGAAAGCCCTTAGGAAGGGGCTGCTCAGACGGATAGAAGTTCAGACTTACCCCATACAGCGGGGTGAAGAGTAATGTAGCATTTCTTAGGAGTAATAAATTAAATTCTGTTTCTGGGCAATAAGCACGTGATACGCATCTCCTTTTCTGGTGGGTGGAGAATTTTGCACAGCTGTGTTGCCGCATCCTTCAGTAGCATTAGTTAAAGCCTGGCTTGCCAAGGGTAGCAGCTAAGAGAGCACACTGGCCCTGGAGATCACAACCTTTTCAATTTTCATGTAGGAAGGAAAATAATGAAATCAGATATTTCAAGGAGAAACAATGGACATAGACATTTACCTATCAGCCAGCAGGGGACGACGACGACGACACCCCCCAAACGGACGATTGAATAACATTCTTCTTGTCTAACAGTTTTGGCCTTCTACTACTACTGACTTGAAAGGTTTGCGGCTTTTTGTAGTGCACGTGCGTTTGGAGGTTTATGTGGCTGATGTGAGCGGGGTTGGCCAGCACCAGCAAAGGGCATGGCTGCCTGTCCTTGCCCGACCTGTAGGATGTCGGTGACTGCTACTCGTTGGAAACAATAGAGGCCAGTTGCCTCCTATGAGGTGTTTGCAAAACTTGCATTGTTCGTTCAGTTGTTGACACAGTAATCGCTGGGGGATTTAATTCATTGAACCCAACCTTTGTTGCCAGTTCCCCTCCTGTTGTAGAGGTCAGTTCTTCTGTACTTGGGATAAATAGCAAGAAACTTTTCCTTCTGCTGCTTTCCTTAAAATTTAAACATAATAGAAATGTCAGTCATGTGTTTTGTGAATTTTTAGTTTATGTCTCCATCCATGTCCTCTGTGGCTGTTGAAAGTCAAGATTTAAAAGATGTGTTGTACAGTATAACTAATTAATTCTTCATTCTTTGCTGTATTCTTCTGTCATTTGTCCTCGTATTCACCATGCTACACTCAACCATCCCTAACTTACTAGTAATTTCATAGAATCATAGAATCGTTTAGGTTGGAAAAGACTTTTAAGATCATCAAGCCCAACCATTAACCTAACACTACCACCACTAGTCCACCACTAAACCAATTAAGGGGAGAGTAACAATTAATTTCATGTTTGCTGGCTTGGTGGCTGGATTATTTTTTAATGAAAGTAGAACTAGGAATCATTGAGGTTGGAAAGGATCTCTAAGATCATCAGTGCAACCATCACCCCAACACCCCCATGCCCACTAAACCATGTCACAGAGTGCCACCTCTGCCCGTGTTTTGAACCCCTCCAGGGTTGGGGACTCCCCAAGCTCTCTGGGCAGCCTGTCCAATGTTCCAGTGTTCCAATTTGTCTCCACTGATTGTCTTGAATGTTTTATCTTACTTCACATGCTAATGATTCAGCTTGCACCACGCTCCTGTAGAGTAATATTGTGGGGTTTTTAACACTGAGGAACGGTGCGTCCAGTCTGAACAGTTTCAGCACTGTTTATCTTTTCATTGAGACTGTCCTACACAGAGGACCCTGCTGTGGAGAGAAAAGAATTGCTTTTATGTTTGTTAGTTTGTTTTCTTTTCTTAACCAAAATATATTTGGTGCATCAGCTGGGGAGTGGGTTGAAGGGGAGAGTAATGGATCACTGTAAGGACAGAGGATCTGTGAGACCACTGTTCATCGTCGTCGTGTAAATTCACTCGTGTTAAGGCCGGCTGTTCAGTGCTGGGAGTGTCCCCATAAATGAGACAGCAGGAGGACTCACCATAGCGATGACATGATGCGGATGACAAAGAACAGGCGTGAGTAGCTGTTCTGATGCACCTGACAGCCCCAACGAGCGAAGATACTGAGGTGAGGGTGGAAGTTACTGCATGGTGTTTTGGTTCCTTTATTTTGCCTACGTTTTGTGCTTGACTCGATTTTATACAAACTTTCTGCGGCTGGTTATGACAAGACATCACTCTCTCACATTGGTACTGCTAAAAAAATACATTTCTGATTAGAAATTTACATTGAATTCTGAGACAGTCGGTATGTGGATTTTTTTTCTGAAATAGCTGAAGATCCAGTCTTTAGTTATTGGGAATAGGGGTAACATCACTGGCTTTAGTGATATGTTTGCTTTCATCAACTGACACTTCTTCAGTTTATTTTGTTAACGCTGAGGATAACACAATGTGAAATACAGTTGCTTCTTTTGCAGGGTATTTGCCCTTGCACTTGGCACGGTATATGTGGTTTCGGAGACAAATTTAAAGACTTCATTGTTCTAAGCTGTCCCAGTGGAAGTTAGTTATTTGGGATCTGCCACATAAATTTCTAATGATAAATTACATAAGATGAAGAGGTCTTCATTTACCTGTTTCATGTGACTCTTATCATCCATAAGAATTACAGTTTTGCAGAGGTAGATATTTATGTAAGAGAGACTATCAGCCCTCTCTCTTTTTGGAAGTCAGTAGAATCAGCAGCTTCTGTGGCTTTTAAGGTAGGTGTTCATAGCGATCTCAGCTGTCCTGGAAAGCCCTAGTCAGGACGTGAGCTCAAGCACAGCATGTTGCTTGTCCCTTAGGTCTGTTCTAGCAGTGTGGATTGCGGTAGCTCAGCTGCTTGTAAATCTCTGGGCCTTGTGAGTGCAGATGCTTTTAGGAAGGAAGCTGGCAAACGTTTCTGTCCAGTAGTAACCACGTGACAACACTTTGCACTTTGAGACATTATAGGATATGGGGCAGTCCATATTGCTTTTACTTTTCTGGTCTGGTTACTGTTTCCCATTCCCACTAACACACAGTGTGCTTTGGGGCATTTGCAAAATGGCTTGCTTCAGTAGCAAACTTCACGTTGTTTCCATCTGCACAAAACAAAAGACGTTCTCTCTGAAAGATGTAAATGAGGCTTGCCAACAGCAGCTGTGCGCTGCACTGAAATCGGGCTGGTAGAAGTAGCATCCCTGGAATAAGTGATTTTCAGTGTTAAGTTTTCTTCTTTCTTGTTTCTTAGTGTTCTTTAACCTGTGATACTGCTTCCCAGACTGTGGGCTGGGTTTGAATGGTGCTGAAAAAGAGGAGGAATCACCATGAAACCTGTTTGCTCTTGGTAAAGACTTCATATGGGAAGGGGATGGAATAGAAAAATAACCTTCCTCCCTGCCTGTGAGGGTATTGTTTTCTTTCCTAGTGTATGTTGCAGAATAAGGATCACTGAAAATATTTAGATAAAAGCTCCTTATTTTGCACTGAAAACCTCATACTTAGCAGACTGTCTTGAGTTAAATTTCCTTTTAAGTCTGAATTCAGGACTTTTTAATCTGAGGTTGTTGGAAGTCTGGCCTTCGCAGTGATCTCTACCAGGTAATTCACCCTGTATTAGCAAGAAAATAATGTGCTTCTCATAAGTTTCAGTTTTACCTCAGTAACTAAAGATTAACATCGGACTTCAGGTAAGAGGATTCCAAATTTTTTGATGTAATTAGCTGACTACTCTTATTATGCACATGACCAACTTGGTCCCTTTTGAACCTGGCTAATTCCCTAACCACAGTGAATTCCACAGGCTAATTATAAGTTTCCTTTGCTTTCTGCCTTTTACTTTCATCAAATACCATTCTGCTCCCATGTCAGGATTCATGTGTCTGCGGCAGCTGAGGGCACAGGGGCCTCTCGTGACCTGTGGCTGGTGGATGGGCCAGCAGCCTGGGTGGTGAACCACGCTTTCTGAGGATGGGATGGCAATTTGCGCCCACTAAGTCAGTACTGCCAGAGCCTTGCTCACCCTGCTCTTTCCTTTGCCGAGAAGAAAACCTGGCAAAAATAGCCAACAGTCATCTTCGGTTTGGTCCTGTGAAATGACTCACCTTGTCCCATCTGACACAAAAGGGGGTGGCAGCAGTGGGACTCTTCGGGGCAGCAGGGAGAGACCAAAGCAGGTCTGTCCGGGAGCCTCACCAGACCTGCACATCGCGTGGCGGGGACAAGCCCCATCGTCCTCTGCCTCGGCTGCTCGCTCTGCCTTCCACCAGCTCTTCCGCCAGCCAGCACAAGCATTTACGAGGCTTTGGGGTGAACTGGATGAAGGACCTAGTCTGGATGTATGACAGCCTGGACTGAAGGAAGGCAGGCATAACCCACGTTTAACCCAAGTTCATTTCCCTGTCTGTTCCATCTCTGTTGTGTGAGGTGGGTGTTTGTTGGCAGAAGAGGGGAGAGCATGGGGACAGGAGCAAGTGGTGGGGTGAGCCAGCTTCTAGCAGCAGTGCTCAATTAGGTCATTTAAAGTGTCTCTGAAATTGTGGCCGGCCTCTCTTCTCTGTTTGTGTCGAGCTGGATAAGCCTGTTCCTGAATGCCACCAGTGTGTGTGTGGTATTCATTGGTAGGGATGCTGCCTGGAATTCCTGTGTTGAACTTTTCTGTTCCAAAAGTCAGGTGTCATTGAATTTTCCTTCCCCCCCCCCCGCTCCCCGCTGGATTTTAGAACTTGTTAAGATATTTTGGGAGTGTGAAACAGCATAGGAAGAATTCAGATCTAGGGGCTGATGTATGCATATTCTCTGTTAGAGCATTCATATACCTTTGCCTTACAATCACAAAAAATAGCCTTGAGGAAAATGAAAAAATACATGTGTTTACACTTCGGTCTTTTTTATAAGATCAAAAGATACTCTTTTTTTGAGACATGTTTAGAAAACTGAGCTTTTCCTTATGCTCTGGGAGTCTTTCAGTACAGGAAAAATGCAAAAGGAATGTGGTCTTGTTACTCTTTATTAGAACACAGCATTTTAAAGGAACAACCTAGGAAGGTGGAGACACTGTAGGTGGAGTTTGATATATAATTTTTAACTCCCTTTTTCACCCACAGGCACTTCTTTGCAGCTGTCTATGATGTGAGTCATTATCTCTAGCAGCTCTTTGAATAAAGCCTTGCTAAATTTCTTGTAGTGCCAGATAAGGCACGAGCCTTTCTTTGGAAAATAAAAAACTAGAACGAAAATGCGAGGCCTGTAAAATGGCTCTGGGATTTAGTATGGAGAGGTGAGCTTTTAGGATGCTTAGACACAATGGATTGCAAGCATGGCTTTTCTGTGAAGGATAAGGTAAGGTTTTCTTTTCTTGAAAGCAGACGTTCCTTTATCCTAGTGTGGTTAGTCGCTTCGTGCTTTGCTTTAGTCACAGTACATGAGACTTGTGTCAAGGTGAGAGCAAAATCTTATTTCTCTTTTAGAAAAACTCATAATGGATTTATATACAGTACAGGCAGGAAGATGAACCCCAGCAGGCTCATGCTAAAATAAAAACCAATGAGGAAATGCAGCCAATATGCTCCAAAGCATTCCTTGTAGTTCATTTCTGTATCTTTTCATTGTACTTCTCCCTTATTACCATGGCAGGAAGGGGGAAATTCACCAGGGGAAATGGTTATTGACTCTAAGAGATATTCTGCCTTGTCACGTTGCTTTTATTACTTCTCATAAAACTTTGTTAGAAGTCTCTCATTGTTGTTCTAACCTTATTTAATGATGCATATGTTGGGCTCTGTTTCTATCATCTCTTTGAATCTAAAAAGCACCAAGCAAAACTGGGATTTTTAAAAAAATTATTGCTCACTTTTTAAGCTCTACTGAGTGCATGCACACCCAGAGTTGTCTCTACGTTTAAATGATTCTGTAAAACATTTTCAAGTTCAAGGAACTTCCTCCTGTCAAGTATAATCTGTTTCAGCCCTGATGTTAATTGCTGTTCATGGGGCTCCCCTAATTTTATAGAGGCTCACTGAGATGAATACTTTTGAAGATGGTGTATTTTACTGATCTGAATTTGTAAATGATGTTTTTGAAGGCATATTGGCTGTAAAAGTCCATCTGTAATACCACATGTAGACCACAGTCTGCAAATTTACCCGAGTGTCCTGTTGCAGTAAATTGGCGCATACGAAGTGCTGAGCTGCCGTGGGTAGAGCTAATTCAGGTACCTTTACACATCTACTTCTGTAACCGTAGCACAGGAGTGTCTCTAGGTGCTTGTACCAAATGATGGTCATGGTTGTTCACACTAAAAAGTTTTATATGGCAAAGGTTTTGAAACACCGAGCAGTTTCTCGAGAAAGCTGTTTCAGGTAATACCCCCATGGCAGTTTAAAAGAGCAGGTCTGGAGAAACATGCGGTGGCCTTCAGCCACCTCCTAGCTTGGCTCTGCCTCCCCAGCAGGCATGTCTTACAGTTTGGGAGATGCTGCTTGTAAGGCACAAATCTCAGCATGAAAGGAAGCCTAGAGTTTGCGTTGTCTTGAGTAACTGGGAAGATTTTTTTGTGCATCTTAACAAATTGTACCAGTGCTGGCATTTTCTAATCTTTACAATATCTTGGTGAAATAAATATTACCCGCTTTAAGACTAGGGTAGCATAAATACGTTATTGAGAAGTGAGTTCCAGCAGGTTTAATTGTGCTGGTGCCCCTTTCCCTGTACATTTTACTTCTTTTGTATTTAATCTGTCATGTCTGGAAAATGGCAGGCTGGTGTGCTTCTGTTGTTCCAGTTAACGGGGGGGATAAGCACTGGCAAACTATGCAGAGCTTCCTCAAATTTCAGTGCAATAGTGCAAGACAGTAGCAATTTCAAGCACATTATGCTTATTCTCCTTCCTTCAAAGTTCACAGAGGTTAAGTTAAAGTACTGCAATTCTGTCTGTCCTGGTGTCTGCCTCAGTTATGGTTAAGTGTGACTTGTGAAAGCCTGGGGTTGCAGTGACTGCTCTCTGCAGCAGCGGAGGGAGGCTGGCTTAGGGCTGCAGGCAGGTAGGACGATGCTTGCTTCCTTCGTTCTGCAAAGTGATGTAAACGAGTCTTTTGACAAATCTCAGAGTTCGAACTAAACAGCAGAAACAGATTGGTTTTCTACATATTGATTGTTAGAACTGGACATGAAGGAGTCACAGCTATGGAATAGAAAAGACTAGAATATTTCAGCTGGAGGGGACCTACAACGCTCACCTAGTCCAACTGCCTGACCACGTCAGGGCTGACCAGAAGCTAGAGCGTGTTGTTAAGGGCAGTGTCCAAATGCCTCTTGAACACTGACAGGCTTGGGGCATCGACCACCTCTCCAGGAAGCCTGTTCCAGGGTTTGACCACCCTCTCGGTAAAGAAATGTGTCCTAACATCCAGCCTAAACCTCCCCTGGCACAGCTCTGAGCCGCTCCCAGGCGCCCTGTCCCTGGATCCCAGGGAGAAGAGCTCAGCACCTCCCTCTCCACGTCCCCTCCTCGGGAAGCTGCAGGGAGCAATGAGGTCGCCCCTCAGCCTCCTCTTCTCCAAACCAGACAGACCCAGAGTCCTCAGCGTTCCCAGTTCTGTGGGAAGAAGATGACCTGAGGTCTACAAATGTACTTGACATAAATCTGTAGTTAGTCATTTTGGGGAATGTTTAAACATTCAGCTTTATATTACTCAGGAATAGAGGGAGGCGTGTGCCTTGAGGGGCTCAAGAAGGATTTTATTGCAGCCTCCCATCACTGGACACTAAAGAGAGTGCAGGTAGGTTTGGTGGGTAGGTGGGTGGGAAAAGGTGTTGGATGAAAATTGACCAATAACCAGATACAGGTCCCCTCCAGACCAATTGGATGTGGATGTCGCTTCAAGAAAAAGCCTTCTCTGCCTTCATGCTTGAGGGTGTTAGTATTTCTCTAGACAGAACTACATGAGCTGTTGATAAGTTCCCTTCATATATGTGGAATAGAGGTGGGAAAGGGATAGCACAATGGGAATGTGCTTGCATTTCTTGCAGAAGCAAAATTATCATCTCATGCAGGACTTGTTTCCTTTGAAACAATAACGCTCTTTTGAAATACGAAGTTTGTCTTCATGTGACAAGCTTGGCATGCACGCACTTGCGTAACAAGTGATACTAAATTTTATACTTGGGGAGGCGGTTTCAGCTTTTAAAATAAAAATAGATCAGTGTAGGGCTTAGTAGTTTCATTGTTCTTTCACATATGCCTGTGCGCTCCGCCCCTTTCTTTTGTGGCTTAAAATAAATAAATAATACATTGGGTCACTTGGCAAAAGATGTTTTGAGACTCGCTTTCAAAGCTGTTTCAAGAATACATAGCAAATGCAATTCCAGACTCAAGTGAACAAACAGGAAACTATTCAGAGGCCCCAGTTTCACACTACTCTGAAATAACGTAGTTTTTAAAGGATGCTATTCTGTTTTTTTTAATTTCCAGAGTTGTTAAGTCATCAGTGCTTTCTGTTGTCCTCCACCAGAAGAACTGAAAGCTTGCCTTTTCAAGGTGAGGTTCCAATGAAAGATGATAGTTGTGTATCTACAATTGCTTGAGCTTTAAGAAAATACCAAATACTGAGAGTTGGCAAAACCATGGCAAACGGATAATTCTGAATGTCTGAGGGATTTCAGAAGGTCAGGAAAAGGATTTCTTAAGACCTCAGGGTTTTTTTATGGCTGTTGCTCTGCCAAACTCTCTTTGGACTAACTTGTGATTATGATTAACATAACTTTTCTCATTAACATAATTTTCTTAGGATTCCAGTTTATTCTCCAAAGAACTGTTATCAGCTTCACAGTTCTGCTAATCTGAGCAGGCATTGACATTCTCTCTAGGTTTAGGCAGATCATGTCAGGATAGATGAGATTATTGTTTGTAATCATTTCGGGATTTTGTAAAGAGGAGTATTATAGGTAGGTGTTCAAGAAATCAACTCCCATTCATCTCCAGTCACTAGCGTGATAATGACTGGGCTCATTTCTCTTCACAAAAACCTGACTTTAAAACCCTGCTTAGTCCTTTGAATGCTAATAATACATACTGAATATCTGACTTCTCATATTAGTGGGTGATGACATTGTCAAGTATAAAAAATTTAAAGCATTAAAAACTGTAACCTTTCAGACTGTGAATATAGCTGTGCCTCTCTCCGTCACTGCACCTGGAGGGTGTCCGTCCGCCTGTCCCCCCCTGCCCCCCCCTTATGTTGTTGCATTTTATTATGAATGCACCTGAGGTTGGCTTTTTGGTGTAATTTCCACAGCACTGTCTGGAAATAAGGAGCCCTATAGCAGGTAAAAGAAACTTCTGCACCCGTCCCCACTAAATCTTCATTATAAAAATAGCTTCTCTTTCATCAAGAAATACCTTCACAGATAAAGAGGGTATTATAAAATTACTCTTTGTTCCGCTGAATGTAGGTTTATTATGCCGTACTGTTCCAGGCGGGTCATCCCTTCAGTGGGCAGCCTCTTGGTCACAGTGACCTGGCACGCATTGTGCGGCGCGCTCTGTCAGTCTGTATCTCTCTGTGCTGCTGTCCCTGGTGTTGTACTCCTATTGGAAAGCTGGCCAGTGTAAAATTGGGTACGGGGCTGTCTATAAAGAACTGCCATCTGTACTGTCCCCAGGCTCCAGCCTATATTTTCTATATCCACTTTCTGTTATTACAATAATTCTACTAGAACACCTGTGTAAATTTTCACTTGGATATTAACTACATGAACAGCTTTCAACAGCTTCCTAGAAGTCCATGATTTTGTCAATTTGTCATGTTGCAGGTTTCATTAAGATTGCATTTTAACACTGGTACTGGTGTAAAAATTCATACAGATTAAATCTCCTACTTGTAGTTTTCTACTTCATTATTTTGCTACATTTCTTCATTTAATCTTAATTCATTTAATACCCTCTTCCCAAGACAAAACCAGTACCTTTTCTCAAAGCTATCTCTACAGCAAGTTTCCTAAGCAAATTACACAACTGTTAGTTCAAACATGTCAGATAATAACGTCATCTACATAAACTAAAGGGCTTAATTCTGCTCATCCAGTGTCATGCTCTTAAACTTATCTAACATTCAGTTTTAAAACCTGATGCAAATCAGCAGTGATTCAAGTCAGAGACTGACGCTCACAAGGAACTGTGGAACGAGTTGCTTTATTTTCAACTTATTTTTAGAGCACAATGAAAGTATTCATACATCACTTGTAATTGTGGTTACTGGGAGTGCCATATGGGGTTTTTTATAATGTTTTCTTCGAGAATGAATCTGCCTTATAAAAGTCAAGAAAACAGTACTTCATTTTAATCCCCTGCCTCCCCTTCTTTTAATCCATCAATTTCAGGGTGAAAATATCTGCCAAGTACAACTCCAGACTCATCTGAGTCTGCTTCCTGTGCTCAAAAGTTCGAAAAGCTAACCTAGTTGGTTTGTGGTTTTTTCTGAGTTCCCTCAGCAGGTGTCTCGTTAGTGTGTCTTATGTGATCTGGATCATCAGGATTGCCTTTCTTTAACACTTCTACAAATAACTGCCGTTGGACAGGAATCTGGAATTTCCTTTGGCTTCGTGTATATTTCCTTTGCTGATAATTTTTCCAGTGATTTTTGAACAGATCAGATGCTATATTTTGTTCTGCAGATTTTCCTCAATTTTACTGATCTTCATGTTGTTTAATAAATCTTCCACGTCAGTACCAGTTTTACCTTGCAAAGATGGCATGTTCATCTAGAATACTTGCTTTTAGATGGGACTTCAGGGTGCAATTAGCCATCATCAAGTTCCGTCAGTGCTTCTGCTACTACCTTGATGTTTAGTGTCTGTTCTCTGGGATACCTTTTATATGTTTTGTTTTGCTACTGTAGTTATATTCTTAACTGTGGGTCTGCTTCTTTCATTCTTTCCCATTCTTTGATTTCTTCACCAGTTCGCTCAACGCTTTTTGCTATGTTTGCTCTCCAAGAAGTCTCAGGTAGTCTGTCGTCTTTTACTTTGTAGCTTGTTTAGTTTTTCCCGATAGATGGATTGATCTCAGGAACTTCTGTTGTGTTACTTAACAGAGCAGACGGCAGACATGTATGGGATGAGATTTCTTAGTAATCAGAAATTGAGACCAGCATCATTCTGCAGGTATTAACCTATATCTCAATGTTAGGCACACATTATTTTAATTTATTAAGGCCTGGTCTGGCTGGAGGCATTCATGTATTTGAGGTACTGCATGATGTCTGGTGTACTTGGCAGCTCTAGAGATTGGGAACAAGAGGCTGTGCATTTTACTGGTAATAACAGTTGGCTTGGTTTTGCTTGACACACTGTTGAATTCCATCTAGCTGCATACGTGCCTTTGTCACCAAGTGCTGCCAGTGCTGGGAAGCGCAGAGAGAAGAGGTTTACTAGAGATCATGCAAGAGCTCTGAGGTAATGCAGGCTTGAAGTATAAATTACAAAATCCTGTCTCAGCACCCTCGTAACTGGGCTATTGCTGATATGGTCAGTGTTTTTTTCCCATATCCCTGTTTTTGTTAGACACTGGGTGCTGGAAGGTGGCCATGGGTTCAGTGTCGGCTGTAACGGAGAGAGGAGCTGATCCAGGAGCCGTGGTTGTAGTGTTGGGGCCCGGACGCTCTGTGGCAGTTGAGGTGTTGGCCGCGGTGAGGAGGTGGGAGAAAGCCAACAGCCTTCTCTAAGGCTGTTGGCATGCAGTTTGTGATGATTCGGTTGAAGGGGTTGCTAACCGCAGCTCGCTGTCCTATCTGCCTTGCAGCGGTGGTTCCCTTGTGTTGGTGACAGCTGAACAGCTTGCGGTGCGTCAGCTGAACCACTGTGTTTTGCAGCCAGGTGTATTGGGTGAACCAAACTGCTGGTTCACCGGAACACGTTGAGAAGTAAACTTCAACTGTGTGGGAGCAGCTTAGCCAGCACTGCTGCAGGAGCAAGCCTGCTTTTGGAGGAGTTGTGTGTTCCGGTCACCCCACCTGAATTCCCTGTAGAAGATCTCAACAGCCTGTGCCCGGAGTTGGGGACTGCAGTGCATGTGGGCTCCCGAAGCGGCTGGGTGACGGCGGCTGTGCGCTCAGACGGGCGGGAGCTGCTGCCAGCAGCACCCTACCCGACGGCGGTGTGAGGGCGAGGGCTGCTCTGGAGACGCCAGCGCGCGCCGAGGGCTGCTGCGTGGTGAACGCTGTGCTCGTTCTGGTCGGTATTTCCTTACTGAGGAGCAGGAGCACCTGTTTCATAAATTAAGATAATCTTAGAAAAGATATATCTGGGGGTTTATTGCACTAAGGATTCCTTATGCAACAAAAGGTTGTGGTGGGTGTTTTGCGGAGGTTTTTTAGGGTGTTTATTTTCTTAAATGGAAGGCTTATTTTAATGTTCATTAAGAATTTGAGTCAGTTCTGCCTTTTTCTGGTTGAACAGATTCTAATGCCAGGAAGAGATTTTCAAATTATAAATTATTGGCAGGGAGCAGATTTAAGATTTTTACACATCAAAACATGTGGAACAGTTAAAGATAGCAGAATGAATTCTTTCATCCTTTCCCATTTTAACTGAATACAGTAAGGGCATGCTACTACTGATTTTGTTATAACAAATGCAGAATTATTTAGAAACTTAACAAGATACACTGACTATTTTTTCCACAAGAATAGAAAGGTATTTTTTGCTAAATGTTTAAAATATTGTGCATTTTTCACCTGAATTTAGTTTTTTTAAATGGAGTGGGGTGACTCAAGATGAAAAGGCAGATTATAATATGAATTACTTTTGATAGTCTTCTCTCATTTTCTGCAACCCTTTTGGGAAGATCAGTGTTGAATCCTATAAGGCTGTCTTAATGCCCTTGCTCTGCTAACAGAGCTCCAATTCTGCAGTCATTTCAGACAAGTGAGGCTTTTCTTTCTCTGGATGTACAAACCCATATATTTCATCTGGAGCTGCTGAACTAGTAGCACTTAAAAATTAGATTGTTTATTTAGTTGTTGCAATTGGAGCCTGATTCTAAGTAACAAGTTTCTTAAAAGCTTTACTGTGTGTTTTATTTATAGACTTCCAAACACAAGAAGTTTCATGTTAGTCGGATATATTCTAGTCACTAAGAGTTTATGTAACTGCAATGTAAAGAATTGCCTAGTTATATTTATGACTGTTGGAAATTCTGTCACGTTACTTGAGAAATTTGTTGAAAAATGATCACAATGTTGCATGGTTGGCTTGCTGAAACATGCAGTGCAGAGGAGCCAAATGTAATCAGAAGTCTTTGGAAACTGGGGAGTGGCACCAAAACTGGAAAGAGGGGGAAGAAAAAGGGGAAAAATAAAATAAAAAAAAGGTTAATGTGCTGGATTAAGGAATAAGTTGCAGTATGATTACTCAGACTATTCAACGATATTTTTTGTCCGATTTATTAATTTTTTTAAAAAACATAGCTAATTCCTTGACCACGCTTACACTTACAAGTATTCATTCTTTTAGGTGTTTTAACTATTCTGTATAGAACATAATCTAAATTAATGAGCTGCATACAATGTGATTTGAAACTTTACATTTGGAACAAGCAAAGTTGTTCATTT
Organism: Pelecanus crispus; assembly: GCF_030463565.1. NCBI lineage: Eukaryota > Metazoa > Chordata > Aves > Pelecaniformes > Pelecanidae > Pelecanus > Pelecanus crispus. Next base: position 650,663 of record NC_134676.1, on the reverse strand, counting down.
CAACTTCTGTTGAAACACACTGGGTACAGAGATCTTTAAATAATGGTGGTAGCGATGGTGGGGACCAAGTGTGAAGTTCTTCGGATGTGTGTTTTTAACTGACATTGACCCCAAATCAATGAGTGCTAATATTTTTACTTGAGTGTAATCATAGGGCCATAGGAAAATTCAGCCTGAAAGGGACCTTAGAAGGTCTGCAGTCCAACCTTGTCCTCAAAGCCGTGTGGTCGCACCAGGTTGCAGCAATGCTAGATGCTTACAAAGTGTGAGTGATCACCTGTAACCTGTCCACATGCAATCCCCCAACATTCCGATCTCTTTCTCGGTCTCTCTCCTATGCACCCATGCAGCCCCTGCCACTGGCAGTGAGAGTTAAAGCAGCCCGCAGCCCTTTGGAGTGTGGGGATTTCGGGATCTAAAACACTTCTTGCTGGAGATGTAAAGCTACAGAAGCTACGTGCACCCAGGCTGTCCCCTGTAATGTGCTCGCGGTGTGCACGCACACGTGTGCACAGCCAGGACGGTCAGTCCACTCTCTGGTGCCCATGGCGTCCGACGGGGAGCATGCCCTGCCCAACCCAGGCAGAGGTGGCGATGCCAGTGGGCAGCTTCTGGCAGCATCAAGCCAGGTTTTGGCTGCTGCTGTGTTCCCTCCTTTCTGTCTGCAATGTTTAAAAAATAAAAAAAATCGTGCTTCCATTACACGTGTTTTCAAGTTGACTTCTCTTTTTTTTCAGAAGTCTTTTCATAATCCACTGGTTATTATCTAATCCAGCTCATAGTCATCCTCCCTAGCACTACCAGGATGTGGTTGAATAGTACCCCGAGTGCTACTCTGTTCTGTGGTCTTGGGTTTGGAGGGTCCCAGCATCTGGGGAGGGAGGGGAGAGGAGTATTCGTGCACGTTCACGTCTCCAGCAGGTGCACCATCCAGGTATATCCAGTGTATCTTCTATCCAGAACTGAATGGATAAGCTGAAACTGTAAAGCAAGGTAGACTTCTTTGTTGGGGGAAAAGATGTGTATGCCCTGTTGGGTTTTGGTTTGACTTTGTTTTGGTTGAATCTGTATATTCGTCTTCAGTTTTTGGTAAGCAAGGTTTCAATAATAAGCGTATTCTTTTATGGTGCTCTAGGTTACCAAGTGCATCTACCATTCCTCCCCTTTCCACCTTCCCTGGTACCATTAACAGCATTTTCCACCCACTAAAATTTCTTTAGTAAATTGCGTGCCCACTTCCTTGTGTGATGTATGCTTTTGGTCACGCCTCACGGTTGTGCCTTCTCTGCCGTTTGTACGTACTGGCTCTGCATCTCGCCCTTCCCTTGCTCAGCTGTGCTCTCCCCGCTGCTCAGCACGCTCACGCTCCTCGGAGCTTCGGGTGGCTCGGAGGGCTAAGGCTGCTACGGGTCAGTTACAAGTCCTTCTGTAGACCTGCTCGGTTATACATAGGTATTGAGTGCTATGGTACAACCATGTGAGGGACAGAGTATGGTACATATTCTGAATTTTGCTTGGCAGATCTGTTCCGATTGGTGAATGGCCTGGGAACCGGCACTTGCTATCCGGGGGTAGCCATTGCTAATTGCTTTAATATGCCCTTTGGGTAAAATGCCTTAGAGTAGGATTGAATAGATTGTTTCCACTGTACAGTCTCTGCATGAGAAACACAGGCAGGCTGACTGCGTTTATGTATTTTTATTTATTTATTTTAATTTGCTCATCTTCATTTCTTGTGTTCCTGTTGCTCTTTCTGGGAGTCTAGAAAGAACTGGTCTGGTTAGATATGATGGTTTGTGTTTGCTTTTGGTTTGTGTTTGTTTGGGTTTTGTGTTTTTCAGCTAAATCAACATCTGAGAGCAGGTGTTCTAGTGATGGATCCACATTTATGTTTTCATGACTAGAGTAGTTCAATGTTTTGCTTAGATTTCTAATAGCAGTTACTTTTCTAAAATAGGGGCATGGCATTTGCAGGTACAGGGCTTTGAACACGCAGTGAATTCACTTTGTTAGAAGGCTCCTAGTCTCGTGTACGTTTTCATTATGGAAATGTTTCGATATCCTCGGTCTCCTGCGTCTCTGCCCAGAAATAAGTTTTGAATCTCCTGAAGAAGTTTTGCAGGTAATGCTAGAGTTCAAGAGGATGCGCCTTCACTTGTGATCAGCAGCAGAAGTTTAAAGATGGCACGGCACCAGGGTATAAGAGGAGTATCACAAAGAAACTGTAAAAACCAAACCAACCAACCAAACAAAACCCAACCTTAATTATCGTAAACTTGACCTTTTCTTTACAACACTTCTCATGAAAAGGTCTTTGAGCTTATGAAGCCTGAAGTTCAAAGTGTCAGACTATGTTCCTAGCATAAGAAAAGTGATTATTTATTTATTGTACAGTAATGCCTCTACAGGGGCAGTTTTTAATGGCTCCTCCTCTTCAGAAAGACTATGCACTTTAACACTGACACATTCTGGCTACGAGGTGTTTTGTTGTTCAAGCACAATTTTTTAGTTTTTGCAAGTTTTCTTTAGCAATCTTCTTGTAAGAATCAGTCAGGTGTTTTATGGGAGGGAAGTGAAATCCTTGTGGAAATGTAACATGGAATTTTAGCAGCATTTTGAAAAGAGGCATGGTTAGAGAAAAGTTGCAGTAAATATTTACTTCACCTTGATGCCATTTACCAAGTTTGTCCAGGATAATAACTAGAAATAATGGAGAGGCTTGCTTTCTGCAGATTGCTTCTGTTCCCGGGAGCTGTGGGGAGGGAAGTCCGGCACTGTCGGTTTTCTCCCGTTGCCCGAGTCGCCTGGGTGCTGTGATGCTGTGGCAATCAGAGGACGTAGGCACCTGCCTGAAGTGCCAGCTCTGGTATATTCAGCATTGGTCCTGCTGGGCTGAGCCGGTTTTTGCAGAGCCACCTTGGAGCATCTGCATTCTTCTTCTCGGCATTTACTTTTTCAGCAGGTTTATTATCGCAGTGCTATTCAAATATTTGAAAATAGCTCAGTTCAGCACTGCACTGAAACCAAGTCTTCCTGAACTCTGGAGGGCTCAATACTGCAGTTGAAAGGCACCTGAGTCATCCCATTTTTATTTTTTTTTAAGATCTGCTGATTTAGAAACAATTTCTTTTGCTATATTTCAATTTAATTTAGACATTAACTTCATTGAAATTAGATGGATGGAACCCTGTCCCCAGTGGAATTGGCTGAAACCTGTAAGCTATAACAAACTGTCTTGTTTTCACTGAGACCTTCCTTTGAATCGACTAATGTAAAACCACAGCTTTCTCCCAACAAAGATGTAGCTCAAAAGGATTGACTGAAATGCTTCCGTGAGCATTCGGCTTCTGTAATCTCTCTCCAACTAAGAACTGGTGTGTATGGTACTTGAAAATAAGTTTCAGTCTGCTTTATCTGGACACAGAAGATACCCAGATTCATGATTTTGGAAGTATGTCTGGTTTTAGCCCTTGCCATGACTCAGTGTGATTACCATGACGCTGCATCCTAATGAAGAAAAATTAGATGATTTCCTGTAAACTTTTGCTGGGTTAATAAGAACTATGCAGTGAGAGAAGCAACCTCATAGACCTCAGTGATATTTCTTATTTACAGCTAATTCCAAGCAGAGAAGAAAACTTGCAAATTCAGTGTTCTGTTCTGTGGTATCTGATACTCGTGTCCTCTTATTTTCTGATGGCGTGAACAGAAGTTGTGTGTGGTGATGATTCTTCAGATAACTAAATTCTTTTAGGAAACTTTGGCCTGGAAGCTGCAATCTGTGAATGAGATGCTGTCTCTGCCACTGGTGCTAAACGAGTTTGGTGCTCTGATCCTTCAGTTCCTAGAGCTTTCCACATGAAGTTTCACAGCTCTTTAGAACAGATCATGAGTTCAAAGCACAGAAAAAATTACCAACTATCAGATTTGTTTAGGCAGCTGCAGCTTCCAGAGTTGTGAATGGAGTGCTGAATTTAGCAGTATGTAAAGCAGATAATGTGACTTAAACAACTTTTTCTATAAGCTGTCATCAAATCACATCAGTCACAGCTTCTGGATGAGAAACTGTAGTGGTAAATCTCAGGTCTTGTTTCTTTCCTCTTTACCTGTTTCCTTATGTTCTGTTTAACAGTCGTCTTAGCTTCTGTCAGTCATCATAGAATCTATGACTGATGTGATTTGATGACAGCTTATTTCTTTTTAAATGCTCATTGCTATTCAAAAAGCTAAAAACAAAAAATGAAGCTTGCAGTGCATTTCACGTGGCTTAAAGATGTCCTTAACAAGTGCTCTTCCCATTTATTTGCAATGTGATCCACAAACATGCCTAAATGCTTCTGTGGATTCAAATGTTAGCAGTCAGTCTTAGCTTCTTCATGTTGTGCAGTATTGGGGTTACGACTTTCATTTCACAGCCCTATAAGGTCCTTAATTTTGCCTTTTAATCTTCCTTCTTCCATACAAACGTCTGTCTTCACATTGGTTAATGTCAGAAAGGCTCTGCTTGATTCCTCCCCCACACTGCAAGTTTCAATGAATATCTGGTTTCTACTGCTTCTTGTAATAGGCTATTTTGCCAGTAAATATTAGGCAGCACAGTACATTAAGCAATTCAAAGTAGTATCAGCATTTCTTTTTAATCACAATGATGCTTTGTTTTCTTTTAAGCCTTGGCGCTTAATGCTGAATTTAATTGCCATTTAAGTAGATGCATTTATGTACATCTACTGATACAGCAATCAATCCGTGATGTCTTGTTTATTCTTACTTTATTTTCACCTTACCGTGGTATTTTATTTTCCAAGTAAATGAAGCATCTAGTATAATGAACACGCAAGTGCAATACTGTCACAAAATTGGTTTTTAAATTTAAAAAGCATCAGAGAAATATATTTGAGAGTGTGTGAATCTCCAAATGAAATGGTTGGTAATCTGAATGTCTGTTGTTTATCCTTCCTTCAAGAAACCTTAGATTGGCATCTGGTTGACTGTGCTGCAATCTTGAAAGGGAAGCATCGGAGCAGTTGAGTGTCCTGGTTTTGCTCTTCCACCCATTTTCTCTCTTCAGGCAGAGGCACTGCTCCAGTTCTACTTTCTGACATTGTACCTGTATGAAGCTATTCGGTTTCTGCAGGATGTTTTTCTCCCAGTTGGGTCCTTTCAACATAGAATCACAGACTTGTAGAATGGTTTGGGTTGGAAGGGACCTTCAAAGATCATCTGGTCCAGCCCCGTGCCATGGGCAGGGACATCTTTCAGTAGATCAGGTTGCTCAAAGCCCCGTCCAACTTGACCTTGGACACTTCCAGGGATGGGGCATCCACAGCTTCTCTGGGCAGCCTGTGCCTGTGTCTCACCACCCTCATCGTAAAACATTTCTTCCTTATGTCCAGTCTAAACCTACCCTCTCTGGTTTAAAACCGTTGTTGCCTCTTGTCGTGTCACTACAGGCGCTGGCAAAAAGTCTCTCTCCATGTTTTTTATAAGCCCCCTTTATATATTGAAAGGCTGCAATAAGGTCTCCCATGAGTTGTCTCTTCTCCAGGCTTAACCACCCCAACTCTCTCAGCCTTTCCTCATAGGAGAGGTGTTCCAGCTCTTGGACCGTTTTGTGGCTATACTAGTTTATTCCATGAAAGAAATGTTGTATTTGAATGTATTATTTGCGAGTACTGTGGAAACCACACTAACATACTTAAGGTTGCTGTAGCATACAAGATTCCTCTCTTCAGACCTTGTGGAGTCCTTTAATGTTTAGATCTCTCAACAGATGTAGTATTCTGCTGGTACTGGGAAGGATCTAGGAGACTGTCATCTCATACTGGTGTCACGGATGTGGTGTTCCTCCACATCACCCCTTACTGGCAGCTACTGTCTCCCTGCTGAAAGAAATTAGAAAGCACAGATTTGGAGGGTAGAAACCTGCAGCACAGCAACAGTGATAAGCAGCTGGAGTTAGGGTGATAGCAGTGACCTCCTTCAGTGGCATGTTTTGTATCTGAAAGGTGTCTGGCATAGAGTGCTGTATGGTCTCTGGAATATCTCTACTTCCTCCTCCTCCTGAAAAGAGGAGGAGGGGTCGGAGGGGAGATCTGAGGCCAGATTTGTCTGTGCTGGCTGGTTCTGGCACAGCGGGCAAGACTTTCCCTAAGTGCAGATAAACTCTAATGGAAAATAGCTCCAGTGGTGGTTCTGCTTGCTGCTACATAGAGCTCAAGGTGGTGGTTATAATACCCCATAGCTGCAAATTTAATGTTCACTCTGCTTCACTGACCTTGGAAATTGGATTTGAGCGAAGGCTGGCTGAAGCATTTGTGCAAAGCTTTATGATAGTGTTTGATCTTCAGCAGCCTGGTAATGAGAAGGGCCTGAAAAGCTGAAGCAGGGTCAGTGTGCTGCTGGGTGTGGAGGGCTGTGTATTCGGTGTGGAAGGCTATGCAGAAGGTGGGAGCACCTTCTTCATTGAGATTATGCAAGATGCAGGTGAGGGGCTCGGTGCCAGTGGCCGGAGTGGGGCTGCTGGTCACGTCTGGGTGTCTCTTGGGGGCAGAGTGAGTGCATCTCCCCCAGACCTGGCGTGGGTGGGAGACTACACGTGGCATTCACCAGCACACCCCAAGATGGACTAACCAGCAGGCAGAAGGCCCTGGGTCCAGGCAGGGGTACCAGGTGGGGAGAGGGTCCGTGGCAGTGTTTGGGGGGGACCCACGAGCGTGTATCGCCTGTGAGACAGGTGTCTGCAGCGAGCACCACAGTGGACCAGCTGGTGGGGGGGAGAGCTCGGGATCTGGGCAGGGGTAGCAGATGGACAGAAGGGCCATACTGATACCGTGCAGCTCGCGTTTATGGGTCAATAAAATTGGAACCGCTTCTTAGAGCCAATTCCTGCTCCCTTTCCTGTCAACCTCAAGTGGCTAGCTATAGTGAGGCTCTTCTGAAACCTATGGCTCAAACTTCTTCTTGACTCTTGTTTTAAATGGACTGCCAAGTGCGTGCTGGTGAGCAGAAGTCGTATGCAAGCAGGTGGTTCTTGTCCTTAGCAACGGGACAAAGCTGCAAGTTAAATTATCTTTAATACTGTGGTCAGTATTTAATTGAGCATATTCAAACACATATTTTAAATGTTTCAGTAGCTTGTTACAGTTACTAGGTTTCACTGAAAACACTTGCACTAGAAGTGTTTAGAGCTGCTATTGTTATCCCATTAAATGACAAAATTATACTGAAATTATATTTGGCTGTAAAATGATATTCCCATTAAATGTGACATCTTCTTTTGCAGTGACCCGTATGTGAAACTTTCCTTGTATGTAGCAGATGAGAACAGAGAACTTGCTCTCGTGCAGACGAAAACTATTAAAAAGGTATGTATACGCTCTTTTTTTATTCTGTTGTTTTGGAAATACTAAGAATACTGGAACACAATTCTATAACATAATATAAAACTTATTTAAATTGTTGCATACATGTATAGCAACTGAATAATGGGGGTTTTTTTTCAAACCAAAATAAAAACACAAGTGCATGCATCTTCAGTGTGCATGATCTGCTGACAGAAAAACGAATGAGAAAAAAATCCTCATATGTTGCATGTTATTCTCTAAAGCTTGGCTTATCAAATCTCCTTACATCATTCACTGTTTCTTTTGTCAGTCATACTTTAAAGAAAGACATAGCTGAAATAAAGAGATAAGAAACTCTGTTTTATTTATCATTTATTTGACTTCTGGCAAAAATGATCATTTTTTAATGTTCCCTTTCAAAATTTCCATTTAAAAAATGTTTTCCTAATATAGGAATTTAAAATAGCCAAATGACAGAAGATATGCTGTAAGAAAAGCCTGGAAATGCACTGAAAATATTTTCATTTTTAATGAGAGCCAAACCTAATTTTTTTTTTGGCTTCTTAATTTCATTCCTCACTAACAAAAATTCCACCAGGGGATATTTGTCATTATGAGGGCCCCAAGAAATTTTTTTTTGGTTTTTTGTTTGTTTGTTTTTTTTAAAATTTACTGGTAGTGATGGCAGAGAGGAAAAAATTCATAACCCATGTGAAAAGTAAAGGACAAATAATGAGTTGTCATTTTTATGAAGATATTTAGAATCAACAATGATCCAATTGAAATCATTACTGCAAAACAGAATAGTGAGGAAAATTTTGTTATTAAAAACACAAAATAGAATGATGCTGTTCTAAAATCAGAACATTAGGTGTCATGAGAAAACCAATGTGAAATCCTGCAAGCACAGAATACTGAAGCAGAACTTTTCACAGGACCCAGGGCATGTTTGATGTTGGAAAGTAAAAGTAACTTTTAAAAGATTTCCTGGTTAACCATCGGTACTTGTTTCATAATAGCATTTTTACATTCATTGACGCCTTTTAAATATGTTCTTTATAGCCCATCTAGCTTAGTTTTATGTAAAGTTTTTAGACATTAAAATTTGTGAGAAAAATGTTAACTTTTCTAAAAAGGAGTACCTAGTTTGTTGCTACAGTAACATCATGGACTGTGGCATTTTTTGTTTCCTTAAATAGGTTCAGGATTTCTCACCAATTCCATACAAGTATGTGGGAGGTTTTCTTACGATACGCGTATCTTGTTTTTGTAGAGAGTGTGCTTGTTGTCATGCCGTTTCCTGGGACATAGTTGCATGGAATCAAGTCCTGTTCTTGAAATCATATGAAGAGAAAACGCTTAGGCTCGATAGGTCATTTTCAGGCTATTATAAAACACCTGGCTACTGTAATTCTGGTATAATCTTAACTAACATGTTCTGGCTGAAGTGTGATATTGACTCTGATTGTCGTCTTATGGAATGGCAATATGCATGAGAAACTATTAAATCAGTACGCCTGTGTCTGTGTACTGATAAATCTTGCTTACTTTGTAAAGGGTGGATGAAAAGAATGAGTGTAGGTGAAGGTTTATTTTCTTATTTTTAAAAAAAAAAAAAAAAAATTGGACCACTGTAGTAATTTTGGATCAATAGCGATATGGGCTTAGACTTTACCAGCTGCTAAATGGGCAATTCACTTAATCCGGAGAGAACTCAGTGGAAGTCAGAGACGTTTGAGCAGTTGCACCCTACAAAATCTGTGCATTTGCTTTCATGGGCTTGTTTGCAAAATGTATGCTTCAGGATTCCTGAAAAATAACGGCTTGCTGAAAAATAACTGCCTAGACAAGTCCATTGTAGTGCTTGTTTATTGTCTGAAAGCAGTATGGTAGCTTCTGTTAACTGCAAAAGCCTGAGAATGGGTGGGAGATTTTCGCTGTTCACCTTTCGCTTCAGTGAAATGGCAGAACGTCAGGGTGAGGTGGTGTGAGTCTAGGTTGTCCAGACGTTGGAACGGACCTCTGGAGATCTCAACTGTTCTGTAACTTTGTGACTAAAACCCAGGACAGTTATGATAGCAGAGAGGACGTGAGGCAGGTCATGAAGGTGCAAGGATCCTTTGGCTTTTGGGAGAAATCCTTTGTAGCAAGTCCGTGAAATGGGAGAGGGGACAGGAAGCGTGGCATGGGTATAGGACTTTATTTTTTTCCCCTTGCTTTGTAGGAAATAATGGTGAGCACATCCAGAGTTTTATTCAACTCCTGATTTCTTTTTTTAATTAATAATTAAAAAAATTTAAATTATTTTTTAAACTTATTAAAATAACATTGTCCTTATTTGAAAGGATGTCGCTGGTATAAAAGCGTGATTACTAAAGCCATGGCATATTCTGCTCCTACATGTTTGAAATGTAATGGCTATAGTGCAAAAAGTTAGGAGAGGTTGAAATGAGAGCATTAGATTGGAAATAAGGTTGTAACATTACTGCTGATCTGAAGCAATACTTACCAGCCTTGGATCCATGTGAAAGGAGAATAAGAAAGCTTCTAAGACCACCATACTTTAAAAAAAATGGTAAAAATTTGACAGTATTGTATTGATTGTATCAAGGAAGAGAAAAACTCATGGCTTTAGTGCCGCCCCAGGAAGGAAGAGAAAAAGGTCGGTGTTTGCACAACAACGTGACTGTAGACAGAGGACTGGGGATGAGATGATGATCATCATCTTTAGTGGTGGACTTGGCAGTGTTAGGTTTACGGTTGGACTCGACGATCTTAAAGGTCTTTTCCAACCTAAATGATTCTATGATGTATTCCTGGGATTGCATCTGCCTTTTTTCACTGTTTCTTGTAACTGTCACTTAAAGCCTGGACTTTCTCAGTCATTTCCATAATAGTAATATTAACTCATCTATTGGAAAGTTCTCGTTAGTCATTTCTGTTTTGCATTGTTAAATTTCATCTCAAGACTTCTGCCCTCAAAGCAGTATTCTTCCCATGCAATTTGCAATCTCTGTTTATTTCATCAATAGCAAACATCATTAGTATATCTTGATTTCGAGTTAAAATCATTAACAAAAAAAGTACTGAGCAAACTCAGTCTCAGGAGTGATTCTGAAAGACGCTGCCAATTATCTCCTTCACCTCTGTAACTTTTCCTTTAATGTGACAGCATCTAACTCTTCACTAGTTCCTTGTTTTTCTACTCATTTTTGTCTTTCTCGGTTTAATGGGTAACTTGCTGTGTGGCACTTTCTTGCAGGAAGTGCCCTCAAGAAGACAGAAGGGACGGCAGTTTCCCCTCTTCATTCTCCTTTTACGTTACCTGTGCAGCTGTCCAATACGTGTCCTACTGGACAGCTGGCTTAGTCTTCTGAAGTGCTTGGTTACAGCCAAAGGGATTAAATGCACATTGTTTCCTTACTCCGAAAAAATAAAGTTATCAGAAAATGTCATGGCATGATCTAGCTATGTTGAATTTCTGAGGCTTTTTGTTTTGACTTACCCCCCCTCCACACGTTTAGTTATTCCAACTGTAAAATTTGATTAATGCCTTGTGTTCCCTTTCGGAGCTGTGTTTTCAATGGCCTGTTAGAAAAGCTCTCCTCTTCTTTCCGCAGTAGAAAAAGCTGCATTTGCTGTTTGCCATCTTGTGATCTCGTAAGATGCTTAGCATGTTTTTTAAATTCCTGCTACGAGGCTTGTGATTTCATGTGTCAATTCTTTTAAAAGTCTGGATGAAGATTATCCGGTTTCCTCACTTTGACTGCACTGCGCTCTGAAGACTTCACTTCTGCATCAGTTGTGACAACTTCTATCTTTGTAGCGATCCCTCTTAATTATTCTGCCTTTCCCATATGTAATGTTAAACGTAATTTCCCATATCTAAAGCTGCTTAGTCTCCCCACTGAGCTTCATTGCTTAGTAGCATCATTTCTTTCCGTGTTCTCATTTTATTTATATGGTTGAAAAACCTTCTTTGTGTTTGTTCTAATATCCTGTGGAAGATCTAACTCAGCTTGACTCTTGGCAGTTCTTTATCTGTACAATACTTGCCCTTTTTAGGATGTAGCTCTTTTTGCTGATGAGTCTTTTTGTTGTTGTTTCCCTGCTAATATCCTTTATGAAGTTATTCATGCATTTATTTCTGGAGCCTTTCTTTACAAGTGTTTTCTCCTTTGCTAGGATTCCAGTGTTTGTACTTTTCTGACTTGACCTACTAATTGTTTGACTTGTAAAGGTGGAAGAAATTTCTGCCAGTTACCAGGGCATTTACCAAAAATTGTGCTGCCTAATACCTCAAATATTTCCTGAAACTTGTATTTGTGGTTAAGCAGCATTCAAAATTAATGCATTATTGATGGACAGTAGCGCCCTCAAATTTAGTATGAGACCATGCTTCATTTGTTAAATTACATGGAACCTCTCTTGCCAATAACAGCCGCATTTGATGAATACAAGTATTTAAAAAGAAAAAATTTTTTTCTTATTACTTCATTTTTTTTTTTCTGAATACATCTGTGCTCCTTAAGGCAAAAAAGCAGAAAGTTTCTCTCTGCCCCCAACCCCTATCCCTACCCTTCACCTACACTCATTTTATTCTTTTCATCTACCCTTTACAATGGTCTTTTCTTTCACGAAATAATCTCCTGCTCTGTCATAAGATTGTTTAGGATAAACAGGTAAAACTTTTCTGAGAGTACAACTGTTAACAACCTGCATAGTTGTTTATATAGGTTCAGAGTTTGATCTTTTTTTATACTATTAGTTCCTTTTCTCCTCCTTTTTCCCCCTACATTTTCTAGAAGAGGGTTCTCAAATTTCAGTATTTGATTTCATCAAGAATTAGTTACATATATGCTGGGTTGGGATTGAGCCCCAATTTAAAGGGGAAAGGAGGATGTACCGTTGCCAGCATGACGTGATCGTACGAGTGCATGCTGAGCTACAGTGACTGCTGTATTTCCATTTTGTAGAGAAATGCAGTGTGGTGAGCCCCTGCGCCCTGGACATGATACATGTCTTGTATCTATAGCAAGGAGCTAAACAGCCAAGACTCTCCTCCGCCATAACAACCTTTTGGTGGGTGCAGAGCCAGTTTTTACTGTCAGCTCTTCTGGTAAATCTGCTGTGTGAGAGAATGAGGGAATGATTTGGCATGAAAACAAAACCATTGGACATAGCATAGTTGTTTTTAAACTTACCCAAATTTGAATTGCCCAAAATATTAATGTTTGTAGTTCTAGTCTCTTTTTGTATCGATTTATTGTTTCATGCTTGAGCTCCCTTCAGACTGCAATCTATATGCCTATTTTATTCTGTACACTTTATTCAGGTTATTAAAACAAAAATAATACTCCTCCGTAGGCTTGAGGGAGATTAGGAGGAGTATCATACCTATTCAAAGGAAATAATCTTTCCTTGTGTTCTTTTTTTCTTTTTCTGTTTAATTTACAGTATAAGTCTGTCCTTATTTGTGTAGCCCTGAAATTGTTCTTGTGTTTAAAAAATAGATTTTTTTTTTTTTCATGTGAGTTTAAATGAATCTTGAGAATGAAATGTCTTCAGGTTTTATTTCTGTAGGTTCTCAGTGATTTGCATTTTACTCATAGAAGCCTATTTATACTTAACATCTATTTTAGCATCATCTGACTCAAATATCCTCCCACGTTTGGTTTACTCAGAGAATTTCTAAATAATTTTATGGCAATTTTTTTCCCCCCAATTTTTTATTACATGCTTTTTTCTCCTTTTTTTCCCCCCTAGAAAATTGTCGCTTGCATGCATATTTTGATGATTGCAAAATGGCAAACCTAAAGAAATTTTAGTATGTAAATATGTTTATTTCTTTTACAGACACTGAATCCAAAATGGAACGAAGAATTTTATTTTAGAGTAAGTTTCCCTTTACTTGCAATCATTATTAGAACATGTACATTAATCACATGGCATTTTATAAAGTTGGAAAGAAGCTTATGTTTTATTTGTTGTTATATGTTTACATTAAAAAAAATGCTTGTCCAGATGTAATTGCTCTTCTGTTTCTGTAGTGACGGAATGATCAGCAGAAATTGGCATAAGGTTAATTAAAAATGGATTGTTTCACAAGTTGAGATTTTAATTAGAGTAAGTTTTAAGTTAATTCATCTGACACATAAAAAATTCTCTTTACTGAAAAAGTATTTTTAGCAGAGCATGTTTGCTGTGGTTTTAAAATGTTAATGCAGTGGTAAATAATCAGAGTTATTTCTAAGAGCTGTATGAAATTTAAGTTATCATAGCAAGAAATAATGAAATGTAGGCAAATGTAGAGGGAGAAGGTAGAAAAAGTAATTTCTCTTGGCCTTTGTTACTTGCCAAAAAAGTCAAAATATGCCCTTTTTTTTTGTAGTTTCATTTTAATCTTTATAGACCTTGCTTAAAATGAAAACCAAATTATAGCTAAAACTGAGTGATTTTTATCAGAAAAAATAATTTTAAATACTTGAAAGTGGTAAAGGAGGGGTTAAAGTCATGATTATCAAACCCAACATAACATAAATGAGAAGGGCGATAACAATTTTGTTACTTAGTTGCTGAAAATGTGTTTTCCAAAGAAGAATGACTTAATTTTAGTGCAGCTGTAGCTTTCACCAGAGAAGGTTAGGTAGAATTTCAGTGGTTTTTAAAATTTAATCTTAAACAGCTGCTTGAGAAAAGATGTCATTGTAGATGTTAAAAACGGGTATCATATCGAACATTGTTTATAGAGACTTTATTGCTAATAGGATCTTTTAGGTAAATAGTTCCCACCAATATAATTGTTACTATACCATTTTTTGAGGTTTAAGTGGAATTTTTATTTTTAAACATGTACCAAATAGCTTTTCTAGGTTGTGCAGCTGGGTAATACATATCTAAAATGACCTTTCTGTAATGAAATATTTTGATTTTTGTAATGTACTCAGAGGGGAAAATAGGTACTTGCACTTCTTTAAGTTGTCTTGACACTAAATTTTGACTGGGCCTAAGGTTTTCTATTTTCGTCACGATGGTTTTGGATGTTTGCACACCTCTTGTTATAGAGGTGGCTCTACCACGGGATAACTTAAGCTATCGGCCTGTAAAAATGCAGAGGAATTTTAATACTGTGATTTTACTAGAAAGTCATTACTACACTACCTAGTAAGAGAGCATTTTGTGGTGAAGTGTTCAAATGCCTTTGCCTTCAGCACAGAGGGGAAATTGCGTAGGGAGATTACCATTGTGCAGGAAAGGGAAGGGGAAGTACGTGTTCGACTGTCTGTCTGCCTGAAGACATTTCAGGCTCTCCCAAATTTGATCCCGACTGCACGTGTGATTCAGAAATGGGTGACCTCACCTCCAGAAGCCCATCTTTATGAATACTGGTCTTACAAACATGCTGAGTTGCAAGACGGACTATAAGGAACAAATTCATGTGTTTTAAAATGAAATACATTTACTCAGGATTAAGCAAGCTTGTTATGTATATTTGTGCTTATAATTTTAACTGATCTTAGTCAAGGTAACCTTTTTAATCATTTACTCCTCCCAGGAAAAGAGAATACACAAAGCTGCCACAATTTGTGTTGCTTCAACTACAGATACAGTCATAGAAGCTCTGTTAAAACATCTTGAAAATCCTAAACAGTAATGTGGATATGTAAAGTAACGCATCATCTTCTTTGTGTGTCACAATTCTCTGATTTTCTCAAAACTGGGAAGGCCATCACCACCCCCACAGAACTATCAGTCCATTGTGGAATATTGTTTCTAAATATTGTTTCTAAATTTTCTTATTTAAACAAGTTGGACATAGTAACCTGGCTTACAAAGTTTTTCCGAAAAAATACATCAGGTGGATCAAATACTACAGAACTTTTTTCTTGTTTAATAGTGGTTGTTTTGTCTTCCTGCCAGAGTTCTTTTTTTGTTTGGTTTTTTTTCCTTTTAAATGTTGGCAGCCTTTCTACTGAAATTTGCTTCAATGTATTTTGCTGTTTTCAAGTGCTGGAGAGACTTCTGTTGGGCTTTTCACAGGCATGTATGATAAATGGGCTAGAAACGGTGAGTGGTAGACAGTCCGAAATATAGATGGTTGTGAAAGTCTGAAAGAAATACAGTAAAACTCCTGCTCCCTACATTTTAGTTGAGCTTTCCAGCTGTAGAACAAAAAAAAAAAATGCAGGAGCCCTGATTGTCCAGCCTGGGACTTGTTCCCAAAGCACAGAGCTTGTCACTTGGGCCAGGCCACCTTTCCTGAGACCAAGTTAGCTTCGCTGGTGTTAGCTTCGCTGGTGTTAGCTTCGCTGGTGTTAGCTTCGCTGGTGTTAGCTTCGCTGGTGCGCTCAAGGCAGCCGAAGCCCTCCCTGGATGCGGCGTGTACTGGGCGTGACGTGAGAGAGAAGCCGCCGTGGTTTGCCCAGGGATGTCCTCTCCAAATTCCTGTCGGCCGTACGGCTGCATCCAGCTCCGGCAGTACGCAGCAGCCATGCCCTTCGCCTGCGGAGCTTTCTGTACTAAGAGAAAGGCAGTAACTCTCTTGCACTGAACACAGTAAATGAGAGCTTTTAATGTTGACTGCTAGGCTGTTTCTAGCTGCGGTAGGGTTTAGAAACAAGGTGTTCTCGTGCTCCAGTTCAAGTAAAACTAAAGATTTACATAAAACCTGTTAGTCCTGTTCTGTTTGCCTTGGTTTAATCACTGTATGAACTAGTACCCCCATATTGTTATCGTCAAGGTAATGAACCTAAAGTGACATTGTTTGAATTTTCTTGTAGGTAAATCCAACCAATCATCGTCTCCTGTTTGAAGTGTTTGATGAAAACAGATTGGTGAGTGCTTGTCTTGATTGTGTTTTACTAATCACAAGGCTCCGTGTAACACAGGTGATGAAAATATAGCACACCTTAAATGTATATGTTTGTCTGTTGTTTAAGTAAGTGTGCTAAGAAATGCAGATGGAAGCATAAAAAGCATCTGGTTTTGGGACTAAGAGCATTAAACACGAAAGTAGTACCCTGCTGGGTCAGATCAAAATGGTCCCCCTTAACCCAGTATTCCGACAGTAAAAACCTCATCGTAGTCTTAGGCTTCTCCAGTGCAAACTGATAAAGTCCCAACCTTTTTAATTACTTACAAAGCACCTTCTTCATCCTCTGATCATTTTAGTGTCTCTTTCCTGTACCTTTTAATACTTCTGTGTCCTTTTTTGGGATGTGGTCACCAGAGCTGCACTTTGCTCCAGATGTGGGTGTATGAAGGTTTAAGGTAATAGCAAAATAATGCACTCTGTTTTCAGTTCTCTGCCTGGTAATGCCCAGCGTATTGTTAGTGTTTTTAGTCTTGAACTTAATTTGTCTGATGCAGTAGCTCTTCCAGAGAAGTGTTTCAGCATCTTACTGCTTCTTACTTTGTTATCATAGAATCACAGCATGGTTTGGAAGGGACTTTAAAGATCGTCTAGTCTAGCCCCTCCGCCATGGGCAGGGACCCTTCCACTAGGCCAGGTCGCTCAAAACGCTGCCAGGGCTGGGGCATCCGCAGCTTCTCTGGGCAACCTGTTCCAGCGCCTCACCACCCTCGGTGAATTATGATTAAGTAGAAAAGGTTTTCACACAGCCATATGTGAAATAAGTGACGCTCATTCTAAACATATTGGTTAAATATGCTAGTGCAATGGCATACTGGACGAATGATTTCTTTCGTTTTTTGTCTTTCAAAAATAGTAACACCGTCTCTTTGTTTATGAGATCAAGTATTACATTTTCTTGGTTGGGTGCAGTACAATCTCTAAACTTGTTTGCTTTGTGAAGATGAGGATCAGTGTTGTGAAGATCCTTTTATTCAAGAAAACCCAGTATGGAAACATTGTCTTCAAAAAATATATTCTTTTCCTCTGTCTTCCTATTAAAGGTAGAACAAAGAAAAACGTACAAGCTGTAATGTTCTGCGGAGAAAAAAAGGACCTATAGCCAAATGATTATATCCTCCTTTAGGAGGAAGTAAATCGGTAAATCTGTGACCGTGTGTATTTAGAGTGGGCTGACTGTGAGCATATTTATTGACATATAATGATCATAATGACCACTTGCACTACTAAAACTGTCCTATACCTTTTGAACTTAACAGGGACTGACATCAGTCAGTTCTTCCCAGCTTTAAGGTCCTCTCCTATTGCCAGCTGATGCAAAGAACCCCGCAGCAGAAATCCCGTAACCGTAACTGTGAGGCAGAGTATGTAAGCCTGGGCTCGGGACTGTGCTGACATTACTGCGTGGCTTGCGTGTGTCTTGGGGGACGGCTGGAAAGACGTTTGCGTTGGCGTGGAGGACAAAGCGGAACTGGTGGAAGAGGCTTCGCTCTGCCCGCGGGCTGCGGGGTGGTGGCATGCACGGGGATGCCTGTGCGGACAGGAACGGGGTGGCGGTTCAGGACAATAATTCTATACGCAGCGTCAGCTGAGAAATTATGGTCTTGGTGTACTCATTTCAGATACGTTGCTTAAGATTTTTCTGTTTCTGTATGCAGTACTGGCAGTTTCAGTACTTCTTTATTGTTGAACCATCTTCTGTTTGTTCTTCCTGTGATCCTACTTCCATAGGCAGTCTGCCTTTGGGCTTGTAACCTCCTTGGAAAGGCAGCAACCTGTGTTTTAGGAGCCGTTGCTTTCTTTTCAGAAGGTGTTCTGAGCTATTGACAAAGCAAGTACACTGGGGTTTTTAGAGTGGCAGATTTCCATCAGGTTATGTTTGCAGAATGAGGAGGCATTGAACTGATTATTTTGGCTTTACTCCGAAATACTTATTGTCAATACTTGCATGGTTTTTGTCACAAGAACTTTGTTTCTTCTTCGTGTTTGCAAATTATCAAAGCACTTTCTGTCTTTGCAGTACACCCTTTCCTTTCTATCCCCCAATCAAAATAGAGAATATTTGATGCAAGCTTTGTCTTCGGTGCAAAGAGAGAGACTGTGTCCTTGGATAATATGTTTTATCTGAAAAATATGATAAAATAATATCAATACCTGTGCTTCCACAAGGCAATCTACAGTACTGTTGCTGTGTAGAAGCTATTCATGTTTTTCATCTTGTTGGCTCGTGGTCCATTTAAAACAATAGGGGATTGTGCTGTCTCTTGGCAGTTAGATCGTTTTAAGCTTCCATTTCTCTTGTGATTGGTCATTTTCTGTCTTTTGAAAACAAGCTGCTTGCAAACAGAGGTTTAAATGGCTGGGTAGAGCGTTGACTCTCCACGTACAAATTTTCAGAGCCGTTGACAAAACTTATGCTTTCCAGTTCTCCCAGGGAGCAAATGTCCTTGTATTGAAATGAAGCTACACTTCTTGCTAAACAGAGTTTCTTTTCTAGTATGTGCTAACAAGTGCTATTGTGAGCACACTTCAAATGTGAGTATCCTCAGACCACTGAGTTTCTGCGTTGTAATAGAGCTGATTGAGGGTGTTTGTTTTACGTTTTGGTGTATCCTGTCTGTCTGTTCTTCTTCTGAGGTCTTTTGGCTCTCAGAGCACGTAACTGTATTCCGTGCTGGCAATCACACTCGTGGTAATATTGCTAACTTTCTCACTGGAGGCTGGCCAGCAATGGGCAGAGTTTCTGTACGGTGTTTAAGACAAATCGGTACAAAACGACATGCAACACCCGTCTCCGGTTTTCACTCGTCTTTACTGCCTGGTAAAACTGAAAAAGAAACTTTGTCTCCTGCCATCTTGCACATTTCTGCTGTTTTTATTGTGTGAGAAATCTTTGCCATATGTACGATTGCTTTGTTTGTAATTTTTAATTATTAAAAGGGGCTGCGCAGGGCAGTGTAGGTTATGTTGCGTTCGTAGGGACAATGTAAAAGTTGTGGGTTTTAAAGGCAAGAACTTTGTTGCTTAATCATGTTATGAGCACAGTTAAAACTGAAAGCGTAACCGTGCTATATTTATTCGTGTTCTGCCATGATAGCCTAATGCTGTAACACACACCAAAATGTTAAGCTTGAAGTAATTTTTCTGATTTGCATGTGGAGTTGACTTAAATTTTTAACACTAAATTGAAGTGTTTTTGTTGTAGTTAAATTTTTGTGTGTGTGCTTTATACAAATGTGCCTTGTGAATATGATGTGGTTTAGATTTATAGCAGTGCCGAGTGTGTTTGCTGCCTTAGTCAGCTGTGAGAGCTCTCCCGCTGGGGCCGCTCCTCTCTGATGGAAAAGGAGCAGCTGTGAAGGTGCTGTTTCAGGCTCTTGCTGGCATTAAAAAAAAAAAAAAAAAAGAAAAAAACAAACCCCCCACTAGCTTACATTGGAGAGGGGGAACCAGGCCACGTGACTCCCACCATCCTACCCTATGTCACAGTGTGTAGGAGCGCTGATTGCTCTTACCCAATCATGCCTGGAATGCTGCTTGCCACTTGGGCTATTTCTGCTATCTGTCGCTATCAGGGCTGCAGTGCTAACAGTTTGGCAGATGGGACACTTTTTCTTGGAGTTTATGTCTTTGGTTTTTAACTTCTGGCAGTGCCTGAATTGTTGCTGTTCTCCCTCTCCTTTTCTTCTCTCTGTAAAACCATGGCCCATCGGCTGCGGTTTCATTTTGGCTCTGGGCGAAGCAACACAGCCCCCGAATCGGAGATCCTCGACCGGGAGAGAGAAGATGACTTTTTCATGGCATTCCACACTTTGCCAAGAAGAAACAGTCCTCATGCTTTCTCCCGACACGGAGCAGATTATGGTGGTGGCGGCGGCGATTTGCAAGAAGTGGGCTCCTTAAAAAGGAGCACATCCATGTTTATTCCCCAGCTGCTGAACAGCGTTGATGTGCGTCCAACGAGAAGCTCGTCCATGCAGATCTCTCTTCAGCGCAAAGCTGCGAATGGCTGCGCGGACGAGTGCGCAACCCTGGAATCTCCTGAGGAGACACTTCCTTCTAAATTCTCAGACTTCAGGGAGCATTATGCATCCCCTGTTGAAAACCATTCTTCTTCTCCGAGCAGTCCAGAGGTGACTCCTGAAAATTCTCCACCCAGGCTGACGGAAGAGTTAGGGCAACAGATTAATGGAACTGTTTGCTGTAATCGTAGAATATTTTGTGCTGTTCCTTCTAATAACCAGAGTGAGGATGCTTCATCAACTACCCAGGAAGATGAGGCAAATGAAGCAGCTTCAGGTTTAAACATAAGTGGTGTGAGGATCCAGCATCGGGCTTCAAGTGCAGACGTGCCTCAGGTTACTCTACTACCCTTTGGTACTGAGGCTCAAAATAATGCTTCCACCCCTGAACCCCGGCGTTGGTCTTTGCAACATGTGCCAGATATGTCAGCAAATTCAGGGAAAAAGTTCTTTGTTCTCCAGTTACAGCAACCGCAGACAAGCGGTACAGGTGCAGGAGGCGAATACAACTTTGGTTTTACTGGAACAAAAGGGGACAGATTGGTCAGGTATCCTCGCATACGGCTAGAAAGGAGTACTTCCTACCCTGTCCAGCCGCCAGCAGAAGAAATTAGCCCCACAGGTGATGGATTGAATTCAGAACCGCATGGAAATGGCAGCAACGGGTCAGAAATATCTCGAAGCAATTCAGTAGAGCGGATTCCTCAAGGGCAGGGATGCTTGTTTAAAATCAGACCAGATCAAAACACGAGGCAGCAGCACTTCAGAATTCTTGTCACCCGTGGTCCTGAAGAGCAAAATCAGGTTGTTGGTAAAGAGGGTCGTGGCACCCCTGGGCCTACAACACCCAGCACCGCAGTAAGTATGATGCTGAATGTGCTATGCTAGTAAAATACAGAATTGCCATACAAAGGCTTCTAGACTCGAGGCGACAGAAGCACTTCCATTGTTAGTGCTAGAATGTTCTGCATTTCTCTGGAGCAAGCCACGAATCATCTCTATTTCTAATCTAGCATAACTTTGCTCTCAGTTATGATTACATCCAGTGTAATATTTTGAGATCCTAATGTCACACACGTTTCTTAATTCAGTGTTAGGTCAGCTGGAAAGATTTTTAAAAATCAGAACATTCAAATGACAAATTAAGTGTTCGTGTTAATTTAGTTGGCTGAGACCTTGCTGCATGAAGAATTCTTCATGCACTCTGTTTTTAGAAACAAATACTTTGACACCTTCTAAGTATAATGTACACACGTGTGCACTTCTTCACGATTTCAAAATGTGTATTGTAATGCAGTAGTAACTGAGACTATAGAAATCTTACAATAATTCCAATCAAGATACTGACTTAGCAGATAAGGTACCAAGAAGTTAGAAAAAAAATCTTTCTTACAGTAATATGTATTTTTCTTTTTGGCCTTCTGGAAATTAAAAACATGTCCTATTTTTTGTGCCACAAGTCCTGATCAAAGAACTGTACAAGTAGCTTGGCACAGCTTAGTAAACTGTCCTGTTGTTTGTATTTGCCTTGATTTTGCTTTAGGATGACAAAATTAATCTTCTGGTTTTTCTTTGTTATAAGGGGAGAGGATTGATGTTTTATGTTTTTAAGCCACTTTTTAAAAGACCAAAGTAGGAATGAAACTTAAGGGTTTAGATTAGTCATTTGCTTAAATTGCTTTACTGTGCAATTTAACACTGCCCACTTGAGTTCCTAAGCTCAGTGATGCTGTATATAGAATAGTAAGCACTCTGTCTCCAGCTGTGAAAACAGATTCACTAGAAGAGATTTTGGTCTTCGTTGCTTGTGCGTTCTCGTTCTTCCGCGCTTTCGTTCAGTGAAATGTAGCACAGAAAGACAGCTGCTCGCTGCAGCAAGGCCATATGATGACTCTGCAGCTTTCCTGTGAAAAAGCTAATAGTCTTCAAGTTATTCCAGTATAAACTTCTTTTTATCTCTTCAGTAGACGTTGTGAGTAGAAAATCACAAAGTATCCCTAAGCTTTTATTTTTAAAAAGTAAAATAAAAAAAAGAATCCCTTGCCGGTACAGGTTTCATTTCATCTCCGTAAGCTAGCAGTTTTAAGTAGTGTATAGTGTCTTTCCTGCCAGCCTGAGAACATTTCAGCAGGCAAATTCGGAATGCAGAAACTTCACTGATTTTCATCTTCATTTGACTTTCACGTTTGCGGTACAGCATGTTAAGCGTCCTCATACTAAAGTGAGTCTAAATCTCATACTAAAAATGAAATGGGAAAAAAGAAGTATGTCTGATTTTCCCTTTCCTGTTTATTATCCCTTGTTCCTTTCCAATAATAGCTGTTCATGGAGAACCATCATAACCAATTAAATAAGTAGCTGTAGTAGTCAAACCTCGTACAAAAGCATCAGGGGTTTACAGATCTGTGCAACTTGCAGAGAGATGTGCCCCAGTGTCTCTGCAGTAGTTCTGATTTTCCTAAAGGATCTAGCCCCCAGAGTCCCTTCTTTGATCTTCACTGTAGTAATGATTCACATACCAAAGACATACTTCAGTATTTCCAGAGGAGAATTATGAAATTTGTTCCTATGTGCTCTCAGTTTTACTTACCATGTGAAATCAATTTAGTCATCCATGAAGCATGGCAGTCAGAGAGGCACTCAGTCCAAATGGTACTTGCATTCTTTAGCGAAAAAAGTTTCAAAAATAAAGAAATAATTGAAACTCAAAACTTTTTTGTGGTGTTTTCTCATATTTGTAGTAAGCCCAGAAATATTGTGGGCAGAGGTGATTGGCCAGGCAAGATGCCATAGGAAGTGTGGGGAATGAAAGCATTCTGGTGAAAGTTTTGCTTTATTTTGTCTACATATAAAACATTCTTTAGTAAGGTGTCATTTTTAATCTATCCCACAGAAGTCTGTTTGGAGGACCTATGATGCTAAGTAAGGGTGTGCCTGAAATATTTGTTCTGTTCAGCTGAGGAAAAAAGTTGCTATGTCTTATAGTTCATAGTGGGGGGGAAAAAAAAAAATTCTAGACTCTTCCCGTTAAACAAGTTTGTGTGTATTTGATTGATATAGGGCATGGGCCCGGGGCTGTGAGCAGCAGCTGCTACAGCCTTATTTATCTTGAGTGAAAACATTCAAGCGGGCGTCTGCAGTCCTACTGCTACCAAGTGTTTATGACCTTTCAAATATCTTCTGTTTTAGACAGAAGCGTTTTTGGGCAAGCAGGATGTATTTCATTACAAGTCATTATAAAATATTAAGTAAAGTATGAGCTTATGTCCAATTGTGAAAAATTTTATTTGGAAGCCTTGTTACAAATTCTTTTGACCACTATGATATTTTACATGTAATGCAATAGGCTACTGCTAAGTGTGTATATATACTGTGGCATATAACAAATACCCACATTGTTTATAATTTGGGGTCTGTGAATGCATAGCTGTATTTGTGGGAAACACTTCAAAAATCTCATGTATTGGACAACTGTTTTAGAGACCTGACAAAGGCATCTTTGTTGTGATAAGAATGCAAAGTGCCCTAACAAAATGTTGTAGTAGTAGTACTGACTTATATCTAGATAACAAACAGAAACGGCAACTCTTGACGCTGCAAGTCTGTATTTCTCACAACTCTGCTTTTCTTTTCCTTTCTTAGAAATAATTTTAGAATAAATGTTGTTGTGAAAGTACAGAGAATCAACTTATGCTCCTAGGATATCAGCTGGGGTTGGGGCATGTAAACCGAAAAGAGCAGGCTATGATAAATGCAGTTCAGCAGTCGGGAAGGGCCAAAATTCTGCATTGCACGGTGCCTGGAAGACTTGCACGTGGGCACCTAAGATGTGTGCCTCATTCAGACTGGTGCCGCGTGGCACACCAGTGATTGATTGCCTAAACCCTAGCTGAGACACTGTATTTGGCAAAATTTCCTTTACGTGGAAGTGGAAGCAGGGCTGGATGAACATGTGCAATGCACATGACTGCTTTCAGGTGGACTCTTTGGGAAGTGGCTAAAAAATTCATCTGGAGAATGTGGAACTTGGTGGAATTAAGGAGCTGGAAGGTGCCGCTCCTCTGCTGTCACCTCTCCCAAAGGCTGTAACATCCACTTCTCTGTCTCACTCTGCCCTTCATCGCAGGTCATTCAAAACTTCATGCTTCTGTTGATAACATGAATTTTGGTGGGGAAGGGGGTACCAGTTCCGTTGTTTTAATGGAAATGCTTTCATGGGAGACCTCTGCATATCACTGAGGCAGTGGACTTCAGATGTGTCAGTGGTGAGCTTTGTGTTTGATGAGGAATAATTTTTATCACCTAGAGCAGAGCCAACTGCTGTTAATAAAGCTGTGTATGGGAAAGGCAGAGTTGTTTAGTAGAATCCTTATACAAAATTAGTAATTAGCAACTGACAATTACATGACTGCAATACAGATGAGGAAAAAAAAAATCTTAACTGTTACTCAGAATCATATAATAACGTATTTTAATGCATTATTGTATTACGACATATAGCACAATGCATTTTGGCAGTTTATTTTTTTCTAGAGGGAATGAATGCTTCTCTTAGTTCTTTTGTTCCACTCACCATTTTTCTTAGTTTCACTAATACCTTTTCAGCGTAAAAAGGTTGCTAGTAACCCCTTATTACCTTAGTGACTTCCTGTGATTTGGAATAGATTTCTATGAGGGCAAAACTTTGCAAAGAATAGATAGCAATCCACTCAGAAAATTGCTACTGCTAGGCAAGTTTAAAACCCTGAACCAGTCCTCTTTTATATCCCACTAGGAGAGCTACGAGTCGAACCTGTTTAATTATACTGGGGCTTACTTATTTGTGGGTTTGACCTAAGAGAAAGCAGGTCAATGAGATTGCTGATTGATTTAGAGGAACTGCTGGTGAGAATTTTCTAGTGTTCAACAGTGTTAACTAAAATAGTATCTAATGTCAAATCACGTATATAAAAGATGCACATTTCTGCTCTATCTAGGATTAGAAATGTCTATCTAAAGAATTCAACACTTCTACAGACCTTCCTTACATGGTGAAACCCTACTATACTATTTCTACCTTAGCTGGACTGTGAATTCATATCAGATATATGGGAACTTATGTTCAGAAATGCATACAAAATTCTCCAGAAAAGTATATATAGCTGACCCATCAGCTGTATATATTGATGGCAATTTGTCAGAAAAGGGGTATGATCATGACATACTATATCATATATTATCAAATAAAAGGGGAAAAATGCCAATTAACTTGCCTTACAGATTGGTGTTTACTGTTATCCTACTTTTGGTCAAAAGCTCTTGACATACCATGCTCCAAGACATTGATTCATAGTCTATGATATGGAAGTCTTAGGATTTTCTTTTTCATGGCTGGGGGTGGGGAAAAGAAAAAAAAAAAGGGGGGGGGAATAGTTTTCTTCAGTTTTACACATTGGAAAAAATGTAATACATTTAAATGAAAAACAAAGACTAGTTAAGGGATGACAAACATCCTGCTTTTTTAGCTTGAATATTTATTCTGTAGACAGTCTCACAAATGATACAGTTTTCAGTAGCAAGTGTCTGCTTCAGTGCTACTATACTGTCGTCTTTATGTTCCTATACATCATTGCCTCATGAGTTATCACTCGGCATTGTGGATGACTGTTCTCTTAACTGGAGGTAGTTTTCTGTGCACAGTGATATTCAAGGAAGAAACATCTGAACCGCTGTTAGCTAGCTAAGCCTTTACTGCAAGGAGCAAAAGAAAGTGAAATAAATTTCATTGTTTGCAGTCCTTTGAAGATGATGAATTTGTAGAGGAGCTTCCGTTGGCCACATCTTCAGGCCATATTTCTACCATAGTATTTACTTTCTTTATCCATTTGTTTCAAATTTCTAGTCTGTCTTGGATCCAGTGGGTTGGAAAAGAAGAATTCCTTTAACTAGCAATCCCATCCTGTGACCTGACCTAGCTCTAATGAATGAGTAGCAATTGTCTGTACTTGCCCTGTGCTTAAGCCTTAATTTATAAGACATGTACCACTGTATGCCAATTAAAAAGGGCAGTGGAGGAATAACATTGTTCTCTGTTTTTACCAGTGTGATTTGCAAAATAAGAGACATACTTTGGTTAGTATGAAATTCAATTCTGGATTGAATTTTCTGGTTTTTTTACTTTTGTACATAAACTGATCCATCCGATAAAAAAAAAATTTAAAAATTCTTCAATGGTTTAGTGTAAACTATGGCAAAGTCTGAAAGTCTCTTTGCTGAGATGGTACTGAGACACCAAATGGTTCAGGTATAGCTGATCAGCAGAAGAAAAAACTGATGGAAATCTTTAAAGATGATAGAAATTGAAAAAGGATTCCGCGCCCCCCATGCACACCCCTCCCATTCAAATAACCATTGCAAGAGTTTATTTGTTTCAGGTTAGTTATTGCCAGTCCCCAGAGAGAGATCTTAATCGTCTCTTTTAGTGTTGCTCTTCTTGCCCACTCCTGTGGTCGTTCGCCGGCCTGTCCTTGACACAGTGTTCAGCACTTAATTTATCGTCATTCATCACCTTTAACTAGCCCCCATGCTGATCCTTTTTTAGGACTTGAGTTGGTATGGGAAATGGTGGTGCTTTTGAATTGGAAAAGAGGTTTAATTGCTCCTCTTATAATTTCTGAGCCAAGTCTAAATGTCTGAGAACTCCAAAGAAAAACCAGACTGTTGATCTGCCTCTCCTGTTTGCGTGTGGATGATGAAGTATATTAGAACCAGCAGTCACTCCATTAAGATCTAAATGCAGAGTGAAAACACACTTGGCATTAGAGACTTTCCTTCTGTCTCTCATTCATCCATCCCTGCCGGCGTAGCGGCAGTTACCTGCGCAGAAAGCTAAAATTGGCTGCATTCACACTTGTGTTCAGTGTGCGATGCTTACAGCTGAGCCATGCTCAACTCTTTCTGCGTCTTCCATTTCAGAAGCAATTACCAAGTGTGGTACAGCATTCAAAATGGTACAAAACAAGAGTCAAATCGTTAGCGGTTTATTTGCTAGTCTTCATTATACCAGGAGCACATTCTTGAAAATTTAAAGGTCTTCTGGAACAGGCACAAGCTATGTCAGAAGCAAGTATTTCCTCCCAAGGCTCTTTAGGGACAGCTGGATCAGTACAGCTCACCTGCACACGGGTGTTAGTAGACGAACGGGGTGGAAAGCGTCGGGCACCGTAAAAAGCCTGCTTTCTCTTCCAGTGCTCCACAGGACTAATGCTCCACAGCGATTTTATCTTTTATATTGCACATGTCTAAGTTTGGAGACCTACTTCAGGGATTGCTGTCTGGACTCTAATAGGCATTTCTAGAACATAATTCAAGTTGCCCTTAGCTAGATGTTTAAAATAGCTCAAATGAATAGTGCAATGAATTTCCCGTCTCTCCACTTGCTATACAAGGAGTGCAGATGAGTATCCGGAAAGCCTCTGCTCTGTGCAGATGACGACTTTGTTGACATCTGCAGGTAGAGGTGATGAATGCCATCCCTCAAGTCTTTTTAGGTTTTCTGTCAAGGATAAAATCAGTTCTCCTTCCCTCCTCTCTCCTCAACAAACCTACCTCTCGGTTGCACTGAAAGAAAGGCATCTCCCCGACCACAGCAGGCTGTGCCCAGAGATTACCATTCTCATCCGTCTCTGTTGCGGGGTGTGCCATAGGCCACAGCCCACTTCGGGCCGTTCCTTCATGTGCCATCCCCACACCCACGCTCCCACTCCCCCTTCCCCCCCGCCCCCGAAATCACCTGGCCCTTCTTAACCAGCCTTTCCATCAGCTTGCACATCTGTTCTTAAAAGATCTTCCTGCCCTGCAAGGGGCAGACCAGAGCGCTCGAACACGTGCAGAGCAGAAGCTACTTGGACAACTGGTGCCCCGTCGTCCCCCCCACGCGTGGAGGGCAAACGGCGCATTGCGAGCAGTGTCAACTAGCTTGCAGAATCAAGAAATCCGTACCTAATTTTTAGTCAAGTTTTCAGAGAGTCAAGGCTTGGCAGTGCTGTCCGTACCCTGTCCCTACACATTCTCCAAGTTCCCTGGGAAACGATTCTGGATTTCATTAGCCTTCACTATTAGGCATTTTTCTCCCTGAAAGCTGTATCTTTTGGTATTTATCTGTAAAGAAACCAGAATAAAACTTTGAGCAGAAGAGCTGGAAATAACATCACTTTTTTTAACAGCAGTAATAAACTATTTGCTCCTGCATGGAAAAATTGTATGCTGAGTTTCAGTACACAGTGATCTCTTTAGAGCTGAGTTTATAAGGCCCTCAATTTATAATGGAAATGCCAACACAGTCTTAACACTGAAGGTGCCAGCCAGAGCAGCTCTGTTAGAGATCTAGCTGCAGAAAATTACAGATAATAAACCAGATACAGAATCTTGGTTGCTTTTTGTACTATTTAGCTGGTTTTCCTATTTGAGAAAAGCTGTCAAGTAATGAAGAATTTGGGAAAGTGCATGTTTTATGACTGTTCTCTAGTTCAAAAAGCTATTCTAAATCCAAATCTATCTTGTTTACTTAGTTTCCACACAAATCTCATTGTAAAATTTAGTACTGCATACATTCATCTAAAATCTGGTGCTTTTATCTGTTTTTTCATCTAACAGGATGGCACTGGGAGCTTCCAAAAGTCAGCAATTATGTACAGAAAAACATTAATAAAATAAACAGTATGACCATGCAGGCTTCTGTCTCCAAAAAGAATGAACAAATAAAAAGGAAAAAGCTTGTCTTTGCTCTGTTTCGGACCTCTGATATTGTAAACCTAGCAAAATGCTGGGCTGAGTCTCTATATATGTGGGAAAAGCTAATTCTAGAGTTAAAGGCCCAGGCATTATCTTTGCCAAAATACCATTTTGGTTTCCAGGTCTGTCATGTGCTGACTCGAGCTGTGGGGGTGAGGGGGGTACAGTGTGTTGGAAGTGAAAGCCAAAAGAAAAATTTGATTCTGATTAGACGAGTTGTGCAAATAAAATACATACTGCACTGTATTCTGTGGTGTAAATTCAGAGTTTTTCAGCTGCTTTGGTAGAAAGCCTCATCTTCCCTTTCATCCTAGGTTGAAATGAATAACCTCCTGGGTGACTAGCATTTCCAGGCTGTATTTTATATATTCTCAAAAAGAGCAAAAGAATATAAACTTTGTTACAAGGTGGGATTTTTATCTTTGGTAAAAGAGAGATTCAGCTATAAATTTCTGTGACCTGACTGGCCTTCTTTTCAGTTACTTGTTGAAGTCTTACGTTCTTAATCTTACTATGTAAGGGGGGGGCTAATGGCAAAGAATAATATATAATTACTGTTTTTTATAAATAAGGCAACAGGAGCCTACTTATTCAGCATTAACTTTAGTATTGAAGAGATTGCTGGACACACACACACAAGCATAAAACTCTGGAGTATGGTATTTTAAAAGCTTTTATTATTGAAAGCAAGTTACTTTAATTTTAAACAGAAAGGTATTCATCAAACAGCGAAAATCCTTTCAAACAAGACATTAGAGGCTGGTAATAATCCTTGAGAAAGTTGCAGCCTAAGTTTTACATCAAGTGAGTGTTTAAAACAGGGTGCGTAATTTTTTTTTTTTTTAAAAAGTTGTTCTGCTTTTAAAATTATTTCTATTCCACATTCTGTAAATAAAAACCACAGCATATCAAGATGTGGGAACAGCAATATTATTTGAGGGATTATGTTAAATCACAATTATTTAAAATATTTTCATGTTGCTAAATTCAAAGCATGATTATCAAAGCTAAGAATTATATCCATTTACATTTTGCACATACCATCCTGGACAGTGAAAAACTCCTAATTTAAGTTTTGTGCATTTTGGCAGTAATACATTTCTCTTTTAGTACTTAGTGTGGTAAAGACTTTAAATTGCAAATACGCTAACCATTTAGTTATTTCAAATCTGCTTCAAGCGTGGTTTTATATTCACAGAATCATAGTACCACAAGACATTATTTGCTTCAAATTCCGTGAAAGTAGAATGAAACTTTATTGTTGAAAAGTTGAGCAGAATCCCCTTCAACTTACACACACGGAGTTTTGTGCTCTCTCCCCAAAGATTTGAAAGAGGAGGCTGCTGTAGTTGCTGTATTACTAACGCTTCATTATTTTTAGAAACTCTATCAGAGAGTGCTTGCCAGCACACTGAATTATTATAAACACAAGTGAACTATACTTGTTGGGAAATGATTGCGGTATATTTGGTGATGCAGCTTGCAGTTATGTAGCAGTGTGTTTACTCACATTCAGCTTTTTAGAATTCAGTAATCCATAATCTGGGTTTCTAGCCCTAGACAGGCTCATGAAGGTTTTTTGTAATATTTGCCATTTTAAGGTATAGGATTGCAAGAGATACTCTACAAGGCACAGTAATCAAGCTACAGAGTAACTCTGAAAGGTTTTATTTATTTATATAGTTTCCAGTACTTGTGGCATTATCGGCTTTCCCAATTCACTTCCAGTCCGGCGAAGCGTCCTTTCTGATGCCGGGAGCACCCTGCGCTGCCCTGCGGCTCGCTCTCGGCCCCGCTGCGGGGTGAGTCAGGAGCGGGCTTCTGTTCCCCGCAGGCTGAGATCAAACCCACCAATATAAATGAGAAACTAGCCAGCCGAAAGGGGTAGGAATTGCT
Source organism: Pelecanus crispus (assembly GCF_030463565.1). Classification (NCBI taxonomy): domain Eukaryota; kingdom Metazoa; phylum Chordata; class Aves; order Pelecaniformes; family Pelecanidae; genus Pelecanus; species Pelecanus crispus. The sequence goes on along the minus strand of NC_134676.1, from coordinate 619,758 downwards.
TCCTGTAAAGAACTAATCGTAACCACCGTAAACAAATGCTTAGTGCAGATAGCAAAGCTGGCTGTGCCTGGTGTTCTAGCAGGTCCAACTCACTTGCGTTTGTCACGCACATGTGTTGAGGATTCAGACAGCAGTGTAAGATTTTGGCTGGTTTGTATGGTTTGAAGGTGTGTGGCTAAATCTCAACCGATCTGAAGTTGTTAGGAATTCTGCTATTGACTTCAGTATGATTGAAGCTGCACTCGTGAGCTTCCTTTTACTGCTCTGTGCTTACATTTAGCCATGCTAATTCCGAAGGCTTCAGCTTAATAGCTCTTCTGAGGTGAACGGAAGATGCTCGATCTGCCTGCTCCAAGGTCATTTTCACTAGAGGTACGGTCCACATTTAAACGTTACTCTACGTGTAAACACACATCTGCTGGAGTATGAGACAAAATCCCAAGCAGTAATCGCAGTGCAGCAATTCCAGCCAAAGTCCTGTTCGAGGCATAGCAGCAAACAACTAATCCTTTCAAACAGGGTAAGGGGAGACGGACGGTTTGGGAAACAACAGACCCTCAAAGCACGGTGTTATTTGGTTGCCACTAGGAAAGCTTGCCAGTCGGCACAGCTACGCTGCAGAATTTATTTGCTCAGCCAGGAGCCTGTATGTCTCAATTTACTATATATTTCAGTCTGTTCTCTACTGACAGATGAGCATGCAGAAATTTCTAACATCGACAGAACTGGTGGCAGGTCCTCCAGTCCTCAGGATTATGTCTGTCAGCTTCTGCCATTATCAGTCTTTCTGAGTCATTGGAAGAATTTTAAATTCTCACACATTTTAAAGTAAAAAATTATTTTGGTTTGTTCATATATTGGCAACATACTGCAGATTGTCTGCTTTGTCTCCTATTCTAGATAAAGGTGTAATCACTCAGCTCTAGGGAAAAAATTAAAAAAAAGCCCCACCACCAAAACCACTGTGAACTGTAAATTGAGCTTTCTCTGAACATACTTCTCTGTGGGAAAGATTCAGTAAACGAATGGCACCAAGTGAAGGAAATGTGCTGAAGACAGTTGTTCCTCTCAGAGGACAATCTGTACTCTCAATAAAAGGTTGCTTCTATTCACATAGCAACCATCAAGGAAGAAACACTATTTTGAAGGAGACGTACAAATCTGTCTGCATTTTCCTGGTGCTGCTCAGGCTGATACACCTTCAAAAAGGCAGACTTTGCTGTTTCCTTGACAGTGAGATATTAATGAACTTAAGATTTGCTTGTTTTATTGATTTACATTCAGAAATACACTGAAGATTTTCTCCTGATCCCAGGATGAACAGTATTGTGGTTCAGTAAGCACCTCAAACATAGACATTTTATTTTAAGACTAATCTTCTGAGTTTTAGAAAACAAATCTAATGCCAACTCTGTGATTACTTTCATCTCTTCACGTATGTCCATTGAATAGTCAGTCTCTCTCCTTGTTTCTGACGTTGCTGCCCTTTTGCTCTCCAGTCAGCCATGTGCAGTCACATGTACAGCACTAAAAAAGAATAAGTAAAATGAAGAATATTAGGAGTTATAGTGGAAGTAGAGTTTAAAGCATAATTAATTATCAGTTTGGATGCAATCCAGGGCCTAAATATGCATTTCTGAGTAATTCTGGGGATAAAAATTATGAAATAATGAAATAAACTACACTTCCATTTTCAAACGATTACTATTTCTTTGAAGCGAGGCTGTATACTAGCAACTTCTGAAAGTTTTTAGTAATACAAGAAGTATAAAATGCAAAAAAAAAGCAGCTACAACTTAGTGCTTAAAGCCAAATCCGAAGGGGTTTTCAGAAATCAATTAATTTGTGGTGATGTTATTTGAGATCTAGTACATCTTTTTAATTTACTGTATTAAAATGTTTGATCTTAACTGACCAAGTGAAATATAAATTTTTGTTCTTTGCAGATGCGGGCTTTGTGGGTAAAGATACACTAGCCAAGTATGGGAAAACCTTACAGTAACCGCTCAGATGTGGGAAACTGGTCACAATAGATTTGGGTTTGTCCGACATCACCATTTTCCAGTATCTTTTTGGCCTTGTGACAACAGGCCTAATGCAAACATCTTAAGTGAAGGCTAACCTTGTCCGCTTTATATTTAATGAGAGAACTGAAAATAAAACTGTCTTACTCTTGCCATCCCCACAGTAAACCTTGTGGTGGTTTTCTCTTAGGGAATTAGCATTGCATTGTGCTGGTTTTTTGATATTTAGTTTTCTGTTAACTTAGGAGAAATTAAAAAAGGGGTTAGAGAAGGGTTTCTGTAGAGAATTTGGTTGCTCGCCCTATGTAGACTTGTAAATACTGCGAATTTGGTACAATTAGCTAACTGCCCAACTTTGCAGAGTGTAAAAATGTATGTAAAAATGTAAAATATTTTAATTTTCCATTAAATAGATGCATCTTAATCCCACAAGAGGACCTGATATCTTTGAAATTTATCAATCCTGCCTAATTTTTCCTGATACTAAAACGGGGTGTTACTACAATACACATCTAATTTATTAGTTTTTTGGAGTTACGGGGCATAAACAGTTCCTCTGTCACAAAGCTGAGAGCACATGGCGACAGGGAAGGCAGGTAAACTTCCCAGCTGCGCGTCTGCAAGCAGGTCTGTCTGTCTGAGCAGGGACCGCCGCCTGCCCTTCCTGCAGGAAATCCTGGGAGTACGGCTCGCAGAACACACTGTCTCTGGGAGCTTCATGTGACCTGTTCCTGCGCATGGCTTCAGAATACTTCATTTTTTTTTTTTGTTTAACATGCGTTACGATCTGTATTTGTTAGTGATTTATTTGTTCTGTGACCCACCGCTTGCTGCCCTGGTAGCGCTGGCTGGCGAGCGGGAGCTGGCGGTCTGCGAGGTGACAGCAGCGACTGCGGATGGAGAGGGGGTTCGCTGGCGAGTCCTCGCCGCGCCGTGCCGTTTCCGGCAGCAGTCCCGCATAAACCGCCTCGGCTGTCCCCGAATTGCTGAGTGTCTGCCCGCTTGTCGGGTTGGTTTTTGTCTCGAGCAGCGAGTCACAGCAGTGCTGGATCGGGCAGGTGACATCAGTTGGATTTCTTGTGTCAGATGCCAGCCAAAACAGATGCGGGAAGAGGAGGGAGAAAAGAATGTGGAGCCGCCAGTTTGCAGCGCCAGCTCCATTCTCCACGGAGCCGATGTGTGTGTTTTCCTTGTGTTGTGTTCCCTCCCACAGCAAATGCAGTCGTCTTCAAGTGAGTTTCTGCAAGCGGGGAGTTGGAGAGAGCTCTTTCTTGCCTTTTGTTATGTTCCTGAATTTTACGGGGATTAGCGTTTCTGACCAAACACTTGCAGCAAATATTTCTGGAGCTCTGGCCTTCCTGCTTTTTGTTATAATCAAATTTTAAATAGATAAACATCAACACATTGTGCAGAATTTCAGGACGCAAAGTAGATCGGTAGCTGATTTTAAAAAAATGTGCACAATGTGAAACAAACTTTTCAAGGTTTTGTTTCCCCGTGTTCTTTATTTTTCACCCTGAGAGATTATATTACCAGTTACCCTACTGTTTGGGGTTTTTTTTACTGACTGAAATTTAAATGAATAATTACCCGCCATAACAACCTTGCAGTAAATACTACTGACTGATCTACCTGAACTAGTAACTATCCTTTTCTTGAAGAATTAAACAAAAATTCACATTATTCTCAGTTGAATTTTCATAACTTCCTAAATTCCATCAGAAACAAGTTATATTAGAGGAAAAAAATCATTGACCAAATAAAATAGTTCAAATTGGTATGGCTTTGGTTTCCTGTCATAAGGTATGAACTAGGGTAAGAATAGAGATTGTTCGGAGGGTGTTTGGTCGGGGTTTTTTGTATGTGTGTCAGCTTGTGAACTCTCCAAAAGGTCACTTCTGAGGAATAGTGTAGTAATAGCATAATTCATCAAACAACTCAAAGTATAAACTCACTGCATTCTTCCTCTATGCAAAATACAGTCCTGAAAAGGGGCTTCTGAACCAGTCCTGGTAGGGACGCGCGGGCACGCCTGGTTCGGAACTGGCAACGTGCAAGAGCAGTAAGCCAACCTACTCTTGGCTGTCCCTTCCCTTACGAACCAGTGCGGTATTTCCAGCCTTTACAGTGTAGTAGGTCTCAGTGTTCTTTGTCTTGGCATGAAAAAAAGAGGTTCAACGTGTGTTGGTGTAAATGATCATTCATTTGAAGAAATTAAGACGACGAGTTAACTGTCCGCTAATCAGCATTTCAATGGCCTCAACATGAAGCAGTTTTCCCTTTCTCTCTGGTCGTGTGTAGCCACGTTTCCCCCAATGTCCTAATAAATAACAGATATAATGTATTCTCGTGTCAGATAAAGTTGGCATTTAGAATTCTTACAATGTATTTTTGGTTTTTTTCCTTAACATTAGGAAAATCATTATAGCAAAAATATTACTCCAAATATTGCCAAGTCTAATGCCTTCTTGAACATAAGTGCTACTCGGATCAGATGGTTGAAAGAACGTACTTAGTACCTTTGGAAAATTTGGTCTGAATAAATGTCAGCATGCTTTCTCTGATTCTGTTACTCGTATCTCATTTCTCTGCCTCCTGATACTTTCACGACTCTTTTTTTTTTTCCTTGTCACTGTTCTCTTTTGTTTAACATCAGCCTAGGATTCTTCCATCAGCCACATACCTAAAGTACTGCATCACGGTCCAAGATAAACATGTCGATGGGTCCTAGTGTAATATAGCTGAATACCTCGAGAAGGTGCTTAGTGTGGCTTTGCTCCCTTTCAGCCCTGGCAAATCATAGGACACTCATACATCATTCAGGGGGAGCAGAATTTCCAAAGTACTGCTGGAACTCTAGCATGTAATTTTTCAATAAAAGCCTGATCCTGCTTTTTTACTGAGGCTGACTTCAGCTGCAGTTTTCTAGAATGCTGCTACTAAAGCTGCAGCTTCAGCCTCTCCAGACTAAGCGAGAATTGAGCTTTGAGGTGAAGGAGCTGTAATTCTGGTAGCTGGACATAACCCATACGCTCTCAGTGGGAATTGTAGCTTGCATAAACGTTAGTTGTTGTTTGTCTGCCCATACAGCCAAGTATTTTATTAAGAGTTCACAAGGGGTCAGATAAACATTTAGTGGCTTTCAAAAACTCTCTGGTCATTTGAGTCCGTTGTGTTATGTGGTCAAGTTACAGTGAATTTCCAAGCACTGTGGGGATTACTGGTCTTTCAGACTGCCTTGAACTGTTTATAGTGGCGTACGCCCAAGTGTGGAGCATGTTTAAGGAGAGTATGAAATAGCAGAAATTAGTCTGTCTACTGAATGGAAAATTGGGGACTTTCATTTGCCTTGAGTCATGTTTTGTTATATTTTACTGCTACTTTGAAATCAGTACAGTAGTGTACATATTGAGGAAAACGAATTCAGGAATACTGTTCAGTAATAAAGGAATATTACATCAGTGTAATGATGTGTGTGTGATGGGTGACTAAAAATATCATTGTTCTTCAAGAACTTTTTTTGCACCGTTGAAACAGTTGTTTGCTTGAAAATTATTCTAATTTATATGGAGAAAGCCAGTAAATTTGACCAGAACTTGTGGAAGAAGAGCTGCAGAGAGAAGAATCAGTAGTTGGAAAATTTACAAAGTACGCAGTTTTGCTCGCTCACGCGTGTCTGTGCAGAATATATATACTTATGCCTTACGGAAGTGATGCCCCCCTAATCCCTCTATTTTCTGAGCTCTTTATTAAAACAGCAGTTCCATTTTTGACCCATTTTAAGAGAAAGAAATTATGACTTCTGGATTTTTTTTTTTTCAGTTTTTCCCATGTTCAATTCCTACAGAAGTCACAGTCGTAACATTTTTCAAAGGCAGCTGCATTTCAACAGGCTCCTAAACTTCTCTGTGATTTCCGCCTGTCAAATCTTAGTGTATGGTCAGGACAACATAGGAAAAGATTGCTGTCAAACTTTTCAGCTGCCTTCTTCAAGAAGCAGCAGGAGGCAAAAGTTAATGTTTCAAGAGACGGTGATGTCCATTTTTAACTTTTTTTTTGCTATCCTATTGGTAATCTTTCAGCATGGTTGCAAGCGTTGCATACATTCTGCATCTGGAGCTCTTACATCTTTCGGATCTCCGTTGCTGCAGTTCTCCAGGATGTATTGGAATAGCTTTAGAGGGAATATAAATCCCCCTAGCACACTAGAGCATTTATACTCTTATAGTACTTGGCTTTTCTGAGGGTTGTATTTCTTAATTGCCCTCTGCCAAGAAAGCACATATATAGAAAAATGGGCCATGACAGATGTATAGTGAAATCCAAAAGTCTGAATAAAGGGCTGAACTGCCGTTGATGAGGAGAAGAAACAGAAGAAGCAGGACATCTCTTTGAGCAAAAGAAAAAGGTAGGATAAGTAGATTAGTGAAGAGGAGAAAAGAAGAAATGGTAATAGAGACAATAAAAGCTCTGTGTCATTTGAATGGTTCATAGTGTCTGCAACACAAGGCAATATTAATGAACAATTTGCCAGCTAATTACCCTCTTTTTAATCTGCTTAGTATTGTACACCGTAGCAGAGTTTCCCAAGCCTACCTCAGTTGCTTACCACTATTAGGAGAAATAGTTCCCAGCTATGTTATATTTCACTTTAGAAATGCATTTGCTGTAGTTTTGTGAATTACTGGTTTTTGAAGGTGAGCTGTGTGAGCAGCAGTACTTCGTAGTGAATAATTCTGAAAGGAAGTAAAATGCATGCAAGGTCCTGCATTTATGGCAGCTAACTTGAAGCACTTAGCTGACTGAGAAATGCAGTTACCGGAGGATTTGTCCGTCATCGTTAGAGATCTGAGCAGATCTAAAAATCTGTTAATCTGACTGAACTGCATCTCTTCACTGACAGAGGGAGCTGAAGGCAGCTGCCCTTCTGTCTTGGAGGCCCAAGTCAGCTGGAACGAAACTTGACCTAGGTTCTCAGTCTTTTAGGCCTTTGCCAGTCTGCATATCTGAAAGAAAAAAATGCATTTCTCTGCCCCTTAATTGGACCGCATTGGATCCCACAATGATGGGGTCTGATACTTTCCATTTAACTGCATTTCACAGGTTTTTGTGAAATGTCATAACTGTTTAGTCATTTTCTTCACATGGTTGCAAAAAAGGTTGCTGGTGTTTTCTGTCCCCCTCACTGTGTTGATTTATCATCATTTTTCTACAGTATAAACGTCGAATCTCGAGGTCATACCCTACCTACATTGCCAGTTACGTGATCTGAGTAGCTGTGGTAGGTTGTGTGTCAGTTCACAAATCCTCTGTGCTGTATTACGCTTCCGTGCATCCTCCCCAGGGGCTGCCCTCTCCCAGGCAAGAAGCAATGCTAAATATGAGTCTGAGCAAATGAAGAATTTTTGGGCCTCTGTGAAAGTTCCAAGTAGTAAAGTGCAGCTGTTTGTACTTTGGAGAGACACCAGCCTCTCTTCCTTGGAACAGTCTTCCTGTTGTAAACCTGGCTTCATTTTGCTCTCTGACTTTACCAAGTTAGCCTCTCATCTAAAATTTTTCAACTTTGAATATTGTTGTTTTCTAAATTCTGTGCCTTTTTATACACAAAAGTATAGAATTTGAATAAGGTTTTCTCTGTTAGATATGAGGGATACCGATTCCTTGGTGGATCCTTCTGTGCAGTCTCAAACATGTTCACAGTATGAAAAATGCTTTTGCCTCTGTTCCCCATACTAGTGGCAGTATATATTTAATATTATAATGACAGCAGACATACAACTGTAAGAACAAAAAGTATTAGGGCACTCGGTAAAAATTTTTAGAGCCATTAGAGTATTAATGGAAAGAATAATGGTAGGACAGTGGTAGATTGCTAAGATACCTTCCTCAATGTTTGATTCTTCAGATCTTGAAACACCCAAGAATTTCAAGTACAGTTTAGTAAACTGTTCTTGGAGAGGCCCCTAAGTCCAAGTAGTATGCGTTTGGAAATTTAGTAATTCCTCAGCTATTAAGAGATGAGCACGTGTTTGTGTTATATACCATTTGCTGGAGCACTGCATGTGCTCTATGTACTTTACTTCTGCTTCATAAAACAAACATTTCTTTGCTGTTTTGAAGAGCAACATTTTCCAGACCTGACTTATGGAGAGAATGTTACTTTTGTCCATTATTTTCTGACGCTGTAGCTCAGGTAAGGAGGGCTTGAGGACTTTGAGCAGAGGGGAAGGATCATCTCCCTCGACCTGCTGGCGCTGCTCTGCCTGCCGCAGCCCAGGAGGCTGCTGGCCGCCTTTGCCATGCGGGCGCGTTGCTGGCCCCTGGTCAGCCTGGTGCCCGCCAGGACCCCCAGGTCCTTCCCTGCAGGGCAGCTTTCCAGCCGCTCAGCCCCCAGCCCTTGTGGGGAAGGGGTTGTTCCTCTCCAGGTCAGGATGTGGCATTTCCCTTTGCTGAACTTCACGAGACTGCTCTCTGCCCAGCTCTCCGGGTTCCTCTGAATGGCAGCACAACCAGCTGCTCTGTCAGCCGCTCCTCCTAGTTTTGCATCATCTGTAGACGTGCTGAGGGTGCGCTCTGTCCCATCATCCAGGTCCCTAATGAAGATGTCAAACCCTGCAGGACCCCGTATCGATGCCTAGGGTGTACCGCTATTGACTGCCCTACAGCTGGTGGATGGCTCTGAAATAGTGACTGCTTGCTATGCTTTCATGTCCCAGTGAAATTAAAAAGATTTGACTTGCACAAAATGGGTTATAGCGTCATGTCCTAATGCTGCTAAAATATATGGATACCTTGATTTAAAATACAGTCATCAATTAAGTTAGCTATATATGCAAGATTGTACTTTGTGTGACTTCTGAAGTCACTTCATGTAACTGTCAAGAAAAAAGGGGGTTTCAGCAAGAGTTCTTTGGCAAGAACTGCTCTTACACTGCTGCCCTTTTCATAAATGTGATAAATCCAGTGTAAACTAAACAGGTTAAGATTGTCTTACGTTGTTACACAGTTTTGCAAATTAATTATCAAAATGCGATACCTTTATGTGCAGTCTGGTGATTTTTAATAGATGAACTGGCTGAACAAGTTAGACATTTCCTTAGTTTGTTGCTACTCCCCTTACTGCAGCTAACTATTATGGGGATGCTCTTTTAGCATCGTGTGCTGAAATTATTGATATAGGTTGGAGAGGTCAGGTTTTTCTATTATGTCATAGAACAGATTATTGTACAAAATTGCCCCATCAGTTTACAGTCCTTATAGTTCCTTCTGCATTAGTGGCTTCTAGTGCTGGGAGACATTTGTCCCATCTTTTTTCAACCGTGGAAACTTAGGTTAAAAGAAAAATTACAGCTAAATGTCACTAACAGGTTAAGTGTATTCCACAGTACAGCTGTGGTTGTCCAGCTGAATTCTTGTTGGTGAATGCTTCACGTTTTGCCATGAGAAACTTATACAGGCATTTCCTTCAGGAATGGAGAAGGGTAAAAAACAAAACAAAAGCTGGTAGGAGTGACTTCAAATCAATACATAAATAAGGCTGTAGGAACCTGTAAGGGTTCCATTTTTTTGCCATATTTTTGTCTTCCATTTTGCAATTACAGATGAGTTTCTGTCATCAAGAGCATACAACTCTCTCAGCATTATGATGCCAGTAATGGCTCCTTTTGTGTGGTGATTCCCCATACTAATTTTAATGAGAAGCCATAAACTTGTGGCTTCACTTGTTTGTTTTAATTTGTCACAACTGTGATTTCAACTCTTGGGCTGCAAGTGAAGTCAGCTCATGCATGCTATTTGGAGTGTTTTGGAACTTAGGGTGCTTACTTGATGATCACGTTGTGAACCTGTAGTCCATTCCAGTGTCATCGTCTCACTGTGCCTCACTGTTCATTCTTGAAGAGTTATAATGAAACTTCATAACAAGATTATATCATTTCTGTTCTGAGATTTTTTTTTTGGCCAATAATCCTTTCATTTGTTACAGAACAAGGGACAGAAACTGTCCTAACACATTTAATTTGTTCTAGACTTTCTACCTGTTCTTTCACTTACGCATGTTGATTCTGTTCCTATTTTCCAAATCCTCTCACAACTCAGGCCTGTTCTAAGGATCTCTCCGGCATCAACGCCCTCCTCTTGCCAAGGCTACTCCTTTACTTATTCCCCATTTGGTCTGTTCCATATCTAAAGAAAAATGGATTGTCAGCTTTTCAGAGGCTGTTGGTAATGCAGTAATACTAATAATAGCAGGTATTCACTCTTGCACGTCACGGATATAGCCTTTTATAACTGTGACCCATGTTAGAGCGAGGAAATAGAAGTCTGTTTCCAGCACTCCTGTGTGTCATGCGTTTAATTATAATAGGGATCTAAATAGGAAGCCATTTTATTATAATGAATGGAATCAATCTTTAACTTGCTGTCTTTTTCCTGGCATCGTCCAGAGTTTCTTTGGATGTTACTCATGTTTCAGGAATGCATCAGATTTTGGCGTAGGTGCTCAATGTTTTTTAGTACGTTTAAATAAGCAGTGGCAAAGCAAAAGAAATACTTTCAAATTTAAACAATTTATGTGTACGTACTGCGGCTTGCTTAATCCGTTTAAGTAAGGATCTAGTTGCTGTGGTTGTCCGCGCTTGCTAGGAAATAGACTTCTTTCACTCCGCTGTGACAATTTTGGAGTACTACTGCCTCATCTCTGAAATTGCAGCTTAAACATGGTGTCTTATTTCTTGTTTGAGTCGTGAAGGGCCTCTGTCTGCATGTTACGTTTTTTATCTTGTCAAAGACCATTAGTCTTGAGCAAGCATGCACAAGTGTGTGTAATGTCCCGGGAGCCAGTTGTGTGGTGCCTCATCTTTAGCTGTCCTTAACGGATGGAGATGATGCCAGAGGGTTTACAGTAATTCAGTCTTAAAGAAAAGTCTTAATACGTGATAGATGTGGTCGAATGAGAATAAATTCATTCTGATGTGCAGCGGTATTCTAGGGGGTATCATTAATATATATAGAATAATACACACAAATCGGCTGCAGTCTATTAGTACACCTGATGTACCCTGTTTTTACTGTTCCCAAGTTGTTACAAAGCATTGTAGATTGACCAATTTGAGAAAGCTAGCCCATAGTTGGAAGACATTGTTCACATGAATGTGTCCCCACAACAGACTTGACTTTGCTTTGAGAAAGAAAGCGTTATGGAAGCTAACATACGACTGACACTGTTCTTGTACTAAGTTTGTGTGAACGCTAGTAGGGGAACAGTAAGTATTTATTTATTTTTGTACAAATGAGTAACAGAAGGTAATTGTTTAGGAAATAAAACTAGTCTTTGTATTTTGCTCTGCCTTCATTTAGATTCTTGGAATAGGAAAAACCACTACCACCGGAATTTATTCTGTTTTATTCCATGGTTAAATTGTATGCCTTGCAGTTGAACACAAACGTTGAATAACTTCATATTACTGTTAGATAGTAAATTCTGTCCCCAAATCAAAATTTCATGTAGAGCCTCTATCAGCAGAGCTATTTGTAAAAATGAATTAAAACCAGAAAATACCAAGTCCAAAAAAATTTATACATTCAACACCAAAACTTAAGTTTGCAATGTAAAGTATTTTTTCTAAAATATTTTGCTTTCCAGAAAGAATTAGTGAAACATCTTTATTTTTATAAAAATCCTGAATGTTTTATGTCACAAAGAAATACTGAAAAAATTAGATTAAAAATTAAATCCAGCATTGAGATATATTGGTTGAAAAATTGAAGATAGTATTTACATACTTAAAGAATCTGACAGAAGCAACTCAATAAATCACCTATGCTGTCAAGGCACCTGTTACTAGTTAGGAAGTAGACTTACTAGAGGTACTGTTGTCCTGAATGTCATGAACAACACGTTGGATCAGACATTAAGAAAAGAAATCAGAAATTTAGGATGAAAGTAACTTTACCAAACTTCAACCACCTGGAGATCAGGCATTTTGTGATCCCTGTGATCAAGGATCTGGTCTGGGTCAGCACCAAAAGACCCCCCCTGTTTGTTTTGGGCACCTGCCTTGGTGCAGGGGTAATCCCAAGCCCTTGGCATCATAAGCTTGTTCTGCAGAAACACCACGTTTGCAGTATTTATTTAGGAGTTACATTTTCTAGTTGCATCCTCACTGTACCGGGGAAGTTAGTAACTCTCCTTTTTTTGTTGGACAGAGCCAATTTGCAATCTGCGTATGAATAATTAGCATCCCTTAGTTGCGATCACCATACGTGATAGAACCAGGAGTAAAAGCCAAATGATTTGTGCATTTTATGGGTCAAGTTCTGTGCCATCGTTTTTAGTCACTCGCTGCACTTCCTGCTCTTACGCCCTGCACTGCACGATGGAGAGGCTGCCTCTTGTTTCTGCTTTATCCTGCCTAAGAAGAGTGTGGTTAATAGTAATTAGAAGGAAGAGCAAGGGTGTTAAGCGCCGAGGATGTCAGGGAACGTGACGGGCTGGCTGGCGATACCAGAAGCTGGCTTCTGCTATGTTTGGTGCACAGTGCAAAGCAGCGCTTAGCATTTCCTTCAAAGTGCAGCAAGGGGGAAGGAAAACTTTTTTAATGTGTTTAAGAAAGATGCAGCCAAATTGTATGCACTGAAGGTACTACCTAAAAAGATTTTTAGTTAAACGCTTGAGTTGTCGCTGCCCATTTTACACTTCTGCGTTCTCTCAGTCTGGCATGAAGTGGAGCGGTTGCGGGTTTGAGGCTTACAGAAGAGAGCCCACTATGAACTGCTTTAAGATACAAGGTGCTAATTGTACCTTTTTTGTGACTTCTTATCTAACACAGGCAAGGTAGTCGGATTTGTGAAATCCGGCGAGGATGTTAGTAAGGAATCTCGGTATTCGGAGAGGCTGGGAGCAGACAGGGTACCTCTGACTTGCCGGTGAAATAGCTCCCTGGGAAGGCAGCACTGGTAATGACAAAAACATTTTACAGTGCAATGCCTTTCCAAATATGAAAGCAGTTAGTAAGGACTGATGTAACTACTGCTCCGTGTTGGTTGTGCTTGTAAGAACGCTAAGTTTAGATATTAATATTTATCTATTTTGTCAGTATTTGGAATACAATTTAAAATGCCACCTTTTAGATAAAAGTTTGCGTAATTAATTCCAGTAGTAATAGACTATAATTAGTTCTAATCTGATAATTTTAGTGTTAACTATTCCTCCTCTTGCTTTTAGTTCCTACTCTGTCACGTCTTACATGCAGAAATAAAGCATGAGTTCTGTATGCGAGAAGCTTAGCCTTACTTTTGTCATAATGCGATTTTAATAAAAGCTTGTACAGGAATAATTTTACAAGGAAGCAAGTGTTTCATTTGGTCTAAAATGCAGAATCAGTCACAGTTTTTCTTTTTTATTTGAAGCTATTTTTATCACGATTGTGGAAGGAAGGAGAGGCTACAAGTACAGTTAGACAAATTAGCTAATCAGACTGGTATATGAGGTTTCCTCCTTAACTGAAACCAGAGTTTAAGGTTCTGTCGTACAAATCTAGGTGACTGTGTTTGAAATACACTGGAATAATAATGATTTCAGGTATTACCATCAAAGTAATCTTAGAATGCATGTCTTGTTAAATAAGATTTTTTAGTTAAACTCTTGCAAATTCTGGGGAGAGTGACTTTTTGTTTTCTTATATATTACTCTAAAGTGATAGCCATGTTTAATTTCAGCTCAGGTTTTAAAATATGACCATTCAAACCTTTAATTGGTTAGAACATTCTTGATTAAGAATAGATTACTAAAAATCTTTGTGGCCAGGTTGCGTAGATTAATTGCAAAAGTGTGATAAGTTGTCATTATTATCAAATGGAAAAATGGAATTACAGTCATGCTTGGGAACTAGGAAGTACTGATGAAAATATTTTACTTAGGAAAGGAGAGGTTACACTGGCAACTGACAGAATTCCTTTAAGTTTATATAAGGGAATGAGTTTTGTTGCAGTTCTGTTAGTAAGAAGAGAGAAAAAAATCTGAAACTTGCGAACTAAGAATTTCAGTTTGGTATTCCTTTCATCAAATGATGAATGAATATAATAAAATCACTGTAGCTTTATTCATGCAAATGAGATCAGGGAGTTGATATGCCTTAGGTGTAGAAAGACATCTGTGATGGCTAATTAATATTTTAAGATTATAGTCAAAAGAGTTAAATATGAATGTGCTTTGTTTCAGTTAATAAAATCATGTTTTGCTGCTAGTTTTTTTAAAAAATTTAAAAATACTTACATGAACACAAATCCTCTTTTGTTTCTTGTGGTCCCTTTCATTTTCAAAGCCTTCAGTAACAGTAAAGTTCGGTGTTTTCCCATTCAGCCACCTTGTTATAAATCGAAGGGCTCTGGGAGTTGAGAGACGAATCAAGGAAGCTGGAGATCTAGCTGTGTTTGTGGGGAGAAGGGAATGTGTGTGTCTTAGCTTGTCATTTCTTCTCCTGTTTTCTTTAAACACAATCCCCTGTTGAGGAGGACCAAATGATTTTTATTGTGTTATCTGTAAAAATATTTTTAATGCAACAGTGGCTTCCTATATTAGAACAATTGCTCTTATAACATGAACGCTGGCTTTGTCATAGAGTAACAAAACCAGAACTTTGCTCCGTTGTTACATCATTGCAGTGGGATTCTGTGTTTGCTAATTAAGGGGGAAGGAGCATTCTCTCAAGGTAAAATGTGTGATTTCGTGTAGTTTTATCTAAAGGTAGCAGGTATTTTCTGCTATTGGGTTGGTATTTTTCTTTTTGGTGTGTGCAACTCTGTTGTATTTATGTTGTGCAAAGGTAGTAGTATAAAAGTGAGGCAGTCTTTAAAACTCTCGGAACGGTTTCCCTGGCACTTGGCAGCGATGGTACGTCGTACCTCAAGTGCAGGGCTTAAGTAATACTTAAGTAAAACTTGCTTAATTCTTGCTTAATTTTACACTCTTTATTCTAACAATTTGGCTGCTGAATTTGCACAGTGGTGGTAGTCGCCTCTGTACAGTCTCATGTTTTTCTTTGCCGGGCTGGTTTATTTTGCCAGTTTCTCCCAGCTTAAACTGTGTCATTAGCTTTTGGCTTTTAGGAAACATCCACTTAAAGCTTGGTTGTATGTCCCCAAAGCCTTGTGCGCTTCTGCACCTTCGGGGGATGATTTACACTGACATACTGATCATTCTTTGCAACTAAGGCTGCCAGGGTTAAAATTGTCCCATAATGATAATCGCCCCTCAGCCTTGTTTGGTCACTGACAGGGCCGTCGCTGCAGCGGATCGCGCCCTGCGACTTTCCCGCTGCCCCAGGAGCTCCTGCTGTTAGGCGTGAAAGAAAGATGAGGAGCTCAACAACAGAAAATAAAGATTTGACCAGTAGGCACCCACAGGACATGAGATCTGAGTTTATAATATAAAACATCTTGTATTTTTTATTACCAAGCTCTGCTTGCAGCTTGAAGGCCTCGCATTCGCACGCCTCCAGTTAGAGCTGATGAGCACAGCGCAGAAGCATGCGCGCGCACGCAGTTCTGCAGTCTTTTCCGTGCATTTACCTCTCCATCCCAAACGTTTGCGATGGGGCACTGCTGGGAGAGGATGATCTCGGAACAGTTTAACGTCATGCGCCCTTTCTCATCGCCTGACCCGGGAAGCGCATCCATCGGATCGCTGCCTGCGCAGGTACCTGTGTTGTGATCCAGAGCCACCAAATCATGTTCGCATGACCGTCCTTCGCACGACCGTTCTTGTCATGTTAGATATTACCTACTAGTATTTCAATGGTTTGAGAAGTTTGGAAATAATGTAGCTTTAATTCATTTAGAATAAATTTAAATACAAGGTGGGCTCTGAACCTCATCCGACTGTTCCTGCCGTCAGCCATGGATAGTCCAGGCCCCAATAATGTAGGCACATACTTGTGCACTGAAACATGGTGCAGGGCGTTTGCGGTCTGAGAAGAATGTGGACTTTGAGTATTTTACTTTAAGCAGAAGCTGCAGGGGTTAAAAAACCAGTACCGTTTCCTGTAAGGGATCGTGTCAGCCAGCTCTGAAATCAAGCAATACCTGGGTTGGAATGCGGCATCTGTTTAGAGTGCACAGAAATAGTACACAACAATTTTTAGGTCAGGAAGCTGGGAACATCATGATCAACTGAAAATGCCAAGGGAATCGTAGGTGGGTGGAGTGTTATTACCCAATCTGGTATTTGGCCAGGGAACCAAAACATCTCTGAAAACCTCTGTGGGATTGTTGATAACCACAGCTGATCACCTCCCCATCACAGGGGGGTGTCAACATACAGCAATACAGGTTCTCTTGTATCTTTTAATTTTTTTTTCTTTTTGCGTCTTCCCTGTCCCTCTGTCCACTACTTCAATTTCACGTACGAATGTTGATGAGACATCACTCCAGTGGTGTGCAGGTGTTGCTGGTTCCCAGGCCAAGGCAGCCAACAGCACATTTTGACACAGGAGCGTTCAGTGGGAACCCCTTTGTGATCGTCCCCAGCACACGCCTGTCCTCCCCCTCCTGCTCTGGCTCCTGCCTCTGTGCTGAACCATCCATCCTCCTCAGGTATGCCGGTGAGATTATTAATAGAGTCACTTAGCGAACTAGATCAGGCAATTAATGTTCTGGTTTTAAAGCCAGCTTAATTTCTTGATCTAGTTCATGTGAGCACAGTGGGAGGTGCAAGATACTACAGTGCCAGGGAGGAAACAAGCAGAAGGCATGGGATCAGGAGTGACTTGATCGCCTCTTGTCACTAAATGCTAATTGTAATGATATCTAAATATCTAAATTATTTGCTTATGTTAACTTAGTAAATGATGGGGTGCAGCCGTTGATATGCTACTTTTACAATATCATGTGAATACCTGAGTTGCGCTGTTTCGCAATCACATCTGCATTGATACCATAACAACATCTAGGTGTTTGAGTACTATGTGGCGGGTGATACCTTGTAAGCCACTCAAAGTACCCTGGCTGTTGACTTTTTAGATTAATGTCACTGACTTGAATTCATTGGCATGGAAATAACATCTTTGAAGATCTGCAAGAGTGAGTTGTGCATTTGGCATAATGAAGTACATATTTATCAAGTTTTGCTGCATAGCCAAAATGCCTTTTTTTTTTTTTTTTTTTTTACTTCTGTTTGGATACTGTAAAAGTTTCAGGCACTTTCAGAAGTTCGTGCTGCATTCTTGTGATCAGTTG